>NC_090819.1:67136207-68348707 GCF_000390325.3 Nicotiana tomentosiformis
AAATGATAAACCAAGAAAAATTGTTACAACATTAAACAAACAGATGGGTAGTCCTTTTGCAAAGTTGGATCAGAGCCTTTACAATGCAACAACACATAAAGTACATCAATCGCCATAAAGAGATTGACGTAACAGAAGATCTAATAATGGTTTGATCAAAATTAATAGTTTGATCATCCATTCTAAAGCTTAATCTGTGATGATACTAATGAGATTATGCTCTGATAGCCAATATTAGCAAGACCATTCTGGAAAAGCAGGATACTGTAAAGTAAAACAAGGAGGGAGAAAAAAGATATCAGGAAAAAGTTTGAATATCTGTCATAGTGATAGCAAAGAATCGAAAGGCAGCCTCTGTTATGATTGGACCAAGACATCTACCAGATTGTACAAAACAACCAAAGCAGCATATCTACAGAGTTAGCAAAAATTACCTTTCCAAGGCACAGGGCTAAGGCAACTCTTTGCAACTCTCCACCAGAAAGATTCACAACTTCTTGATCCATCAATTGCTCAATTTGGAGAGGCTTCATCACATCTGAACAGAACTGGGGGTGCATATAAGAATCACGTATCTTTTGATGTAGCAAATGCCTCACGGTGGATGGAAATTTTGGACTAATTTTCTGGGGCTTGTATGAAACATTGAACTCTGGTATATCCGTATCAGATCCTTCCACCACATCAGGCTTTAATAGACCAGCCTGCAGTATTCAGATCCACAAGTGTAAGACTATTTGTAACACAGAAGACAGGAAACAACAGGCATTTCAGACATGATATATTTGTATGCAAAGTGTACCAGCATGCGAATAAAGGTTGTCTTCCCGGTTCCATTCTCACCAAGCATCACAACAATCTGTGAATCAGTAAATTCACCCTCGGCAACCTTAAGCTTGAAATTACCCTGAGTCTTAGTCATGGTTGGATATCTGTAACGTGCATATGTTTCAATTTCCTCAGCCGCCTCTTGTGGGGTCTCAGCAACCTATGGAAAAATATAAACAATAAGATAATATTGCCGTGACCTATGGGTTACACAAGAATCTGAATGTACCTTAAAAGTAAGAGATTCATCACGGAAACGTAGATTTTCTGTAGGCACAAATCCAGCCAAAAATATATTAATTCCTTCCCTGACTGAGAAGGGTAGGGTGACAACTCCATATGCACCAGGCTTCCCATATAAGCAGCAAATGAAATCCGACAAATAATCAAGTACACTAAGATCATGCTCCACCACAATGACATAGCTGAAACATAGAAGAAAAATTTCAGAGTATGTGGAATGATAAATTGAAAGTTTGAATGTTTAAAAGTCAGAGGAGCATGAAAAAGAACCTATTTGGTCGAAGCAAGGATCTGATAACTTGGGCAGCTTTAAGCCTCTGCTTCACATCAAGGTAACTCGAGGGCTCATCAAACATGTATATCTCTGCATTTTGTATTGCAACAACAGCAATAGCAAACCTCTGAAGCTCTCCACCAGATAGATCACCTACATTACGATCCAAAACCTGATTCAGCTCTAGATCAACACAAAGTTGTGCCTTCACATCTCTCTCATCTTTTTGGTCAAGCACTTGTCCCACATTTCCTTGAACTGCCTTTGGAATATGGTCAACATACTGAGGCTTGATAATAGCCTGTTTGAAAGAAGGTTCAAATTACAAATGAATAGAATACTATATGAATGATCAAGAGCAAAGGTAATTGGATGCAACAAATAACGAGCTAAAGAAAAAAAAAACATCTTGATATATAAGTGGTGTGATGATTTTTAAAATTACGTTGTTCAACAATTTTTTGAATGATACACTTGGTCGTCATTGTAGAACGTCAAACATTCTTTATCATTCAAAATAAATGGCCTACTGAATAATTTATTTGGATGTAGCAGATTCGCTAGTAACCATTTGACCAATCACAACTATACAGAGGAAGAACACCTACTTTTGAGTTTTGAGAGCTACAATGCCCTCATAGTCAGACAACTAAATCCCTTTTGCTTGAAATTTTTACTTATTTTTACAATAGCCAATTATCCTTGATACAAAAGTGCAAGAGGCATTATGTATATCCAAAGGTGAGTGTCGCTCAGAAAGAAACCAACTAAGAAAAAGCTATGACAATTAGGATAACTGAAACACTGAATCAGAAGGCACCTTCAAGTTATCTTCCAGAATGCGAGTGAAGTAGTTCTGCAGTTCAGATCCTCGAAAGTGAGTCAAGATCTCTTGCCAATCAGGTGGGTTCTGTCACAGAAAATTTAAGAAAAAGGATAAGCAAGCTGTATGGCCATGAATTGACCAGTGAAGAAGATGCCAAAGAATAGTACACTGAAGCGTCCCAAGTTTGGTTTCAATTTTCCAGCCAAAACTTTAAGGGCGGTTGACTTTCCAATACCATTTGTTCCAACCAGACCAAGAACCTGCCCTGGCCTAGGGACGGGTAACCTGCAAATATTTCAAGAATTCACTTTATAAAAATATCAAATATCTGATCAGCAAGAGGCTTATCCAGAAGAGATGCAGCTTCAACACACCTGTGCAATTTAAAGGTGTTAGGACCGTAACGATGGGTTGTATCCTTGTCTAAATCTTTTGGCAGATTGATGATCTGAATTGCTTCAAATGGGCATTTCTGTATTGTCAATAAAATACCAGTAAGCAGGAACAATGACCAATCTGTAGCAAAATGTCTCCCATATTTTATTTTGTTTGTAATATATACAAACCTTAACACATATACCACATCCAATACACAGCTCCTCTGAGATGAAAGCAATCTTCGCAGCTGGAGTGACCTCTATACATAATTTACCTGCATAAACAAAGCTTAATTGATTGAAGAAGATTTATCTAAATGCTGTCAAATAATAAAAATGAGCAAGCACATTTCCCTGCTATATGAAGTACTCCCTCCATCCCATTTTATGTGATGCACTTTAGGCACGGAGCTTAAGAAAGAAAGACTTTTGAAACTAGTGGGTCTAAAACAAGCCATAGATATTTGTGGACTGTAAATCATCTCATTAATGGTAAAATGACCATTAATGGGAAGTTCAAAGTTAAATTGTTTCTAAGTACAAAAAAGTATCACTCTTTTTGGACAGAGGAAAGTGCATTACATAAATTGGGATAGAGTGAGTAATGTTACACATATTCCCCACACTCATGATTTATTCCGACAATGAATCAACTATACCTCAATCCCAATGACAAAAAAAACTTCCCTAGCCAAAAGATAAACCCTACATATACTTCTTGAATATCTGTTCCCAATGAGAGAAGAACATCCATTCCTCCAAAGTTTTGGCAGCCGCATTCTACCTTTCTCCAACAAAGGACTCCGATGCAATTTCAAGGTGACAGAAGAAGCTTCCAGGACGTTTTTTGTTTTATCTTTTTCATTTTTTACTTTTCTTTATTGGTATCAGGGACAACTGTAATGCATGTCTATCCACCGAAAACAAAGTGGTAGGACATCTTTTAATTTATCGATATAATAGTTTTAGGAAAAATTCCAGAACAAATGTAAAAAACAATCCCAACATCCCGCAAAACTCACCCAGTGTATTCACAGAACTGTCCACACCACTAGGCTGAATTCAACTTCCACTACTATAAAACATAAAGTTAAAACCTTTATTCTAGACGACATTATAAACTTAACAAAATTAGAACCACAATAACGTCATCAGCTTCCAAGGCAAAAACAAATTTTAACCTAATAACTCATATAATGATGTACTTCACAATAAATTACGCAAGGTGTAGCACATAAATCCCCCTTTTTCAGTAAGCAACACTGTGTAGTAAATAATCTCATACAAAATGATGTCCAGTCCAGCTTGGGCAAGCCTCAACCATTCCATCCATCAAGCAGGACAACTCTGCCAACAAAGCTTAGGCGGGTTGGAAGATATCGCCTAGTTTATTTTTGCGCCGCTTAAATTTGAACCTAAACCCTCATGGTTCTCCTCCCACTCCATTGACCTCTAGGTCACAGTACACCCTTGGGTGTTGCAAAGCTCAAAACTTTGACAGCAAAAATATATACACCTAATCATAGTAAATGATCGCCCTCATTGTTTTACCTAAAAAAAACCAATCCACATACATGATACAACTTTAACCAATCAATTCATAAAAAAGTCTTGTTATATATGCATAGCTCAAAATACACAAAAAAAAAAGACAAAAAAACTGTAAGTACTTAAAATTGAAAATTATCACCAACAAAACCTAAGCTAAACAATTAAGCAAAATACACAATTATAGCAATAAAATTACGTATAAGAAATCGAATTAGTATATACCAGTTTTAACGACAGGACAGCTTTTCTTGCATTCTTGGCGGCACTTTTTGGGCTTGCACTTGTCGGCGCTAACGATAGCGATACGGGTCAATCTCTGATCCGACATGTCTGTCTCTCTTCACCGATCTGATTCTCCAAACCCTAAGTTTCATACAAAAAAATCAAAATTAAATGAAGAAATTGCAGATTTATTAGAGAGAGAAAGGGGAAGAGTTATACCTTAAGATAGAGAGATGAGAGCGTAAGAGGGAGAGAGTGTGGGTGGCACGGAATGTGGCTATGTTATGTGTTTTTGCCCTAGTGCCCTAAGAGACGGCCCTAGTGATTTCGAGTTTCCTTATGTTACCTTCCGTTTTTCAGTCTCCTAATTTGGGAAAAACCTTAATATCAAATAAAACCGACTTAGAATATGTAATTGGTTTAGTAAAACATCTTCCACAATCGCACTGCTTATATATGTGGTATTGTCCCACTTCAAGTAAGAATAGGAATTGAATAATCATGCATTATAAGAGAACTTATGTATCACTTAAAAGTATATGTGAATATAAATTATATTAGTGAGAAAAAATAATTATCATGTATTACGAAGAAAATTTACTCTATGTAATAATATTTCAACATATCATAAACTTGTCTATTTGTTTAATTCTTGCTAAATATACATTAAGTTCACCTTATTTATATAAAATCCAAAGGCAAAAATAAATATCTCATATTCTTAATTTGGTTCTATAGACATCAACATTTTATTGAATTGTACTCATACAAAATTTGGGTTAAATCATAAATTCGAGACACATTGACCAAAGATAAATATTTTGGGTCCATAAATATGGATTTATTAAAGTCAAAACTAAATGACTTAATTTAAATCCAATTACAATATGGGCTAGATACTAAAGTTGGGCCTCTACAAGACAAAACTCGATCCATGGTCTTCAAGCCCAAAAATCTTTTCAAGTTTTCTTGGATGCTACTCCACCCTAAACCCTAGTTCACACCTATATAAAGAGGCTACATACTCCCTTTTGAAGGTATCTTGACTGGTGAACGAAGAGAAAAAATGCGTTCCATATCTTTTTCTAGAATTCTATAGCAAGAAGAAGAGTTCGCGAGAAGTCTTTCCCTCGCGAACGATCTGAAGTGTTGCTCAAAGTTCCTGGCGATTCAGCATATCACTAGAAGTCCCTCTTTCATTCAAGAACACGCTTAATTAGCCCTCGAATCAAGGCGATTCAACCGAAAACTAATATTAGGGGATACAAACAGAGTTGTACTCATAAAAAAATCAAGAAAATAATTATTTCTCATATTTATTTTGTTATTGCAGTTATTTAGTTTTTATATATAAAATTTGTGACGAATAAATTTTTGGCACGCAAAGTGAGATCAACTTTATCCCTCATATCTTTATCTCACAGATCAAATTTGCATACTGCGAAGCCGACTATTGTGATGGTCTCGAATATGAGTTATGGTGTTCCATCCAAGAACAAACAAGCAGTTACAACTACAATCTTCGGGGGACACTATGGTTGTCCAACCAATTTACTCAAACATGCGCCAACTTTTATAGATTTGAGGATTTGGTGAATTCGTTAACTTCAAACATGGTGAACGTCATGGTGACCACTGCGGCTAATATGGATGAGCAACTTGCTATGATGATGTAGACCGTTGAAGCTTTAAAAAGGAGAAAGATGCGCGCCAAGATGATCACCAAACAAACCCGTCGGATCCTGCACACTTAGTGCAGAAGTGCAGCATGAGTACGTAAATCAACGCGTACCCAGTAAGTATCTAGCCTAACCCCGGAGAAGTAGTGACGAGGGGTCGACATCGACACTTACTAGAGGTCCAATAAAGAAATATAATAAACCATAAGCAGATATGAAGCACACAACAATAATGAGATAAATTTGTAAGTTACATAATCTTCCAAATATTTCTTTTAAAGTATGAATTTCTCAATCTTGTATTCTACCTTAACAGCTCAGAAAATGTCAAGTGCCAATATCAAATGAATAAGGAATACCATACGAATTTTTGATGCTCTTCCTCGCCTATAACTATCCGTAGTTACTTATTTCCATGCACTTGTGCTTGTAGGGTTGCTCCTGAACTGACGTTTTGACTATCTTCCTAGTGAGACTATCTTTTAATTCTATAACACTCATACGGTACCTTTAACTACCCCAACTCTTGTCTGAATATTTCCCAAGGGTCACGATGTCGTATCTGTGAGACTGAATTCCCCATGTTGGGGTTCACTATGTTTGTCTTGCACAATCTGTTGATTTGTCTGTATCCTCTTGTTTAGCCATAACTAGGCTCTTCCTAAATCAACAACTAACTACTCGTTGGCCCATTCCCATATCAATATTCAGCGTAATTTTTCTTGGGCTATTTTATTTGTCTTAACTTATATCTTGCACTGGTTCCTTATCTATCAATAACATCTCGGGTAGGAACCCTTACTTCCTCTCCTTGATGTCGTGCTTGCATAATGTTCTAGAATTATAGCATATCTGTAGGATTTGAAAGAGTGCAATCTCATCCCTTTCTCATTATTTATCGCATTCTTCCTTTACCATTCCATTGTTACTTGAGCCACTTAATTCTGACTTAATGCCACATCACACCATATTCCCCCCCTTTAGGGGAGCACTAAGATTTAGTGCTACGATGATCTACGTATAGATGTTTTACCTTTTCATCTTTGGCATTTTTTCACATTATCGATGATCCTTACTCGCCTCGCGGTAATCCTTCTGTACCAAGGATAACGAAATTCCTCACTCGCTAGGGTGATTCTTAGTGTAACCGGCACATACAGTCCCTTAATCTTAACTTTGCTCACCTTGCTTGCTTTAGGGAAGCGTCTTCCTGAATGACCTTTAAAGGGTATTCTTCTATCCTTCATTCTATTATCGCCGGGATGAATGACCTTTTCTTAAACTACACCTGTTAGCCCCCAATAGGGTATAACTGAGATGGGTGTGGCCAATTATACATACCTCTGTTATTGTTGAAGGTAACTCAAAAGGCTTATATTTCTCTTCATGAATGGTAAATAATGATAATCTTCACTAGCTGGGTACCTCGTACCCTCCTTCATCTTGCTTCTTTGACTTGTTGAAACTTGTATCTATCTTCTGAATCTCTCATTGCCTTTCACCATAGAGGTGGATAGATATTCCTGCCTTAAGGCTCCTTATCAAAAGGCTTACACGTCTTAGTACACCCATGATCTGCTGAAGACCTTACATTTATCCATCATAAGCATCATGCAAAATTGAGTTCCTCTGACTCAACTCTTTCACAGCCACATGCAACCTCTTACCAACCGTGTTTCTAGATGTAGGCATCGTCGTATTATGAATAAGAAAGAGTTTAGGAAATTGAGTTCCTACAACTGAGCTCTACCGCACGATCTAGAGTAAGAAGAAAGAGTGACAGTCCTAAATGCCCTGTAGCCTCCTGCTTATAAGTGTGGTGCAAGGCACACCCATAAACAAGACTCTACTAGACACGGCTTGTAGACTCCCTAGGACAGAACTACTCTGATACCACTTTGGTCATGACCCAAACCGATGGACCGCGATGGGCACCCGGTACCTTACTCAACCGAGTACCAACATAACGTATCTTTTCGTATCATACTATCATAGATAACTGAGCCGGAGAGGCTACCGTGAGATAGGTAGAATACAACATGTAGCACCATCTTATACATAAGACCTATGGGCCTATAAGACCAAAATAACCACTCGTACACTGAACATAGGCCGACAAGGCCATACAATCTTTTACGTATATGACATCTGTCTATAAGCCTCTAAGAATACATAATTGTCATAAAGGTAGGGACAGAACCCCGCCATACCAAACAATACACATCTAAATCATACCGACCAAACAAGCAACTCCGGAGCAAATGGAGTGCACCAACATCTTCCGCTGAGCTGATTGCCTACTTGGAGGACTCTCGACCTGTCTATCGAGACCCGCGGGCAGCGTCCCCGGGCAAAAGGGACGCTAGTAAAAATAATATATCCAGTATGTAAGGCAATACACTGAAAGCTGAAACTGAACTGGTAATATAATAACTGAAAGTAATTGGGAGTCAAAGATAATATAAAGATATGCTCACCTCCTAATACTGACTCAACTCTCTCAATATAGTAAGTGAAATAGTTGTTCGACCTTATAAGGCTCGGTATATATAACTGCTCTATCATAGTAGGCTCGCTCATAGGCGCTCATCCATACTAGGCTCTGTATCTCGGCCAACTGGGCTCGCTCATAGGTGCTCGGTCATAGTAGGCTCGGTATATAACTTACCATCTGATCAGAGGTTGCCCAATAGGGGCATGCGCATTGATTATAGCTCGATGGTAAAGAAAATACTGTAATACTGTATATATAGGCTCTCTGCTCTCTTGACTGGAAGAAGACAATACTCAATTAAATTTGAAGTCCCGATAAGGAGAATACTGTAATTTATGAGACTAGGATAATGTATATAAATTCGGGAGTATGAACTTCTCTTTATTCCTCGTTATCAAATACATGTAATTATGTGATCATGCCAAAATGAAGAAAGGGCTTAGCCTTAAAATACCCGAAGTAGGGAAAAATCTGTATGATATTCTTAGGAAAGGTTGCACTGTACTCCCTTAGAATCGCAAAACCTCACGTTGCTTAAGACACAATCTCGTATGACTCAGGTTACTATTGCATAAGTTCTTGTATGAACTTGCTGAAGCATCCTTCATCACCTTGTAGAGATACAAAGTGAGTTTAGAATGGTTTTCAAGCCTTTAGGTGTGGGCCCCACATGGCATGACGATTTGGCCACTAAATTCTCTTAAAAAATGCTACCTTGCTATGTAACATAAGAGTCATAATTTGGGTCTTGAACCTTGTTCCAATTGCTGCCACATTGGCTTAATTAATCTTATTCAAACATTATAATTAATTAACCACTAGTCTCTTGATTAACTTAATAATATCCCATTATCCAATAATTAACCAAATATCTATATAATTAAGAATTATCTCAATTTACTTAAATACTACTCACTTTTAATACACTTTATACACCTTACTATCATGGCCATGTGGTACCTTGTATGGTAGTAGTCCATAAATATCGGGTATTATAGCTTGGACCGTATTTTATCTCAAATTGCCAAACTTCGATGAAACTCATCTTCTTAGATTTTCTTACCCTCTCACTTTCACAGATTTACTTATCCCTTGTTTGAAATAACGTAATACTTATAATCCCAAAATAATCTCATTCCCGAACTTCTGTCGCTTAACTTACGATGAAATTTTAACTTACAAAAATGTGGGATGTAACATCTCATTTCTGAGCTTTCATCAATTTATTTATGGCGTACTTTCTCGTACAAAGAATATGGGGCGTAACAAAATAATATTGAGGCATCTCTGTGACAAACTGAGACAATACCTGTATTCACAGCATCTGAAGTAATAGCATCTGGTCTGGCAGGGAGGGCATAGACAAGGGCCTGACCACACCCTGATTTGCCTCCCCCTCTAGGGCAACACCTAGCTGACTGACCTCCACCTCGAGCTGACTAGGTGGTTGGTGAAGTAACTGGTGCTGAAATCGAAGTCTGACTCCTCTGCTAAGATAGACCTCAATGGCAATGAGGACACTGCCTCCACATATGCCCAAACTCCCCACACTCAAAACAACTCTTTAGTGCTGGTGGCGGGAACTGAGGGAAACCCCTAGCGCCATGATAACTGGTAGAAGAACCTGGCATGGTGGGGCCCTGAGCTGCTGGAGTATGGGATGAACTCTGGGCTGGAAGGGCACTAAGTGATGAGTGGCCTTTATGAGAACTGTGAGAACCTTGGCCAGATGATGCACCACGGTGAAATGGCCGAGATGACTAAGCCTGTCTAAAATGACGACATCTACTGTGCTGGAACTGACGTCCAAAAGGAGCACCGCTGAATCCACCTTGACCACGAGGCCTCTTGGCCTCCCTCTCAACCCTCTCCTGACCGCGAACCATCTCAATCTGCTGAGCAATATCGATAACCTCATCAAAGGTATCACCAAACACCCTCTCTCTGGTCATAAGCAACTGTAGCTGAAAAGTGAGACCATCAATAAACCTCATGATCCTCTCTCTATCCATGGGAACCAACCAGATAGCATGACGGGCCAACTTCGAGAATCGTATCTCATACTGCGTCACATACATATCACCCTAGCGAAGCCGCTCAAACTGTCTGCGCAGCTTCTCTCTACGGGATCGAGGCATGGACTTCTCCAAAAAGACCACGAAGAACTGCTGCCAAGTAAGGGGTGATGCGCCAACAGGCCAACGCCTCTCGTAAGTCTCCCACCATCTGAGTGCAGCCCTAGAAAATTGAAAAGTAGTGAATGAGACCCCACAAGACTCCAGAATACCAGCAGTACGAGTATCCTCTGACACCTGTCCAAGAAGTCCTGAGCATCCTCTCTCTGTGTGCCACTAAAACGTGGCGGTCGGAGTCTCCCAAACCTCTCCAACCTACGCTGATCATCCTCAAGCATAGCAAGAACCACATAATCCTATACAGCTGTAACCGGCTGGGCTGGTGGTGCCCCCGGCATCTGGAGTCCTTGAACAACCAGCTCGGGTATACGAGCGATAAGAGTCTGAGTTCTTGTGCCTCGCCCGGCCTGAGAAGTGGTTTCGGCCGTCGAGATAGAGACCGCCTGAGTAAGGCTGGTACACGCTGTCAGACACTGAGTTAGGGCCTCCTGAAGGCCTGGAATCACAATAGGCAGAAGTGGTGCCTGGGCTGGTGTATCAACAACTGGAATCTGGTCCTGATCTGGGGCAACAAATGTTTAGTTACTAGAATCAATAGATTCGCACGACAAAAATTCAAGAATGTGGAGTTTCCTAAGGGTTCTGCAACCTACCGAAGATAAGTACAGACATCTCCGTACTGATCCGCATGACTCTACTAAACCTGCTCATGACTCGTGAGACCTATGTAACCTAGGCTCTGATACCAACTTGTCACGACCCAAACTAACCCTGTCGTGATGGCGCCTATCGTGGAACTAGGCAAGCCGACTTATTTTCCAAAACAAACCGATGTTTTTATTTTAAAGAAAAGTTCAAGGCTATTTAACATAAAACCATCGTAAAGGAGTCCAAATAAAAAATAAAAGTGCGGAAAAGAAAAGCCCGACTTCGGGGTGTCACTATTCATAAGCATCTACTACAATTTGTCTGATAATATGGAGACTAAAATAGTCTGGAAAATATCTAAATGCAATTAAAGGAAGATAAAAGGGAGAAGAGCAGGGCTGCGATCGCCAGGAACCGTGAAAAATCTGCAACCGGAATAGTCAACAGCCGCTACCGTGTCCGGCTACACCTGGATCTGCACACAAGGAGCTGGGAGTAACGTGAGTATGCCAACTCAGTAAGTAACAGCAGTAAATAAAGACTAAGTTGTAGTGACGAGCAATAAAGCATATAAAGTTCATATCATGAAATCTCGGTAAAATACAACATGCTTTAAAAATCAGTGTTTGAACCAAATCATCTCGTTTAAAACCCAGTTTCAGTAAAAATCATTTAAAGATATTTTTCAACAGCTGCAAACAGAGGCTCAATGTAAAGGTGAGCAAAAATGATGAAATCATAAACAGCCCCTCGGGCCAAACATCACTCATATACAGCCCCTCGGGCAAACCTCACAGTCACTCATGCCTCTCGGGCATACCTCACAATCACTCATGCCACTTGGGCGTACCTTTCAATCACTCATGCCTCCCAATTACTCAGCACTCGGCACTCGCACTCAGTAGGTACCTGCGCTCACTGGGGGTGTGTACAAACTCCGGAGTGGTTCCTTCAACCCAAGCGTTATATCAAGCCAAATCATAGCATAAATCACTCAGGCCCTCGGCCTATATCAAACATGCTACGGCGCGTAGCCCGATCCCATAAATATCCTCACAAATCAGGCCCTCGGCCTCACTCAGTCATAAACCTCTCAAGCTACTTGGGCTCTCAGTAAACACAGGGTGCTCAGCCCAAAACATCATTTATATGCATCAAAACAGAGTAATAAAACTGAGATATGTAGTAAATAGGTATAACCATGACTGAGTATAGATTTTTAATCGAAAACAGTGAGAGGATAGTAAGAAAAAGGCCCTAAGGGTCCAAACAACACTGGCACAAGGCCCAAACATGGCATTCCGCCCAATTTACAGATACTCATTTCAAAAACTCATATATGCAACTTTACAGTTGCTACGGGACGGACCAAGTCACAATCCCCAACAGTGCATGCCCACACGCCCGTCACCTAGCATCTGTGTCACCTCAAAATAGTAAAATGATATAAAATTCGGGGTTTCATACCCTCAGGACTAGATTTACAATCGTTACTTACCTCAAACCGATCAAATCCCTAATCCGCGATGCTCCTGCCCCTCGATTTGGCCTCCAAATGCTCTGAATCTATTCACAATCACTATAATACCATCAATATACACTAATGGAATGAATTCCACAAGAAAAACTATCAAATTAGCCCAAAACCCGAAATTGGCTCAAACCCGGCCCTCGGGCCCACGTCTCGAAATTCGACAAAATTTACGAAACTAGAAATCCCATCCACTCACGAGTCCATACATACAAAATTTATCAAAATCCGACTTCATTTGGTCCCTCAAATCCTCAAATCAACTCTCCAAAATCCCAAGCCCTAACCCCTCATTTCACTTCAACAATCCGACTAATTAATGATAAACAAAGCCACAGATTCACGAAATTTATACCATTAGGGGTTAGAATCACTTACCCCAACGTTGCTCCTTGAAAACCTTTGAAAAATCGCCCCTCTCCCGAGTTCCTCACATCCAAAACTGAAAATGAAAGACAAAACCACGAGCTGGAGGTTTTCTACCCTGCATTATCGCACCTGCGGCCTCTTTTTCCGCTTCTGCGATGCCGCACCTGCGAAAATTTCCATCGCAGGTGTGGAACTCACTAAAGAGCCCAGATTCTGCATCTGCGGCACAATTCGCAAGACTGCTCTTGCGCACCTGCGCGTAACACTTCGAAACTGCGAAGCCAGCCCAAAATACTCTTCTCCGCATCTGCGCCCCAAGCCTCGCACCTGCGGGCTCGCAGATGCGACCTCACTTACGCACCTGCGAATCTAGCCTACCTCAATGCTGTTCGCACCTGCGAACTCCCTCGCGCACCAGTGACCTCGCACATGCGGTTCTCCCCTCCGCATGTGCGGAAATATCAGTAGCAGCAGTTTTAGCTGCATTTTCCAACTTCAAACAATCCGTTAACCACCCGGAATCACCCCGAGGCCCTCGGGACCTCAACCAAAAATACCAACAAGTTATATATCAACATACAAACTTATTCGAACCTTCGAATCACTCAAAACAACATCAAATTACCAAATTACCCTCGGATTCAAGCCTAAGAACTACTAAACTTCCAAATTCGACAACCAACCAAACAAATTCCGAATGACCTCAAATTTTGGACACACATCACAAATGACACTACGAACCTACTCCAACTTTCGGAATTCCATTCCGACCCCGATATCAAATTTTCCACTGCCGACCAAAATCGCCAAATTTCCAACTTTCACCAATTCAAGCCTAATTCTACTAAGTCCAAAATTACCTAACGGAGCTAACAGAACCATAAAAATTCAAATGCGAGATCGTTTACACATAGATCAACATCCGGTTGTCTTTTCCAACTTAAACTTCAAAATAGGAGACTAAGTGTCTCAATCCACTCCGGACCCGAACCAACTTACCCGGTATAACATAATACAGCTGAATAACACATAAAGAAGCAGAAATGGGGCAAACGGGGCTATAACTTCCGAAACGACCGGCCGGGTCGTTACAAAAATAATATCAATTCCAAATTCTACGAATATGTGTACCAAGACCTGGTGTCACAAGTGTATGAGCATCTAGTAGATTATACAAAACTCCAAATACTATCTGAAATAAAAATAGACAGAATAAAAATGCAAGAAAAGGCACTGGTAGCTGCATAACTGCTCAGAAAGGCAGCTCACCACTACGCCTCTAGATAACGTGGATATGCGATGATAGGTCCTCCACTAGTGCCCGTCTCAGATCCTGCACAAAAAGTGCAGCAAGTGTAGTATGAGTACGTAAACAACGTGTACCCATTAAGTATCAAGTCTAATCTCGAAGTGGTAGAGACGAGATGGCCAACTTTGACACTCACTAAGAGTCAATAATAATAAATAAATAAAAATAGCAATATCTAGATCAACATGATTTATTGAATTTACAATGATTTTCTTTAACCAGCAAAAATAATTAAATTTCTTCAATTCCAAAAAAATTTTAATTTATCAATTAGCATCATTTACAGGAATAACAATAATTTCCTTAACAAGCATAGATAATAGTTCTTTAAATTTCAAAGATCTCCAATTTATCAATTAGCTTCACAAGCTGCAATAAACTATCAACTATAATGTAATTATTATTATTAGGCACGATTTCTGCCGAGGTCGTATGGCCCGATCGAGAGTGTCGTGTACACTGCCGAGGGACGTGCGTCATGATCCATAGATGCATCTATCCTGCCGAGGCGTTCGGCCCGCTCCACAAGAAAGGAGGACATTTTCTTATGTACCTCCGGAAGGAGAGTTTATTTATTATACAATCAACTCTAGGGAAATGAACAATTTCTTTCAACAAGTAATTAATTTAAACAGAAAATTAATCATATGATATTTTCATCTTTTAATATTTTTATCTAACAATTCATAATATATATATATATATATATATATATATATATATATATATATATATATATATATATATATGTATGTATATATATATATATATATATATCAAATAATATTAATTAAACAAAGAATACAATTTGCACAAGTAATTCATGCTTTGAATCCTAAACTACCCGGACTTTAGCATTAATAGTAGCTATGCACGAACTCTCATCACCTCGTGCGTACGTAGTCCCTACAATTAGCAACAATTATTACTTTAATGACCTATGGGGTAATTTCCCCCCTCACAAGATTAGACAAGAGACTTACCTTAATTTGCTCCAATTTAATCCACTAGAAGGCCTTTTCCATGATTATCCAACTATGTCTGGCTTGAATCTAGCCAAAATAATTCGATACAGTCACTAAAAATTATAGGAATCAATTCCAAAAGAAAATACTACATTTTTCAATGAAAATCCGACATTAAATAAAAATTCGTCTGTGGGGCCCACGTCTCGGAATCTGGCAAAAGTTACGATATCCGATAACCCATTCAATTATGAGTCTAACAATACTAGTTTCACTCAAATCCGACTCCGAATCGATACCGAAATCTCAAAAATTCATTTCTATGAGATTTTTAAAAATTTCAATCTCAAAACACTGATTAAATGGTGAAAACATTGATATATTCGTGTATATTGACCAAATCCGAATTTGAATCACTTACCCCAATGTCTATCCTTGAAAATCTATCAAAAATCACCTATGCTCAAGCTCGAATTTGTTAAAAATGGTGAATGGGACGAATGCCCTCTTTTATAATTCTGCCCAGGCAGCCCTCGATCATGACCTCGATCCTCGGCCTCTACCATGTTTCGATCATGGCCTCAATCATGGCCTCGGCCTCGATCATGGCCTTGATCCTCGGCCTCGATCATGGCTTCGATCATGGCCTCGATCCTCGGCCTAGATCGTGTCTTCGATCATGGCCTCGATCATGGCTTCGATCATGGCCTCGATCGTGGCTTCGATCATGGCCTCGGTCATGGATTCGATCATGGCCCTCGAGCATTTGCCTTCGATCATGACCCTCGAGCCCTGCCTTCAATCATGCCCCTCGATCATGGCCTCGATCTTGGGTCTTGATCCTGGGCCTCAATCTTGGGCCTTGATCTTGGGTCTTGATCCTGGGCCTCAATCTTGGGCCTTGATCTTGGGCTCGATCACAACCCAGAATTTCCAGCAGAAAGGAAAAATTGCCGCAACTGTTTTAAGTCTAACGTTTGATCCGTTACCCATCTGAAACTCACCCAAGGCCCTCGTAATCTCAATCAAATATACCAACAAGTCCTAAAACATCATACGAACTTATTTGAAACCTCAAATCACATAAAACGACGATAAAACCACGAATTATGCTCCGATTCAAGTTTAATGAAACTTAAAAGTTCCAACTTCTACATTCGATGTCGAAACCTATCAAATCAAGTCCGATTGACCTCAAATTTTGCAGACAATTCATAAATGACATAACAGAGCTATGAAAATTTTTGAAACTAGATTCCGACTCCAATATCAGAAAGTCAACTCCCTGGTCAAACTTCCAAACTTAAATTCTTGTTTTAACCATTTCAAGCCTAATTTAACTACGGACTTCCAAATAAAATTCCGAACACACTCCTAAGTCCAAAATCATCATATGGAGCTGTTGGAATCGTCAAAATTCTATTCCGGGGTCGTTTTCTCAAAATGTTGACCGAACTCAAACTTGGCCTTTTAAAGCCAACCTAAGGAACCAAGTGTTCTGATTTCAACCCAAACACTTCCAAATCCGGAACCAACCATCCCCGCAAGTCATAAATCAATAAAAGCACATACGGGAAGTTTTATTTTAGGGAACGGGGTTCTAAAAGTCAAAATAATCGGTTGGGTCATTACAAATTATTTATTCCTGAATATTTTTGTAAGATTTTCGTACTCATTGTAATGGAGCCGTGAGCTCTTATTTGTGGAAAAATATTATTGTTGATTTATTTTAGCATGAGCCATGAGTTCTTTATTGTAGAAATATATTATTGTTGATTTATTTTAGTATGAGCCGTGAGCTCTTATTTGTAGATGATGCACCATGATGAGCTGGACGACCCGCCTGAGCGTGTCTATAAGAACGGCCCCTACCGCGGTAAAACTGACCCCCTGAAGGAACATCGCTGAAATTGCCGGAACCCCGAGGCCTCTTAGCCTCCCTCTCAACCCGCTCCTGGCTACGAACAATCTCAATCTTATGAGCAATGTCAACAACCTCATTGAACGTAGCACCAGACACTCTCTCTCTAGTCATGAGTAATCACAGCTGAAAAGTAAGGCCATCTATGAATCTCCTGATTCTTTCCCTGTCTGTGGGAATCAATCAGATAGCATAATGGGCCAATTCTAAAAATCTCACCTCATACTGTCTCACGAACATATCGCCCTGACGAAGCTACTCGAACTTCCTGCGCAGCTCCTCTCTACGAGACTGAGGAACGAACTTCTCCAGGAATAGACCGGAGAACTGCTGCCAGGTAAGGGGTGCTGCACCGACTAGCCTACACCTCTCATAAGACTCCCACCATCTGAAGGCAGTCCCAGAAAACTGAAAAGTAGTGAATGAGACCCGCTGGTCTCTATAATACTCGTTGTCCGAAGCATCCGCTGACATTAATCCAGAAAACCCTGGGCATCCTCTGACACAGCACCACTAAAAGGTGGAGGTCGAAGCCTCTCAAATCTCTCAAGTCTCCTCTGCTCATCATTTGCAATAACAAGAACTACCGGTGCCTGAGCGGCTGCAGCCGGCTGGGCTGGTAGTGCTTCCGGTATATGAAGTTCCTGTGCTACCTGATCTGGAGTACGGGCAACAGGGGTATGAGTACCTCCCCCGGCCTGAGAAGTGGCAGGTGCGGCCTGAGTCGAAACCACCTGAGCAAGACCAGTGCAGGCTGCCAATATCTGGGCCAAATTCTCCTGAAGGCCTGGAATCTCAATGGGCACAGCTGGTGCCTGAGATGATCCTGTCGGTTCAGCTATATTCGGAATATGCTCCTGAGCTGGAGCAACTGCTGGTACTACAGGTGCTGGCTCAACTGTGGTACGAGCTACACCTCTACCTCTACCTCACCCTCGCCCTCTACCACGGCCCCGACCTCTCGCGACCCTAACTGGTGGCACTGGTGGCTGACCGTCCGATCCGGTAGTACGTGTTCTCACCATCTGTGAGAGAATTGAATAGCAGAAAATTAGTTTCCAGAATCAACAAATTCGCACGACAGAATACAAGAAAGTGAAATTTTCCTAAGGGTTCTATAGCCTCTCGTGTGTTTTGTCTTCATTTTCCATTTTTTGGATTTGAGAAACTCGAGAGAGAGAGAGAGACGCGATTTTTCGAAGGTTCTTAAGGAGCAATGTTGGGGTAATTCATTCTAACCTATAATGGTATAAATTTTGTGAATCCATGGCCTTGTTCATCAATAATTAGTAGGTTTTTGGAGTGAAAGTAGGGGGTTAGGGCTTGGAATTTCTAAGAGTTTAATATAAGGATTTGAGGGACCAAATGATGTCGGATTTTGATAAATTTCATATGTATGGACTCGTGAGTGAATGAGCTTTCTAGTTTTGTAAATTTTGTCGGATTTCGAGACGTGGGCCCGGGGGCGGGGTTTTTGCCAATTTCGGGTTTTGGTATAATTTGATAGTTTTTCTTGTGGAATTCATTCTAATAGTGTATATTGATTGTATTGTATAGATTATGAATAGATTTGGAGCATTTGGAGGCCGAGTCTAGAGGCAAGAACATTGCGGGGTAGAGATTTAACCGGTTTGAGGTAAGTAACGATTGTAAATCTAGTCCTGAGGGTATGAAAACCCGGATTTCGTGTCATTTTACTATTTTGAGGTGCCGCACATGCTAGGTGACGGGCGTGTGGGCGTGCACTGTTGGGGATTGTGACTTGGTCCGTCTCGTAGCAATTGTAGAGTTGCATATTTTGTTGAAATTATATGACACTTATGTGTTTTAGAAAGAGTTTCTATAAATTGGGCAGAATGCCATGTTCGGGTCTTGTGCCAGTGCTGTTTGGACCCTTAGGGGACTTTTCTTACTATCCTCTCACTGTTTTCGATTGAAAATCTATACTCAGTCATGGTTATACCTGTTTTTACTAAAATGCCCAAGTGGCTTGAGAGGTTTATGACTGAGTGAGGCCGAGGGCCTGATTTTGTGAGGATATTTATGGGATCGGGCTGCACGCCGTAGCATGTTTGATATAGGCCGAGGGCCTGAGTGATTTATGCCATGATTTTGCTTGATATAGCGCTTGGGCTGAAGGATCCCCTCCAGAGTCTGTACACACCCCCAGTGAGTGCAGGTACCTACTGAGTGCGAGTGCCGAGTGCTGAGTGACTGGGAGGCATGAGTGATTGTGAGGTGTGCCCAAGTGGCAAGAGTGATTGTGAGGTATGCCCGAGTGGCAAGAGTGATGTGAGGTTTGCCCGAGGGGCTGTATATGAGTGATGCTTTGCCCGAGGGGTTGTTTATGATTTCATCATTTTTTCTCACCTTTGCATTTTTCCTCTGCTTAAAAACTATTGAAAAATATCCTTAAATGATTTTTACTGGAACTGGGTTTAAACGAGATATTTTGATTCAAATCCTTATTTTAAAAGCATGAGGTATTTTACTGAGATTTCATGATATGAACGTTATATGCTTTATTGCTCATCACTACTGCTCAGTCTTTATTTATTGTTGTTATTTACTGAGTTGGCATACTCACATTACTCCCTGCACCTTCTGTGCAGATCCAGGTGTAGCTGGACACGGTAGTGGTTGTTGATTGTTCTGGTTGCACATTTTCTCGGAGATAGCAAGGTAGCTATTTGGCGATCGCAGCCCCTGCTCTTCTCCCTCTTATCTTCCTCTAGTTGTATTTAGTTATTTTCCACATTGAGTTAGCCTTGATATTGTTAGACAGATTGTTTTAGATACTCATGACTAGTGACACCCTGATGGCGGGCTTTTTTTTCCGCACTTTTATTTTGATTTGAACTCTTTTATGAAGGTTTTTATGTTAAAGAAAATTGAACTTATCTTTGAAATGAAAATATCGGTTTGTTTTGGAAATAAGTCGGATTTCCTAGTTCCACAATAGGCGCCATCACTACAGGGGTTAGTTTGGGTCGTGACAGATTGGTATTACAACCTAGGTTACAAGGTCTCACGAGTCATGAGCGAGTTTAGTAGAGTCTTGCGGATCGGTACGGAGACGTCTGTACTTATCTTGGAGAGGTAGCAGAACCTTTAGGAAGATTCCACATTCTTGAATTCTTGTCATGTGAATCTGTTGATTCTAGTAACTAAACATCTGTTGTTTCATTCTATCACAGATGGTGAGGACTCGTACTACCGGTCAGGAGGGCCAGCTACCAGTACCACCAGCCAAGGCCGTGAGAGGCCGAGGCCACGTTAGAGGTCGTGGTAGGGGCAGAGGTGCAACCTGTACAACAGCTGGCGCAGTACCTGCAGATCCAACGGTTGTCCCATATCAGGAGCAGGCTCTAGTTGTTGATGCACCAGCTCAGGCATTACCTGTGCCTATTATGATTCCAGGCCTTTAGGAGGCCCTAGCTCAGATTCTGACAACGTGTACCGGCCTTGCTCAGGCGGTCTCTATCTCGACGGCCACAGCCACTTCTCAGGCCAGGGGAGGCACTCAGACTCCCGTCGCTCACACACCCGAGCAGATTGTTCAGGGAGTTCAGGCACCGGAGGCACCACCAGCCCAGCCGGTTGCAATTGCTCAGGATTATGTGGTTTCAGCTATGCCTGAGGATGATCAACATAGGTTGGAGAGGTTTGGGAGACTCCAGCCACCACCTTTCAGTGGCATTGAGAGAGAGAATGCTCAGGACTTTTTGGAAAGGTGTCAGAGGATACTCCGTACTGCTGGTATTCTGGAGACTTGTGGGGTCTCCTTCACTACTTTTCAGTTTTTCAGGGCTACACTTAGATGGTGGGAGACTTACGAGAGGCGTAGTCCTGTTGGCGCAGCACCCCTTACTTGGCAGCAGTTCTCTGTGGTCTTTTTGGAGAAGTTCATGCCTCGATCCCGCAGAGAGGAGCTGCGTAGGCAGTTTGAGCGGCTTCACCAGGGTGATATGTCTATGACACAGTATGAGATGCGGTTCTCCAAGTTGGCCCGTCATGCGATCTGGTTGGTTCCCACGGACAGGGAGAGGATTATGAGGTTTATTTATGGTCTCACTTATCAGCTACAGTTGCTCAGGACTAGAGAGAGGGTTTCAGGTGCTACTTTTGATGAGGTTGTCGACATTGCTCGGCAGATTGAGATGGTTCACAGTTAGGAGAGTGTTGAGAGGGAGGCCAAGAGGCCTCGTGGTCAGGGTAGATTCAGCGATACTTTTTTAGGGGGTCAGTTCCAGCATGGTAGATGTCGTCATTTCAGACAGGCTCAGTTTGCTCGGCCATTTCATCGGGATGCATCATCTGGCCATGGTTCTCACAGTTCTCATCAGGGCCACTCATCACTTGGTGCTCTTCCAACTCAGAGTTCATCCCATGCTCCACCTGTTCAGGGCTCTTCCATGCCAGG
Organism: Nicotiana tomentosiformis; assembly: GCF_000390325.3. Lineage (NCBI taxonomy): Eukaryota > Viridiplantae > Streptophyta > Magnoliopsida > Solanales > Solanaceae > Nicotiana > Nicotiana tomentosiformis. The sequence goes on from NC_090819.1 coordinate 67,158,003, forward strand.
TTCTTCTACCAGTCATCCCGGTGCTAGGGGTTCCCATCAGTTCCTGCCACCAGCACCAGGGAGTTGTTTTGAGTGTGGGGAGCTTGGGCATATGTGGAGGCATTGTCCTCGTCGTCATGGAGGTCTATCTCAGCAGAGGAGTCAGCCTCCGACTTCAGCACCAGTTACCTCACCACCCGCCCAGTCAGCTCGGGGTGGAGGTCAGTCAGTTAGGGGTCACCTTAGAGGGGGAGGCACATCAGGGGGTGGCCAGGCCCGTTTCTATGCCCTCCCTACCAGACCAGACGCTATTGCTTCAGATGCTGTGATTACAGGTATTGTCTCAGTTTGTCACCGAGATGCCTTAGTATTATTTGACCCTGGTTCCACGTATTCATATGTTTCCTCATATTTTTCCCATTTTCTGGATATGCCCCATGAGTCTCTAGTTTCTTCTGTTCATGTATCTACTCCTGATGGCATTACTATTATTGTGGACCGCGTATATCGGTCATGTGTGGTGACTATTGGGGGTCTGGAGACCCAAGTGGACCTTTTGCTGCTCAGTATGGTCGACTTTGATGTGAAATTGGGTATGGATTGGTTATCTCCATGTCATGTTGTTCTAGATTGTCACACTAAGACGGTGACGTTGGCTATGCCAGGAATTTTGAGGGTTAAGTGGAGCGGTTCTGTAGATTATGTACCAAGTAGGGTGATTTCATATTTGAAGGCTCAACGCATAGTTGAGAAGGGTTGCCTATCTTATTTGGCTTTTGTGAGGGATGTTAGTGCAGAGACTCCTGTCATTTATTTTGTTCCGATGGTACATGATTTTCCGAATGTGTTTCCTGCAGACTTGCCGGGCATGCCGCCTGACAGGGATATTGACTTTGGTATTGATTTTGTGCATAGAACTCAGCCCATTTCTATTCTACCATATCGTATGGCACCGGCGAAGTTGAAGGAATTGAAAGAACAGCTTCTGGAACTCCTTGATAAGGGGTTTATTCGGCCTAGTATGTCACCTTAGGATGCACCGGTTCTATTTGTGAAGAAGAAGGATGGTTCCATGAGAATGTATATTGATTACAAGCAGTTGAACAAGGTCACAGTCAAGAACAAGTATCCTTTGCCTCGTATTGATGATTTATTCGACTAGCTTCAGGGAGCGAGGGTGTTCTCCAAGATTGATTTAAGGTCCGGTTATCACCAGCTGAAGATTCGGGATTCAGATATTCTTAAGACAGTTTTCAGGACTCGATATGGCCATTATGAGTTCTTAGTGATGTCTTTTGGGCTGACCAATGCCCCAGCAGCGTTCATGCATTTGATGAATAGTGTATTCCAGCCCTATTTGGACTCATTCATTGTTGTATTCATTGATGACATCCTTGTGTACTCCCGTAGCCAGGAGAAGCATGCTCAGCATTTGAGGATTGTATTACAGAGATTGAAGGAGGAGAATCTTTATGCAAAGTTCTCCAAGTGTGAGTTTTGGCTCAGTGCAGTAGCATTATTGGGACACGTGATGTCCAGTAAGGGTATTCATATGGACCCGAAGAAGATAGAGGCGGTGTAGAGTTGGCCCAGACCATCCTCAGCCATGGAGATTAGGAGATTTCTTGGTTTGGTGGGTTATTACCATCACTTTGTGGAGGGATTTTCATCTATTGCATCGCCCGTGACCAAATTGTCCCAAAATGGTGCTCCATTTAGGTGGTCGGATGAGTGTGAGGAGAGCTTTCAGAAGCTCAAGACTGCTTTGACCACAGCTCCAGTGTTACTTCTGCCATCAGCTTCAGGTTCTTACACCGTGTATTCTGATTCCTCGAGGATAGGCATTGGTTGTGTTTTGATGCAGGAGGGTAGGGTGATCGCCTATGCCTCGCGCCAGTTGAAGACCCATGAAAAGAATTATCTTATCCATGATCTTGAGTTAGCAGCCATTGTTCACGCCTTGAAGATTTGGCGTCATTATTTGTTGGGGTTCATTGTGAGATCTATACTGATCAACGGAGTCTGCAGCATCTGTTCAAGCAGAAGGATCTTTATTTGTGTCAGCGGAGATGGTTGGATCTTCTTAAGGACTATGATATCGCTATCCTGTACCATCCGGGGAAGGCCAATGTTGTGGCCGATGCTTTGAGTCGCCGGGCAGAGAGTTTGGGGAGTTTAGCATACCTTCCAGTAGCAGAGAGACCTTTGGCATTGGATGTTCAGGCCTTAGCGGGCCAGCTTGTCAGATTGGATATTTCGGAGGCTAGTTGGGTATTGGCTTACATGGTCTCCAGGTCTTCTCTTTCTAACCGTATCAGGGAGCGTCAGTATGATGACCCCCACTTGCTCGTTCTTCAGGACAGGGTTCAGAGAGGTGATGCTAGGGATGTGACTATTGGTGATGACGGTGTGTTGAGAATGCAGGGCCGGATATGTGTGCCTAATATAGATGGGCTTCGAGAGTTGATTCTTGAGGAGGCCCACAGCTCGCGGTATTCCATCCATCCGGGTGCCGCGAAGATGTACCAGGATTTGAGGCAGCACTATTGGTGGAGGCGGATGAAGAAGGATATAGTTGGTTTTGTGGCTCGGTGTCTCAACTGTCAGCAGGTTAATATGAGCATCAGAGACCGGGTGGCTTGCTTCAGAGATTAGAGATCCCAGAGTGGAAGTGGGAGCGAATCACCATGGACTTTGTAGTTGGGCTCCCACGGACTTCGAGGAAGTTCGATGCTATTTGGGTTATTGTGGATTGGCTGACCAAGTCCGCGCACTTCATTCCAGTTGGTACTACCTACTCTTTAGAGCGGTTGGTTGAGATTTACATCCGAGAGATCGTTCGCTTGTATGGTGTCCCAGTTTTCATCATTTCAGATAGGGGTACTCAGTTCACATCCCAATTTTGGAGGGCCGTGTAGCGAGAATTGGGTACTCAGGTTGAGTTGAGCACAACTTTTCACCCTCAGACGGATGGGTAGTCCGAGCACACTATTCACATATTGGAGGACATGTTGCGTGCTTGTGTCATTGAATTTAGGGGTTCGTGAGACCAGTTTCTGCCACTCGCGGAGTTTTCATATAACAACAGTTATCAGTCGAGTATTCAGATGGATCCGTACGAAGCTTTATATGGGAAGAGTTGTAGATCTCCTGTAGGATGGTTCAAGCCAGGTGAGGCTAGGCTCTTAGGTACAGACTTGGTCCAGGGTGCATTAGATAAGGTGAAATTGATTCACGAGCGGCTTTGCACGGCATAGTCTAGGCAGAAGAGCTACGCGGATAGGAAGGTCCGTGATGTGTCTTTTATGGTTGGGGAGAAGGTTTTGCTGAAGGTATCACCCATGAAGGGTGTTATGAGGTTTGTAAAGAGGGGAAAGTTGAGCCCCCGATTCATTGGGCCTTTTGAGGTGCTTCAGAGGATAGGGGAGGTGGCTTATAAGCTTGCCTTGCCACCCAGCTTGTCGAGTGTGCATCCAGTGTTTCATGTTTCCATGCTCCGGAAGTATATTGGAGATCCGTCCCATGTTTTGGACTTCAGAACGGTTCAGTTGGAGGGTGATATGAATTATGATGTGGAGCCGGTGGCTATTTTGGATCGGCAGGTTCGAAGGTTGAGGTCAAAGGATATAGCTTCAGTGAATGTGTAGTGGAGAGGTCAGCATGTGGAGGAGTCCACCTGGGAGACTGAGCGGGAGATGCGGAGCAGATATCTATGCCTATTCGAGACTCCAGGTATGTTTCTAGACCCGTTCGAGGATTAACAGATGTTTAAGAGGGAGAGGATGTAACGACCCGACCGGTCATTTTGAGAGTTATAGCCTCGTTTTTCCCATTTCTACTTCTTTTTGTGTTATTTAGCTATATTATGTTATATCGGGTTAGTTGGTTCGGGACCAGAGTGGTTTCTGAGTGAATTGAGACACTTAGTCTCTTAAGTAGAAACTTAAGTTGGAAAAGTCAACTGGATATTGACCTATATGTAAACGATCTCGGATTTGAATTTTGATGATTCTGTTAGCTCCGTTAGGTGATTTTGGACTTAGGAGTGCGTCCGGAATGTGATTTGGAGGTCCGTAGTAGAATTAGGCTTGAATTGGCGAAATTTGGAATTTGGCAATTTTTGGTGGCAGTGGAAAATTTGATATCGGGGTCGAAATGGAATTTCGGAAGTTGAAGTAGGTTCGTAGTATCATTTGTGACGTGTGTGCAAAATTTGAGGTCATTCGGACGTGGTTTGGTTGGTTTCGGCATCGGTTGCCGAATTTGGAAATTTAGAACTTCTTAGGCTTCAATCCGAGGGTAATTTGGTGTTTGGATTTTGTTTTGAGTGATTCGAAGTTTCGACTAAGTTTGTTTGTTGATATATGAGTTTTTGGTATTTTTGGTTGAGGTCCCGAGGGCCTCGGAGTGATTCCGGGTGGTTAACGGATTTGTCAAAGTTGGAAAATGCAGCTGAAGTTGCTGCTACTGCTATTTTCGCGCCTACGGAAGGAATAGTCGCAGGTGCGAGGTCGCTGGTGCATTTGGGGAAGCCGAAGATGCGGAAATGGAAGGCCAAGGCTGGGAACGCAGGTGTGAAGAATTGGCCGCATCTGCAAGCCCGCGGGTGCAAGGCCTTGAGCGCAGATGCGGAAAGGAAGAGTTGGGGTCGGTTCCGCAGAAGCGGAAGTGTTACGCAGGTGCACGCCCGCAGGTGGGGAACCTGGGGTCGCAGGTGCGGAATTGAGGGCTTAAGTGGTTCTCGCAGGTACGAGGATCCGACTTCAGGTGCGGTTCCGCAGGAGTCGACATATGGCCGTAGGTGCGACTGTGCTATGCAGAAAAGCCCCAGCTCGTGTGTTTTGTCTTCCTTTTCCATTTTTGGATTTTAGAAACTCGGGAGAGAGGCAAATTATCACGACCCAATTTCACCTGTAGGTCGTGATGGCGCCCAACACTACAGTTAGGCAAGCCATCTAATAAATTAAGCATACATTGATTAAACTTTTATTCCAAGAAAATAATAAAATACCAACTTCTACCAATGTGTGTGCCAAGACCCGGTGTCACAAGTGAATGAGCATCTAGTAGATTATACAAAACTCCAAATACTGTCTGAAATAAAATAGACAGAATATAAATATCAGAAGAGACACTGGTAGCTGCAGAACGGCTCAGAAAGGCAGCTCACCACTATGCCTCTGGATGACGTGGGTATGCGATGATAGGTCCTCCACTAGTACCTGTCTCAGATCCTACACAAAAAGTGCAGCAAGTATAGTATGAGTACGTAAACAACGTATACGCAGTAAGTATCAAGCCTAATCTTAAAGTGGTAGAGACGAGATGGCCGACTTTGACACTCACTATAGGTCAATAACATTTGAAATAAAACTAGGATATTTAAATCAATGTGATTTACAGAATTTATTTAATCAGCGAAAATAATCAAATTCCTTCAAATGTATCAATTTTCAATATATTAATTAAATTCCTTTAATTCAGATAAATTCCAATTTAACAATTAAATGTCATTTACAGGAGTAACAATTAATTCCTTAACAAGCAAGAATAATAATTCATTAAATTCCAAAGATTTTCCAATTTACTAATTAGCTTTACAAGCTGAAATAAATTATTAAAGCATCGTATAATTATTATTATTATTAAGCACGATTTCTGCCGAGGACGTACGGCCCGATCTAGAGTGTCGTGTACACTGCTGAGGGACGTGCGGCGCGATCCATAGATGCATCTATCTTGCCGAGGCATTCGGCCCGCTCCACAAGAAAGGAGGACATTTTCTTATGTGCCTCCGGAAGGACAGTATGTTTATTATAAGATAAATTTGGGAGGAGAACAATTTCTTTTTACAATTAATTGATTTAAATAGAAATCAAGCCTATGAGATTTCCATCCTTTAATATCTTTATCAAACAATTCACAATATATTCATATATATCAATTAATATTAATTAATCAAAGAATACAATTTACACAAGTAATACATGCTTTGAGTCCTAAATTACTCGGACTTTAGCATTAATAGTAGCTACGCACGGACTCTCGTCACCTCGTGCGTACGTAGCCCCCCACAATTAGCAACAATTATTTAATCTTAATCACCTATGAGGTAATTTCCCCCTCACAAGATTAGACAAGAGACTTACCTCGTCTTGCTCCAATTTAATCCTCTATAAGGCCTTTCCACGATTATCCAACTCCGTCTGGCTCGAATCTAGCCAAAATAATTCGATACAATCACTAAATATTATAGGAATCAATTCTATAAGAAAATACTACATTTTAAAGAAAAGATCCGAAATTAATTAAAACTTCGCTCGCGGGGCCCACATCTCGGAATCCGGCAAAAGTTATGAAATCCGATAACCCATTCAATTACGAGTCCAACCATACCAGTTTCACTCAAATCAGACTCCGAATCGATACCGAAATCTCAAAATTTCGTTTCTATGAGATTTCTAAACTTTTTCCAAATTTCAATCTCAAAACACTAATTAAATCGTGAAAACAATGATATATTCTTGTATATTGATCAAATCCGAGTTAGAATCACTTACCCCAATGTCTTTCCCTTGAAAATCTGCCAAAAGTCGCCTCTGCTCAAGCTCAAGTTCGCCAAAAATGGCAAATGGGACGAATGTCCTCTGTTTTTATAACTGCCCAGCTGTTCGGAACTGGGCCTCGAACAGGGCCTCGATCGCGGCATCGAACATGTGCCTTCGATCAAGGCATCGAGGGTTGGACCTCGATCCTAGCCCTCGAGCCATACCTTCGATCATGCCATCGAGCCTTACCTTCGATTGTGACTTCGATCACAGGCTCGAGCCTGGACCTCGGTAATGGCCTCGATCAGGGTATCGAGGTTGGGCCTTCGATCATAGCCTCAATCATAGCATCGAGCTTGAGCCTTCGATCAGGGCATCGAGCATGGGTCTCGATCCTAGCCCTCGAGCATTATCTTCGATCATGCCCTCGAGCCTTGCCTTCGATCGAGGCTTCGATACTGAGCCTCGTCCCTGGCTTCGACTCAGGCCTCGATTGTGGGCTCGATATCTAGGGCTCGATCTGAGGCTCGATATCTGAGGCTCGATATCTGGGGCTCGATATTTGGGGCTCGATCTGAGGCTCGATCACAGCACAGAATATGCAGCAGAAGAGAAAATTGCAGCAGCTTTTTAAATCCAACTTTTAATCCGTTAACCATTCGAAACTCAACCGAGGGCCTCGGGACCTCAACCAAATATACCAACAAGTCCTAAAACATCATACGAACTTAGTCTAACCTCTAAATCACATCAAACAACGCTAAAACCATGAATCATACCCCAATTCAAGCTTAATGAAACTAAGAGTTTTCAACTTCTACGTTCAATGTCGGAACCTATCAAATCAACTCCGATTGACCTCAAATTTTACACACAAGTCATAAATTACATAACGGAGCTATGAAAATTTTCGGAATTGGATTCCGACTCCGATATCAAAAAGTCAACCCCCGGTCAAACTTTCAAACTTTAAATTCCTATTTTAGCCATTTCAAGCCTAATTTCACTACGGACTTCCAAATAAAATTCCGATCACGCTCCTAAGTCCAAAATTACCATACGGAGCTGTTGGAATCATAAAAATTCTATTCCGGGGTCGTTTTCTAAAAATGTTGATCGAAGTCAAACTTAGCACTTTAAGGCCAACTTAAGGAACCAAGTGTTTCGGTTTCACCTCAAACACTTCCAAATCCCGAAACAACCATCCCCGCAAGTCATAAATCATTACAAGCACCTACGGAAAGTTTTATTTTAGGGAACGGGATTCTAAAAGTTAAAATGACCGGTTGGGTCATTACATTCTCTACCTCTTAAACAAACGTTCGTCCTCGAACGGGTTTAGAATTGTACCTGGAGTGCTGAATAAGTGGGGATATCTGCTTCGCATGTCTTCCTCGGCCTCCCAAGTTGCTTCCTCGACTGGTTGGCCCCTCCACTTGACTTTTATTGCAGAAATCCTCTTGGACTTCAACTGGTGAACCTGTTTGTCAACAATGGCAATTGGCTCCTCTTCATAGCCCAAGCTATCATCTAGGTGAACTGTGCTGAAGTCTAACACATGTGATAGGTCGGCATGATACTTCCGGAGCATAGATACGTGAAAAACTGGATGAACTCCCGATAGGCTGGGAGGCAAGGCAAGCTCATAAGCAACCTCCCCAACTCGTTTCAACACCTCAAATGGGCCTATAAACCTTGGGCTCAATTTGCCCTTCTTCCCGAATCTCATAATCCCCTTCATCGGCAAAACCTTCAAGAGAACTTTTTCACCTACCATAAACGATATATCACGCGCTTTCTGATCCACGTAACTCTTTTGTCTGGACGGTGCTGTACGAAGTCGCTCCTGAATCAACTTTACCTTTTCTAAGGCATCCCTTACCAAATCAGTACCATACAACTTAGCCTCACCTGGCTCAAACCATCCGATAGGTGAACGACATCGCCGACCATATAAAGTCTCAAATGGAGCCATCTCGATGCTGGATTGGTAACTGTTATTATAAGCAAACACGGCCAAAGGCAGGAAATGATCCCACTGACCTCCAAAGTCAATCACACATGCCCTGAGCATATCCTCCAAAATCTGAATTGTCCTCTCTGACTGTCCATCGGTCTGCGGATGAAAAGCTGTGCTGAGCTCTACACGGGTCCCCAACTCACTCTGTACTGCTCTCCAGAAATGTGAAGTAAACTGAGAGCCTCTATCTGATATGATAGAAATTGGCACACCGTGCAACCGAACTATCTCCTGAATATAAATCTGGGCCAACCTCTCTGAAGTATACGTAGTCACAACAGGAATAAAATGTGCCGACTTGGTCAACCTATCAACAATCACCCAAACTGCATCAAACTTCCTCAAGGTCCGCGGCAACCCAAGTACAAAATCCATAGTAATTCGTTCCCATTTCCACTCTGGTATGGTCATCTGCTGGAGTAGGCCACCTGGCCTCTGATGCTTATATTTAACTTGCTGGCAATTTAGACACCGAGCTACATACTCAACTATGTCCTTTTTCATTCGTCGCCATCAATAATGCTGCCTCAAGTCACGATACATCTTCGTAGCACCTGGATGAATAGAATATCGAGAACTGTGTGCCTCCTCCAGGATCTTTTTCCTTATTTCATCCACATTAGGAACACACAGACGATCCTGGAGTCGTAGAACACCATCTGCACCAATAGTGACTTCCTTGGTACCACCTCGTAGTACTGTTTCACGAAGAACCACCAGGTGTGGGTCATCATACTGGCGAGCCTTGATCTGTTCAAATAGTGAAGACCGGGCCACAACACATGCAAGAACTCGGCTGGGCTTTAAAATATCCAGCCTCACAAGTCTGTTAGACAAAGACTGAATATCTGAGGCTAATGGTCTTTCCTCTGCTAGAATGAAAGCCAAACTACCCATACTCTCTGTCTTCTGCTCAAGGCATCTGCAACCACATTTGCTTTGCCCGGATGATACAAGATAGTAATATCATAATCTTTTAGTAACTCCAGCCATCTGCGCTGCCTCAAATTTAGATCCCTCTGCTTGAACAAATGCTGCAAACTGCGATGATCTGTGTAAACTTCGCAAGACACCCCATAAAGATAATGCCTCCAAATCTTAAGAGCGTGAACAATCGCAGCTAACTCCAAATCATGTACTGGATAATTCTTTTCATGGGGCTTTAGCTGACGTGAAGCATATGCAATAACTTGCCCTTCCTGCATCAATACACAACCCAAGCCAATGCGCGAAGCATCACAATACACTGTATACATTAATATTAATTAATCAAAGAATACAATTTACACAAGTAATACATGCTTTGAGTCCTAAATTACCTGGACTTTAGCATTAATAGTAGCTACGCATGGACTCTCGTCACCTCGTGCGTACGTAGCCCCCCACAATTAGCAACAATTATTTAATCTTAATCACCTATGAGGTAATTTCCCCCTCACAAGATTAGACAAGAGACTTACCTCGTCTTGCTCCAATTTAATCCTCTATAAGGCCTTTCCACGATTATCCAACTCCGTCTGGCTCGAATCTAGCCAAAATAATTCGATACAATCACTAAATATTATAGGAATCAATTCTATAAGAAAATACTACATTTTAAAGAAAAGATCCAAAATTAATTAAAACTTCGCTCGCGGGGCCCACATCTCAGAATCCAGCGAAAGTTATAAAATCCGATAACCCATTCAATTACGAGTCCAACCATACCAGTTTCACTCAAATCAGACTCCGAATCGATACCGAAATCTCAAAATTTCGTTTCTATGAGATTTCTAAACTTTTTCCAAATTTCAATCTCAAAACACTAATTAAATCGTGAAAACAATGATATATTCTTGTATATTGATCAAATCCGAGTTAGAATCACTTACCCCAATGTTTTTCCCTTGAAAATCTGCCAAAAGTCGCCTCTGCTCAAGCTCAAGTTCGCCAAAAATGGCAAATGGGACCAATGTCCTCTGTTTTTATAACTGCCCAGCTGTTCGGAACTGGGCCTCGAACAGGGCCTCGATCGCGGCATCGAACATGTGCCTTCGATCAGGGCATCGAGGGTTGGACCTCGATCCTAGCACTCGAGCCATACCTTCGATCATGCCATCGAGCCTTACTTTCGATTGTGACTTCGATCACAGGCTCGAGCCTGGACCTCGGTCATGGCCTCGATCAGGGTATCGAGGTTGGGCCTTCGATCATAGCCTCAATAATAGCATCGAGCTTGAGCCTTCGATCAGGGCATCGAGCATGGGTCTCGATCCTAGCCCTCGAGCATTATCTTCGATCATGCCCTCGAGCCTTGCCTTCGATCGAGGCTTCGATACTGAGCCTCGTCCCTGGCTTCGACTCAGGCCTCGATTGTGGGCTCGATATCTGGGGCTCAATCTGAGGCTCGATCTGAGGCTCGATATTTGGGGCTCGATCTGAGGCTCGATCACAGCCCAGAATATGCAGCAGAAGAGAAAATTGCAGCAGCTTTTTAAATCCAACTTTTAATCCGTTAACCATCCGAAACTCACCCGAGGCCCTCGGGACCTCAACCAAATATACCAACAAGTCCTAAAACATCATACGAACTTAGTCGAACCTCTAAATCACATCAAACAACGCTAAAACCATGAATCATACCCCAATTCAAGCTTAATGAAACTAAGAGTTTTCAACTTCTACGTTCAATGTCGGAACCTATCAAATCAACTCCGATTGACCTCAAATTTTACACACAAGTCATAAATTACATAACGGAGCTATGAAAATTTTCGGAATTGGATTCCGACTCCGATATCAAAAAGTCAACCCCCGGTCAAACTTTCAAACTTTAAATTCCTATTTTAGCCATTTCAAGTCTAATTTCACTACGGACTTCCAAATAAAATTCCGATCACGCTCCTAAGTCCAAAATTACCATACGGAGCTGTTGGAATCATAAAAATTCTATTCCGGGGTCGTTTTCTAAAAATGTTGATCGAAGTCAAACTTAGCACTTTAAGGCCAACTTAAGGAACCAAGTGTTTCGGTTTCACCTCAAACACTTCCAAATCCCGAAACAACCATCCCCGCAAGTCATAAATCATTACAAGCACCTACGGAAAGTTTTATTTAGGGAACGGGATTCTAAAAGTTAAAATGACCGGTTGGGTCATTACATTCTCCACCTCTTAAACAAACGTTCGTCCTTGAACGGGTTTAGAATTGTACCTGGAGTGCTGAATAAGTGGGGATATCTGCTTCGCATGTCTTCCTCGGCCTCCCAAGTTGCTTCCTCGACTGGTTGGCCCCTCCACTTGACTTTTATTGCAGAAATCCTCTTGGACTTCAACTGGTGAACCTGTTTGTCAACAATGGCAATTGGCTCCTCTTCATAGCCCAAGCTATCATCTAGCTGAACTGTGCTGAAGTCTAACACATGTGATAGGTCGGCATGATACTTCCGGAGCATAGATACGTGAAAAACTGGATGAACTCCCGATAGGCTGGGAGGCAAGGCAAGCTCATAAGCAACCTCCCCAACTCGTTTCAACACCTCAAATGGGCCTATAAACCTTGGGCTCAATTTGCCCTTCTTCCCGAATCTCATAATCCCCTTCATCGGCAAAACCTTCAAGAGAACTTTTTCACCTACCATAAACGATATATCACGCGCTTTCTGATCCACGTAACTCTTTTGTCTGGACGGTGCTGTACGAAGTCGCTCCTGAATCAACTTTACCTTTTCTAAGGCATCCCTTACCAAATCAGTACCATACAACTTAGCCTCACCTGGCTCAAACCATCCGATAGGTGAACGACATCGCCGACCATATAAAGTCTCAAATGGAGCCATCTCGATGCTGGATTGGTAACTGTTATTATAAGCAAACACGGCCAAAGGCAGGAAATGATCCCACTGACCTCCAAAGTCAATCACACATGCCCTGAGCATATCCTCCAAAATCTGAATTGTCCTCTCTGACTGTCCATCGGTCTGCGGATGAAAAGCTGTGCTGAGCTCTACACGGGTCCCCAACTCACTCTGTACTGCTCTCCAGAAATGTGAAGTAAACTGAGAGCCTCTATCTGATATGATAGAAATTGGCACACCGTGCAACCGAACTATCTCCTGAATATAAATCTGGGCCAACCTCTCTGAAGTATACGTAGTCATAACAGGAATAAAATGTGCCGACTTGGTCAACCTATCAACAATCACCCAAACTGCATCAAACTTCCTCAAGGTCCGCGGCAACCCAAGTACAAAATCCATAGTAATTCGTTCCCATTTCCACTCTGGTATGGTCATCTGCTGGAGTAGGCCACCTGGCCTCTGATGCTTATATTTAACTTGCTGGCAATTTAGACACCGAGCTACATACTCAACTATGTCCTTTTTCATTCGTCGCCATCAATAATGCTGCCTCAAGTCACGATACATCTTCGTAGCACCTGGATGAATAGAATATCGAGAACTGTGTGCCTCCTCCAGGATCTTTTTCCTCAGTTCATCCACATTAGGAACACACAGACGATCCTGGAGTCGTAGAACACCATCTCCACCAATAGTGACTTCCTTGGTACCACCTCGTAGTACTGTTTCACGAAAAACCACCAGGTGTGGGTCATCATACTGGCGAGCCTTGATCTGTTCAAATAGTGAAGACCGGGCCACAACACATGCAAGAACTCGGCTGGGCTTTAAAATATCCAGCCTCACAAGTCTGTTAGACAAAGACTGAATATCTGAGGCTAATGGTCTTTCCTCTGCTAGAATGAAAGCCAAACTACCCATACTCTCTGTCTTCTGCTCAAGGCATCTGCAACCACATTTGCTTTGCCCGGATGATACAAGATAGTAATATCATAATCTTTTAGTAACTCCAGCCATCTGCGCTGCCTCAAATTTAGATCCCTCTGCTTGAACAAATGCTGCAAACTGCGATGATCTGTGTAAACTTCGCAAGACACCCCATAAAGATAATGCCTCCAAATCTTAAGAGCGTGAACAATCGCAGCTAACTCCAAATCATGTACTGGATAATTCTTTTCATGGGGCTTCAGCTGACGTGAAGCATATGCAATAACTTGCCCTTCCTGCATCAATACACAACCCAAGCCAATGCGCGAAGCGTCACAATACACTGTATACATCCCTGAACCAGAAGGCAACACTAACACTGGTGTTGTAGTCAATGATGTCTTGAGCTTCTGAAAGCTCACCTCACAATCATCGGACCATCGGAATGGAGCACCCTTCTGGGTTAATTTGGTCAAAGGTGCTGCAATAGATGAAAAACCTTCCACGAACCGACGATAATAACCTGCCAAACCCAGAAAACTCCTGATCTCCGTCACCGAAGTGGGACGATGCCAATTCTGAACTGCCTCAATCTTTTTGGGATCAACTTTAATACCTTCGCCCGATACGATATGTCCCAAAAATGCTATAGACTCTAGCCAAAACTCACATTTAGAGAACTTAGCATATAGCTTTTGTTCCCGCAATGTCTGAAGCACTACTCTTATATGCTGCTCATGCTCCTCCTTACTACGAGCGTAGATCAAAATGTCATAAATGAAGACAATGACAAATGAGTCAATATATGGCCTGAATACCCTGTTCATCAGATCCATAAATGCTGCTGGTGCGTTAGTTAAACCAAAAGACATTACCAGAAACTCATAATGACCATATCTAGTACGGAAAGCAGTCTTCGGAACATCCGAATCCCGAATCTTCAACTGATGGTACCCCGACCTCAAGTCGATCTTAGAGAATACCCTAGCATCCTGCAACTGGTCAAATAGATCATCAATACGCGGCAATGGGTACTTGTTCTTAATAGTGACTTTGTTCAATTGGCGATAATCAATACACATCCGCATTGTTCCATCCTTCTTTTTCACAAACAATACTGGTGCACCCCAAGGCGATACACTCGGTCTGACAAACCCTTTGGCTAGTAACTCTTCAAGCTGTTCTTTCAACTCTTTCAATTCTTTTGGAGCCATGCGATACGGTGAGATAGATATAGGCTGGGTATCTGAAGCCAAGTCAATACAGAAATCAATATCACGATCAGGTAGCATACCTGGAAGATCTGACGGAAATACATCGGGAAACTCCCGAACTACAGGCACTGAATCAATAGCAGGAGCCTCTGCAGTAGTATCCCGAACATAGGCAAGATAAGCCAAACAACCCTTTTCAACCATGTGTTGAGCCTTTATAAAAAAATAACTCGATTAAATGAACTAACAAGCGAACCCTTCCACTCCAGCTTAGGCAATGCTGGAATAGACAAGGTAACAGTCTTGGCATGACAATCTAGAATAGCATGATATGGAGATAACCAGTCCATACCCAGAATAATTTCAAAATAGGTCATCTCAAGCAATAGGAGATCTGCTCTAGATTCATAACCACAGAATGCAATAATACAGGACCGGTAGATCCGGTTCACCATAACAGAATCGCCCACAGGAGTGGACACATAAACAGGAGTACTCAAGGACTCACGAGAAACACCCAGAAATAGAGCAAATAGATATGACACATATGAATACATAGATCCTGGATCAAATAATACTGAGGCATCTTTGCCACAAACAGAAATAATACCTGTAATCACGGCATCTGAGGCCTCTGCATCTGGTCTAGCTGGAAAAGCATAGAACCGAGCTGGAGCGCCAACTGGCTGGCCTCCGCCTAGCTGACCTACACCTCTAGGACGGCCCCTACCCACCTGTCCTCCACCTCTGGGTGGTCGGACTACTGGTGGAGCAACTGGTCCGGTAAGCGTAGGCTGCTGACCCTGCTGTACTGGTCTACCCCGAAGCTTGGGGTAAAACCTCCGCATGTGACTGGGATCCCCGCACTCATAACAACTCTTCAGTGTGATGGGCTGCTGACTAAGTGTCTGGCCCTGGGGACCTGAATACCCACTGGGAGGACCCTGAATAGCTGGTGGGCGATAAGAACTCTCTGGGATAGCACTGAGATAAGGTCGCACTGGAGCACCTCGAGGAGGTGGTGGTGCTGGATATGGGGGTCTGCTGGACTGTCCCCTCACGAACTGACCTCTGCTGCCGGACGGAGCACCTCTAAACTCTCCAGAGTGCCTGAACCGCTTATCTCTCATAATCTGCTCTCGGCTCCGCTGACGTACACCCTCAATCCTCCGGGCTATCTCCACAACTCGCTCATAAGAAGTACCCATCTCAACCTCTCGAGCCATAGTAGCCTGAATACCAGTATGTAAACCGGCCACAAACCTTCTCACTCTCTCCGCCTCAGTAGGGAGTATCATTAGTGCATGGCGAGATAATTCAGAAAACCTTGCCTCATAATCCGTCACTGACATCTGACCCTGCTGGAGCTACTCAAATTGAAACTGCAACTCTTCCCTCTGGGAGGGTGGAATATACCTGTCCAAGAAGATGCGGGTGAACCTGTCCCAAGTCATGGGAGGAGAATCTGCTGGTCTGCCAAGAGCATAAGACTGCCACCATCTACGGGCTCTACCCTCTAGCTGAAAAGTAGCAAAATCAACCCCATGGGAGTCCAATATCCTCATGTTGTACAGTCTATCCTTGCAACGATCAATGAAATCCTGTGGATCCTCATGTCGCTCACCCCCGAAGACAGGACGATGTAGTCTAGTTCATCTGTCCAATAGTTTCTGAGGATCGGCGGCTACAACCGGCCTGGGCTCAGGTGTAGCTGCTGCCACTAGCTGGACTCCACCCACGGGTAATGCACCCTGGGTCTGATATACAGCAGCTGCCTATCCATGAGCCTGCGCAGTAGGGGTCTGTGCTCCCCCGCCCGCCTGAGATATGGCTGGGTCTGCCGGAAATAAACCGGCCTGAGTCATATTATCCATGAATCGCAGTATACGACCCATAACATCCTGAAATCCCGGTGCATATGTGAAGTCCACCGGAGCTGGCTCTGCCACAGGCACCTCACCATGCTCCTCAATAATGGGATTCTCTACTAGATCCACTGGCGGCATAACCGGAATAGTCCTGGGACGTCCTCGCCCTCTACCACGGGCTGGAGCCCTCCCTCGGCCTCTGCCTCGGCCTCTAGCAACTAGGGGAGTAGCTCTTCCCTGGTCTGGAATATCATTAGAGTGTGTTCTCACCATCTGTGAGAGAATAAGAGAAGGATATTTAGTACTACATCAATTGCACGATAGAATATGAAGAAAGGTAGCTTCCTAACACCATATAGCCTCTCGAAGATAAGTACAGACGTCTCCGTACCGATCCGCAAGACTCTATTAGGTCTGCTCATAACTTGTGAGACCTACGTGAACCTAGTGCTCTGATACAATGTTGTCACGACCCAATTTCACCTGTAGGTCGTGATGGCGCCCAACACTACAGCTAGGCGAGCCATCTAATAAATTAAGCATACATTGATTAAACTTTTATTCCAAGAAAATAATAAAATACCAACTTCTACCAATGTGTGTGCCAAGACCCGGTGTCACAAGTGAATGAGCATCTAGTAGATTATACAAAACTCCAAATACTGTCTGAAATAAAATAGACAGAATATAAATATCAGAAGAGACACTGGTAGCTGCAGAACGGCTCAGAAAGGCAGCTCACCACTATGCCTCTGGATGACGTGGGTATGTGATGATAGGTCCTCCACTAGTACCTGTCTCAGATCCTGCACAAAAAGTGCAGCAAGTGTAGTATGAGTACGTAAACAACGTGTACGCAGTAAGTATCAAGCCTAATCTCAAAGTGGTAGAGACGAGATGGCCGACTTTGACACTCACTATAGGTCAATAACAATTGAAATAAAACTAGAATATTTAAATCAATGTGATTTACAGAATTTATTTAATCAGCGAAAATAATCAAATTCCTTCAAATGTATCAATTTTCAATATATTAATTAAATTCCTTTAATTCAGATAAATTCTAATTTATCAATTAAATCTCATTTACAGGAGTAACAATTAATTCCTTAACAAGCAAGAATAATAATTCATTAAATTCCAAAGATTTTCCAATTTACTAATTAGCTTTACAAGCTGAAATAAATTATTAAAGCATCGTATAATAATTATTATTATTAAGCACGATTTCTGCCGAGGACGTACGGCCCGATCTAGAGTGTCGTGTACACTGCCGAGGGACGTGCGGCGCGATCCATAGATGCATCTATCTTGCCGAGGCATTCGGCCCGCTCCACAAGAAAGGAGGACATTTTCTTATGTGCCTCCGGAAGGACAGTATGTTTATTATAAGATAAATTTGGGAGGAGAACAATTTCTTTTGACAATTAATTGATTTAAATAGAAATCAAGCCTATGAGATTTCCATCCTTTATTATCTTTATCAAACAATTCACAATATATTCATATGTATCAATTAATATTAATTAATCAAAGAATACAATTTACACAAGTAATACATGCTTTGAGTCCTAAATTACCCGGACTTTAGCATTAATAGTAGCTACGCACGGACTCTCGTCATCTCGTGTGTACGTAGCCCCCCACAATTAGCAACAATTATTTAATCTTAATCACCTATGAGGTAATTTCCCCCTCACAAGATTAGACAAGAGACTTACCTCGCCTTGCTCCAATTTAATCCTCTATAAGGCCTTTTCCACGATTATCCAACTCCATCTGGCTCGAATCTAGCCAAAATAATTCGATACAATCACAAAATATTAGAGGAATCAATTCTATAAGAAAATACTACATTTTAAAGAAAAGATCCAAAATTAATTAAAAATTCGCCCGCGGGGCCCACATCTCGGAATCCGACGGAAGTTATGAAATCCGATAACCCATTCAATTACGAGTCCAACCATACCAGTTTCACTCAAATCCGACTCCAAATCGATACCGAAATCTCAAAATTTTGTTTCTATGAGATTTCTAAACTTTTTCCAAATTTCAATCTTAAAACACTAATTAAATCGTGAAAACAATGATATATTCTTGTATATTGATCAAATCCGAGTTAGAATCACTTACCCCAATATTTGTCCCTTGAAAATCTGCCAAAAGTCGCCTCTACTCAAGCTCAAGTTCGCCAAAAATAGCAAATGGGACGAATGTCCTCTGTTTTTATAACTGCCCAGCAGTTCGGAACTGGGCCTCGAATAGGGCCTCGATCGCGGCATCGAACATGTGCCTTCGATCAGGGCATCGAGGGTTGGACCTCGATCCTAGCCCTCGAGCCATACCTTCGATCATGCCATCGAGCCTTACCTTCGATCGTGACTTCGATCACAGGCTCGAGCCTGGACCTCAGTCATGGCCTCGATCAGGGTATCGAGGTTGGGCCTTCGATCATAGCCTCAATCATAGCATCGAGCTTGAGCCTTCGATCAGGGCATCGAGCATGGGTCTCGATCCTAGCCCTCGAGCCTTATCTTCGATCATGCCCTCGAGCCTTGCCTTCGATCGAGGCTTCGATACTGAGCCTCGTCCCTGGCTTCGACTCAGGCCTCGATCGTGGGCTCGATATCTGGGGCTCGATCTGAGGCTCGATATCTGGGGCTCGATCTGAGGCTCGATATCTGGGTCTTGATCTGAGGCTCGATCATAGCCCAGAATATGCAGCAGAAGAGAAAATTGCAGCAGCTTTTTAAATCCAACTTTTGATCCGTTAACCATCCGAAACACACCCGAGGCCCTCGGGACCTCAACCAAATATACCAACAAGTCCTAAAACATCATACAAACTTAGTCGAACCTCTAAATCACATCAAACAACGCTAAAACCATGAATCATACCCCAATTCAAGCTTAATGAAACTAAGAGTTTTCAACTTCTACGTTCAATGTCGGAACCTATCAAATCAACTCCGATTGACCTCAAATTTTAAACACAAGTCATAAATTACATAACGGAGCTATGAAAATTTTCAGAATTGGATTCCGACTCCGATATCAAAAAGTGAACCCCCCCGGTCAAACTTTCAAACTTTAAATTCCTATTTTAGCCATTTCAAGCCTAATTTCACTACGGACTTCCAAATAAAATTCCGATCATGCTCCTAAGTCCAAAATCACCATACGGAGCTGTTGGAATAATAAAAATTCTATTCCGGGGTCATTTTCTCAAAATGTTGACCGAAGTCAAACTTAGCACTTTAAGGCCAACTTAAGAAACCAAGTGTTCCGATTTTACCTCAAACACTTCCAAATCCCGAACCAACCATCCCCACAAGTCATAAATCATTACAAGCACCTACGGAAAGTTTTATTTTAGGGAACGGAATTCTAAAAGTTAAAATGACCGGTTGGGTCATTACACGAATTTTCAAATGTTTTCAAGGAGCAACGTTGGGGTAAGTGATTCTAACCCATAATGGTATAAATTTCATAAATCTATGGCCTTGTTCATCATTAATTAGTAGGATTTTGGAGTGAAAGTTGGGGGTTAGGGCTTGGAATTTTTAAGAGTTTAATTTAAGGATTTGAGCCACCAAATGATGTCGGATTTGGATAAATTTCATATGTATGGATTCGTGAGTGAATGAGCTTTCTAGTTTTGTAAATTTTGTCGGATTTCGAGACGTGGGCCCGGGGGCCGGGTTTGAGCCAATT
The DNA here is from genome assembly GCF_000390325.3 of Nicotiana tomentosiformis. Lineage (NCBI taxonomy): Eukaryota > Viridiplantae > Streptophyta > Magnoliopsida > Solanales > Solanaceae > Nicotiana > Nicotiana tomentosiformis. The sequence goes on from NC_090819.1 coordinate 67,178,111, forward strand.
TCTATTTTTTATCTAATTTCATAGTTTTTCTTGTGGAATTCATTCCATTAGCGTATATTGATGGTATTGTACGGATTGTGAATAGATTTGGAGCATTTTGAGGCCGAGTATAGAGGTAAGAGCATTGCGGGGTAGAGATTTGACCGGTTTGAGGTAAGTAACGATTGTAAATCTAGTCCTGAGGGTATGAAAACCTGGATTTCGTGTCATTTTACTACTTTGAGGTGCCGCACATGCTAGGTGACGGGCGTGTGGGCGTGCACTGTTGGGGATTGTGACTTGGTCCGTCCCGTAGCAACTGTAAAGTTGCATATTTTGTTGAAATTATATGACACTTATGTGTTTTAGAAAGAGTTTCTGTAAATTGCATTGAATGCCATGTTCGGGCCTTGTGCCAGTGCTGTTTGGACCCTTAGGGGACTTTTCTTACTATCCTCTCATTGTTTTGGATTGAAAATATATACTCAGTCATGGTTATACTTGTTTACTGCATAACTTAGTTTTATGACTCTATTTTGATGCATATAAATGTTGTTTTGGGCCGAATGCCCTGTTTTTACTAAAATGCTCGAGTGGCTTGAGAGGTTTATGACTGAGTGAGGCCGAGGGCCTGATTTTGTGAGGATATTTATGGGATCGGGCTGCATGCTGCAGCATGTTTGATATAAGCTGAGGGCCTGAGTGATTTATGCCATGATTTGGCTTGATATAGCGCTTGGGCTGAAGGAGCCCCTCCGGAGTCTGAACATACCCCCAGTGAGCTCCGGTACCTACTGAGTGCCGAGTGCTAAGTGACTGGGCGGCATGAGTGATTGTGAGGTATGCCCGAGTAGCAAGAGTGATTGTGAGGTATGCTCGAGTGGTAAGAGTGATGTAAGGTTTGCCCGAGGGGTTGTATATGAGTGATGCTTAGCCCGAGGGGTTGTTTATGATTTCATCATTTTTGCTCACCTTTGCATTTTTCCTCTGCTTGAAAACTGTTGAAAAATATCCTTAAATGATTTTTACTGGAACTGGGTTTAAACGAGATATTTTGATCCAAATCCTGATTTTAAAAGCATGAGGTAATTTTCTAAGATTTCATGATATGAACGTTATATGCTTTATTGTTCGTCACTACTGCTCAGTCTTTATTTATTATTTTTACTTACTGAGTTGGCGTACTAACGTTACTCCCTACACCTTGTGTGCAGATCTAGGTGTAGCTGGACACGGTAGTAGTTGTTGATTGTTCTAATTGCAGATTTTCTCGGAGATAGCAAGGTAGATGTTTGGCGATCGCAGCCCCTACTCTTCTCCCTCTTATCTTCCTCTAGTTGTATTTAGCTATTTTCCAGGCTGATAGCCTTGACATTGTTAGACAGATTATAGTAGATGCTCATGACTAGTGACACCCCGATGTTGGGCTTTTCTTTCCGCAATTTTATTTTGATTTGAACTCATTTACAAAGGTTTTTATGTTAAATAACATTGAAATTATCTTTGAAATGAAAATATCGGTTTGTTTTGGAAATAAGTTGGCTTGCCTAGTTCCATGATAGGCGTCATCACGACAGGGGTGAGTTTGGGTCGTGACATAATCTAACTAAGATTGAGTTAAGAACACTTACCCCGATGTTTTCTCTGAAAATCTCCCAAAAATTGCCTCAATCTGAGCTCCAAATTGTTAAAAATGGAAAATGGGATGAAGTCCCATTTTCAGAACTTAAACTCTCTGCCCAATGATTTCTTCTATGTGATGGCGGCCAAAGGCACGCGATCGCAAAGAACAAAATTATGTTGCCCAGAATTAAGCTTATGTGATCGCGGATAACTCCACGCGATTATGAAACACAGCATTCCTAGACCTACGTGATCGCATACTCATCCACGCGATCGCGAAGGGTTAAGCGCGTGGACCAGGTTCTGCCTCATTTCCTCTTCGCGAACGCGGTCTTAGCCACACATTCGCATAGCACCATTTGCCAAACCTACGTGATCGCGGACTCGCCCACGCAATCGCATAGCACAAAATTTCAGCTGCCTAATTAACCCTACGCGATCGCACACCTTCTCACGTGATCGCGTAGAAGGAAACTAGAACCTGCAGAAACCAGAACTTCAGCTATCAAGCCAAGTCCAATAATGATCCATTAGGCATCCAAAACTTACCCGAGCCCCTCGGGACCTCAACCAAATATTCCAACAAGTCCTAATATATCACACGAACTTAGTCGAGTCTTCAAATCACATCCAACAATACTAAAAACACGAATCACACATAGATTCAAGCCTAATGAACTTTGAAACTTTCAATTTTCACAAATGACGCCGGAACCTATCAAATCAAGTCCGATTGATCTCAAATTTTGAATGCAAGTCATAAATGACATAACGGTGCTATGAAAAATTTCAGAACTAGATTCCGACCCCGATATCAAAAAGTCAACTCCCCGGTCAAACTTCCAAACTTAAATTCCTATTTTAGCCATTTCAACCTTAATTTAACTATAGACATCCAAATAAAATTCCGAACACACTCCTAAGTCCAAAATTACCATACGAAGCTGTTGGAATGATCAATATTCTATTCCAGGGTCGTTTTCTCAAAATGTTGACTGAAGTCAAACTTAGCATTTTAAAGCCAACTTAAGGAACCAAGTGTTCCGATTTCAATCCGAACACTTTCAAATCCCGAACCAACCATCCCCGCAAGTCTTAAATTTATAAAAGCACATACAGGGAGTTTTATTTAGGGGAACGGGATTCTAAAAGTCAAAATGACCGGTTGGGTCATTACACTCCATGTCCAGTCAAACAGGTTCACATAAATTGGAATGGAGGGAGTACTACATTAGGATAATACATGAATTTAAAATAAAAGTACATCATCAAAACTTACACAAATGATCAGTTTTGTCATGTTAGTTGGATAATTATGTGTTATATTATAATTGTATTTTATGTGATGGTATCTTAACGAACACTTCTTTGTGGACAATATTTTTTTGTGCATGTTTCCTCCTAATGCTTTGGTTGTTCTGCCTCAACCAGATTTTTTGTTGTCGATCTTGAAATCTCTCTTGCAAGTGAAACATACAGTTGTTCGTGCAAGAAAATATAATGAGGTAAATATAGTCCAATATTTAGGATGTTTGTCCTTGTGCTTTATTTATTATATTTATAAAATATAAACATACTAAAAATTATTTTCAAACAAATTTAAAAGGATATTGCTTAGTTTCGGAAGATGAATGTTGAATTCAGGGATAAGAATATACTTAGAAACACATTGACCAGTATCATAATTTTTGCATGTATGACGTTATTGTCAAAACTTCTATATACCATTTGTGTGCTATTACATAAGTTATTCGGCGTATCTAAGTTTTTCAGTAGCATGACAGGTATAATTTTCTTCAAAATCAACCTATATACAATAGAAGATCAATTTTATCTTAGTCTATTATATAAACGGTGACACTAACATATGTAAGAAATGATAAACTTTGCAACAAATATGTATGATAGAAGGTCATTTGTATTAAAGTATTTAAGTATTCTTCTTGTAGTAATTATTGGTATCATTTTCTGCTTAGTCAAAAATAGAAAAATATTTTGTATTTACTATAAAATTTTGCAATCAACCTTTTATTTAGTTGATCAAAATATTCATTTCTCCTAGCTAAGATATCTTTTTAATTCTATCATGCGATTTGCACAAATTGCATTTTAATCTAATGATAGAAATATTTCTCTTATTAAATGTACTACTATTACCATTGGGTCATCTTTTATTGGATGCTCTTATTCGTTTCCTACACGAAGCAAGAAAACACTAAATACTGGATCTATTCTTACTTTATATTTCTTGTCAGTTGAATCTATTTGAGTCCAGAAGTATAACTTTGGCAAGCTAACTTTTACAGTCTCTGTTTTTGTCGATTTTGGAACTACTGGTAGTACTTGACATAAATCACATCCCAAACCATTAGTTTTTCATCAAACGGTTCATTAATATCTAATATATCTCTAGAACTGCAGGCAATTATTTCGATCATTTGACACTTAGCCATAAGTGCTTCATCCCATATTATCAATTTTGCTTTTCTTATAAATTTAGCACCATTGCTCTGCTTTGATATATTTGTGATGGTTATTTAAAATGTTTGAAGATGTATATCAAATCTAAAGTGGGTGACCTCATAATAAAATCGTTGTTAGTACACCACTTGCTATTATTGCTAACAGTGTCATGCCTCTTGATATGATATTTGCAAGTAATGCATGACATGAAAATATTATTTCGATTCTGCCGGAGGCATCTACAAAGAATAATCTCGTTATAACAGAGTCGACTCTTTATAATGTATAGTCTTGAAAGCTTATTCTTGTTTAGGATATAGTTTTCATTGTGCTTCCTCAGACACTTGATAGCATTTTAATTCTTAATAATATAATAACCTTTTTACTTCGTATTCTAACGCTCTTTTAATGGAATAAATTTATGTACCCTAAGATTTTTTTTAACTTGAATAAGAATTTTACTCATATGATGAATTTAAAAAATAATTGAATTAGATTCTCTTACTAAATAATTAATTAAAAGATTTAATTATTTGGTTTTAACATAAAAATTAATTTATTCTATATTGATTCAGATCTTAATGTTAATTCATCTCTTGTTTTGAATATTTAATCTTAATTATAATTTTATCCACCATAAATTTTTATTTTCAAAGAGTAAAAGATTGATATGACATTTCACTTTTAGATCTTTATTGTCACAACCCCAAATTCCCTCTGTAGGATGTCGCGATGGTACCTAGTCTCTAAAAACTAGGTAAGCCTATTAATGCGGAATAATAATAAATATCTGAAATAAATAAACTACAATTCAAAAAATTTCAACTACCAAAACCCAGTAGAAATAAGTCACAAGCTTCTAAGAATTTATCCTCAATATCTCTATATATCAAGGTCTAAAGAAAAATAAGAAAGTAACATAATAATGATAGAGAGGGACTCTGGAGTCTGCGGACGCTGGAAGATATACCTCGAAGTCTCCGTGCACAGGTAACTCACTGAAGTCGGGGCTGGTAAGGAGTACCCGGATCTGCACAAAAAGATATGCAGAAGCGTAGTATGAGTACACCACAGTGGTACCCAGTAAGTGCTAAGCCTAACCTCGGTAAAGTAGTGACGAGGTCAGGTCAGGCCCTAGTGAAAAATAATAAATGGCATGGTAAAATGTTTCACAATATAATAAAATAAAATAACAATGAAAATGAATCAAGTAGCATGTCACCATTTAATTACACCAAATAATGGCAAATAATATCTTGTGGAAACAAAATAAAATTTCCTTTAAATTTTAATAAAATCACAACAATAAATCAAGGCAACTGCGGCCATAAATCAATATCAACAAGGGCACTCCCAAGATACCGCCTCGTAGTCCCAAATCATAAATAAATTCATAATATCTTATTTCCTTATCTCACCGCGGGAGCCTTCATAATTTATTTTAAAGAAAATATTTTTTCCGAAGTAGGATCCCGCGTTTTAGCCATCCTTATCACACCGCATGACTTCTAATAGTTCCCCCTACTAGCCATGCATATCAAGCCACCCTTATCTCACCACATGCGTTTCAGTACCCAGACCTTATACCACCGCATGCGTATCAATAGCACAATATATCACAATTTGCACCTCAAGTGCTCAAATAATTTAACTTGCCAAAATAATTCAACAAAAATATTTTTTCACAATAAAGAGCTCATGGCTCATGCTAAAATAAATCATCAAAAATATTTTTCACAATAAAGAGCTCACAGCTCCATCACAATGAGTACGAAAATCTTACCAAAATATTCAAAATCTTTAATACGTTGCTTCAATACCAAATTTTTTTTAAAAAATGTCAAATAATTCATATTAATAATATTTAATTGAAAGAAACTCAACTTCAAATAATGCACAAAATAAAAGAAACCAAGTTCCAACTAAACAGATAAAACAATTAGAAGGAAAAAATCAAGCAAATTTAAAATAAAAATATTAAATCAATAATGAAGAATATAACAAAATAAAATAATTTAATTAATGCGCAACAGTGATCTACACAATTTAAAAACATAATCTTTCACATTTAGCCCGTGTACACACTCGTCACCTCGTGTACACGACTTTTCACACATTACAATTATCAATCCTAGGGAAAATTTCCCCCACACAAAGTTAGACAAGTCACTTACCTCGACTTGCTCATTTAATCAAGTAGTATGCCTTTTCCTCGATTTTTCGACTCCGATCGACTCGAATCTAGTCATAATTAATTTTCGGTGAGTTTCACGTCTAGGAATCCGGCAAAATCATAAAATCCGACAACTCATTCAATTACGAGTCCAACCATACTAGTTTCACTCAAATCCGACTCCGAATCGACACCGAAATCTCAAAAATTCGTTTCTATGAGACTTCTAAAATTTCCCTAATTTCAATCTCAAAACACTAATTAAATGGTGAAAACAATGATATATTCGTGTATATTGACCAAATCCGAGTTAGAACCACTTACCCCAATGTCTTTTCCTTGAAAATCTATCAATAATCGCCTCTGCTCAAGCTCCAGTTTATTAAAAATGGCGAATGGGACGAATGCCCTCCTTTATAATTCTGCCCAGGCAGCCCTCGATCATGACCCTCTATCATGACCCTCGATCAATCCTCGGCCTCGATCGTGGCTTTGATCATGGCTTCGATCCTGGCCCTTGATCATGGCCCTCGATCCTGGCCTTCGATCATGGCTTCGATCCTGAGGCTCGATCATGGCCTCGATCCTGGGGCTCGATCATGGCCTCAATCCTGGGGCTCGATCATGGCCTCGATCCTGGGGCTCGATCATGTCTCTCGATCATGGGGCTCGATCTTGGGCCTCGATCTTGGGCTCGATCACAGCCCAGCATTTCCAGCAAAGGAGAAAAATTGCAGCAGCTGCTTTAAGTCCAACCTTGATCCGTTAACCATCTGAAACTCACCCGAGGCCCTCGGAACCTCAACCAAATACATCAACAAGTTCTAAAACATCACACAAACTTATTTGAAACCTCAAATCCCATCAAACAACGCTAAAATCACAAATTACACCCCAATTCAAGCTTAATGAAACTTAAGAATTTTCAACTTCTACATTAGATGTCGAAACCTATCAAATCAAGTACGATTGACCTCAAATGTCGGCACACAAGTTATAAATGACATAACTGAGCTATAAAAATTTTTGGAACTGGATTCCGACCCCGATATCAAAATGTCAACTCCCCGGTCAAACTTCCAAACTTTAAATTTCTATTTTAGCCATTTCAAGCCTAATTTCACTTCGGACTTCCAAATAAAATTCTGATCACGCTCCTAAGTCCAAAATCACCATACGGAGTTGTTGAAATTATCAAAATTCTATTATGGGGTCGTTTGCATATAATTCGACATCTGGTCACTATTTGAACTTACATTTTTAATTTTTTATCAAAATTCCATATCTCGGGCTAGGGACCTCGGAATTTGATTTCGGGCATATGCCCAAGTCCCAAATCACGATACGGACCTGCTGAAACTGTCAAAACACTGATCCGAGTCCGTTTTTTCAAAATGTTGACCAAGTTCAACTCAGTTGAGTTTTAAAGCTCTAATTCACATTTTAATCCATTTTTCACATAAAAACTTTCTGGAAAATTTTACGGACTGTACACGCAAGTCGAGAAATGATAAATAGTGCTTTTTGAGGTCTTAGAACACAGAATTAATTATTAAATTTAAAGATAACATTTTGGGTCATCATATTCTCCACCTCTAAAATAAACGTTTGTCCTCGAATGGAGTTAGAAAAAGTACTCGAGCTGGTGAATAAGTGTGGATAGCAGCTGCGCATATCATGCTCGGTCTCCCAAGTTGCCTCCTCGACCGGATGACCCCTCCACTGAACCTTCACGGAAGTAATGTTCTTTGACCTCAGCTCTCGAAACTGCCTATTTAAAATAGCCAATGGTTCCTTAACATAAGATAGATTATTGTCCAACTGAACTGAACTAAATTCTAACACATGAGATGGATCGCCGTGATATTTCCGAAGCATAGAAGCATGGAAAACCGGATGAACTGCAGAGAGACTAGGTGGTAGTGCAAGTCTGTAAGCCACCTCTCCAACTCTCTCAAGAATCTCAAAAGGCCCAATATACCTAGGGCTCAACTTGCCCTTCTTCCTGAACCTCATCACACCCTTCATAGGCAAAACCTGGAGCAATACCCACTCACCAACCATGAATGCAACATCACGAACCTTCCGATCTGCATAACTCTTCTGTCTAGGTTGAGCTGTACGAAGTCGATCTTGAATCAACTTAACCTTTTCCAAGGCGTTCTGAACCAAGTCTGTACCCAATAGTCTAGCCTCGCCTGGTTAGAACCAACCCACGGGGGACCGGCACCGCCTACCATACAAGGCCTCATACGGAGCCATCTGAATGCTTGACTAGTAACTATTATTGTAAGCAAACTCCGCAAGTGGTAAGAACGGATCCCAAGCACCCCCAAAATTTATCACACACGCATGGAGCATATCCTCCAGTATCTGAATAGTACGTTCAGACTGTCCGTCCGTCTGAGGGTGAAATATTGTACTCAACTCCACGCGAGTACCCAACTCTCACTGTACAGCCCTCCAAAACCATGAGGTAAATTGTGTACCCCGGTCAGATATGATAGATACCGGTACACCGTGAAGTCTGACAATCTCACGAATATATACCTGAGCCAGCTGCTCTGAAGAGTAAGTAGTAATCACAGGAATGAAATGAGATGACTTGGTCAATCTATCCAATATCACCCAAACTGCATCGAATTTCCAGTGAGTCTGTGGGCGCCCAACAACGAAATCCATAGTGATCCTCTCCCATTTCCATTCTGGAATCTCTAACGTCTGAAGCGATCCACCCAGTCGTTGATGCTCATATTTCACATGTTGACAATTTAGACATCGAGCTACATACTCCACTATGTCTTTCTTAATCCACCTACACCAATATTGCTGTCTCAAGTCCTGATACATCTTTGCAGCACTCGGATGAATGGAGTACCGCGAACTGTGAGCCTCCTGGAGAATCAACTCACACAAACCATCTACATTAGGCACACATAGCCTGCCATGTATCTATAATACATCGTTATCTCCAATATTGACTTCCTTGGCATCACCGTGCTGAACTGTATTCTTAAGGACAAGTAGATGGGGGTCATCATACTGACGTTCTCTAATACGATCATAAAGAGAAGACTGGGAAATCACACAAGCCAAAACTCAACTCGGCTCGGAAACATCCAATCTAATAAACTGGTTGGCCAGAGCCTGAACATCCAAGGCTAAAGGTCTCTCTGCTACTGGTAAATATGCTAAGCTGCCCAAACTCTCCACCTTACGACTCAAGGCATCGGCCACTACATTGGCCTTCCCAGGATGATAGAGAATGGTGATATCATAATCCTTAAGAAACTCCAACCATCTTCGCTGCCGCAAATTAAGATCCTTCTGTTTAAACAGATGCTGTAGACTTCGGTGATCGGTGTAGACCTCGCAATAGACACCGTACAAATAATGCCCCTAACTCAAGGTCGTGTACAAGATAATTCTTCTCATGTACTTTTAACTGTCTGGATGCGTAGGCAATCACCCTACCGTCTTGCATCAACGCTGCGCAGAGATCAATACATGATGAATCACAATACACAGTATAAGACCCTTAACCTATAGGTAATACCAATACCGGGGCTGTAGTCAAAGCTCTCTTGAACTTTTGGAAGCTCTCCTCACATTCCTCAGTCCACATGAACGGAGCACCCTTTTGGGTCAATTTGGTCATAGATGCAGCAATAGAAGAGAAACCCTCTACAAAACGGCGATAATACCCTGCCAAACCAAGGAAACTCCGAATTTCCATAGTTAAGGACGGTCTGGACCAACTCTGCACTACTTCAATCTTCTTTGGATCTACCTTGATTCCCTCGCACGAAACTATATGACCCAAAAATCCCACTGAATCAAGCTAGAATTCACACTTTGAAAATTTTGCATATAACTTCTTTCCTCTCAAAATCTGAAGCACAGTCCTCAGGTGTTGTTCATGATCCTCCCGACTCCGGGAATACACCAGAATGTCATCAATAAATACAATGACGAAAGAATCAAGATAGGGCTGAAATACACTATTCATTAAGTGCATAAATGTCATTGGGGCGTTGGTCAGCCCAAAAGACATCACAAGGAACTCGTAATGACCTTACTGCATCCTGAAAGAAGTCTTCGGGATATCTGGCTCCCGATCTAGATTCAGGAAGAAGGTAACAACCCTAGATGTCACGTAGCCTCCTGATTATAAATGTGGCGCGCTACACATCCATAATCAAAACTCTACTAGACACGGCTCATAGACATCCCCTAGGACAGACTTGCTCTGATACCAAGTTTGTCACGACCCAACTGGAGGGTCATGACTAGCACCCGGGCCATACTTGCCGAGCACCAACGTACATTTTATCTAACCTTCCTTATTATCTTTAAGGGCCGACAAGATCAATATAAATAGTAGACATGGATCATGAACATCCAACAATGAAAGATAATGTCATGAACATACATAACATGGGACGACAAGACTGTCAAGAAACTATATATAAGGTACGAGCTATCATGATGCCATGAAAGACTATACAACAAAAATCAGCCAAGAAGGCATTCTAAACCATACATAAGTCGACACCTGTCTATGAGCCTCTAAAAGAACATAAGTGCTACAACATTGCCGGAACAGGGCCCCGACATACCCATAAGGTCTATAACAAAAATGCATACCAAGACCACGGCAAGTCCGGAGAAAGGATCTTGCCAATAACGCTGAACCGGATAGCCTACTGTGATGGGGGAGCTGCGTCTACCCGTCTATCAGGACCTGCAGCACGACATGCAGCGTCCACAAATAAAAAGGACGTCAGTACGAATAAAGTACTGAGTATGTAAGGCAGAATAGCATAAGTAAGAACAATAATGTAAACAGTGATAGGGAATATACAACCTGTGATATCTGGGTACCTCTGAGGGCTACTGACATGAAACACATGATACATACATATATATACATAAACTTTTAAAACATACGCCTTTGTGGGCATCACCATCATCATATCGTACCCGGCCGTAATAGGCTCGGTAAAACGTACCCGGCCATCATAGGGCTCGGTAGAATCATACCCGGCCACGTGGAGCTCGGTAAAACCCAACTGATCAGTGGTTGCACAATAGGTGCCATACCCGGCCGACTATAGCGCGGCTCGGTAGAGTAAAATAGATACATATATATGATGCATGCTGGACTCGTTGGAATCATATTTTGAACCTTTCGGAGTGACGTAAGGTCGGTATCCTTCGTACACGTTATTAGGATTAACTCTTCATCAAGAATCTTATAAGAATCAGGAACTACCAACAACATTGATAATATAAGAATAAGAGAAGTAACATCAATATCAATCGTTTCATAAGAAGGGCAGCAATGTAAGTACTGCTAGCTTCTAAGAGTAGAGTATCTTTGGGAGCTCGTTCATTACATTATGTACAATCGGAGTCGTGCAAAAGAATGAAGGGGATAGACTCACATACCTTGTATATACTGCCCAACCTCAAGCTATGCAAATATCACGACTCCTTAGTCTACAATAAGACAAATGACACTATCATTATCGTTTAAGCGTCGTAACTATTATGTATCGACCACAACCTATTTTACGATGAAACGGACAGCACCTCCCCTATTTATATGACTTCCCACAAGTCAATACAATCACCAAACAGCCCAAACAACATCATTAATAATCATATTGAGCCTCCAAAACAGTCCACCAACCAACAACATTACTACCAAGCTTTTCGATATATATTTCACAAGTTCTAGCTTCAACGACTTAGCTGCAACTTGGATAATCTTAAATATATATAGAGTAAGAGGTTCCTTACCTTTAAACAGAAATAACAACTCCAATTTGACCTTAATTTTCCACGAAATATCCCTTCAATTCTGCCACAAGAACAAGGAAGCGAAACTAGCAATTAATTCGGGTTTTTCGGCACTAGAATTACTTTAGAAGACTTGAAATCACCTAGGGTTGATATTAAAAACTTGAAGGTGTATTTACAGAACATAAAGCACTTAAAACAACCTCCCACACGAGCTGGAACAACACAAAAATCAGCAACAACAAGAAAAATAAGAAACTTACTAGCACCACGGGATTCCCGACATTTGATTTGTGTTGTTTGCCCTTTGTTTGGGTCTTGGATCATGAGAGAACCTTGAGAGACTGTTTTTAGGGTTATAAGGTCTGAATATACTGAAAAATAATGACTTAAAACGGGGTTGAGGTATCTTATATATGTCCATATGTCTTAAACCGCCTTTGTGGGCCCCATAGAGAGCAGCTTGGCGCACTCTCGCGAAAACGTGAATATCTCTCTATTCCGAGATCGTATCAACGAACGGTTTAATGTGTTGGAAACTAGACTCATAGATCTTCAATTTGATAGGTAGATCACCCCATAATTCCAAGCACATTGGGAGAAAAATGCAGTAACATTTGACCTAAAGTTTAAGTAAAATTATAAACCTAAGTTGCGACAACTTTTATCAACTTTTATTTCATAACTCGCTTGACTTCAAGACTTATGATGCGGATATTATATGATTCAAATACATTAAAACAAGACCTCTTGGGACAGTTAATCACCTCTAGTGTTATCCGAAAATACGGGTTACAACATCCTTGATTAGCTTAACTTCAAATACTTGTTAACCACTCTTATACACCCTTGTATCGTTTAAGACCAATAGGATTAACTTCTTATCATCTCAAAGATAATCTCTTCTTGGATTTACATCGACTAACTTACGACGTGATCTATGATATGCGAATTTGGGTTGTAACATCCTCTCCCCCTTAGGAACATTCGTCCTCGAATGTAAGGGTTTATGGGGTGTCTAACTCATCGTGGATTCCGACGGAGATTTCCGGCTGAGTTTCCCTTATAAAATGGACACTAGCCAAACTTGCAAGCAGTTAAACCCAACCTATGGCCATACAAGACTATACAAAGCATTATGGATATGTACATTATCTGCATATCACCATTTTGTATTAAAAAAAGAGTATTCACAAGCTATTGCTTACCTCATAGAGCCGTTTCACCTTATAATGCGTCCTTCTTTCCCCCGGTATCCTCGTTATTTTCACTCTGGAATAGGTAAGGGTATTTAGACTTCATCTCCTCTTCTGCTTCCCATGTCATTTCTTCTATATTCTTGTTCCTCCATAATACTTTCACGGAAGCTACATCCTTTGTTCTCAGCTTGCGGACTTGTCGATCTAATATAGCCACTGGCAGTTCATCATATGATAGATCCTTTGTAACTTGTACATCTTTGATAGGGACGACCCGAGAAGGGTCTCCAATACATTTCCTCAACATAGATACATGGAATACCGGGTGGACAAATTCCAATTCAGATGGCAATTCTAACTCGTAAGCAACCTGTCCAATTCGTCGAAGAATTTTGTACGGCCCAATATACCGCGGACTCAACTTACCCTTCTTCCCAAAACGCATAACACCCTTCATCGGCGAGATCTTCAGGAAAACCCAATCACCAACCTCAAATTCCAGATCACGACGTCGGACGTCGGAATAAGACTTTTGCCTACTTTGTGCCATCCTCAGTCGCTCTTGTATCACTTTCACCTTCTCAATGGCTTGGTGAATCAAATCTGGCCCATATAATTCTGTCTCACCGACTTCGAACCATCCAACTGGTGATCTACATCTCCTCCCGTACAGTGCCTCATACAGGGCCATTTTAATACTGGAATGGTAGCTATTATTGTAGGCAAATTCTATAAGTGCCAGATGGTCATCCCAATTCCCCTTGAAATCTAGAACACATGCTCGTAGCATATCTTCAAGCGTCTGGATGGTACGTTCAGCCTGTCCGTCAGTCTGCGGATGGAATGCAGTGCTGAGATTTACTTGTGTGCCTAAACCCTTCTGAAAAGACCTCCAAAAGTTAGCCGTAAATTGAGCTCCTCGGTCTGATATAATAGATACCGGCACACCATGAAGCCTAACAATCTCCTTGATATACAACTTCGCATAATCTTCAGCCGTGTAAGTTGTCTTAACTGGCAGAAAATGGGCAGATTTTGTAAGTCGATCAACTATCACCCAGATGGAGTCAAACTTATGATAAGAGCGAGGTAATCCAATAATGAAGTCCATATTAATCACCTCCCATTTCCAGGTCGGAATCTCTATATTCTGAATCAATCCACTAGGTTTCTGATGCTCGATCTTTACTTGTTGACAATTAGGACACTGGGCTACAAATTCTGCAATAGACTTCTTCATGTTATCCCACCAATATTGCTCCTTAACGTCATGATACATCTTTGTCGAGCCAGGATGGATAGAATATCGGGACTGGTGAATCTCAATCATAATCTTCTCTCGCAACCCTGCCACACTAGGTACACATAATCGGCCCTGGTATCTCAGTGTCCCATCTCCTCCGATCTTGAAAGCTGTAATCTTACACTGCTGAATTCCCTCTCTCAATCTTACTAAGGTAGGATCTTCATATTGCCGTGCTTTTACCTCGGCTACCAAAGATGATTCTGCTGTATTCTGTACAGTAACACCTCCGTCATCAGAGTCCAACAATCTGATTCTCATATTGGCCAGCTGGTGAAGCTCTTTGGTCAACCCTTGTCTACCTGCCTCAATATGTATTAAGCTTCCCATTGACTTATGGCTGAGAGCGTCTGCCACAACATTAGCTTTACCGGGATGGTACAATATCTCGACGTCATAGTCTTTCAGTAATTCAAGCCACCTACGCTGCCTCAAATTCAACTCCTTCTGCTTGAAGATGTATTGTAAACTTTTGTGATCTGTGTAGATGTCAACATGGACGCCGTATAAGTAGTGCCGCCATATCTTCAAAGCATATATTACTGCAGCCAATTCCAAATCATGAGTCGGGTAATTCTTTTCATGCTTCTTCAATTGTCGTGATGCATAAGCAATCACCTTCCCACGTTGCATCAATACGCACCCCAAACCTATACCTGAGGCATCACAATATACCACATAACCTTCTGTTCCTTCTGGGAGAGTGAGCACTGGCGCAGATGTCAATCGATTCTTTAGCTCCTGAAAACTATGTTCACAAGAATCAGACCACTGGAACTTGGTAGCTTTCTGTGTTAACTTAGTCAATGGTGCTGATATAGAGGAAAACCCTTCTACAAACCGCCTATAATACCCTGCTAGCCCCAGGAAGCTGCGGACTTCTGATGGTGTTGTAGGTCTCGGCCAATTCTTCACTGCATCGATCTTCTGAGTGTCGACACTAATACCCTCATCAGATATCACATGGCCAAGGAATGCTACTGAGTTCAGCCAGAATTCACATTTAGAGAGCTTAGCATATAACTTATGATCCTGAAGGGTCTGTAATACTATCCGCAAGTGGCCCGCATGTTCCGCCTCCGAACGAGAATACACCAGAATGTCATCAATGAATACGATCACGAACACATCAAGATAGGGCCTGAATACACTATTCATGAGATCCATAAAAGCTGCTGGGGCATTTGTTAGCCCGAACGACATCACCAAGAACTCAAAATGCCCATATCTTGTCCGGAAGGCCGTCTTTGGAATATCCTTCTCCTTAACCCTCACCTGATGATACCCTGAACGCAAGTCAATCTTGGAGAAATACTTGGCACCCTGGAGTTGGTCAAACAGGTCATCAATTCTTGGAAGTGGATACTTGTTCTTTATTGTAAACTTATTCAACTGTCGATAATCGATACACATCCTTAACGACCCATCTTTCTTCCGCACGAACAAGACTGGCGCACCCCAAGGTGAAGTGCTAGGCCTAATGAAACCCTTATCCAGCAAGTCCTTCAACTGTGCCTTCAACTCTCGCAACTCTGCCGGGGCCATCCTGTATGGAGGGATAGAGATCGGTTGAGTGTCAGGCAATGCATCAATGCTAAACTCAATCTCCCTTTCAGGAGGAAGGCCTGGGAGTTCATCTGGGAAAACATCTGGAAATTCATTGACCACGGGGATTAATTGTAGAGTAGGCGGCTTCGCCTCCACATCCCTAACACGAACAAGATGATAAATGTAACCTTTTGAGATCATCTTCCTTGCCTTAAGATAGGAAATAAACCTACCTTTCGGCATAGCAATGTTCCCCTTCCATTCAATGGTGGGTTCACCCGGAAACTGAAACCTAACCATCTTCGTACGACAGTCAACAGTTGCATAGCATGAGGCCAACCAGTCCATTCCCATTATCACATCGAAATCAACCATTTCTAACTCAAATAAATTTGCCGAGGTTTGACGACTACAAATCATCACAGTGCAACCTTTATATACCCTTCTAGCAATCACAGAATCTCCTAACGGAGTGGATACCGCAAGTGGTTTACTTATCAATTCAGGTTCAATGCCAAACTTATTAGCCACAAAGGGTGTAACATATGATAAGGTAGATCCTGGATCAATTAGCGCATATACATCATAAGAAAACACAGACAATATACCTGTAACAACATCCGGAGACGATTCGAGATCTTGTCGACCTACTAGAGCATAGGTTCGATTTTGAGCACCACTCGAACTCGGCACTGAACCTCTACCTCTACCACGACCTGTCGACTGCTGAAAACCTTGTGCTGGAGGTCGAACTGATGAGGAAGAACCAGACACAGATCCAGTCGGTTGAGCCATACCACCACCTCCTCTGTTAGGACAATCCCGCATCATATGGCCACGCTGTCCGCAAGAATAGCACGCATCGGAACCTCGACGGCACAGTCCAAAGTGGGCCTTGCCGCACTGATCACAACGAGGTGTTGGGGGTCTCGTCTGACTAGTATCTCTATGAAATTGTGAGCCTGATGCCCTCGAACTCTGACCTGAACCAGAATAGGTAAATCGATCATACCGAGGCCTCTGAAACTGTGGAGGAGCACTAGCTACAGGTGGCGCCGAACTCCTCGAAGATTGGGGCCTGATACTGCCTCTGAACTCATCAGAATACCCTGCAAATCTTGCCCTCTTATGCTGGCCCCTATCCTGCTCCCTATCTGCCCTTTGCTGGCGCTTACGATCCTCTAGGGTCTGGGCATAAGCCTGAATACGGGAAATATCCATGCCCTCTACCAAGGAGGCTGTTGTGCACTCATTTATCAGATGTGGTCCCAACCCGTTCACGAACAGATGCACCCTATCACTCATTTCGGCCACCATATGGGGAGCATACCTTGCTAAAGAATCAAACTGTATACTATACTCTCGTACACTCATATTACCCTGTCGAAGGTTCAAGAACTTATCAGCTCTAGCTCGTCGTATCTCAACTGGCAAGTAGTGACGAAGAAAGGCCTCAGAAAATTCCTTCCACACGGCTGGAGGAGCGTTCGGACCCCTAGATCTCTCCCAACTATCATACCAGAAAACCGCTAAATCCCGTAACCGATAAGAAGCCAACTCTACTGCCTCCGTATCACTAGCATGCATAACCCGCAATGTACGATGAATCTGATCAATAAATATTTGTGGGTCCTCCTTGGGGTCTGATCCGGTAAACACTGGAGGGTCTAGATTAATAAAATCACGAACTCTCGCACTAACCGGTTTATCAGCAGCACCGGTATTCTGCCTCTGAGCCTGAGCAGCTACCAAGCTAGTCAACAATTGCACCGCACTGCGCATATCATGGTCTGTAGTGCCAGACGGAGGAACTGGATGTACTGGGTGCCTCCTAATATCCTCTGGAGGAGACAGAGAGGTATGAGACGGCATCTCACTCTGAGGCTCACTTTGGCCTGCTATGGCTGGAGGCACCTGAATGTTACCCTCTCCCACAGCTGTATCAAGCCGTTTACTAATCGCTTGCTTCCTAGTCGAAGGCATCGCTAAAAGAAAACAAGGTGAATATTAGATATGAACACTTACGACTCAACTCTACGCACGATCTAGATTCAGGAAGAAGGTAACAACCCTAGATGTCACGTAGCCTCCTGATTATAAATGTGGCGCGCTACACATCCATAATCAAAACTCTACTAGACACGGCTCATAGACAACCCCTAGGACAGACTTGCTCTGATACCAAGTTTGTCACGACCCAACTGGAGGGTCATGACTAGCACCCGGGCCATACTTGCCGAGCACCAACGTACATTTTATCTAACCTTCCTTATTATCTTTAAGGGCCGACAAGATCAATATAAATAGTAGACATGGATCATGAACATCCAACAATGAAAGATAATGTCATGAACATACATAACATGGGACGACAAGACTGTCAAGAAACTATATATAAGGTACGAGCTATCATGATGCCATGAAAGACTATACAACAAAAATCAGCCGAAAAGGCATTCTAAACCATACATAAGTCGACACCTGTCTATGAGCCTCTAAAAGAACATAAGTGCTACAACATTGCCGGAACAGGGCCCCGACATACCCATAAGGTCTATAACAAAAATGCATACCAAGACCACGGCAAGTCCGGAGAAAGGATCTTGCCAATAACGCTGAACCGGATAGCCTACTGTGATGGGGGAGCTACGTCTACCTGTCTATCAGGACCTGCAGCACGACATGCAGCGTCCACAAATAAAAAGGACGTCAGTACGAATAAAGTACTGAGTATGTAAGGCAGAATAGCATAAGTAAGAACAATAATGTAAACAGTGATAGGGAATATACAACCTGTGACATCTGGGTACCTCTGAGGGCTACTGACATGAAATACATGATACATACATATATATACATAAACTTTTAAAACATACGCCTTTGTGGGCATCACCATCATCATATCGTACCCGGCCGTAATAGGCTCGGTAAAACGTACCCGGCCATCATAGGGCTCGGTAGAATCGTACCCGGCCACGTGGAGCTCGGTAAAACCCAACTGATCAGTGGTTGCACAATAGGTGCCATACCCGGCCGACTATAGCGCGGCTCGGTAGAGTAAAATAGATACATATATATGATGCATGCTGGACTCGTTGGAATCACATTTTGAACCTTTCGGAGTGACGTAAGGTCGGTATCCTTCGTACACGTTATTAGGATTAACTCTTCATCAAGAATCTTATAAGAATCAGGAACTACCAACAACATTGATAATATAAGAATAAGAGAAGTAACATCAATATCAATCGTTTCATAAGAAGGGCAGCAATGTAAGTACTGCTAGCTTCTAAGAGTAGAGTATCTTTGGGAGCTCGTTCATTACATTATGTACAATCGGAGTCGTGCAAAAGAATGAAGGGGATAGACTCACATACCTTGTATATACTGCCCAACCTCAAGCTATGCAAATATCACGACTCCTTAGTCTACAATAAGACAAATGACACTATCATTATCGTTTAAGCGTCGTAACTATTATGTATCGACCACAACCTATTTTACGATGAAACGGACAGCACCTCCCCTATTTATATGACTTCCCACAAGTCAATACAATCACCAAACAGCCCAAACAACATCATTAATAATCATATTGAGCCTCCAAAACAGTCCACCAACCAACAACATTACTACCAAGCTTTTCGATATATATTTCACAAGTTCTAGCTTCAACGACTTAGCTGCAACTTGGATAATCTTAAATATATATAGAGTAAGAGGTTCCTTACCTTTAAACAGAAATAACAACTCCAATTTGACCTTAATTTTCCACGAAATATCCCTTCAATTCTGCCACAAGAACAAGGAAGCGAAACTAGCAATTAATTCGGGTTTTTCGGCACTAGAATTACTTTAGAAGACTTGAAATCACCTAGGGTTGATATTAAAAACTTGAAGGTGTATTTACAGAACATAAAGCACTTAAAACAACCTCCCACACGAGCTGGAACAACACAAAAATCAGCAACAACAAGAAAAACAAGAAACTTACTAGCACCACGGGATTCCCGACATTTGATTTGTGTTGTTTGCCCTTTGTTTGGGTCTTGGATCATGAGAGAACCTTGAGAGACTGTTTTTAGGGTTATAAGGTCTGAATATACTGAAAAATAATGACTTAAAACGGGGTTGAGGTATCTTATATATGTCCATATGTCTTAAACCGCCTTTGTGGGCCCCATAGAGAGCAGCTTGGCGCACTCTCGCAAAAATGCGAATATCTCTCTATTCCGAGATCGTATCAACGAACGGTTTAATGCGTTGGAAACTATACTCATAGATCTTCAATTTGATAGGTAGATCACCCCATAATTCCAAGCACATTGGGAGAAAAATGCAGTAACATTTGACCTAAAGTTTAAGTAAAATTATAAACCTAAGTTGCGACAACTTTTATCAACTTTTATTTCATAACTCGCTTGACTTCAAGACTTATGATGCGGATATTATATGATTCAAATACATTAAAACAAGACCTCTTGGGACAGTTCATCACCTCTAGTGTTATCTGAAAATACGGGTTACAACATCCTTGATTAGCTTAACTTCAAATACTTGTTAACCACTCTTATACACCCTTGTATCGTTTAAGACCAATAGGATTAACTTCTTATCATCTCAAAGATAATCTCTTCTTGGATTTACATCGACTAACTTACGACGTGATCTATGATATGCGAATTTGGGTTGTAACACAAATAATACAGGATCACCCCAAGGCGATACACTGGGCCAAATGAAACCCTTATCAAGCAACTTTCTTTCAACTCTTCTGGGGCCATATGATATGGTGGAATAGAAATGGGTTGAGTACCCGGTAATAAATCAATGCCAAAGTCAATATCCCTATCGGGTGATATACCCGAAAGATCTACTAGAAATACATCAGAAAAATACCTTACTATAGGAAATGAATCCACAGTAGAAGTATCAATACTAACATCTCTCACATATGCCAGATACGCATCACATCCCTTCTTAACCATTCGTTGAGCTCTAAGAAATCAAACAACCCTGCTAGGAATATGATCCGAGGTACCTCTCCACTCTAGCCACGGTAGACTTGGTATAGCCAACGTCACCGTCTTGGCGTAACAATCAAGAATAGCATGATAGGGCGATAACCAGTCCATGCCCAAAATAATATCAAAATCCACCATACTGAGCAATAATAAATCAACTCTGGTCTCAAAACCACTGATAACAATTATACACGACCGATACATACGGTCCATAATAATAGTGTCACGACCCAAACCGATGGGTCGCGACGGGCACCCGGTACCTTACTCAACCGAGCGTAACGTATCTTTCTTATTACATCATCATATACACGTGATATACGGGCCTAATAAGCCAACACGATCATTAATAAACTCAAAATATAGGCCGACAAGGCCGTACAATCTTTCATATACGTGGCATCTGTCTACAAGCCTCTAAGAATATATAATTGTCATAAAGGTCGGGATAGAGCTCCGCCATACTAAACAATACACATCTAAATCATACTGACCAAATAAGCAACTTCGGAGCAAATGGAGTGCACCGACATCTTCCGCTGAGCTGATCGCCTACTTGGAGGACTCTCGACCTATCTATCGAGACCTGCAGGCATGAAACACGGCTTTCCCAGGCAAAAAGGACGTCAGTACAAATAATATACCGAGTATGTAAGGAATAAAAATCAGTAAGTAATAGACATGAGAGAAACATGGAGTAAAAGACTCAACATGTATATCTGAATAGCTCTGTAAATCATTAATATTTACAATGTCATGCACATGCGTATAATGTCATACCATGCTTAGCTATATGCGTTCATAACATCATCAAGCCTCTGAGGGCATCCCATCATATAATCTCGGCCACTGTGGGCAAATCATTAACGTATACCAGCTGATCAGGTGGTGGTGCGTATATAATGCCGTAACCTTTTTTCATATCCCATATACATATAATATACATATATATGCGTATATAACATCATCTGGTCATCGGTCAATGTTAATGAATGCAATGCATGATAAGTATGTCAATAAAATCTTTCGGAGTGTCATAAGAGCATTGTGCCTCAGATTAATATCATGAAATAGACGTTATCATCTTACGTATTTTCTGAGACCCATGATCAGACGATAGAATAATAAGACTTATGGGAGAATAAAAATATACACATCTCTAGCATCTCTACGAATAGAGTAATTTATGGAGGTTGTGCATTTACTCGTTTCGTTTGTGTCGTATAGATCATGCCAAAAAGAAAGAAGGGATAGGCTTAACATACCTGAATCGATTCTTTTGACAATCCCTCCAATACACATTGATTGCGACAAAATATGCAACGGCGGATCGATGTAGGAAAAATTCGTATGATATTCCTTGAGAAAGATTGCACCGTACTCCCTTAGAATCACAAAATCCGGTTGCTATAATATTACGTAGTCTTTGTATGAAAGATTGAAGCCACTTCATGTTGCTAAGACGATACGGTATTTTTGCTTGAATTCTTGGTGAATATCCGTTTCTTATCAAATGGACATAAGCACCTCTCTTTAAAGTAGAGAGGGTTTTTTATGCTTAATATGGTGTGGGCCCCACATCTAATGACTAAGCCACCAAATCAACTTAAGTGTGACACCTATCCATCATAATTCAAGAGTCATTAAATTATCTTAGCTTGCTGCCAAGTTCTCCTAAATCACACGTGGATTTGTCCCCTCCTAACAAATATCCAAATAATTATTCACAAAATTCAATTTACAAGTTAATCTCCCACTTAAAAATCCATAATTATCCAATCATTCATATAATTAAGAATTATCTCAAATTACTTAAAATATTACTTACTTTTAACACACTTTATACACCTCACTATCATGGTCATGTGGTACCTTGAATGGCATTATTCCATAACTACGGGGTATTATAGCTTGGGCCGCATTTTATCCCAAAATGTCAAACTTCAACGAAATTCATTTAATTCAATTTGCTTGCCCTCTTACCTTCACAAATTTACTCATCACTTGTTTGAAATAGCATAATGCTTATAATCGCAAAATAATCCCATTTTCGAACTTACGTCGATTAACTTACGACGAAACTTTAACACACGAAAATGCGGGATGTAATATCTCATTCCCGAGCTTCCATCAATTTACTTATGACGTACTTTCACGTACGAAAATATGGGGTGTAACAAATAGATTCACCCACGGGTGTAGATACATAAACAGAAGAACTCAAGGAATCACGTGATACGCCCAAATACGGGGCAAAATAAGATGACACATAAGAATAAGTAGAGTCTAGATCAAATAAGACTGATGCATCCCTATGAAATACCAGAATAATACCTATGATAACATAATCGGATGCAACGGCCTTTGTCCTAGTAGGAAGGGCATAGTATCCGGCCTGGCCTCCCCCTCTAGGGCGACCTCTACCTGCCTGACCTCCACCTCTGGCTGGCTGTGCAGGTGGCGTGGCAACTGGTGTAGTAATCATGGCCTAAGAAGCCTGAGGGCCCTGTGGAATAGGTGGGGCCTGAGAAATCCGTGGAGGTGCACTCCTCCTAAGTCTGGGCAATCCCTCATGATATGACGAGTGTCACCACACTCAAAACAAGCCCTCAGAGGACGTGGCTGCTGGGACTGGCTCAGGCCTGATCGACTAGACTGCCCGCTGAAAGCACCCCGTACAGGAGGTACAGTAGACACTGGCGGTGCATAATATGGAACCTGAGGTCTGGGAGTAGCCGGAATACCATTGGAAGCTGGAAGTGCTGAATGAATAGGATGACTCACATAACCTCTACCATGACGGGCTGCAACTGGGGCACGAGAATTATTATATGTGCCAAAATCTCGGGGTCTCTTAGCTTCCCTCTCTTCCCTCTCCCGGACCCGCATACCTTCCAATCTCCAAGCAACTGGCACCAACTGTTGGTATGTGATGTCCATCTCTAGCTTTCGGGCCATACTGTATTTGATATTAGGGTGGAGACCCTCAATAAATCTGTGAACCCGCTCTCAAACAGTAGCAACTAAGGCTAGTGCATGTCTCGCCAAATCAATGAATCGGACCGCATACTCTGACACAATCATAGAACCCTGGCGCAGCTGCTCAAACTCTACGCGCCATGCATCTCTAAGATTCTGAGGAACATACTCCCTTAAGAACATATCTGAAAATTGAATCCAAGTGAGTGAAGATGCCTCAACGGGACTATCCAACTCATATGCCCGCCACCACTGGTAGGCTGCTCCTCTAAACTGGAATGCCGTGAAAGAAACCCCACTGGAATCCACAATACCCATAGTACGAAGGATACGATGA
This sequence comes from Nicotiana tomentosiformis, assembly GCF_000390325.3. Classification (NCBI taxonomy): domain Eukaryota; kingdom Viridiplantae; phylum Streptophyta; class Magnoliopsida; order Solanales; family Solanaceae; genus Nicotiana; species Nicotiana tomentosiformis. The sequence goes on from NC_090819.1 coordinate 67,202,544, forward strand.
GATTTCTCCAGAAAACCCTGAGCATCCTCTCAAGCTAAACTACTAAAAGTGGGAGGGTGGTACTTCTTGTACCTTTCGAGCCTAAGTTGCTCCCCCTCTGAAATTGATGTCCTAATCTCAGGCCGAACTGGGACAACTGGCTGCACTGGTATAACCTCTGGGGCATGGTCAACTTGGGCCCGTGGCTCTGGAGTATGGGCGGCGGGAGTCCGTGCTCCTCCCCCGGTCTGAGATGTGGTAGGAGCAAGTGGAATTAACCCTGCCTGAGCTAAAGTGCCATACATGCTCAAAAACTAGGCAAGAGTATCCTGAAGTGCAGGAGTAGTAACAAGCGTCTCAGGTGCCTGCTCTCCAACTGGAGCTACTGGTAGCTCTGGTGCAGCAGCTCGTGCAGGTGCTCTGGCTGCACCACGTGGTCTTCCTCGGCCTCTGCCCCAACCTCGGCCTCTTCCGACTCCAACAAGGGGCGCGGGTGTCTGATAATCGGATCCAGTTGTGCGTGTCCTCACCATCTGTGAGAAAATAGAAAGACAATTGTTTAGAACTTTGAAATCAACAAAGGCGCACGATAAGGAAATCAAAGAGGTGGATATTTTTCTAACAGTTCCATAGCCTCCTGAAGATAAGTACAGACGTCTCTGTACCGATCCGCAAGACTCTACTAAACCTGCTTGTGACTCATAACACCTATGAACCTAGAGCTCTGATACCAACTTGTCACGATCCCAAATTCCCTCTGTAGGATGTCGTGATGGCACCTAGTCTCTAAGAATAGGTAAGCCTATCAATGCGGAATAATAATAAATATCTGAAATAAGTAAACTACAATTCAAACAATTTCAACTCCCAAAATCCGGTAGAAATAAGTCACAAGCTTCTAAGAATTTATCCTCAAAGTCTCTATATATCAAGGTCTTAATAAAAATAAGGAAGCAACATAATAATGATAGAAGGAAACTCCGGAGTCTGCGGACGCTAGCAGATATACCTCGTAGTCTCCGTGCACAGGTAAGTCACTGAAGTCGGGGCTGGTTAGGAGTACCTGGATCTGCACAAAAAGATGTGCAGAAATATAGTATGAGTACACCACAGCGGTATCCAGTAAGTGCCACGCCTAACCTCGGTAGAGTAGTGACGAGGTCAGGTCAGGTCCTACTGAAAAATAATAAATGGCATGGTAAAATATTTCACAATATAATAAAATAAAATGACAATGGAAATGAATCAAGTAGCATGTCACCATTTAATTACACTAAATAATGGCAAATAATATCTTGTGGAAACAAAATAAAATTTCCTTTCAATTTTAATAAAATGACAACAATAAATCAAGGCAACTGCGGCCATAAATCAATATCAACAAGGGTACTCCCGAGGTATCGCCTCGTAGTCCCAAATCATAAATAAATTCACAATATCTCATTACCTTATCTCACCGCGGAAGCCTTCACAATTTATTTTAAACAAAATATTTTTTCCAAAATAGCATCCCGCGTTTTAGCCATCCTTATCACACCGCATGACTTCTAGTAGTTTCCCCTACTAGCCACGCGTATCAAGCAACCCTTATCTCACCGCATGCGTTTCAATACCCAGACCTTATACCACCGCATGCGTATCAATATCTCAATATATCACAATTTGTACCTCAAGTGCTCAAATAATTTAACTTGCCAAAATAATTCAAAACAACAATATTTTTCCACATTAAAGAGCTCACGGTTCATGCTAAAATAAATCATCAATAATATTTTTCCACAATAAAGAGCTCACGGCTTCATCACAATGAGTACGAAAATCTTACTAAAATATTCAGGAATAAATAATTCAGCAAAATAATATTTCAAAATCTTTAATACGTTGCTTCAATACCAAATTTTAAAAAATAAATGTCAAATACATCATATTAATAATATTTAATTTAAAGAAAATCAATTTCAAATAATGCACAGAATAAAAGAAATCAAGTTCCAACTAAACAGATAAAACAATTAGCAGGAAAAGGTCAAGCAAATTTAAAATATAAACATTAAATCAATAATGAAGAATATAACAAAATAAAATAATTTAATTAATGCGCAATAGGGATCTACACAATTTAAAAACATAATCTTTCACATTTGGCCCATGCACACACTTGTCACCTCGTGTACAGGACTATTCACACATTACAATTATCAATCCTAGGGGGAATTTCCCCCACAGAAAGTTAGACAAGTCACTTACCTCGACTTGCTCCAATTTAATCAAGTAGTATGTCTTTTCCTCGATTTTTCGACTCCGATCAACTCGAATCTAGTAATAATTAATTCGATACAGTCAACAAAAATTAAATGAATCAATTTCATAATAAAATACTATATTTTTCAATAAAATCCAAAATTAACTCAAAAATTGCCCATGAGGCCCACGTCTCGAAATCCGACGAAACTCACAAAATCCGACAACCTATTCAATTACGAGTCCCACCATACCAATTTCACTCAAATCCGACTCTGAAACGACCACCGAAATCTGAAAAATTCGTTTCTATGAGATTTCTAAAATTTCTCAAATTTCAATCTCAAAACACTAATTAAATGGTGAAAACAATGATATATTAGTGTATATTGACCAAATCCGAGTTAGAATCACTTACCCCAATGTCTTTTCCTTGAAAATCTATCAATAATCGCCTCTACTAAGCTCCAGTTTGTTAAAAATGGCGAATAGGACGAATGCCCTCCTTTTTAATTCTGCCCAGGCAACCCTCGATCATGACCCTCGATCGATCCTCGGCCTCGATCGTGGCTTCGATCATGGCTTCGATCCTAGCCGTCGATCATGGCCCTCGATCCTGGCCTTCGATCATGGCTTCGATCCTGGGGCTCGATCATAGCCTCGATCCTGGGGCTCGATTATGGCCTCGATCCTGGGGCTCGATCATGGCCCTCGATCATGGGGCTCGATCTTGGGCCTCGATCTTGGGCTCGATAGCAGCCCAGAATTTCTAGCAGAGGAGAAAAATTACAGCAGCTGCTTTAAGTCCAACGTTTGATCCGTTAACCATTTGAAACTCATCCGAGGCCCTTGGGACCTCAATCAAATACACCAACAAGTCCCAAAACATCATACGAACTTATTTGAAACCTCAAATCCTGTCAAACAATGCTAAAATCACAAATCACACCCCAATTCAAGCTTAATGAAACTTATTTTCAACTTCTACATTTGATGTCGAAATGTATCAAATCAAGTCTGATCGACTTCAAATTTTTACACACAAGTCATAAATGACATAACGGAGCTATGAAAATTTTTGGAACTGGATTCCGACCCCGATATCAAAAAGTCAACTCCCCGGTCAAACTTCCAAACTTTAAATTCCTATTTTAGCCATTTCAAGTCTAATTTCACTACGGACTTCCAAATAAAATTCTGATCACGCTCCTAAGTCCAAAATTACCATACAAAACTGTTGGAATCATCAAAATTCTATTCCGGGGTCGTTTGCATATAATTCGACATCCGGTCACTATTTGAACTTAAACTTTTAATTTTTCATCAAAATTCCATATCTCGGGTTAGGGACTTCGGAATTTGATTCCGGATATATGCCCAAGTCCCAAATCACGATACAGACCTACCGGAATACTGATCCGAGTCCGTTTGCTCAAAATATTAACCAAAGTCAACTCAGTTGAGTTTTAAAGCTCTAATTCACATTTTAATCTATTTTTCACATAAAAACTTTTCGAAAAATTTTAGGACTGCGCACGCAAGTTAAGGAATGATAAATAGTACTTTTTGAGGTTTTAGAACACATAAATTATTATTAAATTTAAAGATGACATTTTGGGTCATCTCATTTATGTTTGTAGAATCATTAGTCGTATTGACTCTTACCAACCAGTTTTTCCACTTTCTCACACATTTATATTCTTAAATATTTTCTTAGTTGTTGTTTAATAATTAAGTATTTTTCAATATTATAAGAAAAATTGATAAAAAAATATTATTTGAGTAGAAAATAGTTCAAATATAATATAAAAATTTATTATTGTGTGGGTATTTTTTTCTCAATTTTAACTCTGTATGCAGTCCATTTAATTAATTTTATTGTTTCTTAGTATTGAACATTATGGAGTGCTAATGTATTACTAATACGGAGGATTCTTATAAAATTAATTTTATTAAACCTTCCTACATATTTTTAATAATAATTTAATAGATAAAATTTTATTAATTTTAAAATCTTAAATATTAAAAATTAGCATAGAAGGTATTGTAGTCCAAAAAATAGGTTATTGCAGTTATGTCCTCTTCCTTTGAGTTCTTCCGTTTAATAATTTAGGACTATTTTGGTATATTAATATTGTATTTATATTTTTATAATAATATAGACGCTCCTTTTTCTACATGAATTTGGACAATATAATACTTTCTCAAGTTAAATTAGTAATAGAACATTATAATACGTTTTCAAATTAAATTAGTAATAAAATTTTTTAAGAAGTATATCCTAAAAGTAATAGGTTCGCACGTGTATCTTCCAACAACTACTACAAAATTTATATCTATAGATAATAATTTTAGTACAACACATAATTTAAAAATATTTATTTAAATTTAAAATAAAAATCAAGGCATACAAAAAGTGCAAGTCAGTTCTTGATAGTTGTATTCGCTTTGATAAGATATAAGTAATTTTAAGTTACATATTAAAATTGGTAAAGAGGCATCAACTCGATAACAATGTTAGATAGGAGGATTAAACATTTCATGTAGGTATAAACTTTCAAAAATGGAAACTTTTATCACCTTTAAAAAGAATAATTAACTGAAAAATTGAAAGTGACATATGTATTGCATGTATATCTAATAAAATTGTACCCAAGAAAGATGTTACTACTGTTTTATTTTTGTAACGACCCGACTTGTCATTTTAAGAATTTACGACCCGTTCAGTGACTTAAGGTCTCGAGAAGTTTCGCAATATGTATTATGACCCGCGGGTATGGTCGAGTTTGATTTACGGAAGATTCAGAATTTAATTAAAAGAACAATCCTTACTTAGAAGCTTAAATGGAAAGAGTTGACCGGAGAGTTGACTCTTGAGTAAACGACTCCGGAATGAAATTTTGATGATGTCAATAGATCTGTATGGTGATTATGGACTTAGGAGCGTGTCCGTAAAATTATTTGGAGGTCTATAGAAGAATTTGGCTTGAAATTGCGAAAGATGAATTTTTGGGAAGTTTGACCGGGGGGTTGACTCTTTGATATCTGGGTCGGAATTTGATTCTGAAAATTTGAATAGCTTCTTTATGTCACTTATGACTTGTGTGCAAAATTTGAAGTCATTCCGGATTGATTTGATATGTTTCGGCACAAGATATAGGATTTGAAAGTTCAAAGTTCATATATTTTGATTTGAGGTGTGATTCATTGTTTTGAAATTGTTTGATGTGAATTGAGAATTTGACTAAGTTCGTATGATGTATTAAGACTTGTTGGTAGGTTTGGTTGAGGTCCCGAGAGTCTCGAATGCATTTCGGATGGGCTACGGGTCATTTTCTCTTGTTTTGGATGGCTGTTCTGATATCTCGTGTTCCCTTCTATGCGATCGCGTAGGTTAAGGCGCAATCGCGAAGGCTATTTGGGGGACTGACCATTTTTCTTCTTTGTGTTCGCATAGGCCTGTCCGCGATCGCGGAAGTGTCCCTTTTTCTTCTCCGCGTTCGCACCTCACTGTCAGCATTCGCATAACCCAACTGTAACAGATGATGATTTCCTCTTCTCCTCTGCGATCGCATGCTATCTCACGTGATCGCGTAGTGTATTGTTGATGTACCATATTTTTCTTCATCGTGTTCGCAGAGTAAGGTTCGCGATCGCGAACCTTTGAATTTTTCTTCATCGCGTTCGCACTCCCTCCTTCCGCGTTCGCGTAGAGCCCTTTTGTGGGCAATGTCATTTCTTCTACGCGATCGCATGCATCATTCCGCGATCGCGTAGTACATTTTGAGGCAGTAGCCATTTTCTTTTTCACGATCGCGATGTACAAATACCTGGGCAGAATATAAAAGTATTCTATTTCGAGGGTTACCCATTTTTATTTTTTTTAGAGTTGTAGAGCTCGGTTTTGAGCGATTCTTCGTAGGTTTTTCAAGCAAATCATCTAGGTAAGTATTCTATACCCGAAAGTGATTATAATTCATAAATTTATAGTTATATTCATCGTTTAATTCGGATTTAAATGGAAGAAATCAAGATTTTTGCAAAATCTTCCAAAAACGAAAATTCAAGATTTGGAAGACAATTTGTTATTGGAATTTGATAAAATAGGTATCGTTGAACTTGTATCGGAATGAGTGTTCGGATTTCATAAATATTATATCGGGTTCCGAGAGGCAGGCCCCGTGTTGACTTTTGTTGACTTTTTGAAATAAATTTTTAAGTCGATGTATTATTATCCGGAATTATTTCCGCTGAATTTTAATAAAGTTATGCAATTAATTTGGATAGATTTGAGCTGTCCGGAGGTCAATTCAAGCAAGAAGGCGATTTTGAAATATCGACATAACTTCAAAAAGGTAAGTGTCTTGCTTAACCTCAAGTGGGGGAATTACCCCTTAGGCATCGAGTCTTATGTGCCATTTGTGAAATGTGAAAAGCCGTGTACGTGAGGTGACGAGTACGTACTCGGACTTATATATGTAAAATTCATTGAGTTAAAGTCTTAGGCATATTGTGTAGTAAATTGAATAATTATTGGTATATATTTAATCATCTATTTATCGTGCCTAAATCCTTGTTGTTGAATCTGTTGTTATATGACAATTTGATGTGATTGTTACTTGAAATATTTATGAAATTTCGTGAGTATTGTTGGTTTAATATTTCTTGGAAATTAATTTCAATATGAATTTTCCCTATGCAAATAATTAATTAAGAAAGTTTAAAAAGAAGGGTTAATATAATTATCTAAATTTGGATTAATGAAGGTTTTGCTTTATGTTGAGTAATTATATCTCTGTTGATTATTTTTGGGGTGTTATACACATTGTGTGGAACCTTCGGCTATTTGTTATGAAATTAATTGATTTGGTTGTGTCTTTGGAATTTTGGTTGAGGCCATTGGGCAAATTGTGATATGAATTGACTTTGTTATGTTGCCGTGATAATTTTCCGTGTAAATTATTATATTGTATGAGTTATTATTTTGAGGAGATAAGGGTGGCGTTTCACCGTTGATATTATGTAGGTATAAGGGTGGCATTTCACTGTTGTTGTGTTTGTTAGAATATTGTCTGGGCGAAGTGATAAAGGCGGCTATAGGATCGATAAGGGTGGCTATAGGAGCGATAAGGGTGTCTATTGATATTGTCAGGGCGGAGGGATAATGGTGGCTATAGGAGAGATAAGGGTGGCTATTGTTAGGGACGATATGTGATGATGTGGAGTTGTGGTGTTGGTGATTTTCATGTGATGTTGTGATTTTCTTGTATTTATTTTTATACCTTGTGCAATTTGTCTTGTTGTTGAGTAAATAATGAGAATATTGGCATATGAATTGCCCGTGTAATTGTGATATGAAATGTGGACACGAGGTGTTGTGAATTAATGATAATGATATTTGGCACGTGAATTGTCCGTACAGTTGTGATGTGAAATGAGGGCACGAGGTGCCGGGGAAATATGACGATTTAATTATGGGCACGAGGTGCCGTGAAAATATAAAAAATGGGCTCAGACTCGTGTTTACGAAAAATATAGAAATGGGCTGAGACCCGTATTTTTATGATTATGAAACGAGGTGTCACATGGTGACTTCTTAATTGAAAGAATTATATTCAAAATATTTATTTGGAAGGATTTTTATTTAGAAAGTATTATATGAAAAAATTATATTTGAAAGGTAATTATTTGAGAAAATTATATTTGAAAGAGAGTTATTTGAAAGAATTATATGTGAAAGACATTTATTTGAAGGACTTGATTTAATTGGGTGTAATTGTATTAATTAATTGTTGAGCGAAATTAATGGTATTCTTGTTGTCTGTTGTGCATATCACTGGTTGTTTTATGTTACACTTATTGTTATTTGTTTCCTATTATTTTGTATATTATATTGCACATGTTATTAGACTAGTGAGTGTCTTGACTGTATCTCGTCTCTACTCCACTGAGGTTAGTCTTGATACTTACTGGGTACCGACCATAGTATACTCATATTACACTTCTGCATATTTTTGTGCAGGGCCAGGTATTGGAGATATCGGACTTGAGAAGAGTTAAAGCGGGATCGTAAGGATTCAAGGTAGAGCTGCTTGGTCGTCGCAGTCCCTTGGAGTCTTTTCATTTCATTGTATTGTTAATTTGTAATCAAACAGTATTGTATATTCGGTACTCGTAATCATTCCATGTATTTAGTTAGAGTTCGTGACTCTGTACTACCAGTCTTGGGAGGTTGTATATTCATATTTGTTCCGCTGTTAGTTTTGATTACTTAGTCTTAAAAATGTAATTGAAATCGGCTTACCTAATCTTAAAGACTATGTGTCATCACAACGCCTGTGATTGGATTTTGGGTCGTGACAATTTTACGTTTGATCTCTTCTATCCATATATAGTTTATGAGTTGCTACTATCTCGAGCAATGTTTCGAACTGTAATTATAATTGTATAGATAAATGTATTCATGTTGTAACTTTTCATTATAAGGAGGAAGAGGCTTTTAGTTTTTAAATATGTCAACCATGTTATCCTTGCAATTAATGTACATGTATTATCATTTATTCTCTTATAATTAATTGATCACCAATTCACCTTCACCACCCTTCTTTTATTTTATTCTTTTTGTTTTGGTATTTTATTTTCAGAAAGGCATTGCATGCGGGCTGTGGCTTCGATCTTTCGGGAGATATATGTGTTTAATGTGGACATTTTCCTCAATAACATTGAGAGGTTATTTTAATTTTAACTCATTTCTAATTCACAAATCAATTCTAATCCTACTTTATTTGTATCTTCTCAAAAGTTAAGTTCTCTAGAATTAGTTCAACCTCCTCCAAACAGTAGACTTCCTCTTCAAGATCAGTTGCTTGTTCTTTTTCACCTTTTAATATTCCTTTAATATATGTTCTAGTACTCTGCAGTCTCCAAGTAGTACATTACCAATATTGGAGGGACGATTTATTTATTATTCTTAATGGTATAAAAGCCGATCAATTTCAATTTATATTCCCTTCATAATTTTACTTCGTCGGCAGTAAATTTCTCTTCCACTACAAACTATGCATTCTATATATTATTCCTTATAAGAGTTATTTCAATGTATGTGTCCTGGCTAATTTTCATAAATTAAAGGTGGACAAAACTTAGTTGACTTCAAAATTCTAATTGTGTTCAAACTCCTACATGTTAGACAAAGTCCTAAATATATGATAATATGTCCAATATGGATCTGACTCTTTGAAGAATTAATTTGTTTTTTGAAGTATAAATCCGGTTAAACTTTATTGTATTCAAAATCTCAGATATTGGGTGAACTCTTACATATAGCAATATTATTTAATATTGAATTTTTCTTTAGATATATATTTTAGTCTTCATAGAACATAAAAAGCTACTATATCTATTGCGGATGCTTTTCATAGCTGGATATTTCATGTTTATAACAATATTATTTAATACTGAATTGTTTAGACAGCCCGATAGTAATTATACTAATAGAATTCCTAAATGTAATCATGTAGCATTCCTAACTATAGTATTATGTCCTAAAACTAATAGGATTATAAGGCTAATATCTAGAATTTCGGTTATGTCCTTTTATTATGAGTTATTAGGCTTAATATTATAAAGTTATTTTTATAAACCGACATTGTATTCATACTTTTATAATAATATAGATATAGATAGATAGATATAAATATAGATATAGATAGATAGATATAGATATAGATAAATAGATTATGACCTGTTCAAAAAAATGTATGCAGTATGTGCGGTATCTAAAAAGTTATTTTCAAGATATCTAAAATGTATCCACAGTACATATTTACAATAGAGATTATCTAAAAAATTAAAAATTATTTTAACTCAAATAATGTGAATAAAGTCAAAAATGATCCTGAAAGAGATACTATTCTTCATAATTTTCGATAATATTTTCTAAGTAAAAAATGGGTGAACTCGACAATAGTCATTTTGCTTCAACGTAATAGACATTTTGACAAGTGTTGCTCTAGTGGTGAACACCCTCCACTTTCAACCAAGAGGTTGTGAGTTCGAGTCACCCCTCCACTTTCAACCAAAAACTTGTGAGTTCGAGTCACCCTTTCAACCGGGGAGGTTGGGGGGCGGGGGTGCTGTGCTTGATACAAAGTAACAAAGAGTTAAAGCTTCTAAATTCCCAACTATAATTGAATACCTTTAATTAATTATTTGTCTTTCGATATTTTTGTAAGGGTAGTTCTTTTATTTAGAGGAATTATAATCTGGTCCATTTATCTTTTTTGCCTTGAAAATTTCTCAAAAAGAGTAACAATGAAGTATAATCCTATTTTGTTTGTTTATATGTTCATATAGAAAAGATTGATATGTTATAAGTGAATACATACAGATATATATTGCAAAGAGAACAACAAAGAAGACAGTGAATAGAACCAAAAAGTCATCTTTCTATTGATTTGGTGCACAAAGCACAACAAGGTACAATGAAACAACTCAGAATAGCTAATAGGAAATGGATAAATAGAGAGGACAATTCTCTATACAACAATAAATTACGAAGAAACAACACCATGAATAACTAAGTTCTTGAAGCCACTCCCACGTGAAGACACAATGAGAAAAATGTGCAAGAAAGCCACAATTGAAGTAGAAGCAAACTGGTATTTGTCATCATGGATCAATCTCTCCGTTGCATAAATGAAGAACTCATTCGATAAATTAAGCGCGATGTACCATTGATGCTCGAATCTTCCCCTCAAAAAGCCATCACTTGTTATGTTCTTTAAACTGAAATCTGAAAAATGGGACAAAGAAATTGAATATTTGAATCTTAGATCATTGATAAGTAGAACATAAAGTAGATCTCTCAAGGAAAGAAGAATTCAAATTTCAAAGAATTACTTGCTTGGCTGAGCACTTTGGAAAACTTAGTAATGGATCGGAGGTGGTGAGGAGGCATAAATGTAAACTGGCGGAGGTGACTTTATGGGCGGGGGAGGTGAGCTGTAGTGGTAGGGAGGAGGAGGAGACTTCACTGGTGGAGGTGGAGAGTGGTAGTAATAGGGAGGTGGGGGTGATAGTAATGGTGGAGGTGGAGACTTGTAGTAGTAGGTTAGGGATGGTGACAAGGATGGTGGAGGAGATTTGTAGTAATAAGGTGGTGGAGGTGATGGTGAAGACTTGTAATAGTAGGGAGGTGGAGGTGATGGCGATGGTGGTGGTGGAGATTTGTAATAATAAAGTGGCAGAGGAGATGGTGATAGTGGTGGTGGTGTCTTATAATAGTATGGTAAAGGAGGAGAAGGCGATGATGGAGGAGGAGATTTATAGTAGTATGGAGGTCGAGGAGATGAAGACGGTGGCGGTGGGGACTTGTAATAGGTGGGTAGGGGTGGTGAAGGAGACGGTGGAGGAGGAGACTTGTAGTAGTATGGTTGCGGAGGTGACGGTGATGGGGTAGTCATGACATGTGGTACTATGGAGGAGAAGAAGATGACGGTGGTTGAGGAAATTTGTAATAGTAAGGAGGAGGGGACAATGGTGACGGGGATGGTGGTATTTTATAATAGTATACAGATGCAGGTTCTGGTGATGGTAGAGGTGGAGATTTGCAATAATATGAAAGTTGTGGAGACTTATTAGTTTGTGGTGGCGAAGATTTGTAAATGTATGCCGGTGTTGGGGGAGGTAGTGACTTGTAAATATATGACGGTGATGGAGGAGGCGGTGACTTATAAATATATGTCGGAAATGGAGGTGGAGGAAATTTGTAATAGTATGGAGCAGGTGTAGGCTTGGGTTTTGTGCATTTCGCGTAAGGTGTTTTAGAGCCATAAGCAAATGATTTTGCATAGAGTACAACTTCATAATAATTCTTTGACTTCACTTTGAGGTTAGCGCCCTTTATTCCCCAATGGAGGTTTGTAGGAATGTCACACTTTGAGTCCTTTGGAGCATTGTGGAGTTTAGCCTTGCAAGCCTTTGCTCCATATTTGCGATATTCAAATCCTTTAACAGTGATGCTGAATTTTCCATTGATCTTAGTGGTATCATAACTCACAATTTTCTTGTCACCAGCCTTACAAGTTACCTCAACAATAGCACCTAATCCATGTGGAAAAAACAAAGAAATAATATATTAATTAACACTAAAATAATTGAGCTTCTAACAGATCATAGAGATATTTCCCAACCTTATTTTCCCCACCTCCTGCAAAGACTTTGTCCTATTCATAATATAAAACTAACATTTCCATCACATGATAAAAACTTCTTTATTCCTTCTTCTAACTTTACTTTAAAATTCTTATTCTAATTACTAAAGAAAACACAGTTCGTCGGCTCCATGTGAGATACACTCTCAGGGGCGTATCTAGGGTGTTTCATAGGGCATGTGAACCCATGCTCCCCGTTATAAATTATGTATAGTAATATTATATTTTTTTAAAATATATTTAAATATATGTATGTGCACTCATACTCAAAATATTATATGATATAATGGTTATTGAGTGTACCTCTCTAGGTGAGGTTGTGAGTTCAAATCTTATTTCAATCTTGTTGTTTTTTCCTTTTTTTTCTAGAAGTAGACGCCCGTGGGAGATGGGCGTGTCTGATGTTATTTTTTGCGTATTAATTAAGTACTTTTTCTTTTTATTTCTTTTTTTGTTTGGTTAATTCTTTCAAAATTTTCACACATTGAAATTCATATTCTTCTTTTGTTGTTGTAAAATTTTATATGATTAAACTAGTAGCAGTGTATGATTTGCATATAGTCAATGAGTTCAACTGATCTCAATATATTCAATATGAAAAATAGATATAGATGTAAGAAAATTACTATTTAAAAAAATAAAAATTTAAACTTATAATTCCAAGAGTGCAATGGGTATGCAATCGTAAGAACTAAAGGTTGAACCCGTAAAGTTTATATTCTGGATCCACCTCTTCTTAATAATGTGCCCATCCTACCAAAATCCTGAATCCGCCTCTGGTCATATCCAAGCAAGAACTAAGTACCTCCATTTTCAATATTTACTCCATATCACAATAATATTTATAATCTCTTCCATATAAAATTTTCTTGATGTTTTACAATCTTAATTTTCGAAAAGGAAATTTAGTGAAGGTGACAGCGCACAAATGTTTTAACTGCACATTTCAAAAACAGAAACAGATGATGGATCTAAGATCCTAATAAAAACGATACATTTATGAATTCTGAAAATTAAGAAATGGGCAAAGGTATAAAGACTATTTTACCTTTCAGATGTTTCTAGCCATGAGACTTTTCTGGGTGTTTTGAATCATTGCATTTAAAACAATAGACCTTTCCGACAACCTTAATCACGAACTGATTATGTGGAGGATAGTAATGAGAAGGTGGTGGTGGTGGTGAACTGTAGTAGTATGGCGGGGGAAGAAGACTTTTTTGGTGGTGATGGAGAGGTGTAATAGTATAGAGTTGGAGGTGACTTAACTGGTGGAGGTGGAGAACAGTAGTAATACGGTAGAGGAGCTGATTTCTTGGGTAGTGGTAGAGAGTTGTAGTAGTATGGAGGAGGAAGTGATTTAACTGGTGGTGGCGGGGAAGTGTAGTGACATGGTGGGGGAGGTGATTGTTTTGGTGGTGGCGGTGAGGAATAGTAATATGGCAGAGGAGGAGACTTCATTGGTAGTGCTGGAGAACTGTAATGGTACGAGGGAGGAGGTGACTTAGTAGGTGGTGGTGGGGACTTATAACAGTATAGTGGTGGTGGTGATGAAGAAGGCGGAGACGTGTAATAATAAGGTGACAGAGGTGAAGGTGAAGGTGAAGAAGGTGGTGGAGATTTATAGTTGTATGGTGGAGGAGGTGAAGGAGAAGGTGACAGTGGAGACTTATAATAATAAGGTGGAGGTGGTAAAGGTGAGGGTGGTGGCGGAGATTTGTAATAATATAGTGGTGGAGGTGATGGTGAGGGTGGTAGCGGAGATTTGTAATAATATGGTGGTGGAGGTGATGGTGAAGGTGGAGGTGGCGACTGTCACGACCCAAAATTCACTAAAGGTCGTGATGGCACCTAACATTTTCGTCACGCAAGCCAACAAGGATTGATCAACTTAATTACCGATTTTTTTTGTATTTTTAAAATCATAATTTTTCCTTAATAAAATCGTATGAAATAGAATTTACACTACTACCATAATGAACAACCCATAGGAACCCTCAAAACCCGGTGTCACCAGTGTATGAGCATTTTTTAAGGAATATAATAATAATAATACAACATCTGTCCCGAATATAATAAGACAGGATAAAATAAATAGTACAATGGAGACTCGCTGAACTGCGATACGCAGCCTGGAATGTAGCTCACATAAAGTCTCCTCAACAGGTGCGCCTACGCGCCAAGGTGTTCATCAAACGAATGTAATAAGACAGGATAAAATAAATAATACAATGGAGACTCAGTGGACTACGATGTGTAGCCTGAAATGCAGCTTACATACAGTCTCCTCAACAGGTGCGCCTACGCGCCAAGGTGATCATCAAATGAACCTGTCAGATCCTACATATTTAGTGCAGAAGTGCATCATGAGTATATAAATCAACGCATACCCAGTAAGTATCTAGCCTAACCCCGAAGAAGTAGTGACGTAGGGTCGACATCGACACTTACTAAAGATCCAATAAAGCAATATAATAAAACATAAACATGTATGAAGCATACGACAATGATGGGGGAAATCTGCAAATTATATAATCTACCAATTACTTCTTTTAGGGCATGAATTTCTGGATCTTGTACTCTACCTTAACGGCTCAGAGAACATCGAGTGTCAATCTCAAATAAATAAGGAATACCATATAAGACGTCGGGCATCAGTGGGAAGATTAGCTCGTGAATATTCGGTCTACTAGTGATATAACGCACGATTCTGCCAAGGTCGTTTGACCCGATCCAGAATAATATGTACACTGTCGAGGATCGAGCGACACGAACCATAGATGCATCTATATACTGCCGAGGCATTGGGCCCGCTCCATAAGAAGAGAAAGAAAGTTATCGAATTACGAGACACGTATTTACAACACCGTACATGAGTACAAAATGGATATAATCTTTAGCGTTTCTCGAATAACTCGCCCACAATTAAAAGTATTAAGGCTTCGCCTAGTATACCTATATTTATTTCTAAATCAATTTCATTTATAACTTCAATTAATCAAGCCGGCAAAATGAGTTCAAATAATTTAAATATTACATGATAAGATCCTAAGTCTACCCGGACATAAACATGCTTTAGCTACGTACGGACTCTCGTCACCTCGTGCGTACGTAGCACTCACAACTAATTGCACATAACAATAAATATCACCTAGGGGTGGTTTCCCCCTTACAAGATTAGACAAGAGACTTACCTCGCTCTGAAGTTCCATAACCGACTCCAAAGCCTCTCTAACACCTCAAGCTGATGCCC
Source organism: Nicotiana tomentosiformis (assembly GCF_000390325.3). Classification (NCBI taxonomy): domain Eukaryota; kingdom Viridiplantae; phylum Streptophyta; class Magnoliopsida; order Solanales; family Solanaceae; genus Nicotiana; species Nicotiana tomentosiformis. The sequence continues at coordinate 67,218,228 of NC_090819.1, forward strand.
GTCGATCCAAAACTATTCAAATAAATGCTCAAACCGATCAAAATATACTCTAATACCCATAATTGATCAATTTATATTAATTCCCAAACCCGCTCGAAAAGTCTATAAAATCAACCCTCAGGCCCAAGTGCCCGGATTTCGAAAATGTTTGAAGATAAACATTACCCATAACCTTACGAACTCAAATATATAATTTATTCCTAATTCCATGTCCAATTTCGTGGTCAAAATTCAAAATTATCAATTCTAGGTTTTCTGCCAAAATCCTACAATTTTCCTAAATCTTTCTTCCTTAAATCCACAAATAAACCTTACATTAGCTCACAATAAGTGAAAAATTACTTACCTTATGTTACATGATGAAAACACCTCAAAATCGCCCATGAACCGAGCTCCTAAAATCCAAAATAAAATGAGGAAAAAGACCAAGTTCGATCCCTTAATAATCTGCCCATTTTTGCTTCTGCAGCAACATTAGCCACTTCTGCAGCACCGCATTCGCGGTCCTCCCTTTGTATCTGCTGAGGCCACTAAGCCGCCCAATCGCTTTTGCGTTCAGGTCCCCGCTTCTGTGGGCGCGCATCTGCATGAACTAGCCCGCTTCTACGAACCAGCCTCATCACCCCTGCTTTCGCTTCTGCGACCCTCCAAGCGCCGGTGTGAGTCCGTACCTGCGAATATCCTGCCGCATCTGTGCTCCACAGTCCCTGCGGAATTCCTCTCGCACCTGCAATCAAAGCTCCGCAGGTGCGGTTACACCAGTAGAGCCTAGTCTTCAGCAAATCTCACAACTTCAACTTTTGATTCGTTAACCATCCGAAATCAACCCGAGGCCCCCGGGACCTCGACCAAACATACCTAACAATCTTAAAATATAATACGAACTTAGTCAAGCCTCCAAATCACATCAAACAACGCTAAAACCACGAATCGTACCCCAATTCAAGCTCAATGAACTTTGGAAGTTCAATCTTCTACATTCGACGCCAAACCTATCAAATCAAGTCCGATTGACCTCAAATTTTGTACACAAGTCATAATTGACATTACGGACCTACTCTAACTTTCGAAATCAAAATCCGACTCTGACATCAAATCGTCCACTCCCGGTCAAACTTTCCAACAATCGTCCAAATTTTCATCTTTCGCCAATTGACACCGAAATGCTCCCGGGTGATCGAATAATCAACCCGAACATAAGCCCAAGTCCGAAATTATCATACAAACCTATTAGAATTTTCAAATCCTGATCCCGAGGTCATTTACTCAAAAGTCAAACCTTAGTCAATTCTTCTAACTTAAAGCTTCCGAAATTAGAATTTTCTTTCCAAATGAACTCTGAACTTCCCGAAATTCAATTCAGACCACACATACAAGTCATAATACCTAAAATGAAGTTACTCAAGGCCTTAAACCGCCAAACAATACGCTAGAGCTCAAAATGACCGATCGGATCGTTACATCGACTTATAGTAATATGGAGGTGGTGGTGGAGGAGGAGACTTATAGTAGTATAGTGGAGGTGGCGATGATGACAGAGGTGGTGGTGACATGTAATAATATGGTGGAGACGGTGATGGTGATGGCGGAGGAGATGATTTGTAATAAGGTGGCGGTGGAGATGGTGATGGATGTGGAGGAGACTTGTACACATACGGTGGTGGGGAAGATGGCGAAGGAAGAGGCGGTGATTTATACACATAAGGTGGCGGGGGTAAAGGCGATGGAGGTGGAGGCGACGTATACACATATGGTAGAGGTGGTGATGGTGAAGGAGGTGGAGGTAATTTATAAACATATGGTGGCGGGGAAGAAGGTGATGGAGGAGGAGGAGATTTGTACACATAAGGTGGTGGAGGAGGAGAAGGAGAAGGAGGTGGCGGTGACTTGTACTCGTATGCTGCTGGAGGTGGTGGAGACGAATATATAAATAAGGATCTGCTAATGCTACATTAGCAACAACCAATATGGCCAATGCCACTAAGATTTGTGGCAAATATTAACGACCATTGGCGGAGCCGCCACCGTGAAGCCTCACTTTGCCGGAAAATTCCTGCACTAACCTTCCAAATATGGCTAGTCAAATCTCCAAAAACTTTGAAAGGAAAGAAGAAAGGAGATAAACTTTAGTTTTTTCAGTGGAGAGGTGATGCCTTTATGGGATTCAGTAGCCAATGTATTTATAGTAACATTCATAGGGAAGTAGTTATTGGTATAGGAGCTATATAAAGGACCAATTTAATTGGTCTGACTGATAATCAAAGACTAAACAACATTAAGAACTCTTAACAGCTGGATCTACCAGTTATCATCTTATTTATTAAAGTCCATTTCTGGATCACTTTGTATATTTCCACAGTATCTTTTAAACAAGTAGTTAAAGTGATAGCTATATTTTCAAATTTCCACTCTTTTGCCATAGTTTTTGTTCCCATGTACTATACATGTTGCCTCATGAAACCTCTCTTGAGCACTGAGATCACACAATTGGTTGTTTTGTTTGTTTCTTCGTAGTTTTTATTTTTTCTCAGAAATCTTTCGATATTCGAGTTTATTACAGGAATTATAGTTTGCTTGGCCATGTTTTTTAAGGCCAAAAGTATTTTTTTTGGGTCAAAAATATTTTTTTCTAAAGTTAAGATGTTCGGCCAATCTTTTAGAAGGAAAAAAGTATTTTTGTTAAGAAGAAAAAAAACAGAAAAAAATAATTTTTTTTCCAAAAGCACTTTTGAAAAAATACACCTTAAAGTACTTTTTATAAGCTTGGTCAACTACTAATTACATGATCAAATGTGTTTTTCAAATTAATTAGCCGAACACAAATTGTGTCTCACCAAAAATGCTTCATTGAAAAGCACTTTTGAAAAAAAAGAACTTTTTAAAATAAGTTAATTTTAGAAACTTGGCCAAACGGGCTATTTTTTATTTTTTTTATCCTTCCCAAATTAGAAGGATCTATAGTGTTTCCACACTTCCCTTCCAGCATAATTCGAACCCAAGACCTAACAGTCGTGGGTGGTTTGCTCAATTTAAAATGTTCAAGATAGAGTTTCATTGATTACTCCTTTTCTTGTATTAGATTTTGATATTTTTACTTAGCCTTATGGTAGGAAAAAATGGAAAGAGTTGAGAGTTTTTGTGATATAATACTTGTTACTATCACACCATTCTAACAACTGGTCGAACATGGAGCTTGTTGTGAAGTCGATTTATCGCCCAGTCCAATATTAAAAATATAATTTTAAATAGCAAATTTAACAAATCGTATATTTAAATTTTATTGGTAAGTCAAAACAAATTATGAAAAGCTGATAAGAAAGAGAAACAAATCATTCTATGGTTCAATTATTTTTGGCATCAGAGAAGACTTCAAAGGCCAGTTAATACCATATTATAAACACCTTCTTAGTAGTTTCTTATCTTTAACAAAAGAATGATCGTTTGTGAGCAGGAGCGGATGTATAGTATTAGCTAGGGTTCAGTTGAATTCAGTAACATTAGCTTAAAATATTATATATGTATTAAAAATTTATTAAATATGTATAAATATTAAATTTAGAACCGAGTAATTCATTGATAAGTGCATTTAATTAGCACTATGAACTCACAAAGTTCAAATCCTAAATTCGCATGTTGGCATGAGTTTTTGGTTGGCTCCAAACGCACACGCAAGTACACGCTGTCGACAAGTAATAAAGTGATAAAAAAGTATCGTTCCCACGAGAATTTATGATTAATTATGTCTAAACTAAACTATTTACGAGTTGATTGTTCGAGCGGTTTGAGGAAGATGATTGTGATTTTTATTATAACAAAAATTACTACGAAAACTAAGAAATAATTAAGAGAACACGAATGCAGTAGAGCACACAAATACTTACACTACTATAAAACTGCCAAATTTCGTCCGTGGCATTCCGATCGACATTGGTCGGAAAAAAGCAAAATGGTCAAAAAAATCAAACAAAAAATTAGAAATAAGAATACCGACCGAATGCTTGATTTATTCTCAATTGTTTATTACATCGCTCGAATGCTTGATCGGTGAATAACGGTGAATAAATAAGAAAACAAATCTTGAAGTTTAAGTGAACATTTTAAACATAAACATTTTAAGTCATAAGTCATATCACCCTCCAACTGAACCGCGCTGAAGTCCAAAATATGGGACGGATCGCCAACATACTCCCGGAGCATGGAAACATGAAACACTGGATGCACACTCGACAAGCTGGGTGGCAAGACAAGCTTATAAGCCACCTCCCTTATCCTTTGAAGTACCTCAAAAGGTCCAATAAACCGGAGGATCAACTTGTCCCTCTTCCCAAACCTCATAATACCCTTCATGGGTGATACCTTCAGCGAAACCTTTTCCCCAACCATAAAAGACACATCACGGACCTTCCTGTCCGCATAGCTCTTCTGCCTAGACTGCACCGTGCGAAACCTCTCCTGAATCAATTTCACCTTATCTAATGCATCCTGGACCAAGTCTGTACCCAAGAGCCTAGCCTTACCTGGCTCAGACCATCCTACTAGAGATCTACACATCCTCCCATATAAAGCCTCGTACGGACCCATCTGAATGCTCGACTGATAACTGTTATTATATGCTAACTCCGCGAGCGGCATAAACTGATCCCATGAAACCCTAAAGTCAATGACACAAGCACGTAACATGTCCTCCAATATCTGAATAGTGCGCTCGGACTGCCCGTCCGTCTGAGGGTGAAAAGCTGTGCTAAACTCAACCTGAGTACCTAACTCTCGCTGCATGGCCCTCCAAAACTGCGATGTAAACTGAGTGCCCCTATCTGAAATGATGGAAACTGGGACACCATGCAGGCGAACAATCTCTCGGATGTAAATTTCAGCCAACCGCTCTGAAGAGTAAATAGTGCGGACTGGAATGAAGTGCGCAGACTTGGTCAGCCGATCCACAATAACCCAAATAGCATCGAACTTCCTCGAAGTCCGTGGGAGCCCAACTATGAAGTCCATGGTGATCCGCTCCCACTTCCACCCTGGGATCTCTAACCTCTGAAGCAAGCCACCGGTCTCTGATGTTCATACTTAACCTGCTGACAGTTGAGACACCGAGCCACAAACCCAACTATATCCTTTTTCATCTGCCTCCACCAATAGTGTTGTCTCAAATCCTGGTATATCTTCGCGGCACCCGGATGGATGGAGTACCGCGAGCTGTGGGCCTCCTCAAGAATCAAATCCCGAAGCCCATCCACTTTGGGCACACATATCCGGCTCTGCATCCTTAACACTCCATCATCACCAATAGTCACATCTCTGGCATCACCTCGCTGAACCATGTCCTGAAGAACGAGCAGGTGGGGGTCATCATACTGACGCTTCCTGACACGATCATAAAGAGAAGACCCGGAGACCACACAAGCCAATACTCGACTCGGCTCCAAAATATCCAATCTGAAACATCCAATGCCAAGGGTCTCTCTGTTGCTAGGAGATACGCTAAACTCCCCAAACTCTCCGCCCAATGACTCAAGGCATCGACCACCACATTCGCGTTCCCCGGATGGTACAAAATAGTGATATCATAGTCCTTGAGAAGCTCTGACCATATCCGCTAGCTCAAATTAAAATCCTTCTGCTTAAACAGATGTTGCAAACTCCGGTGATCAGTATAGATCTCACAATTAACCTCATACATATAATAACACCAAATCTTCAAAGCGTGAATAATGGCTGTTAACTCAAGATCGTGGACAGGATAGTTCTTCTCATGGGTCTTCAACTGGCGCGAGGTATAGGCAATCACCCTACCCTCCTGCATCAGAACACATTCAATACCTTCCCTTGAGGCATCACAATACACGGTGTAAGAACCTGAAGCTGATGGCAGAACTAACACTGGAGTTGTGGTTAAAGCGGTCTTGAGCTTCTGAAAGCTCTTCTCACATTCATCCGACCACCTGAATGGAGCACCCTTTTGGGTCAATTTGGTCAAGGGCGATGCAATAGATTAAAATCCCTCCAAAAGCGACGGTAATAGCCCGCCAAACCAAGGAAGATCTTAATCTTCGTGGCTGAGGATGGTCTAGGCCAACTCTGCACTGCCTCTATCTTCTTCGGATCCACCTGAATACCCTCACTGGACAACACGTGCCCCAAGAATGCTACTGAACCGAGCCAAAACTCAGTTGGAGAACTTTACATAAAGCTTCTCCTCCCCCAATCTCTGTAATACAATCCTCAGATGCTGAGCATGCTCCTCCTGGCTACGAGAGTACACTAGGATATCATCAATGAATACAATAACGAATGAGTCCAAATAGGGCTGGAATACACTGTTCATCAAATGCATGAACGCTGCTGGGGCATTGGTCAGCCCAAAAGACATCACTAAGAACTTATAATGGCCATATCGGGTCCTGAAAGTTGTCTTAAGAATATCTGAATCCCCAATCTTCAGCTGGTGATACCCGGACCTCAAATCAATCTTGGAGAACACCCTCGCTCCTTGAAGCTGGTCAAATAAATAATCAATACGAGGCAAGGGATACTTGTTCTTGACTGTGACCTTGTTCAAAAGCCTGTAATCAATGCATATCCTCATGGAACCATCCTTCTTTTTTACAAATAGAACCGGTGCACCCCAGGGTGACGCACTACGCCGAATAAACCCCTTATCAAGGAGTTCCTGAAGTTGTTCCTTCAACTCCGCCGGTGCCATACGATACGGTGGAATAGAAATAGGCTGAGTTCCCGGCACCAAATCAATACCGAAGTAAATATCCCTGTCAGGTGGCATGCCCGACAGGTCTGCAGGAAACACATCTAAAAACTCACGTACCACCGGAACAGAATCAATGGCAGGAGTCTCTACATTAACATCCCTAATAAACGCCAAATAAGATAGGCAACCATTCTCAACCATACGTTGAGCCTTCAAATATGAAATTACCCTACTAGGTACATAATCTATAGAATCGCTCCACTCAACCCTCAAAAATCCCGGCATCGCCAACATCACGGTCTAAACGTGACAATCTAGAACAACATGACATGGAGATAACCAATCCATACCCAATATCACATCAAAGTCAACCATACGGAGCAACAAAAGGTCCATTCGGGTCTTCAGACCCCCAGTTAACACCACACATAACCGATACACGCAGTCCACAATAATAGTATTGCCTACCGGAATAGATACATGAATAGACGAGACTAGAGACTCACTTGGCATATCCAAAAAATGAAAGAAATATGGGGAAACATATGAATAAGTGGAACTAGGGTCAAATAATATAGAGGCATCTATGTGACAAACTGAGACAATGCCTGTAATTACAGCATCTAAAGCAATAGCATCTGGTCTGGCAGGGAGGGCATAGAAATGGGCCCGGCCACCCCCTGATCTGCCTCCCCCTCTAGGGCGACCCCTAGCTGACTGACCTCCACCCGAGCTGACTAGGTGGGTGGTGAAGTAACTGGTGCTGAAGTCGAAGGCTGACTCCTCTGCTGAGATAGACCTCCATGACGACGAGGACACTACCTCCACACATGCCCAAACTCCCCATACTCAAATAACTCCCTAGTGCTGGTGGCGGGGACTGAAGGAAGCCCCGAGCACCGGGATAACTGGTAGAAGAACCTAGCATAGAGGAGCCCTGAACTGATGGAGCACGAGACGAACTCTGGGCTGGAAGGGCACTGAGTGTTGAGTGGCCCTGATAAGAACTGTGAGAACCATGGCCAGATGATGTACCACGGTGAACTGGGCAGGCTGGCTGAGCATGCCTTAATGGACGACCTCTGCCGTGCTGGAACTGACCCCCATAAGGAGCACCACTAAATCCTCCCGGTCCTCGAGGCCTTTTGGCCTCCCTCTCAATCCTCTCCTGACCGCGAACCATCTCAATCTGCCGAGCAATGTCGATAACCTTATCAAAAGTAGCACCAGACACCCTATCTCTGGTCATAATCAATCGCAATTGAAAAGTGAGACCATCTATAAACCTCATGATCCTCTCCCTATTTGTGGGAACCAACCAGATAGTATGACGGGCCAACTCCGAGAATCGCATCTCATACTGCGTCACAGACATATCACCCTGGTGAAGTTGCTCAAACTGTCTACGCAGCTCCTTTCTGCGGGATTGAGGCAGAACTTCTCCAAAAAATACTACGGAGAAGTGCTGCCAAGTAAGGGGTGCTGCGCCAACAGGCCTACGCCTCTCGAAAGTCTCCCATTATCTGAGTGCAGCCCCAGAAAACTGAAAAGTAATGAATAAGACCCCACAAGTCTCCAGAATACCAGCTGTACGGAGTATCCTCTTACACCTGTCCAAGAAGTCCTGAGCATCCTCTCTCTCTATGCCACTGAAAGGTGGAGGCTAGAGACTCCCAAACCTCTCCAACCTACGTTGATCATCCTCAGGCATAGGAGGAACCACATAGTCTTGAGCAGCTGTAACCGGCTGGGCTGGTGGTGCCCCTGTGTCTGGAGTCCCTGAACAACCTGCTCGGGTGTGCGAGTGGCGGGATTTTAAGTGCCTCCCCAGGCTTGAGAAGTGGTTGCGGCCGTCGAGATAGAGACCGCCTGAGCAAGGCCGGTACACGATGTCAGAATCTGAGCTAGGGCCTCCTAAAGGCATGGAATCACAATAGGCATAGGTGGTGCCTGAGCTGATGCATCAATAACTGGGATCTGATCCTTATCCGGGGCAACTGGTGGGTCTACATATACTGCCCCAGTTGCTGTGCGGGCTGTACCTCTGCCCCTACCACGGCCTCTACCGCGACCTCGGCCTCTCGCAGCCCTGGCTAGTGGTACTAGTGGATGTCCATCCTGTCCGGCAGTACGAGTCCTCACTATCTGTGAGAGAATGAAACAACATATGTTTAGTTACCAGAATCAACAGATTAGCACGACAAGAATTCAAGAATGTGGATTTGTTCCTAAAGGTTCTATAGCATCTCGAAGATAAGTACAGATGTCTCCGTACCGATCCGCAAGACTCTACTAAACCCGCTCATGACTCATGAGACCTATGTAACCTAGGCTCTAATACCAACTTGTCATGACCCTAGACTCAAACCTGTCGTGATGGCGCCTATCGATGGTACTAGGCTAGCCGACTCCCACAATACTACAACAATTCATTCAAAGATATGCCAAAAATGCGTCTTGTATAGCAGAATTTCTTAAAGGAAACAAGGGTTGAACTCAAAAATAGAAATGCGGAATGAAAAGCCCCAAACATCGGGGTATCACTGAGTCATGAGCGACTACTAAAAACTGGTCCGAGAATAATAAGACTAACATAGTCTAGGAAAAATCCAAAATACAACTAAGGGGGACATAAAGAAGGAGAAAACAGGGTTGCGACCGCCAGACAGCTACCTTGCTAACTTCAATGATCAGCTACAGGAATATCAGCAGCCGCTACCGTGATCAAAAATACCTGGATCTGCACACAAGGTGCAGGGAGTAATGTGAGTACACCAACTCAGTAAGTAACAAAAATAAATAATGGCTGAGAAGTAGTGACGAGCTAAATGCAAGTACCGTTCATATCACAAAAATTTAGCAAAGTGCGGCATGCTTTGTAACCAGAGTTTAAGTCAAATCAGCTTGTTTAAATCAAGTTCAAGTAAATCAATTATAAATATCTTTCAACAGTTCTCAAACAAGGACTCAAAGCAACTATGAGCATGGATGATGAAATGATATACTGCCCCTCGGGCTAACATCACTCAGTCCTCCAAATTACTCCAACCTCACATTCACTCATGCCTCACCATCACTCATGCCTCACAATTGCTCAGAACTTGGCACTCACACTCAGTAGGTACCTACGCTTACTAGAGGTGTTCAGACTCCGGAGGGGCTCCTACAGCCCAATCACTATAATCTGCACGGACAACTCACGTGCTACACGGATAACTCACATGCTATAATATCATATCAGAATATGCACGGACAACTCACGTGCTAAGGTACAATACCTCACAAACAGTCCCTCGGCCTCACTCAGTCATACACCTCTCCAGTCTTTCGGGCTCTCAGAAATCAAAGAAATCAGCCCAAACAACATTAACATGATGCAACAAATAGAATAAAAGAGACTAAGCTATGATGTGAGAATGCATGAACATGTCTGAGTATGAGATATCAACTAAAGTAGTGAGAGGACAGCAAGAAACGACTTCTAAGGGTCCAAACAATACTGGCATAAGGCCTAGACATGGTATCTAGCATGATTTACAGTAAATCTTTCTAAAGCACATAAAGAGCATATAGCTACAATTGGTTGTTCAACTTCACAGTTGCTACGGGGCGGACCAAGTCACAAATCCCCAATGGTCTACGCCCACACGCCCGTCACCTAGCATGTGCGTCACCTCCAAATAGTCATATGTCACCAAAATCCGGGGCTTCATACCCTCAGGACTAGATTTACAATCATTACTTACCTCAATACGAGCAAATCTCTACTCCGCAATGTCCTTGCCTCTCGAATCGGCCTCTGAGCGTCCCGAATCTAGCCACAAGCAGTACAATACCATTAATATGTGCTAAAGGAATTAATTCTACAAGAGAACTACTAAGTTAGACTCAAAACCTGAAATTGGCTCAAACCCGGCCCCCGGGCCCACGTCTCGAAATCCGACAAAAGTCACAAAACCCGAAATCTCATTCACTCATGAGTCTAACCATACCAAATTTACTCAAATCCACAACAAAATCCCCTTCAACACCTCAAAATTCCATCTCAAGAACACTTCCACTTTTCCCCAAAGTTTTCACCCCAAATCACAATTTGGATGATAAAAATCAAGATATAATCATGGAATTTAACCAAAAATCAAGTGAGAAACACTTACCCTAATCAACTCCCTGAAAATTCCTTCAAAAATCGAATACATCCGTGGTCTCTAGCTCAAAATATGAAAAATGGGTTCAAACCCCCGATTTCGAAATTTAACACTGTTGCCAAGATTTCCTTCTACACGAACGTGATCTACCACTCAAGAACGCGAACCTTTACTGAACTTTCCCTTTGAAAACACGACCTCACCCTCGCGAACACGTAGACCAAATCAATGGGGTCCCCAGCTGCCTCTTCTCTTCTTCGCGAACGCATTACTCATCTCGCGTCCGCGATGCACTCTACTCCTAAACCTTCGCGAACGCGTCCCTTACTTCGCCAACGCGAAGAACAATTCTTCCTCAATCTCCAGATACTCTTCGCGAATGCGAGACCTACCTAGCGAACGCGTAAGAGAAAACCAGCAACAGCAAAAACTAGCAGATCAGTTATCTCTCAAAGTCCATAATTCGTCCATTAACCACCCGAAACTCACCTGAGACCCTCCAGACCTCAACCAAACATACCAACACATCCCATAACATCATACGAACTTAGTCGAACCTTCAAATCACTCAAAACAACATCAAAACACCAAATTACCCCCGGATTCAAGCCTAAGAACTTCTAAACTTCCAAATTCCACCAACGATGCCAAAACCTACCAAACCAAGTCCGAATGACCTCATATTTTGCACACATGTCAGAAATAATACCACAAACCTACTCCAACTTCCAGAAATCTAATTCGACCCCGATATCAAAATTTCCACTGCCGGCCAAAATCGCCAAAATTCTAACTTTCGCCAATTCAAGTCTAATTCTACCACGGGCCTCCAAATCACAATCTGAACACGCTCCCAAGTCCAAAATCATCTAACGGAGCTTTACACATAAGTCAATGTTCGGTTGACTTTTCCAACTTAAGCTTCTACTTTAGAGACTAAGTGTCTCAATTCACTCCGAAACTGCTCTGGACCCTAACCAACTAACCCGATATATCATAATATAGCTGAAAAGAACAAAAGGAAGCCGAAATGGAAAAAACGGGGCTATAACTCTCGAAACGACCGACTGGATCATTACATGTAAAACTTAAGATGTAGTGTTGTATATAAATCTAATTATGTTTTATTTTATTACAATCTTTAAACACAAAATCGACCGGTATGTGGTGCAAGTTAATTAAATTTTTTTGATTAAGGTACTAATTAAGAAAGAAAGCATATATTAAGTGTGTAAAATGCTAAGAACACATTTTTTTTTATAAGTAATTAATAAAAGAATATTATTAAAATTTTTATAAATAAGATGTAGTGCTATATATAAATCAAATTATATATTATTTTATTACAATCTTTAAACACAAAATCGATCGGTATGTGGTGCAAGTTAATTAAAAGTTTTTGATTAAGGTACAAATTAAGAAAGAAAGCACATATTAAGTGTGCAAAATGCTAAGAACAAAAACTTTTGATAAATAATTAATAAAAGAATATTATTTAACTTTTTATAATTTAATTTCCGACCGATCTCAGTCGTTATTTGTAAGGTCAAACGGTCAAATATTTTTTTAACAATACCGATCGAAATCGGTCGGAAATATGTTAATTATACTAGACTAGGCGGGTTTCTTCCCCATTTTCATCTTTTCACTCTCTCTCTCTCTTCTATCTCTCCTCCATCTCCCTTCCCCGCGGATTTTTGGCCTAATCCCACCCAAAATCAAGTCACCCCACCCTCCAAAATCGAAGCCCCACCTCTTTTCTCTCATGCCTGCACCCCCAGCCGCCACCACCACTATTCCGCGTCTCCTCCACCACCACTGTTGCGCCACCACCACCACCAATGCCATTTTGCCTCCTCGGCGGCACCACCACTTCCATTGTTGTTCGAGCTTAGTAATCTACCTTATTAGTTTTTTAATTTTTAATTTTCAGAATATAATTTTATGCAATATTTTAGGGCTTTTTTCTATTTAGGATTTCTATGACTAAATAGGGGTTTAGAACTACATTAGATTTAGATTTAGAATTGAACTACCTAAAATTATAATTTTTTACGGGTCTGAACTACATTAGATTTAGAATTAAGGTATAAATTATGAACCTAAGGTATAAATTATGAACTACTTTAAATTATGAACTTATGGTTCTTAATAGAACTCAAATTAATGCATTTAAATTATTTAATGTATAAATTAATTTAAGTTATAAATTATGAACTCAAGGTATAAATAATGAAATACCTTAAATTATGAACTTATGGTTCTTAATAGAACTCAAATTAATGCATTTAAATTATTTAATATATAAATTAATTTAAGGTATAAATTATGAACTACAATATCAATTAATTTAATTGAGTTAGTCTAATTGAATTAGTCCAATTGAATGGCTTAACTAATTCATTGTCTATCGAGTCTAGTTATATGATTAATGATAGGGTTAGAACAATAAATTGAAAGGATAAATCAATCTTATTATATGGACTTTTAAATAAATTATATCAAACTTAAAATAAATTACAAGGATATATTAAACTAATTCTCAATCTAATACTAAGTGTAACGATACAATCTAAGCATATTGAATTCATTTGTAGATATATATGAACTTTTAAATTACTTATTATAATTGAATTGTAAAAGAACTTTTATAGGGATATATGGGAACTTTCAAATTACTTCTTATAATTGAATTTTAAAAGAACTTATTTAGGGATATATGTGAACTTTTAAATTAATATAACATGTAATTTATTTGCTCTTTATGTAGATGGAATATCGTAGTTGGATGTATAATAGGAATTATCCTAATCGTCGGTTTTTGAGGGAGGAATTTATAGAAGGGGTTGATGAATTTATTAGGCATGCAATGTCACTTGAACCATTTCAAATCGGAGGGATGATTAGGTGTCCCTGTGTGAAGTGCAAGTGTTTGCATTATTTTGGATCGGAGGATGTTAAGACTCATCTTTATAAAAAAAGGGTTTATGGATAATTATTTTGTGTTGACTAGTCATGGAGAGGTTGATGGTAGTGATGGTGTATTTCATAACATAGTTGTTGGTGAAAGTAGTAGGTCGGTGGGGAATAACGTTCAACATCCTAGATACCATGAAATGGTTGCGGATACTTTTGTGATGTACTTCGAGTTTGAACCCCATGAAAGTGTTGAACAAGCTCCTAACGAAGTGGCAAAATATTTTTATGAACAGTTAGAGGCCGCTAGTCGTCCACTAAGTGAAGGGAATATGCACTCTCAGTTGTCTGTTGCAGTTAGATTATTAAGTATCAAATTAGATACCAATATTTCTCAAGCAGGAATGGATTCTTTCATTGGCCTTATGAGTGAACTAGTTGACCCAACTTTCAACATTTCTGAAGATTTCTATAAGGCTAAAAGATTGGTTTCTAAGTTAGGACTCTCGTCTATGAGAATTGATTGTTGTGAATAAGGTTGCATGTTGTATTATAAGGGTGATGCAGATTTAGAAAGTTATAAATTTTGTGAAAAACCTCATTTTAAGCGCATTTCCAGTGGGAAGAAGGTTGTTGTGAAGTCGATGCATTACTTACCTCTTATTCGTAGATTAAAGAGATTGTACGCATCGATGAGTTCCGCTCCTCATATGAGATGGCACTATAAAAATAGAAGGCCGCCTGATGTTATGTGTCATCCTTCAGATGTGGACATATGAACTTGCATGCTAACTTAATATGGACCATTAATGATTTTCCTGCATATGGAATGTTGGTTGGGTGCAAGGAGCATGGGGACTGCGAGGAGACTACTGGTAATTCCTTAAAATATTTAATTCTATATATATCAAACTATATTTATATTTTTTTAATTTAGTTAGCACATTTTATTATATTTGTAGGAAAAAAAACATGGGAGGAATATGACTCATGATGAGTTCTTCATGGAGACTCACATCCGGAAGAGGAAGGCACCGACAGATCCAACTCGATGAGTCGAGGACCGGGAGGAGACTACATATATAAGTTTCATAACTACTATAACTTGAAATTAATGTTTATAATATTATATAGTTAATAATTTTCTATCTTCTAAATAAAGTGTCTCTACACGATTAATGTGGAGGAGTACACTCAGAGCTTGCCACCGAATGAGCAAGGCGAGCGACCACCCGTTTCAGACGAAGAAGCGCAGAACATATGGTTGGATGTTGTTGTTGATCCTAAAAAGGGATAGCATACGGCCTTCCAGAGAGATCATTTTGGTGCTACAGGTCATGATTGCAAGGTATAGGGACTTCCGCCCAAGGCGAGGCAATTGATAGATCGACTATCTCATCTATGGAGAAGAAGATCGTAAAGCTGACAGCAGAGCTTGAAGAGACAAAGGCTAGAGAACAAAAGAGAGATAGACAATTTGATACCCTTCAAGTTCATCTAGAAAAGAGGGACCAACAATTTAATCTCCTTTAAGGTCAACTGGCCAATCTTCTTGCTAGTGGTGCTTTCCCCATTTTACGGTCTCGTGAGCCTTCCCCAGATACTAGTCCTTCTCGTCGTGATCCTTCGAACCATTTCTAGTAGTAAAGATGGAGGTGATACAATACAAAACACTCATTGAATGGTGTGTATTGCTAAACACAGTTTTGAACTTGTGAATATTTAGTTGGGAATAGTTTTGAATATTGATTGTATTGTTGATATTATTTTGTTATTGAACATTTGTATAGTTATTATTGTGGTTGGCATTGTTGTTGTTGTTGTTGTGGTTGTTGTTGGTTAATTATTGTTGGTGTTGCTTAATTGTGGTTGAATGGCAGCAATGTAATGCTGCCATTATAAGATGGTTATTGGTTGTAATTGGCAGGTGGTGTAGCTTAAAAGCAGGCATATTCTGTCAGGTTTTAACTTAGAAAATCGACCGATTTCGGTCGAAATTCTCATACAAAAAACCCAGAAATTCATATTTATCGACCAACGTCGGTCGAAAATTTCAATTTAAAATCTGCAGAATTTTAAAATTTTCGACCGATGTCAGTCGAAAATTTATTATTTTTATTTATTTATTATTTTACTTTTCCGACCGAATTTGATCGATATATTAAAATTTAGAAAGAAATATAAAATTATTACATATTTATGATTTCGACCGAAGTCAATCGATATTATGAAAAATAAATAAATAATAATTTAAATAATACCGATCGACGTCGGTCGGTTTATTTATTTTTGTTAGTCAAAGCGGTCAACCAACGGTTGAATTAACCAACCAACTGCGGTCAGAAAATTTTGACCGCCTTTGGTCGCAATGCCTTAGCAACCATTATTCTTCTGACGAATTACAAGCGGTCGAAAATCGGTCGCTTTTTCTTTAATTATGACCGATATCGGTCGGTATTGGCGGATAAAATTTGGCATTTTTCTAGTAGTGTTAGTTGCAAATTTAATAAGATGAGAATATTTCCAGGTTATATGATTAACGTCTCTTCTATTGAGTTTTCCAGTTGAATCAACTACTTGATCTATTTAATTTGTTGATTAACAGGGTTTATTATGCTCGCGAAATTCTTTCGACGCTTTGCTCGCCTATTCAAGCCAACCTAATACTCTATATCATAGAATCAGAGTTAAATAAATGCATAATATTTCTTGCAATAATAACTAAGTAAGGCAACTAGAATATCTCTATCCTAATCGCGAATCTATTTTTCGATGCTCAGATGCAAGAACTTACGCTGTTCAATTCTATATGCAATCTATAGTTGGATGTAAAGACCCGACTTATCATTTTAAGAATTTACGTTCCGTTCGGTGGCTTAAGGTCTCGAGCAACTTTGAAATGTGTATTATGACTTACGAGGGTGGTCAAGTTTGATTTTCGGATGATTTAGGATTTAATTTAAAATAATTCTTATTTTGGAAGCTTAAGTTGAAATAATTGACCGGATGGTGATTTATGTCTAAATGACCCCGAAATAGAGTTTTGATAATTCCAATAGCTCCGTATTATGATTTTGGACTTAGGAACGTGTCCGAAAAATATTTTGAAAGTCCGTAGTGAAATTTTGCTTGAAATGGCGAAAGTTGAATTTTTTAGAAGTTTGACCGGGGAGTTGACTTTTTGATATCGGAGCCAGAATCCAGTTCTGAAAGTTTTAATAGATCAGTTATATTATTTATGACTTGAGTGCAAAATTTGAGGCCAATCAGAATTGATTTGATAGGTTTCGTCATCGAATGTAGAAGTTGAAAATTCTTAAGTTCCTTAAGCTTGAATTGGGGTATGATTCGTGGTTTTAGCATTGTTTTATGTGATTTGAAGTTTCAAATAAGTTCGTATGATGTTTTAGAACTTGTTGGTGTATTGGGTTGAGGTCCCGAGGGCCTCAGGTGAGTTTCAAATCATTTTTAACTGTTGGTGTTTTTGACAGCAATGTGCGGAATTTCTGATGCGTAGAGCTAACTTTGGAAGCTTATATCTCGAAATCTATAAGGAATCTGAAAATTATCAAAATATGAAATTTGTAGCTCTTTGATTATATATTCTAGAATGTTAAACCATTTATCATCTGGACATTTGTACAGAAAGTTATATTCGATTGACTGAAGCTGGTATTGCAGATTTTGGCTACAACAGTGTGCATCGCAAGAAATTTTGCTGCACAAGGCTCACTTTGGGAGCTTATATCTTGCAATCTATAAGGAGTTGTGCAATGAGCAAAACATGAAAGTTGTATCCCTTTGTATCTAATTTGCATAAATATAAACCATTTGGCAGTTGGAGTTGAGTACAAGAAGTTATGGTTGATATACTACAGGCTGTCGGGGAAGAGTTTGATGTTTTCAGCATAAGCATGTAATGGCCTAAAGGTCCATTTTTAGTTCTATAGATCGAAATTCGATTCCGAGACTTCCGGGATTTTGATAATGAATTATAGGAGTGATCTGGAAAGTCTGGTCTAATTTCATTAAGTCGCGTTGGATTTTAAGCGCGAAACATGAGTTAATTATTTAACGAGCAAAATTGGTATCACATTGAGCAAATGAGCTCCGAATTGAGTTTTGATTGAACGAATAGGTTCGTATTATTATTTGTGACTCATAGAACACGAATCGTTGAATTCCGAGTTCGTATGATGGAGTTAGAGCCTTTTTAGTGAAAAGAATAACTGTTGGTGCAAGCAAGTTCTGGTGTGGACTTTTAGTGATGAAAAATGGACTTTTAGTGACGGAAAATGGACTTTTAGTGGCGGATGGGCAGAAACTTAAGGACCAAAAAAAGGTCATTTTCTTCATTTAGTTTTGGATTTTTGGAGCACGGTTCTTGGGCGATTTTGAGGATTTCTTCACGACTTCGACTTGGGTAAGTGTCCTATATCCAAAAGTAATTATATTTTATAAATTCATGGTTATATTCATCATTTATTTCGAATTTAAATGGACGAAATCAAGATTTTTGCAAAACTTTTCAAGAACGAAAATTTTAGATTTGGAGGTCGAGTTGTTATCGGAATTTCATAAAATTGGTATGAATGGACACATAATTGAATGAGTTATCAGATTTTGTGAGTTTTGTCGAATTTCGAGATATGGGAACACGTGCAATTTTTGAGTTAAATTTTGGATTTTATTGGAAAATTAGTATTTTCATATGAATTTAATTCCTATAATTAGTATTGACTGAATTGAATTAATTTGGATAGATTTGAGTTTTTCGGAGGTCAATTCAAGCAAGACGGTAATTTTGGAATATCGGAATAACTTCAAAAAAAGTAAGTATCTTGTCTAACCTTGAGTGAAAAAAATTATCTCTTAGGCATCGAGTCTTATGTGCCATTTGTGAAATGTGAAAAGCCGTGTACGGGAGGTGACGAGTACGTACTCGGGCTTATATGTGCAAATTTTATTGGGTTAAAGTCTTAGGCATTATTGTGTAGAAAATTGGATATTTGTTGGCATTTATTAAATCATCTATTTGCCATACCTAAATCCTTATTTGTTGAATTTGTTTTTATACGATAATTTGATGTGATTGTCACTTGAATATTTATGTAAATTTCGTGAGTTTGTTGATTTGATATTTCTTAGAAATAATTATATTATGGATTTTTCATCTGCAAATAATTAATGAACTAAGCTTAAACTGAGGCATTAATTTAATTATCAAGAATTTGAATTAATGAATGTGTTACCCTATACTGAGTATTTTCTATCTTTGTTGATTGTTTTGAGGTTTTATATACGTTGTATGGAGCTTTGGCTATTTTTGAGAAATTTATTTATTGTGTTGTGTTGTCGTGATAATATTTCATGTAAATTATTGTGTGATTTGAGTTATTATTATGAGGATATAAGGGTGACATTTCATTGTTGATATTATGTGGGTATAAGGGTGGCATTTAACTGTGGTTATGTGTGTTGGGATATTGTCTGGGCGGAGTGATAAGGGTGGCTATTATACGGAGCGATAAGGGTGGCTATAGAAGCGATAAGGGTGGCTATTGATATTGTCAGGGCGGAGGGATAAGGGAGGCTATTATAGGAGTGATAAGGGTGGCTATAGGAGAGATAAGGGTGGCTATTGTCAGGGATGATATGTGATGATGTGGAGTTATTACGTTGGTAATTTTTATGTGATGTTGTGATTTTCCATTTGTTTATTTTTATATCTTCTGTAATTTGGCTTGTTGTTTCGGTAAACTTGATAATAGTCTGATCTATGTTGAAATTGGGAGCATGTGGCTATTGCTAGGCGGATTATGAAATAAAATGTGAGCACGAGGTGCCGTGAATAAACAATGATGATATTGGCACGTGAATTGTCCGTGCAGTTGTGATATGAAATATAGGCATGAAGTGTCGTGGTTAAATGATGATGATATTGACATGTGGGTTGTCCATGCGGTTGTGATAGAGAAATTGGTACGAGGTGCCGTGAAAATATAAAAGTGGGCTGAGACCTGTATTTTATGATTTTGAAATGAGGTGTCAGAGGGTGACTTTTATTAGAAAGATATTTATTTGAAACAATTATATTTGAAAGATATTTATTTGAAAGAATTATATTTGAAAGAGATTTATTTGAAAGAATTATATTTGAAAGATATTTATTTGAAGGGATTATATTTGAAAGAGATTTATTTGAAAGGATTATATTTGAAAGATATTTATTTGAAGGGAGTATATCCGAAATATATTTATTGCAAAGCATTATATCCTGAACATTATTATTTGAGAAGCATATAAGCGAAAGATTTATATTTGAAGGACTTGATTAATTGGGTGTACTTGTACTTATTATTTGTTGAGAAATATTAATGGTGTTCTTGTTGCCCTGCTGTGTATATCACTAGTTGATTAGTGTTGCCATTATTTTTGTTTGTTTCCTATTATTTTGTATACTACATTGCATAGGTTATTAGACTAGTGAGTGCCTTGACTGTACCTCGTCACTACTCCACTGAGGGTACCGACTGTTGTGTACTCATACTACACTTCTGCACATTTTTGTGCAGAGCCAGGTATTGAAGATATCAGACTCGGACAGTGTTAGAGTGTGATCGCAAGGATTCAAGGTAGAGCTGCTTGGTCGTCGCAGTCCCTTGGAGTCTTTCCATTTTATTGTACTGTTAATTATTAATCAAACAGTATTGAGTATTCGATCCTTGAGATCATTTCATGTATTCAGTTAGAGTTTGTGACTCAGTATTACCCGTCTTGGGAGGTTGTTTGTAATTATTTTTGCTGTTGGTTTCGATTATCTATTTTTAAAAAAAGAAATTAGCTTAAATTGTAATAATAATAGGCTTACTTAGTCATAGAGACTAAGTGCCATCACGAGGCCTGTGCTGGGATTTTGGATCATGACAAGTTGGTATCAGAGCTCTAGGTTCATATGTTCTACGAGTCACGAACGAGTTTAATAGAGTCTTGTGGATCGGCACAGAGACGACTGTACTTATATTAAAGAGGCTACAGAGCTATTAGGTAAATTTCCACTTCTTTCATTCCTCATCGTGCGACATTTATTCAAATTGAAGCATATATCTTATGATATTTTGCATCCACTCGTGCATGAAATTGTGCACTCGGTATCAATTATGCGCCAATGGTTCGTGATACTACAGAGGGGTTATAAGGGAGCCAGGGTTGCTCAACCATTGTTACCACATGTTGTCCAGATCGAGGATGCGGAAGTATTGAGAGATCATTCAGTTGTGCACATGAGGGTGCAACAGGTTCTGACATCTAGTTGATAAGTACCATCTTAAGAAGGTTTAATTAGTTGCCTAATCGTCACAATCGTGGTAGGGTCACGAGATGGATGTATATCTGAAGATAGTTGGTGGTATTAGAGACTATATGGTTCGTATGGGACTTCTATTTAGCGAAGAGTACATACTAGTAGCCAAGACACTGGAAGAAGTGAGTTTAAATGTCACGAGGATGACATGCGCCAAATAAATGGCTTGAGGTGTCTTATGACCAGTGTCGTATGAGCGATGAAGGTTAGTATTGTGGATCATCGGAATGTGTCATATGGCTTCGTGCCAAGTGAGGGGAGTCCACTATCAATGATCAGATTTTGGGGTCATATGTTATATCAGTTTTGTCCTGAGATGTATTTATGTGGTATTGAAAAGTTCTGCGAAACATGTATATGATTAAGAGCTGAGATTTGTATAGGATGATGCTGGGACTTGCGGTATTCCCGCGTCCTTAATTAATCTACATTTCAGTATCATCGGGGTCATGGAAACAATTTTAGAATACTCGGGGTGCTCCAGTAAGTTCTTTTAATGCACCACCGGCACAGGGTTCTTATAATGGTTATTACAGTTATCCGGCACAGACTCAGTATGAGCAGCCGAACCCGCAGAGGGGTTGTTATCAGTGTGGTGATACTAGGCACATCATGAGAGATTGTCCCAGACTTGGGAGAGGCGGATTTCATCAAAATACTCAGGCTACAGGCTTTATTCCAGTTAATACTCCACGTGCACAACTAGTTAGGGCTGGAGGACATGCGGGTAGAGGGAGCTCAAGAGGGGGAGGCCTGGCCCGTTGATATAATTGCTATGATTTAGCAGAGGCCGATACACCAGATGGTGTCGTTACAAATATGATTTAATTTATAATAGAGGAGCACTATTCTTATTTTGATTCGACTCTGATTATCAAGGTGAAAGCTCTTTTCATGCTCCTTATATTGTACTCCACTCATGTGTTTATCCCTGTTGGGAGATTTGATGGTGTTAGCCCGTGTCTATCATGTTGTTTTGCACACTGTTGAGGGCTATAAATCCAAAGGTGACTTTCTGTTACTCATTATAGTGGGTTTTGATATAATTTTGGGATAATTGATTACAATTTTATGAATTATATGCCCTACCGGTATGGGGGTTCATTATGTGTTGTGAAAAGTTTTTACGTAATTGATTAAAAAGAAGAAATAAAGGAAATGGAAAAATTTCAGTTGGCACAATGTGCAAAATACTTGTGATTCAGAGTTGGGTACGAGATCCTCACATTTTTATATGATATGAAATATTTAAACTGGGCTACAAGCTGCGGTGGAAGTTGTATAAGGATGGGGTCTTTGTGGTGAAAAATTTATGAGTTTAAATTCTCCCTTTGTGAAATTAATTTTGAACTATAGTATTAATGGGGAGTCATGCCTATTAGGCTTATTTGATAATTCTTTTATATGTTTCTGTGCATATTTAGCCATATTCGTGTTGTAAACATTGCGTTTTAGCCTAGAAGGTGAGTGCCCAGGTGGTTTTAAATGCGACTCGTTAATTCCGATAAATACTTATGAGGTCTTCATCCCTCACGTGTTGCTGTCAGTGTTGCGAAAATTTGAAATGAGATTTTAGTTAATATGAGATTAATTGAGGATGCTGGAATTAATTATAAACAAGAGATGTGGTTATGGGCATACATTGATGTGTGCGTAGGAACGAGTTTCTATAGCTGGTTGAAACTAATACAGTGGTTGAAACTAATACAGTGCGTTAAAGAAGTTAGCTTTAAAGTTTATAAATAAGGATAAAAGAAATAATCTCAACTGAGATGGTATTGTAGAACCCATGCTAAATTGTGGTGATGTAGAATCACCCGCGGGTATGTGTGTAATAATACACTCAATAATTTAATGTCGTCAGAATAATTCTAGGCACGTCCGAGGACGAATGTATGTTTTAAGAGGGGGAGGATGTAACGACCCGACTTGTCATTTTAAGAATTTACGTTCCATTTGGTGGCTTAAGGTTTTGAGCAGCTTTGAAATGTGTAATATGACTTACGAGGGTGGTCAAGTTTGGTTTTCGGATGATTCAGGATTAAATTAAAAGAACAATTCTTGTTTTGAAAGCTTAAGTTGAAATAATTGACCGGATGGTAAATTATGTGTAAACGACCCCGAAATAGAGTTTTGATGATTCCAATAGCTCTGTATGGTGATTTTGGACTTGGGAGCGTGTCCGAAAAATTTATTGGAAGTCCGTAGTGAAATTTTGCTTGAAATGGCGAAAGTTGAATTTTTGAAAAGTTTGACCGGGGACTTGACTTTTTGATATCGGAGCCGGAATCCAGTTCTGAATATTTTCATAGATTATGTCATTTATGACTTTAGTGCAAAATTTGAGGTCAATCAGAATTTATTTGATAGGTTTCGGCATCGAATGTAGAAGTTGACTAGTTGGTATATTGGGTTGAGGTCCCGAGGGCCTCGGGTGAGTTTCAGAGTGGTTTCGTGTCACGACCCCAAATTCCCTCTGTAGGATGTCGTGATGGAACCTAGTCTTAGTCTCTAACACTAGGTAAGCCTATCAATGCGGAATAAAAATTGAAATCTGAAATAAATAAACTGCAATTCAAACAATTTCAACTCCCAAAACCCGATAGAAATAAGTCACAAGCTTCTAAGAATTTATTTTCTATGTCTCTATACATCAGAGTCTAAAGCAAATAAGGAAGATAACATAGTAAGATAGAAGGGGACTCCGGAGTCTGCGGTCGTTGGCAGATATACCTCGAAGTCTCCTCGTACAGCTAGTTTACTGATGCCTGGCCTGATAAGGTGTACCTGGATCTGCACAAAAAGATGTGCAGAAGCGTAGTATGAGTACACCACAGCGGTACCCAGTAAGTGCCAAGCCTAACCTCGATAGAGTAGTGATGTGGTCAGGTCAGGCCCTACTGAAAAATAATACTAGCATGGTAAAATATTAATAATATAATAAAATAAATAACAATGGAAATGAATCAAGTATCAGGTCACCATTTAATTACACAAAATAATGGCAATTAGTATCTCGTGGAAACAAACAAAATTTCTTTTCAACTTTAAGAAACTCACAACAAATAATCAAAGGCAACTGCGGCCATAAATCAATATCAACAAGGGCACTCCCAAGGTACCGCCGCGTAGTCCCAAATCATAAATAAATTCACAATATCTCATTTCCTTATCTCACCACGGGAGCCTTCACAATTTATTTTAAAGAAAATGTTTTTTCTGAAATAGCATCCCGCGTTTTAGCCATCCTTATCACACCACATGACTTCTAGTAGTTCCCCCTACTATCCACGCATATCAAGCCACCCTTATCTCACCGCATGCGTTTCAATACCCAGATCTTATACCACCGCATGCGTATCAATATTACAATATATCACAATTTGCACCTCAAGTGCTCAACTTACCAAAAGAAT
This sequence comes from Nicotiana tomentosiformis, assembly GCF_000390325.3. NCBI lineage: Eukaryota > Viridiplantae > Streptophyta > Magnoliopsida > Solanales > Solanaceae > Nicotiana > Nicotiana tomentosiformis. The sequence goes on from NC_090819.1 coordinate 67,242,783, forward strand.
TCAACTACAATATTTTTTCACAATAAAGAGCTCACGGCTCATGCCAAAATAAATCATCAATCATATTTTTCCACAATAAAGAGCTCACGGCTCCATCATAATGAGTAGAAAATCTTACAAAAATATTCAGGAATAAATAATTCAGCAAAATTATATTTCAAAATCTTTAATACGTTGCTTCAATACTAATTTTAAAAATGTCAAATACTTCATATTAATAATATATAATTTAAAGAAAATCAACCTGCAAATAATGCACAGAATAAAAGAAACCAAGTTCCAACTAAACAGGTAAATCAATTAGCAGGAAAAAGGTCAAGCAAATTTAAAGTATATAAATCAAATCAATGATGGAGAATATAACAAGATTTAATAATTTAATTAATATGCAACAGTGATCTACATAATTTAAAAATATAATCCTTCACATTTAGCCCGTGTACACACTTGTCACCTCGTGTACACGACTTTTATCATATTACAATTAATACCAATCCTAGGGGAAATTTCCTCCACACAAGGTTAGACAAGTCCCTTACCTCGACTTGCTCCAATTTAACCATGTAGTATGCTTTTTCCTCGATTTTTCGACTCTGATCGACTCGAATCTAGTCATAATTAATTCGATACGGTCAACAAAAATTATAGGAATCAATTTCATAAGAAAATACTATATTTTTCAATAAAATCCGAAATTAGCTCAAAAATCGCCCGTGGGTCCACGTCTCGGAATCCGACGAAACTCACAAAATCCGACAACTCATTCAATTTTGAGTCCAACCATACCAGATTTACTCAAATCTGACTCCAAATCGATACCGAAATCCTGTATATTGACCAAATCCCAGTTAGAATCACTTACCCCAATGTTTTTCCTTTAAAATATATTAAAATCGCCTCTCCTCAAGCTCCAATTCGTCAAAAATGGAAAATGGGATGAAGTCCCCTATTTTTATAACTTACAGATCTGTTCAGGCTGACCTCGATCATGGACCTAGATTATGGACCTAGATTATGGACCTCGATCCTGGACCTCGATCATGGACCTCGATCATGGAGTCCGATTTTGTACCTCGGTCATGGAGTCCGATTTTGACAGATAAAGGAAAAAAACTAGAACAGCCAAAAACTAGCAAACTTACTTCAGCAGTCTCCCAGCTTCAATTCTTGATCCGTTAATCATCCGAAACTCACCCGAGGCCCTCGGGACCTCAACCAACCAAATACACCAACAAGTCCTAAAACATCATACGAACTTATTCGAAACCTCAAATCACATCACACAACACTAAAATCACAAATCACACCCCAAGTCAAGCTTAATGAAACTTAAGAATTTTCAACTTCTACATTCGATGTCGAAACCTATCAAATCAAGTCCGATTGACCTCAAATTTTGCACACAAGTCATAAATGACATAACAGAGCTATGGAAATTTTTGGAATTGGATTCCGACTCCTATATCAAAAAGTCAACTCACTGGTCAAACTTCCAAACTTAAATTCCTATTTTAGCCATTTCAAGCCTAATTTCACTATGGACTTCTAAATAAAATTACGATCACTCTCCTAAGTCCAAAATCACCACACAGAGCTGTTGGAATCATCAAAATTTTATTCTGGAGTCGTTTGCACATAATTCGACATCCGGTCACTATTTGAACTTAAACTTTTAATTTTTCAACAAAATTCTATATCTCGGGCTAGGGACCTTGGAATTTTATTTCGGGCATACGCCCAAGTCCCAAATCCCGATACGGACCTACTAGAACTGTCAAAACACTGATCCAAGTCTGTTTACTCAAAATGTTGACCAAACTCAATCCAGAAGAGTTTTAAAGCTCTAATTCACATTTTAATCCATTTTTCACATAAAAACTTTTCAGAAAATTTTACGGACTGCGCACGCAAGTTGAATAATGATAAATAGTATTTTTCGGGGTCTTAGAACACAAAATTAATTATTAACTTTAAAGATGACATTTTGGGTCATAACATTCTCCACCTCTAAAACAAACGTTCGCCCTCGAACGGAGTTAGAAAATGTACCTGAGCTGGTGAACAAGTGTGTATAACAACTGCGCATAACATGCTCGGTCTCCCAAGTCGCCTCTTCGACCAGATGACCCCTCCACTGAACCTTCACGGAAGTAATGTTCTTTGACCTGAGCTTTCGAACCTGCCTATCTAAAATATCCATTTGTTCCTCAACATAAGATAGATCCTTGTCCAACTGAACCGAACTGAAGTCTAACACATGAGACAAATCACCGTGATATTTCTGAAGCATGGAAACATGGAATACCGGATGAACTGCAGAGAGACTATGTGGTAGTGCAAGTTTGTAAGCCACATCTCCAACTATCTCAAGAATTTCAAAATGCCCAATATACCTAGGGCTCAACTTGCCCTTCTTCCCAAACCTCATCACACCCTTCATAAGTGAAACCTGGAGCAAAACCCGATCACCAACCGTGAATGCAATATCACGAACCTTCCGATCCTCATAACTCTTCTTTCTAGATTGGGCTGTACGAAGTCGATCCTGAATCAACTTAACTTTATCCGGGGCATCCTGAACCAAGTGTGTACTCAATAAACTAGCCTCGCCCGGTTCGAACCAATCCACTGGAGACCGGCACTGCCTACCATACAAGGCCTCATACGGAGCCATCTGAATGCTTTACTGGTAACTGTTGTTGTAAGCAAACTCCGCAAGTGGTAAGAACTGATCCCAAGCACCCCCAAAATCTATCACACACGTACGAATCATATCCTCTAGTATCTGAATAGTGCGTTCAGACTGCTTGTCCGTCTGAGGGTGAAATGTTGTACTCAAATCCACACGAGTACCCAACTCTCGCTATACAAACCCTCCAAAATCGTGAGGTAAACTGTTTACCCCGGTCAGAGATGATAGATACCGGTACACCGTGAAGTCTGACAATATCACGAATATATACCTGAGCCAGCTGCTCTGAAGACTAAGTAGTAATCACAGGAATGAAATGAGTTGACTTGGTTAATCTATCCACAATCACCCAAACTGCATCGAACTTCCTCTGAGTCTATGGGAGCCCAACAACGAAATCCATAGTGATCCGCTCCCATTTCCATTCTGAAATCTCTAACTTCTGAAGCAACCCACCTGGCCGCTGATGCTCATACTTCACTTGCTGACAATCTAGGCACCGAGCTACATATTCCACTATGTCTTTCTTCATCCTCCTCCACCAGTAATGTTGCCTCAAGTCATGATACATCTTCACAGCACCCAGATGAATGGAGTACCGCGAACTATGAGCCTCCCGGAGAATCAATTCACGCAAACCATCTACATTAGGCACACATAGCCTGCCCTACACCCGTAATACACCGTCATCTCCAACTGTGACTTTCTTGACATCACCGTGCTGAACTGTGTCCTTAAGGACAAACAGATGGGGATCATCATACCGACGCTCCCTAATACGATCATAAAGAGAAGACTGAGAACCCACATAAGCCAAAATGCGGCTCATCTCAGAAACATCCAATCTAGCAAACTGATTGGCCAAGGCCTGAATATCCAAGGCTAAAGGCCTCTCTACTACCGGTAAATATGCTAAGCTGCCCAAACTCTCCGCCTTATGACTCAATGCATTGACCACTACATTGGCCTTCCCAGGATGATAGAGAATGGTGATATCATAATCCTTAAGCAGCTCCAACCATATCCGCTGTCGCAAATTAAGATCCTTCTATTTAAACAGATGTTATAGACTCCAGTGATCGGTGTAGACCTCATAATGGACACCGTACAAATAATGCTGCCAAATCTTCAAGGCATGAATAATAGCTACTAACTCAAGGTCATGGACCGGATAATTCTTCTCATGTACCTTTAACTATAGGGACACGTAGGCAAATACCCTACCGTCTTGCATCAACACTGCACCGAGACCAATATGCGATGTGTCATAATACACAGTATAAGACCCTGAACATGTAGGTAATACCAATACTGGGGCTGTAGTCAGGGTTTTCTTGAGCTTTTGGAAGCTCTCCTCGCATTCTTCGGTCCACCTGAACGGAGCACCCTTCTGGGTCAATTTGGTCTTAATAGTTGTTCATAATCAATTACAGAATCATCAATTAACTTCATGTTAACAAAAATCTCATTTCAAACCTTCACAATACTGATAACGAGACACGAGGCATGAAGAACTCATAATTATTTATCCGAATTAATGAGTCACATTTAACGTCACCTGGGCGGGAACCTACCTCGTAGGTTAAAACTCAATAATTTCAACACAAATTTGGCAAGTATGCACAGTGAATTTCATATAAGAATTTTCAAATAAGTTTAACAGGCATGACTCCATATTAGTACTATAGTACAAATTAGATTTCACAAGGGAGAACTTAAACACAAGAATTTTCCTCACAAGGATCCCGTCCTTATATAACTTCCACCGTAGCTCGTAGTCCGGTTTAAACATGTCAGTTTATTTTAAAATGCTAGGATCTCGTCCTAAGTTTTGAATCACAAGTAATATGTAAATCATGCCAATGGAAACTTTCCATTTTCTCCTTTTAAATAATTTTCGTTAAACAAAATCATAACACATAATGAACCCCACACCGGTATGGCATATAATTCACAATTTGTAATGAATTATTCGTAAATTACATCAAAACTTACCGAAATGAGTAACAGAAAGCCACATTTAGCCTCACAGCTCTTATTAGTGACCAACATGGAATGATAGGCATAGTTATCTCCATAGAATCTCCCAACAGGAGTAAACACATAAGTAAATTATAGAATTACGAAGATCTCTCATAAGTGGAGCACCATAGGAGGACTCGTTTTGATACTGAGAACCGAATCAAGTTAAGGAAATTATTCCTTTATATTTAATCAAGGTCATACCTGTAACGACACCATCTGATGTAGCGACCTCCACCATACCATAAAACAAATATACCAATGGCTGGGTCTCCACCTCTAGGACGCCTTCTACCCGCCTGTTCCCTACCCCTAACTAGTAGTGTGGCTGGTGTAGTAACTGCAATGGGGCACGTAGCCTGAGAGCTTTGATGAAATATGTCTCTCCCAAGTTTGGGACAATTCTCTCATGATGTGCCTAGTATCACCGTATTCATAACAACCCCTTTGCGGGTTTGGCTGCTCATATTGAGTTTGTGCCAGATAACTGAAATAACCATTTTAGGAAACTCGTGTCGGTGGTGCATTAAAAGAACTTACTGGAGCACCCCGATTAATCCGATGTGCGGACTGGGCTGGCTGACTGCCTGAGCCCCTGCCATAATGATTTTTACTTGCAGAGTAGAATTCACTGAATCCTCCAGAACCTCGAGACCTCTTGGTCTCCTTAGTTTTCCTTTTTCCTTAACCAAACACGTTCTAATATCTTGGGAATTTCTACAACTAGCAGAAATGAAGTATCAGCCTGTAGCTCCCGAGTCGTACAAAATTTTATGATCATGATTAAGTCCTTTAGTGAGTTTGTGGACTCGCTCTCTGGCTGTAGGAAGCAAAGTAGGAGTATGACGAGCTAACTTATTGAACTTGGTGGCATATTCTGACACCGTCATGGTGACCTGACGCAACCGTTCAACCCTATGAGCCATGCATTACGGAGAGTCTGGGAAACAAGCTCTTTCAAAAGCGTGTTTGAGAACTGAGCCAAGTGGGCGGTGTTGCATTGGCTGGTCTTCCCTCTTCATAGGCTTGACACGAACACCGGTGGAGAATCATCTCTCCCCAGGCCAATTTATTCTTTTATTATGCTGACTCAACACTGTTGAGCTGACCCATTTCTTAACATACACTTCGATTCTTCTTTGGGGTAACCCTTACCCCTATTTATACACAACGATCACAAAAGTAGAGCTCCATACAGACAAATCTTGACACGAACCACATAGTCCAGAATCTCGTCAACAACTGTACTTCCTCCGAAGCACCCCAAAATCCGCAACCGTGACGTCCACGCTAAGTAGACCTTCTATAAATTTAGAGTTGTTTCTCTAACTCCTTTGGTACTAAAGTATATGATTATTAAGGAAGCGGACATATCCCAAGTCCCAACCTTATCCTCTACAAAATATCAGGCCTTAAACATGTGTAAATTTTAGGGAATCTTTCAGTACCACATATATATATTTCAGGCCAAAACTGATATAACACATGACCCCACAATCCATACATTGATAGTGGACTCTCCCCACTCGGCGCGAAGTCATAGGTCACAACGTTTGATGCACCCCCCAACCCACATGATTCATTGGGTGATCTCTCAATACGTCTGCATCTTCAGTTGGAACCACACGTTGAGGCAATGTTTGAGCATTTCTGGCTCCCTCACAGTCCATCTGCGGCATCACAAACCGTCGACGCACAACTGATACTGAGTGCGTAATGTCATACACGAGTGGATACAAAGGAATATGAGATATATGTTTCAAGACAAATCAATGCCGCACGATAAGGAGTAAAAGAAGTGAATGTTTTCCTAACAGTTCCATAGCCTCCCGAAAATAAGTACAGACGTCTCCATACCGATCAGCTAGAATCTACTAAACCTGTTTGTGACTCATAACACCTATGAACCTAGAGCTTTGATACCAACTTGTCACGAACCCAAATTCCCTCCGTAGGATGTCGTGATGGCACCTAGTCTCTAAGACTAGGTAAGCCTATCAATGCGGAATAAAAATTGAAATTTGAAATAAATAAACTATAATTCAAATAATTTTAACTCCCAAAACCCGGTAGACATAAGTCACAAGCTTCTAAGAATTTATTCTCTATGTCTCTATACATCAGAGTCTAAAGAAAATAAGGAAGACAACATAGTAAGATAGAAGGGGACTCTGGAATCTGCGGTCGCTGGCAGATATACCTCTAAATCTCCTCGTACAGCTAGTTTACTGATACCTGGTGTGATAAGGTGTATCTGGATTTGCACAAAAAGATGTGCAGAAACGTAGTATGAGTACACCACAGCGGTACCCAGTAAGTGCCAAGCCTAACCTCGATAGAGTAATAACGAGGTCAGGTTAGGCCCTACTGAAAAATAATAATAGCATGGTAAAATGTTAATAATATAATAAAATAAATAATAATGGAAATGAATCAAGTAGCAGGTCACCATTTAATTACACAATATAATGGCAATTAGTATCTCATGGAAACAAAAAAAATTTTCTTTCAACTTTAAGAAAATCATAACAAATAATCAAAGGCAACTGCGGCCATAAATCAATATCAACAAGGGCACTCCCGAGGTACTGTCTCGTAGTCCCAAATCATAAATAAATTCACAACATCTCATTTTCTTATCTCACCGCGGGAGCCTTCATAATTTATTTTAAAGAAAATATTTTTACCGAAATAGCATCCCGCGTTTTAGCCATCCTTATCACACCGCAAGACTTCTAGTAGTTTCCCCTACTAGCCACGCGTATCAAGCCACCCTTATCTCACCGCATGCATTTCAATACCCAGACCTTATACCACCGCATACGTATCAATATCACAATATATCACAATTTGCACCTCAAGTGCTCAAATTATTTAACTTGCCAAAATAATTCAACAACAATATTTTTCCACAATAAAAAGCTCACGGCGCATGCCAAAAAAAATCATCAATCATATATTTCCACAATAAAGAGCTCACGGCTCCATTATAATGAGTACGAAAATCTTACAAAAATATTCAGGAATAAATAATTCAGCAAAATAATATTTCAAAATCTTTAATACGTTGCTTCAATACCAATTTTAAAAATGTCAAATACTTCATATTTAATAATATTTAATTTAAAGAAAATCAACCTGCAAATAATGCACAGAATAAAAGAAATCAAGTTCCAACTAAATAGGTAAAACAATTAGCATGAAAAAGGTCAAGTAAATTTAAAGTATATAAATCAAATCAATGATGGAGAATATAACAAGATTTAATAATTTAATTAATATGCAACAGTAATCTACATAATTTAAAAATATAATCCTTCACATTTAGCCCGTGTACACACTCGTCACCTCATGTACACGACTTTCATCACATTACAATTAATACCAATCCTAGGAAAAAATTTCCCCCACACAAGGTTAGACAAGTCACTTACCTCGACTTGCTCTAATTTAACCAAGTAGTCTGATTTTTTCTTAATTTTCCGATTCTGATCGACTCGAATCTAGTCATAATTAATTCGATACAGTCAACAAAAATTATAGGAAGCAATTTCATAAGAAAATACTATATTTTTCAATAAAATCCGAAATTAGCTCAAAAATCGCCCGTGGGGCCCACGTCCCGGAATCCGATAAAACTCACAAAATCCGACAACCCATTCAATTTTGAGTCCAACCATACCAGTTGCACTCAAATCCGACTCCGAATCGACACCGAAATATCAAAAATTCGTTTCTATGAGATGCCTTTTCCTCGATTTTCCGACTCTGATCGACTCAAATCTAGTCATAATTAATTCCATACAGTCAGCAAAAATTATAGGAAGTAATTTCATAAGAAAATACTACATTTTTCAATAAAATTCAAAATTAGCTCAAAAATCGCCTATAGAGCCCACGTCTCGGAATCCGGCGAAACTCACAAAATCTGACAACCCATTCAATTTCGAGTCCAACCATACCAGTTTCACTCAAATCCGACTCCGAATCGATACCGAAATCTCAAAAATTCTTTCTATTAAATGGTGAAAACAATGATATATTCGTGTATATTGGTGAAAACAATGATATATTCGTGTATATTGACGAAATCCGAGTTAGAATAACTTACCCTAATATTGTTTCTTTAAAATATATCAAAATCGCCTCTCCTCAAGCTTCATTTCGTCAAAAATGGCAAATGGGACGAAGTCCCATATTTTTATAACTTACAGGTCTGTGCGACCTCGATCATGGACCTCGATCATGGACCTAGATTATGGACCTCGATCATGGATCTCGATCATGGACCTCGATCATGGATCTCGATCATGGACCTCGATCATGGGCCTCGATCTTGGAGTCCGATTTTGTACCTCAGTCATGGAGTCTGATTTTGTACCTCTGTCATGGAGTCCGATTTTGTACCTCGGTCATGGAGTCCGATTTTGACAGATAAAGGAAAAAAACCAGAATAGCCAAAAACTAGCAAACTCACTTCAGCAGTCTCCCAGCTTCAATTCTTGATCCGTTAACCATCCAAAACTCACCCGAGGCCCTCAGGACCTCAACCAAATACACCAACAAGTCCTAAAATATCATACGAAATTATTCGAAACCTCAGATCACATCAAACAATACTAAAATTACAAATCACACCCCAAGTCAAGCTTAATGAAACTTAAGATTTTCCAACTTCTACATTCGATGTCGAAACCTAAAAAATCAAGTCCGATTGACCTCAAATTTTGCACACAAGTCATAAATGACATAACAGAGCTATGAAAAGTTTTGGAACTGGATTCCGACCCCGATATCAGAAAGTCAACTCTCCGGTCAAACTTCCAAACTTAAATTCCTTTTTTAGCCATTTCAAACCTAATTTTACTACGGACTTCCAAATAAAATTACAATCACTCTCCTAAGTCCAAAATCACCATACGGAACTGTTGGAATCATCAAAATTCTATTCCAGGGTCGTTTGCATATAATTCGACATCCGGTCACTATTTGAAATTAAACTTTTAATTTTTCATCAAAATTCCATATCTCGGGCTAGGGGCCTCGGAATTTGATTTCGGGCATACGCCCAAGTCCCAAATCCTGATACGGACCTACTGAAACTGTCAAAATACTGATACGTGTCCGTTTGCTCAAAATGTTGACCAAATTCAATTCAGTTGAGTTTTAAAGCTCTGATTCACATTTTAATCCATTTTTCACATAAAAACTTTCCGAAAAATTTTACAGATTGCGCACGCAAGTCAAGTAATGATAAATAGTTCTTTTCGGGGTCTTAGAACATAGGATTAATTATTAACTTTAAATATGACATTTTGGGTCATCACATTTCAGATCATTTTTAACTGCTGGTTTTTTTGATAGCAATGTGCAGAAGTTCTGATTCATAAAGTTGAATTTGGAAGCTTATAACCTGAAATCTATAAAGAATCTGGAAATTATCAAAATATAAAAGTTGTAGCCCTATGATTCTAGATTCTAGAATGATATACCATTCATCATCTGGACATCTGTACAAAAAGTTATGATCGATTGACTGAAGCTGGTACTGTAGATTTTGGCTACAGCAGTGTGCATTGCCAGAAAATATTGTTGCACAGGGCTGATTTTAGGAGCTTATATCTTGCAATCCATAAGGAGTTGGGAGATGAGAAAAACATAAAATTGTATCCCTTTGTATCTAGTTTGCAAAAATTTAAACCGTTTGGAAGTTGGAGTTGAGTACAAGAAGTTATGGTTGATAAACTACAGGCTATCAGGGAAGAGTTTGATATTTTCAGCATACGCATGTAATGATCCAAAGGTCCATTTTTAGTTCTAGAGATAGAAATTCGATTCTGAGACTTCCGAGATTTTGATAATGAATTATAGGAGTGATCTGGAAAGTTTGGTCTAATTTCATCAAGTCGCAATTGGGTTTTTAGCGTGAAACACGAGTTAATTATTTAACGAGCAAAATTGGTATCGCATTGAGCAAATGAGATCTGAATTGAGTTTTGGTTGAACGAATAAGTTCTTATTATTATTTGTGACTAATAGGAACAAGAATCGTTGAATTCCAAGTTCGTATAATGGAGTTAGAGTCTTTTTAGTGAAAAGAATAACTGCTGGTGCAAGCAAGTTCTGGTGTGAACTTTTAGTGACGAAAGATTGACTTTTAGTGACGGAAAATAGACTTTTAGTGACGGATCGACAGAAACTTAAGAACCAAAAAATGGTCATTTCCTTCATTTCATTTTGGATTTTTGGAGCATGGTTCTTGGGTGATTTTGAGAATTTCTTCACGACTTCGACTTGGGTAAGTGTCCTATATCCAAAAGTGATTATATTTCATAAATCCATGGTTATATTCATCATTTATTTCGGATTTAAATGGAAGAAATCAAGATTTTTGCAAAACTTTTCAAGAACAAAAATTTTAGATTTGGAGGTCGAGTTGTTATCGGAATTTGATAAAACTGGTATAGGTGAACTCTTAATTGAATGGATTGTCGGATTTTATGAGTTTTATCGGATTCCGAGACATGAGCCCCACAGGCAATTTTTGAGTTAAATTTCAGATTTTTTGGAAAATTAGTATTTTAATATGGAATTAATTCCTATAATTAGTATTGACTGAATTGAATTAATTTGGATAGATTTGAGTTGTTTGGAGATTAATTCAAGCAAGAAGGCAATTTTGGAATATCGACCTAACTTTAAAAAAAGTAAGTATCTTGCCTAACCTTGGGTGGGAGAAATTTCCCCTTAGGCATCGAGTCTTCTGTGCCATTTATGAAATGTGAAAAGCCGTGTACGCGAGGTGATGAGTACGTACTCGGGCTTATATGTGCAAATTTTATTGGGTTAAAGTCTTAGGCATTATTATGTAGTAAATTGGATAATTGTTGGCATTTATTAAATCATCTATTTGCCATGCCTAAATCCTTGTTTGTTGAATTTGTTTTATATAACAAATTGATGTGATTGTTACTTGAATATTTATGTAAATTCCGTGAGTTTTTTGATTTGATATTTCCTAGAAATAATTATGTTATGGATTTTCTATCTGCAAATAATTAATGAACTAAGCTTAAACTGAGGCGTTAATATAATTATCAAGAATTTGGATTAATGAAGGCGTTGCCCTATACTGATTATTTTCTATCTTTGTTGATTGTTTTTGAGGTTTTATATACGTTGTGTGGAGCCTTGGACTATTTTTGAGAAATTTAGTGATTTTACTATATCATTGGAATTGGTTGTGATTGTTGGGCAAATTGTTATAAGAATTGATTGTGTTGTGTTGTCGTGATAATATTCCGGGTATATTGTTGTGTGATTTGAGTTATTATTATGAGGATATAAGGGCAGCATTTCACTGTTGATATATGTGGGTATAAGGGTGGCATTTCACTGTGGTTATGTGTGTTGGGATATTGTCTGGGCGGAGTGATAAGGGTGGCTATTATACGGAGCGATAAGGGTGGCTATAAGAGCGATAAGGGTAGCTATTGATATTGTCAGGGTGGAGGGATAAGGGAGACTATTATAGGAGTGATAAAGGTTGCTATAGGAGAGATAAGGGTGGCTATTATCAGGAATAATATGTGATGATGTGGAGTTATTGCGTTGGTAATTTTTATGTGATGTTGTGATTTTCCTTATGTTTATTTGTATATCTTCTGTAATTTATCTTGTTATTTCGGTAAACTTGATAATAGTCTGATCTATGTTGAAATTGGGAGCATATGGCTATTGCTAGGCAGATTATGAAATGAAATGTGAGAACAAGGTGCCGTGAGTAAATAATGATGATACTGGAAGGTGAATTGTCCGTGCAGTTGTGATATAAAATGTGGCATGAGGTGCCATGGTTAAATGATGATGATATTGACATGTGTGTTGTCCATGCGGTTGCGATAGAGAAATTGGTACGAGGTGCCGTGGAAATATGAAAGTGGGCCGAGACCTGTATTTTATGTTTTTGAAATGAGGTGTCACAGGGTGACTTTTATTAGAAAGATATTTATTTGAAGGAATTATATTTGAAAGATATTTATTTGAAAGAATTATATTTGAAAGATATTTATTTGAAAGAATTAACAAATTTGAAAGAATTATATTTGAAAGATATTTATTTGAAGGAATATTATTTGAAAGAGATTTATTTGAAAGGATTATATTTGAAAGATATTTATTTGAAGGGAGTATATCCGAAATATATTTATTGGAAAGCATTATAACCTGAAGATTATTATTTGAGAAGCATATAAGCGAAAGATTTATATTTGAAGGACTTGATTAATTGGGTGTACTTGTACTTATTATTTGTTGAGAAATATTAATGGTGTTCTTGTTGCCCTGCTGTGTATATCACTGGTTGATTAGTGTTGCCATTATTGTTATTTGTTTCCTATTATTTTTGTATACTATATTACACATGTTATTAGACTAGTGAGTGTCTTGACTGTACCTCGTCACTACTCACACTGAGGTTAGTCTTGATACTTACTGGGTATCGACTGTGGTGTACTCATACTACACTTCTATACATTTTTGTGCAGAGCCAGGTATTGAAGATATCGGACTCAGACAATGTTAGAGTGTGATTGCAAGGATTCAAGGTAGAGCTGCAATCCCTTAGAACTGCCGTCCCTTGGAGTCTTTCCATTTTATTGTACTATTAATTATTAATCAAACAGTATTGAGTATTCGATCCTTGAGATCATTTCATGTATTCAGTTAGAGTTCGTGACTCAGTATTACCAGTCTTGGGAGGTTGTTTGTAATTATTTTTGCTGTTAGTTTCGATTATCTATTTTTTTTTAAAAAATTTGGCTTGAATTGTAATTATAATCGGCTTACTTAGTCTTAGAGACTAAGTGCCATCACGACACCTGTGGTGGAATTTTGGGTCGTGACATTCTCACTTTCGAGTTCAGTTATAAATCTGTAGATAGTATTCTATTATTAGCTATGTTGTAAAATAATCAGGTAATAATGAGTAAAATAATCAGGTAATATCAACTTTGCAGTAAAATAATCATGGCTTGAGCGCAAGATCGAATAAGCAAATCATTATGACTTAATCAGGTAATATCATCAATCGTCAAACATCAATACTCAAGAACGACCCATAACCCCAGAACAAAGGGGTTTTAGCCACTAATGTTAAGAAATAATAAAAATATTAAATTGAGTCATAAAGTTATAAATACGAGATGAAGGATGGAAGAATTGATGAATCCATGCTCTGTTTGTGTTCCTAAGCCGTTGTTGCCTTTAAAATATGTCCAACCCTTTATTAAACTTGTTTAGGGAGTATTTATAGCCTAGGGTCGAAGTCTCCAAGTCCAAATCTCCAAAGAAAATAACTGCTTCTCTGAGAGGGCTACCAGGACTTTTCCCTCGCGAGGCCTGGTCTAGAGCTAGTTGGGGACCTCGTCAAGCGAGCCTAGGCACGAGGTAGAGCTCTCCTGGAGCCAGGCATCGCAAGGTCTAAGGCGAGATGCCCTAGACTTGCGCCAATTTCTCCTTTTCGTGCTTTTTTCTTGTTTTCGATATCTTTTTGTGCAAACTTCATTACTATATGCATTCCAGTGGTCCTACACATAAAAATAACTCAACTAAGCTCAAACGTCACATAATTTATCATTAAACACCAAAATGTAAGGTAAGCAATGCACTAAAAATAAGGAATTATAGCCAAACATCACTACCCCACACTTAAACGTTGCTCGTCCTCGAGTCAACCAACAATTTACACTATCTTTGAGCACTTTACAACTTAACACATTTGAAGCACACTACACCTATGAGTATGGTTGATAGCAATAATTAAACTCTAGCATATGCATTTAACACACACTTCCCTTAACTTATGCCATACTTCAAAATTGTTCAAAACAAAGACAATATGCTCGTAACAAGCCTAATCTGAAAAATCGGCTAAATGCCACAATGCACTCATGGCTTGAACACTCAACATCAAAATGTAATAGCATTACCCATTCCTCGTGAAATCATGTGACCTCACAACAAAATCAAAGAGAGTAAGTAGTCCACACATTTGAATCGCATGCTCAAATATAGTTTAGGAACACACATATATCAAAGAAATCTCTCACTCCCACAAAGAAGTCACATGTATGCAAGAGGTACCACAACCTTGCCCATTATGTAAATCTCTATTAATATAGGCTCGCTCAGTATAAAATTAATTAAGAGTTATTCGAGGTTGTAATGCAGGCTAAGAGACGAGTAGGATATATTAAAGAATAGTGACTAATTCTCTTAAATACTTTAACACATCACATAATCAACTATAAGCACAAATATCTTCAACCCAACTTCAGTTTCACAAACAAGATCACCCCCACAACATTTCATATTGTTTTAAGCATTACTTTGTTTAACACTCACTATCAAGGACAAGATGTATTATTTCTCTTTCGACATTTTTTTCCTTTTTTTTTTCATATTTTTCTCTTTTGTAATTTTTGCTAGTCGTGAATTTCTTACGCTACCAATGCACCTTTCTTTATTTCATTTCCTACTCAAAAGCCATTCAATTTCCCTCCTTACTTCTTTATGACGCTCATTTGATAAGTTAAGTGCCTTAAGAGGTAAAAGGGATCAAAATAATTCAATTAAGAACAAAAGGGTATAGACCTGTAATGTGGGTACCAAAAAAAAGTCTCTAGGCTCAAAAGAGCTAACTAGGGATAATTTTATTTGTGGTAACCATTAAGCTCGACAAAAAGGTCAAAGAATGCCTAAAATTATTTTTCAAACCGAGCAATACCTAAAAGTTTTGCTTCAACTCAAATGCAGGACAGGTTCTAGACTCAGTTGTAATAACATGGACTATACAAAATCTCCGCACACATGGCACATAACTTAATAAGGATGGTCTTACTCTGACTCTCAAATTAAAGTAAGTATGTAACGAATCGATCGGTCGTTTTGAGAAATTGCATTCCGTTCAGCTATTTAAAGTATTGAGTATCTTCGTAGGATGCATCATGACCTGTGTGAATCATCGGTTTTTTTTTTTTAGGTTAATCAGAATTGATTTGGGAGAAAAATTCTCAACTAGGAAGCTTTAAGTTGGAAGAGTTGACCAAGTTTGACGTTTGAGTATTTGACCTTGTATAAGAGTTTTGATAGTTATGTTAGGCCCGGATGGTAATTTTGGGCTTGGGCGTATGCCCGAATTTGCATTAGGATATTTTTAGAAAGTTTCAGTACAAATTGGCGAAAGTTGGAAATTTGAAGGTTTGGAATATTCATGAGTTTGACCGGGAGTTGATTTTGATGATATCGGGTTTGTATTATGGTTTCGGGAATTGGTATAGCTTCTATATGTTATTTGGGACTTGTGTGCAAAATTTGAGTCCATTCTGAGTTGATTTGATAAGGTTCGACACGAGTTTTGAAAGTTGAAAGATTCAAAGTTTATTAATCGCTATTTGAGGCCCGGTTCGTGATTTTGATATTGTTATGGGTGATTTGAGGCCTCGGGTATGTCTGTGTTATGTTATGGGACTTGTTGGTATGTTCAGACGGGGTCCTGAGGGGCTCGGGTAAGTTTCAGATCATTTACATGCTTTTTGGCACTGCTGATTTCTGGTGTTTCAGACCTTCTTCATGACAGCGAAGATTGAGCCGTGATTGCATAGTGTATTAGTGGAGATTGACTTTTTCCCTTATGACATTCATGATAGTGTTACCGTATTCGCGTACCTTTGTGAGGCCTCAACATTGCGTTCGCGTTTGTCAGCTCGCACTCGCATAGAGTTGAGTTGAGATGCTGGGAGCTCGAGATTTTTTCTTCGCGTTGGTCTTGTCGCGGTCGCATAGTGCAAGTGCATGTGTTCATCGCATTCGCAGGGGAAGTTTTTCGATCGCATAGCATATTATGGGAGGCAGTGTAGTTTGTTCTTCGCGATCGCAAATGATGTCCCATGATCGCGAAAGGTACTTCTGTTCAGTGATTATAAGTACTCTATTTTCGGGGGTTTCGGCCATTTTATCATATTTGGATCTATGGAGCTCGGATTGAGATAATGTTTGAGGCGATTTTCATCATATGGATTGGGGTAAGTGTTCTCTACTCGGCTTTGATTATATTTCATGAATCCATCTTTGTTTTTGGCATTTGATTGATAATTTCAAAGTGAAATTTGGGGGGTTTTGTCAAAAATTTCATAAAGTAAATTTTTGAGTTATGAACATCGATTCAGAGTCGAATTTGAGTGAAAATAGTATGGTTAAACTCGTAATTGAATGGGTTATCGAATTTTATGAGTTTTGTTGGGTTTTGAGGTGTAGGCCCGAGTTTGATGTTTTGGATGACTTTGGGCTTTTGATTGAAGAATCAACCTTTATTGATTGGGTTTGTTTCCTTTGGGGTTATTTGATGTTCTTGAGTTGTTGTTGGCTAGTTTCGACCCGTTCGGAGGTCCTACACGCGGGATGGCATTTCTAGAGTATTGTTTGTCTTGCTCGGTATTGGATTCGGCTTGTTCGAGGTAAGTAACACTTCTAAACTTGGTGCTGAGTATATGAACCCCTGAATATACGTGTTATATTTTTGGTGTTAAGGCGACACCCATGCAAGATGACGGGCGTGTGGGTATGCACCATATGAATTATGACTCGGTTGACTCTATGTTACTGTGTAGTTACCTAATCTTATTTGTATCCATGAAATTTCTACGTGCTAGCGTAATTGAGTTGTGATCAATGTTAGAAACCATGTTTAGGTTATATGCTTATCATGTTGGCATCCACTATGGTCATTTCTACTGTTGAGTTCTTTACTTAAATCACAATTACATACTCAGTCATATTCATTCATTTGCATATCATAGCTCAGTCTTTGTTATCATTTGTTGTCACATCATGTTGTCATTGTTGGGATGATAGGCATGAGATTTTGAGCACGAGAGACTGGAGAGATTGATGACTGAGTTGAGGCCCGAGGGCCGGATTGTGACTGATATTGAGGGGATCGAGCTGCAAGCCGCAGTAGGCCCTATGGGCTTTATATATATTATTGATGGGATCGGACTGCACGCCGCAGCAGGCCACATTCGCTTTATATGTATTATTATTATATGGATCGGGTTGCACACCACAGCATGCCCTATGGTCTTTATATATATTATTGATGTGATCGGGATGCGCGCCATAGCAGGCCATGATGGCTTATATTGGCGCTTGGGCAAGAGCCACCCCTCCAGAGTCTGATATACCAGAAGTGAGCGCATTATTTATTGATTTAAGATGGGATCGGGTTGTGCGCTGTAACAGGTACCGTACAATACTGAGTGACTGTGTGTGCTTAGTGATTGAGCGTGATGAGTAGGAGTGTGAGATGGTGATATTGAGTACTCTGAGAGTGTAAGTACATGAGTTCATTACTGTGATGCATTGCATTTGACATGCATACTTGACATACAGGCATAGAGACACATTTCCTCATATTACACAGTTTAGTGATATTTATGACTTCACATGCACATTGACATGTAGGCATAGAGATGTACTTTTCTCATGCTAGTTGAGATTGAAACATCTTATCTGTTGTTAAAAGTATTTTTGGAAAAATCACAGATTTCTGACTTACTCATATTTTGGTGATTTCGGTGAAAGATTTAAGTTTTACAGTTATACTTAAAAAACAGGCCTATTTTTTCGTAACTGTAAATGAGCTGAGCATCATATCTTTGAGTTGTTTCTTGTACTACTTTTATTATATTGTTATGAGTTATTATTGGCTATTGATGTTGGACTCTGACCATTGTCCAAGCTCGTCACTGCTTTTAACCTAAGGTTACGTTTGTTACTTATTGAGTACATGGGGTCGGTTGTACTCATACTACACTTCTGCACCTTGCATGCAGATTTTGGATGCTAATGTTGCTGTGTATGGCAGGAGCTGGAATAGAAGATGTAACTACGTTTCGGTCATGGCTGCCTCTTGTTCTTGGTAGCTTTAGAATTATTATTCTGTTCATGTATATTTCAATCATATGATGTATTTATTTCATACCAGCTTTGTAAACTCTAAATCTTAGAAGCTCATAATTTGTACTACCAGTCCTTGAGAATTTTTGTATAAAAGTTCAGTTGTATTATCATTACTTCTCTTAGAGAATCTCATTGATATTGGATTGCTGCTAATTGTCTTACCTAACGGTTGGGGTTAGGTGCCACCATGACAAGCTGGATTTTGGGTCGTGACAAAGTATTTATGGAGCCATGAGATATTAAACATTAAGCACAAAGTGATCACAGGTCAAGAAAATGAGATATAGGGTCATAAAACATGCTATCCAATTCATCAAGGCATCATAAGCAATTCAAAACATAAGAAAGATACTACACATGCCAAAGCCTAAATGTGCTACTATCAAATAAGTTAAAGGTACCTAGCAATCTCATCATTCTTCATCCTTATTTTTTACATCCTAATCTACTCTAAAAATAAAATAACCACCCGATTCAAGCTACATCCTATGAAAAAGAACCGAGGTACCAAGAAAACATACGTCGGATTATTATCTAACTAAGAAAAACTAAAAAACATGTTTTTGTGTTTTTCTATTTTTTTGACTTTTTAGACTTTAATCCCTCAAGAAAGCTGCCTAGGAGATCCATCGTCAGGAAAAGTTTAATCTTTTTCCACTTTTTCGATTTTCTATTTTTTTAATTTTTTGTAAAATTAAACTACTACTGAAATACTATGCTAATACTCTAATTATCCTACAAAACAAGAAGCTAATCTACAACGAGAATGCCGAACTACAAAAATAAAAATAAAAAGTATCACGACTCGGAATTCCCACCTTCGGAACAGTGATGACACCTAATATTTCACTTGCTAGGCAAGCCAGTGTTAGAGGATTCTTTAAACCAATTTTAGTCAATTTCAATAACAGAATCAATCAAACTAAATAGAAGCTAAAACTGAAATGCAGAATAACATAAAGCCCATAATATCTTATACAATTCGGATATGGAGTCACAACTCACGAGTTTCTAAGATTTTCTACAAACAGAGTCTGAAAGAAATAGAACTGTTCTGAATGAAAAGAAATAGAAAAATAGGGGAGATAGAAGGGGACTCCAAGGTCTGCGGACGCCAGCAGATCTACCTTGAGTTTCCAATAAGCAAGTACAAGATGCTAAGCCTCTAGATCAGCTAGGACCAGTACCAAAATCTGCACAAGAAGTGTAAAGTGTAGTATGAGTACAACCGACTCCATATACTCGTAAGTGTCTAGCCTAACCTCGATAAAGTAGTGACGAGGCTATGACAAGACACCCACTTAATAAACCTGTGCAGATAATAGTATATGTACAAGAAAATAACAATAATAGCTAAACATGTACTATTGGGAGGGGACATGCTAAAGGGGGAAACAGGATATATGAGATATAACGGAAATGATAACCAGAACAGTCAATATGCCTTTAACCAGTGAAAATAATTAAACACAATAAAGGAGGTTGCACGGCATCACCCTTCGTGATTTCAGTCTCAACCTCACAATGAAACAAAGATATTACACGGCATCACCCTTTGTTCTCTTACTCTCAACCTCACAATGTAAATCAATAGATAAGGCACGGCATCACCCTTCGTGCATTAACTCTAATAACATGGAACGATATCACCCTTCATGCATTAACACTCATAATATGGCATGACATCACCCTTCGTGCATTAACTCTCATAACATAGCACGACATCACCCTCCGTCATTAACTGGACGGGCCCTAACTAGCTGGCCTCTACCTCTAGCGGCCTGACCTCCACCTCTAGCTGTCTGACCCCTACTCTAGCTGGCTGAGCGAGCGGTGAAGCACCTGGTGCCGGGACCATGGTACGATAACCCTGGTGTTGTGAACTGCTCGATGGACGAGGGCAAAATCTAGCAATGTGACTCAGATCACCATAGGTATAACAGGACCTCGGCTGCTGTAACTGCTGACCCTGAATCTGACGCTGTCGACCTGAGTAACCACCCTGAAAACCCTGGAGTGGAGGTGCACTAATATGAGCTGGTGGTGCACTGTAGGCTAGCTGGTCGGAATAAGGCATATGAGGACCACGACCACCTGAAGCACCGTGGGATGCCTGGAGTGCTGAATGAAATGGCCTAGGAGGATGACATCTACCAAAATTACCCCTTCCTATAGACGAGGCACCACTAAACCTATCGGAATGACGATGCCTCTTGTTAGGCCCCTGACCTCCTCCTTGTGCAAGAACCATCTTGATCCTCCTCGCAATATTATCAGCCGCCTGAAAGGAAACCTCACTTCCGGTCTCCTTGGCGATCTGTAGCCTGATAGGGTGAGTGAGTCCCTCAATAAACCTCCTCACTCTCTCTCTGTAGGAGGCAAAGAATAGCATGACGGGCTAGATCTACAAAACGGGTCTCATACTGAGTGATAGACATACTGCCTTGATGGAGACGCTCGAACTGCCTATGAAAATCCTCTCTCAGTGTGACAAGAAGGAATTTCTCAAGATATATTTTAGAGAACTGGTCCCAAGTAAGAGCAGGCGACCCCGTTGGTATGGTCAATACAAAATCTTTCCACCATCTCTTGGCGGAACCCATCATCTGAAACACAGCAAAATCGACCCCATTGGTCTCAACTATCCCCATGTTCCGCAGAACATCATGGCAGCGGTCAAGATAATCTTGTGGATCCTCAAAAGTTGCACCACTAAAGCGAACTGGAAAGAGCTTGGTGAACTTGTCCAACCTCAATAAGCCCTTAGAAGACATAGCTAGTCCATCACCGGCCTGTGCCGCTACAACCGGCTGGACTACTCTGGCTGGCTGAGCTGCTGGAATCTGATACTGGGGAGCCATCTGCTCTGGAGCGGGAGTAGTGGGAGTTTGTGCTCCTCCCCCATCCTGAGAGATGGATGGTTCCATGAGAAATGTGCCAGTCTGGGAAACACTCTCCATAAGGCCCACCAAACGGACCAAAGCATCCTGAAGTACTAGGGTGGCGATGAACCCCTCCGGGACCTAAGCTGGTCCGACATGAACAGTTTGGGTTGGAACCTCCTCGTCAAACTCTACCTCAGGCCCCACAGTTGGTGCTGCTGCTCGAGCTCTGGGCAGAGCTTTGCCCCTGCCTCGGCCTCTGGCACAACCTCAGCCTCGACCACTGCCCCTCTTAGAAGCTGCCACTGGGGGCTCTGGCTGCTGCTCAGCTGAAGATGCGGTACGTGTTCTCGCCATCTGCGAGAGAACAAGAGGAGAAGAGTTCAATTAGCTATGAAAGAACAAATCACACGACAGAGAAGAATAGAAGTGAAATTTATTCCTAAACTTCACAGCATCTGGAAGATAAGTACAAACGTCTCCGTACTGATCCTCCAGACTCTACTAAGCCTGCTCGTGAAATGTGAGACTTAGACAACCTAGTGCTTTGATATCAACTTGTCACGACCCGGAATTCCCACCTTCGGGACCGTGATGGCTCATAACATTTCACTTGCTAGGCATGCCAATGTTAGAGGATTATTTAAACAAATTTTAGTCAATTTCAATAACAGAATTAATCAAACTAAATAGAAGCTAAAACAGAAATGTGGAATAATATAAAGCCCATAATATCTGATACAATTCGGATCTGGAGTCACAACTCACGAGCTTCTAATATTTTCTACAAACAAAGTCTGAAAGAAATATAACTATTTTGAATGAAAAGAAATAGAAAAATACGGGAGATAGAAGGGGACTCCAAGGTATGCGGACGCCAGCAGATCTACCTTCTGTCTCTAATAAGCAAGTCCAAGCTGCTAAGCCTCACGATCAGCTAGGACCGGTACCAAAATATGCACAAGAAGTGGAGAGTGTAGTATGAGTACAACCGACCCCATGTACTCGTAAGTGACGAGCCTAACTTTGACGAAGTAGTGATGAGGCTATGATAAGACACCCACATAATAAACCTGTTCAGATAACAATATATGTACAAGAAAACAACAATAACTGCTAAACATGTACTATTGGGAGGGGACATGCTAAAGGAGGGGAAACAGGATATAAGAGATAAAACGAAAATGATAACCAGAATAGTTAATATGCCTTTAACCATTGAAAAAGATTAAATAAAATAAAGGAGGTTGCACGGCATCACCCTTCGTGCTTTCACTCTCAACCTCACAATGAAACAAAGATATAGCGCGGCATCACCCTTCGTGCTCTTACTCTCAAACTCACAATGTAAATCAATAGATAAGGCACGACATCATACTTCATGCACTAACTCTCATAACATGGCACGGCATCACCCTTCATGCATTGACACTCACAATATGGCACGGCATCACCCTTCGTGCATTATCTCTCATAATATAGCATGACATCAACCTTCAGGAATTAACACTCTCCCTCACCATATAACAATGAAAAAGTAAAAGCAGGGAGATAGAATCAACAAGAACAAGCCTTACTTTAACAATGGTTCCACAATAGCAATCTCAACTTTGGAATCAATACTCAATTATCACAAAATCTTGTAAACACGATAAGAATGATTAATTTTGTAAGTAACTAGTCTAAGCATGGGTAACAAGATCAAGGTAAGCAATAAACTACAAGAAACAAACCCCACCCGCATGCTTAAACCCGACAACAACA
This sequence comes from Nicotiana tomentosiformis, assembly GCF_000390325.3. Classification (NCBI taxonomy): domain Eukaryota; kingdom Viridiplantae; phylum Streptophyta; class Magnoliopsida; order Solanales; family Solanaceae; genus Nicotiana; species Nicotiana tomentosiformis. The sequence goes on from NC_090819.1 coordinate 67,266,162, forward strand.
CATAAGTACTCGTCACCTCACATATACATTGTACCCAACATCTAAACATGTAGCAAATAGACAAACAAGTCCTAATCCCTCAAGTTGAGGTTAACCACGATACTTACCTCGCTCCAAAGGTTCACTCAAAGCTCAATCACAACTTTGCCTTACAAACAAGCCTCCGAACAAATGGAATCTAGCAAATTACCAACCAAATGATTCAAATTAAGCCTTAGGAACTACCCACGATTGCAAAGGATTCAATTTAGGCCATTATTGAAAAAGTCAACTCCGGGGCCCGCTTGGTCCAAATCCGAAATTCGGACCAAAATCCGATTACCCATTCACTCCCTCGCCCGGTTATGTAATTTATTTTTGAATCCAACCTCAATTCGAGGTCTAAATCCTCATTTTACAAAAATCCCTAATTCTACCAAAACTCCCAATTTCCATATGAAAACACTAGATTTTAGGTTGAAATCTTAGGAAATGTAATGAAAGATTGAAAGAAAATAGGTTAAAATCAGTTACCAATGATTTGGGGAAGAAAGGTTCTTTGAGAAATCGCCTCTAGAATTTCTTGTTTTTGAAAATTTTGAAGAATGAGCAAAAAGCCTGTCAAAGTCAAGTTTTACCCAGCTGCAGATGTCGCAATTGCGATATAATATTCGCAATTGCGAACATCGCAATTGTGAACTCCTTCAGAAATCCCAGTAATCGCAAATACGATAAAACAACCGCAAATGCGAACCCTGCAACCCTCGCAAATGCGGCCCTACCTTCGCAAATGTGAAGATTCTCAAACAGTGCTGAGTCGCAAATACGACTCTGCCTTCGCAAAAGCGAAATAGTCAAGTTCGCAAATGCAAACTTTAGCCTCGCAAATGCGAACACATCAGAGGTCGCAAATGCGATGCCTGATCTCGCAAATGCGAGATTAGAGGCCTGCACCAGAATTGAAAACACCAGCAACATTTCTAAGGCCAATTTCACTCCGTAGCCTATCTGAAACTCACCCGAGCACTCGGGGCTCTAAACCAACTATGCACATAAGTCTAAAAATATCATACGAACTTGATCGCGTGATCAAATCGCCAAAATAACACCTAGAACTACGCATTTAGCATCAAATCAAAGGAAATATTTAAGAAAACTCATGAACTTCTAATTTCACAACCGGGCATCCGAATCACGTCAAACCAACTACGTTTCTCACCAAATTTGACAAACAAGTCATAAATATAGTATTGGACCCATACCGGGTTCCGGAACTAAAATACGGACCCGATATTAATAAAGTTAAACATTGGTCAAACTTTCAAAGTCTTTAAGCTTTCAAACTTTCAAATTTTAACAAATTCCGATAACTCGTGCTAGGGACTTCCAAATTCGATTTCGGGCATACGTCCAAGTCCCAAATCACGATACGAACCAACCGGGACCGTTAAAACATGAATCTAGGTCCATTTTCTCAAAATATTGACCGAACTCAACTCAAATAGATTTTAAGGCAAAAACTTTATATTTTCTTATTTTTTAACATAAAAGCCTTTCGAAAAAATACCTGGACTGCGCACGTAAATCGAGAAAGGCTAAAATGAGGTATTTAAGGCTTCAAAGCGCATAATTAGGTTTTAAATATAAGATGATCAATCGGGTCATCACCAAAAGCCAACGTGATACTAATATAATACTATATAAACCATAGAGAATCTCTCGTCGTACACTTAAAGAATGCAGTATCCTTAATGCATAACCGAAACAAAATAAGGAAGGGTGGTAAGAATTCTCCCCGGTCACTCATCATCATCGTCCTCAGAAAAGAAAGCTCTATCGGCAGCCTCCCTATAATCAATATCATCTCCCAACTTATCATCATCACCCTCATTATTTTCCTCCTAATGTACCGAATGCTCATGAGTGTTCATGTCCTCATCATCAGGCACCCACTATCCCTCACCAATGCCCGCCAAATACTGGGCATGAGCATTGCGCGGATATCACTTATTCAACTATGTACGCTCATCCAGAGAATAATAGGCCTACCACCAATCTACAACAGTAAATCTAGCATCCCATAAAGGTGAGCAATAGCACTATCATCACGAGCCTGATGCTCGCACTGGTAAAACATAACCCATCATCATCCTTCTTCCCACGAATGCTAGTAATGTCTGTGCTACAGGGTGCTGCAGGAATAATCATGTCAAACTCTAGCTCTTTATCGACCTCCTCCTTCCTCAAATAATGCGTCAGCACATTTCTAAAGAACAACCTCTCCACCCTCTTACTCCTCCTAACTTGCGCCATATGGTGGAGTATCTAATGACTTACAATCACCCTTTGTCATTTCATCAAAAAATAAAGTAGATAAACTTTGTCTCTCCCAATGTGTTTGTCAGGGTCACAAGGCAGCAACCTAGTGTTAATCAACTTCAACCATACTTTAGCCGCCAAGTTTAACTTTTTATTCGGGAATTTAATGCAGCTTCGAGTCCTTTTATCGTGAACCCAAGTAGCATTTGAATTGACACCACACAAGGTGTGACGAATCTCCATATAAGATGGCCAGGTAATAAAATTGGTTAGCGAAGCATGGGGGACATCAGGCACCCCCAAATGGTTGCAGAGTGCAGTAGTAGATATATCAATGAATCTCTCATGAATAGGCACTAGTTGCTCTTCATCCTTAAGATCCCATCCATCATAAATTTCTCTGAGAAAGTCCAAGTCATGTATAGATTGCCAGATCTCAGGGTGCATAGATTGCCAGATCTCAGGGTGCTTAAATTTCAATCTAAGCTCCTCCACCGCCAAATCAGGATGATAGTTCTTTGAAGATAATTTTTATGCCACGTCCTGGTAGAAGGAGGTACGCTTTTTATCCCATACTCGCACTTACCTTGATCCCATGGTTGTGAAGCTACTATCGCTTCAACTGCTTGCCTCGCTTCATTTTGGCTACTAGATGCAGCCTCACCTCTATTCTCTTTCTTTGGTTGCGGTTCGGAAGAAGATGGCTTCCCTTTAGATGGGGCCTTGGATTTTGCCTTTGCCTTGGTCAGAAGTTTTGCACCGGGGGCTGGTCACACCATATGTATCTACTAACATCACCACTAGTCAAATTGTGGGACCATGAATCATAGCAAAAGTGGTCATAACAATCCCACACTTAATACTTTATCACTTGATTCTTCAATTAATTCAAGGTTACTCAGACTTCACCTTGTGCAATTACGCATATTTGTTTTCTCAAGTCAACTAGTTCACACCTAATCACAATGTATACACCATACTTTAACAAAATACCCCTTCTCCGGTGAGCCACCCCGCACTTAAATTCTATATTAATTACTAGTTTATCAATCCTGGAGACTCCGGCTCCAATTGGGATAAACTTTGCCTTTAAGGCATTTTATCGAATACTTGGTATGCACTAGTTGCGTGTAAGAATTTGTGTAAGTGAGGGATTTCTTCACCCTCCTAAATAGGCTTGGGAATTTAGTGTAAACACTCTTTTATTCAACAACAATACCATTCCATTGGGGTTCATAGGATTGGGACAAGTTATAGCACAAATCACCATTAACTACTTTACAAAGCTTGTAGGTTCACTTTAAATTCATCAATATAACCAATAGAGAGAGAGAAACTTGATGTTGAAGATTAAATGATGAGTGAAGGAGTAGAGGTGTGTGATACAATTTGTGTGTTGAAGATTAAAGAGGTTTGTGTGTGTGTTTGACTGAAGAAGAGGAATTATGAGAGTGGTGAGTGTTTGGGCATGAGGTTAGGCTGTTTGTGTATTTGGAGTTTGGAGAAAGAAGTGTTGGGGGAATTTTAAGTAGGATGGGCGAAGTAAAAACAAAAGAAAATAGGGGAAATACTTACGTGGGCGATGCGCGGGCTGGGGCGAGGGAGGAGCTCGGGTCGCGCGATTGCGCGCGAGATGCAACGCATGCTACAACCGGCATCCCCAGGCTGGGGGCGAGGGGGAGGGGCCACATCATGAGAGTAGAAGAGAGTAGCTGCTCACGCTCAGCTGGGCGAAGCCAGCCCCGAGGCGAGGTAGAGACCTTGCTAGGTGGGGTCCGGGTTCCGTACACATGATGTTTTATCCCGTTTTCGACTTCTTTTAATGTTATTACCTGTTGATTTTTCTCCTGATCACATGTTTCAATTGTATCGCACACGTGCCTATTCAAACAACCAAAACTCACATAAGATCAACTCATTATTTCACTCCAAAATCAAAAATAAAAATCAAACTAAGCTAAACTAGTCTATGAATTGGGTTGCCTCCTAATGAGTGCCTTAGTTAACATTATGGCATGACAAATGCAGCATCACCATGGGTTGCCTCATTAAGCACCTTATTTAAAGTCACAGCATGACACAAAGTGTTCCTTCAAGCATCTACCAAGTCTATCGAGATTTTTGAGATGATGAACGCACTACCCCAATAATGTTTCCTTTTTTTCCCATTGACCAAGAAGGTGCCACCATTCTTAGGATTTCAAAGTTCCACAGCTCCATGCTTTGAAGCCCATACTACTTCAAGTGGACCCAACTATCTAGACTTGAGCTTTCCAGGGAAGAGCTTCTACCTAGAATTGAACAAGAGAACATCCTTATATAACTTTGCATTCTCGTATGCATGAAACCGAAACTCCTCAAGCTCATTAAGTTAAAACATTCTTTTCTCCTTAGCTAGATCTATATCAAAATTGAGTTTCTTGATTGCCTAATATGCCTTGTGCCCAAACTCAATTAGTAAGTGAAAAGCCTTCTAATAAACCAACCTATAAGGTGAAGTTGCAATTGGAGTCTTGTATGCACTATGCCTAAAGAGTGTCATATAGCTTGGTAGCCCAATCTTTCTTGCTTGCATTCAGCATTTTCTCCAGAATTTGTTTCACTTCCATATTCGAAACTTCAACTTGGCCACTAGTTTGCGGATGATAAGTTATTGCGACCTTGTATTTTACCCATACTTAGCTAAAAGGTTGCCCAATAATTTGTTACAAAAGTGAGCACCCTCATCACTAATCAAAGCACGTGGAGTCCCAAATCTAGTGAAGATGTTCCTTTTTACAAATTTCACCATAACTTTAGCATCATTGGCAGGCAAGCCACGACCTCTACCTACTTGAATACATAATCAACCGCGACCAAGACATAACGGTGACTATTGGAATATGGAAATGGCCTCATGAAGTCTATTCCCCACACATCAAAGATCTCGACCTCAAGTATGCCCCTTAAATGCATATCATGCCTACTTGAAATTGTACCCATTATTTGGCACCTATCACACCTTTTCACAAAAGCATGTGCATCTTTGAACATTGTAAGACAATAGAACCCCAATTGCAAAACTTTCATATCCGTTTTGTCACCACTATGGTGACCCTCATATGGCGATGTATAGCAGTCATAGAGAATGACTTCTATCTCCTCCTCAAGGACACAACGTCACACCAACTGATATGCACATTGCTTAAACACAAAGGGCTCGTCCTTTAAATAAAGCCTAACATGTTGAATGAACCTTCTCTTACTATCCGGTGATAACTCTTGAGGCATCACCCCACTTACAATGAAGTTTACATATCAGTGTACCATGGGACTGCACCAGTTGTAATAGCTAGCAACTGCTCATCAGGGAAGCTCTCCATTAATCTCACCTTCTTCATCAACATGCGCGCGAGTTTCCAAGGAAGACAAGTGATCAGTCACCTGATTTTTTATCCCCTTTCGATCTCGAATTTCTACATCAAATTTCTTCAAAATAAGAACTCAATGAATTAGCTTAGTCTTAACATCCTTTTTTCTCAGACAAGTACCTGATGGCAGTATGGTCAGTGTAGACGATGACTTTAGTTCCCACCAAGTAGGCTCTACATTTTTCAAACACCCATACTACCTATAGCAAGTCCTTCTATGTAACCGTTTAATTTATTTGTGCTGGGTTCAGAGTCTTTCTTGCGTAGTAAATTGAATAAAACACTTTATTCTTCCTTTGACCTAAAACGGCCCAATTATTGTGTTACTGGCATCACACATAAGCTTAAAAGGCTCTCCCCAATTCGGGGCTGTGATATTGGGTGCAGTCAACAATCTCTTTTTCAGTTCCTCATAGGCCTTCAAGCAAGCATCATCAAACTTTAAAGGAGTTTACTTTTCAAGCAACCTACACAAGGGAGCAGAAATCCTAGAGAAATCTTGAATGAATCTATGGTAAAAACCTGTATGACCCAAAAAGCTTTTGACTCCTTTGACGGATATTGGAGGTGGCAATTTGTCGATTGCCTTCACTTTTGCCTTGTCCATATCCAAACCATCTTTGGACACCTTGTGCCTGAGCACAATTCCTTCTCTCGTACTATAAAATAATAATTTTTTCAGTTTAGCACCAAGTTTGTTTCCTTACACATGGCAAGAACTTTACTCAAATTCGTTAAGCATTCATCAAAAGATGGTCCAAAGACCGAAAAATCATCCATAAATACTTCAATAAATGTTTCTACCATATCACTGACAATTGCAATCATACACCTTTAAAAAGTCGCAGGTGCAATGCACAACCCAAATGACATTCATCTAAAAGTATATGTGCCATAAGTACAAGCGAAGGTAGTCTTACCTTGGTCCTCCGGTGCAATTATAATTCAATTATAGCTAGAATATCCACCAAAAAATAATAGTAATCCTGTCTAGCTAGCCTATCTAACATTTGGTCAATAAAGTTAAGGGGAGGTGATCTTTTTTAGTAGCATCATTCAATTTTCTTTAATCTAAGTAAATTCTCCAACCTGAGATAGTTCTAGTTGGAATAAATTCATTATTTCTTTTACAACCACTGTCATTTTATCCTTTTTAGGCACACATTGGTCAATAAATGAAATTCATTTAAAAGCATATGTACTATAACGACAAGTGAAGGTAGTCTTCTCTTGGTCCTTCGGTATAATTACAATTTAATTATAGCTAGATTATCCATCAAGAAAATAATAGTAATCCTATCCACCTAGCCTATTTAACATTTGGTCAATAAAGGCAAGGGGAATTGATCTTTTTTAGTGGCATTATTCAATTTTCTATAAGCTATGCAAATTCTCCAACCTGTAACTGTTCTAGTAAGAATCAATTCATTATTTTGTTTATCACCACTGTTATTTTACCCTTCTTAGGCACATAAAGGACTGGGCTCACCCACCTGCTATTAGAAATAGGAAAGATAATACCTGAGTCGAAACACTTTATCACCTGTTTTATTACTACCTCTTTCATGAGTGGATTCAAGTGGCGTTAGTGTTCTATACTTGGTTTGTGCCCATCCTTCATGAAAATTTTGTGCATCCAAAAAGGTGGGCTAATTCCACGTATAGCAGCCATGGTCCATCCAATTGTACGCTTGTGCTCTCTAACACTTTGAGTAGCTTCTCTTCCTGCAAGTCGGACAAATCAGAAGATACAACAACAACCAAAGTTTCATTAGAACCCAAATAAGCGTAGTTAAGTTGAGAGGGTAAGGTCTTAAGCTCCAGCTTGGGTGATTCTTTAATAGACGGCTTGGGTGGAGGCCTACTAGGTCTATCTAGATGCTCAAAATTTATCACCCCTATGATGTAGGAGCATGCATTTAAATTATTCACCATCTCCTTGACTTCCTCATCCAAGTCAATGTTGTCAAATTACATGAGTGATTTTTCTAGAGTATCGTCTAAATATACACCCATGACACTTCTTTCTTCATCTTTCTCTACCATAGATTTTATGGCAAGATCCTCATAGTCACTTGAAAGTTGAATTGCCTTGTACATATTAAAAAATGCTTCCACATTGTCAACTCTCATATCAATTTTTCTTCTCGAACTTTTATGATTGCATCAGCGGTGGCTAACAGAGGTCGTCCCAATATGATTGAAATGTGTTCATCAGCTTCATAGTTCAGAATTATGAAGTCCGTAAGCAGAATAAATTGTAAATTTGTAGCAACACTATCACTCTCTCGGGGATGGACAATTGACCTATCAACTAATTGCAACATGACTGTAATGGGTTTTGAGATGTCCAACTCCAATTGACTGAAAACTAATAAAGATATCAAATTTATGCTTCCCCCCAAATCACATAATGCTCGTCCCGCATCTACTTCACTAATTCGCACAGAAATAGTGAAGCTACCACGATCCTTCAATTTTTGGGGCAACTTCCTTTGGATTCTTGAGGTATACTCTTCTGTAAGTGCTACCGTTTCAAATTCGGTCAACCATTTTTTTTGGTCATTATATCCTTGATGTACTTAGCATATTTTATAATTTCACGTAGCACATCAACTAGGGGTAGGTCCAATTGGACCTGACTCAGCATGTCAAGAAATTTATTAAACATTTGATCATCATTCTTTTTGTGTAGTGCTTGAGGAAAAGAGAGTGGGCCTTGCAAGTGGTGCCTTATCATTATAAATGCTTTCTTTTTCACCCTCCACCATAGTCTTAGGGACTAATTCGCCTTTAGGAATGGTTTTGTCTTTCTTATTTTTCGGTACTTCTTCTAATCCTCTGCCATTCCTCAATGTTATATCATTCACTTGAGAATTGTTTTCTGTATCACTTGGAAGACTTCCCATGAGTCTGGTATTTTGAATTGCAGCCGACTGTCTAACCTGTCTTTTTAAATTTCAAAACTCAGTCCTCAGTTGTATGTTATCAAGTAACAATTTTTTCAACAAACCATTTGTTCTCTCTTCTGCTAGTTGTGGTGGTTTCTGGGTTGGTTATAGTTTTCTTGGGGTCTATACTGATTTTGATATGCTTGGTTTTTACCTCACGAGAAGTCCGAGTGATTTTTCCAATTGGGATTATAGGTATTCCCATATTGCACATTCTACTTCATTGGACCTTGACCTTACTAGCCCACAAAGTAGATAGATTCTAGATTCGCTGGGCACTAGTCACTCTTGTGACCTTCTCCACAAACTTCACAGCATGTAGCCATCTTTTGGACATGTTGCAACTGGTGTTCCTGACCCATCACCAACTTAGTCATTTGATTCTTCAGAATATCTACCCTCGTAGTTGAAATCTCATCTAGCGTGAGTGTACCTGCTGCACTATGTTTTATCATTCTTCTTGGTCCACCATCACCTTGATAGTTATGATCATTTGTGGTGAAGTAGTTCAAAACAGTCTGAATTTCATTGTAAGGTTTCTGCATGCAACTTCCTTCAGAAGCTGAGTCAAGATTCATTTTTGAAGCATCATCTAACCAATCAACAAACGTGTGGCCTAACACCTTGTTAGTTTGACAATGAAGTTGGCAATCTCTGAGTAGCTTCTTGTATCTTTCCCGAGCTTGACAAAGAGACTCGCCACCCCTTCTTTGAAACCCAATAATTTGACTCCTAAGTGACTTATTTTTCTTCGTGGAAAGAATATGATCTATAATTTCCACAACGGATCATCCCATATGCGAATTGATTTATCCGGATCTTTTTGCAACCATTTATTTGCTTCCCCAAATAAAGAGAAGGGAAAAAAGCTAGTCTGATATAGTCCTTGGAGACATTTCGATAGTTGTAAGTATATGTAATCTCCACAAAGTTCTGTATATTCCTTTGTGGATCTTCATGAGATAGACCCACAAATTGCCATGTGAATTGAATTAGCCGCATCATGTACTACTTTAGCTCGAAGTGACCAGTTATGTCCAGCTTTACGATTGCCTGAGTATGTTTGCAAGATTAGGCCTTGCGGTCTCTATCACCAGTCGCTCGTCGTTTTCTTCCATCTCTATTGGCTGTGGTTAGACTACAATGTCCAACTCTCTTTCTTTGGCCTTCTTCCTTAACTTGTGAAAGAGCTTTTTAGATTCATGCTTGTAAGGAGGAAGATCCTTCAAGATTCCACTTCTACGTCGCAGTCAATGTGAATATCCGTAGAAGCAGAAACAACAAACAAATTAAAAGTCGAACAGTTAACAAATATAAGCTTATTTCTCACAAGTAGCTATTTTCTAAATCCCCGACAATGACACCAAAAACTTATTAGATCCAAACGCACACGCAAGTATATGAGATCAATAAGTAATAAAGTGATAAGAAAATATCATTCCCGCGAGTATTTATGATTAACTATGTCTAAACTAAACTATTTATGAGCTAGTTGTTCGAGCGATTTGAGGAAGATGGTTGTGATTTTTATTATAACTAGAATTACTACAAAAACTAAGAAACAATCAAAAGAACACAAATACAAATAGAGCAAACAAACACTTAGTAGCAAATTTATAAGATGGGAATATTCAAGGGTTATGGGATTAACGTCTCTCCTATTGAGTTTTTCAGTTGATCCAACTTCTTCATCTATCTAATTTTTTGATTTACAGGGTTTATTACCTAGTACGTATATATATATATATATATATATATATATATATATATATATATATATATATATATATATATATATATAATTCCTGCAATAATAACCAAGTAAGGTAACTAGAATATATCTATCCTAATCGTGAATCTATTCTTCGATGCCGAATGTAAAAATTTGCTCTATTCAATCATATATGCAATATATAGTTTCCATTTTCGAGTTCAACTAAAAATTCGTAGAAATTATTCTACTGTTAGCTATACAGTAAAATAATTGAGTGCAAGATTAACAAATCAATATGATTAAATCAAGTAATATCGTTAACCATCAAATATCAGTATTCAAGAACAACACATAACCCAGAACAAAGGGATTTTAGCCACTCATATTCATAAAAACAATCAAAATATTATTTTGAATCATAAAAGCTACAAATACGAGATGAAGGATAGAAGAATCGATGAATCTGTGCTCCATTTGTATTTTTAAGCCCTCGTTGCCTTCAAAATATGTCCAACCCTTTATTAGACACGTTTAGGGAGTATTTATAGGCTAGGATCGAATTCTCCATGCCCAAATCTCTAAAGAAAACAATTCCTTCTCGGACAGGGGGACCATGCCTTTTCCCTCGGAGGCCTGGTCTGGAGCGCGCTGGAGACCTCGACTAGCAAGCCTGGGCGCAAGGTGGAGCTCACCTAGAGCCCGGCGTTGTTAGGTGTGGGGCGAGATGCTCTGGACTTGAGCCGATTTCTCCTTTTCGTGCTATTTTCTTGTATTTTCGATATCCTATTGTGTAACATTTCATTCCTCTATGCATTTAATTGGTCCTACATATAAAAATAATATAATTAAGCTCAAACGTCACATAATTTTGCATTAAACACCAAAATATAATGTAAATAACGCACTAAAAATATATAATAGCCAAACATAACTTTTAAATCCTTATTTTAAGGTAAGTACGTGATCGAATTGCTAAATACCGAGCCACCATGTGATTTCATAATTTGCCTCCATTAATTAAACCCAAATAGGAATAGAAAAATAGATTGGCCAAGAGGCATGATTTTCTATTTTGATCAATCATTTCTTCTGTGCTATTTTTTTATTAACAAGGGCCAGAGTTTGAGTACTTATAATAATATATTTCTTATGATTACCTAGAACAACTCAGATTAACTAAGTAGGATAAAATACAGGTAACTTTGAATTTGACCTTTTCTCTTATCTTTTTCGTTTTCTTTCTAAATAATACGACAGTGGTGTTGAAAATCCCGTAAATTTTAGTAGCGAAATATATTTATCACCTATGGTAATGAGAACAATATAATTTTGCAAAGGATTGTTGTGGGATTCATCCATCCCTAACTAAAGTCTCGAATTTGAGCCTTAAAAACGAAAAGGATCTTGGTAGGGAACGTTTTCCCCTTTAATAGGTCTTACGTGATAGTGACCCAAAATAGTTTAGGCCCCAATATAGGTACCAAATATGGAATGGAAAACCACAAAAAAATGATAACAACATAATGTGCACTGAAAGACATGACATGCAAATGTTTAAGGGAAAGGGATGTTTCGACGGTTCCGATGGGTCCGTATCGTGATTTGGGACTTGAGAGAATACCCAGAATCGAATTCGGAAGTCCCTAACTTGATTTAACGTAATTTGTTGAAAACTAGAAGTTTAAAGGTTTAAAGAATTCCTAAGTTTGACCGTAGGTTGACTTTGTTGCTACCGGGTTCGGATTACGGTTCCGGAACATGGTGTAGGTCCATTTCAGTTTTTATGACTTGTCTGCAAAATTTGATGCAAAACGGAATTGATTTGACGTGATTCAAATGTCCGGCTGAAAAATTAAAAGTTCTTAAGTTTCTTTGAAAATTTAATTTGTTTTGGTGTCCGATTCATAGTTTTATGTATTATTTTAGTATTTTGATCACGCGAGCAAGTTCGTATGATGCTATTTCACTTGTGTGCATTTTGGTTTGGAGCCCGAAAGGCTCGGGTGAGTTTTGCATAGGCTACAGAGTGATTTTTGAACTTAGGAGAATATTGGTGCATCAGGTCTACAGATCTTGCATTTGCGAGGAATTATTCACAAATGCTAGACTCGCAAATGCGATGTCAAGCTCGCATATGCGATGTTGGTGGGGGCTGGGTTAGCTTCGATTTTGCGAAGCGAAGTCCACAGATGCGAAGGGGGCAGGTTCGCATTCGCGAACTTTTGTGTCGCATTTAGGAAGATTGAGACAGACTCTCATTTGCGAGTAGTTTGTTCGCATTTACGGATAGCCTTGGTTCGCATTTGCTTTAAAATTATCGCATTTGCGACGAAAGCAGGCTCAGTGATTTTTTCGCTTTTGCGATCATCACAATTGCGAACTATGTGTCGCAAGCGATTTTCCTCCTAAATTAATTGGTGAGTGACTTTAATCTACTTCTTTCTAATTTCCCACTACATTTCATAAGTTTTCAACATCGAATCTAGGATTTTTATGGTTGAAATTAGGGATTTGGATAGAATTAGGGATTTTTATAAATCTGGGATTTAGACCTCGAATTGAGGTCAGATTTCGAAACAATTTACATAATCGGGCTCGGTGTGAATGGGTATTCGGGGTTTGGTCCGAATTTTAATTTTGACCAAGCAGGCCTGGGGTTGAATTTTGGTGACTTTTTCATATATGATCTAAATTGAACCTCTTTCATTCATGGGTAGTTCTTAAAGCTTATATTGAATCGTTTGGTCAATATTTTGTTAGATTTGGTTGGTTTGGAGTCTTGTTCGAAAGGAAAAGCCGTGGTTGAGCTTTGAGTTGATTGTGGAGTGAGGTTAGTATTGGGTCTAACCTTGATTTGAGGGAATTAGGGACCCTTCGATTACACGTTATGTGAATCATGTATGAAACGGCGTATATGCCAGGTGACGAGTGTATATGCGCCTTTACATTACTTGCTTCCCTACTTTCATGCCTTAATTGCTACATGCTTATTTGATTTCCATGCCATAATTGCTACTTGCGATTTAGTATTTCGTGTATTAAATTGTACATCCCTTCCATAATTTCATGCTTATTTACTACTTTCTCTATTTGCTTCCCTTACATATCTAAATTGTCTTATGCCTTGTTTGCCTTAGAGTTTTGTATTAATTATTGCCTTCATTGATGTAGTTTCACCTGAATGCATTGTTAAATAGTAGATACTGTTGAGTTGGTAAAACTGAGAGATCCGAGTAGTCCGAGTCTCTTCGGTTATCATGTTATTCTCTATTGCTCGTACCTTTGTTCTCTTGATGTATGGCTTCTCGTAAATCTTGATTCTAGAGTTATTATTGTTAACTGAACTTGTTTGGGGAGCGGGTTGCACGCTGCACCAGAAATTGAAAGGAAATGAATTGAAAAGGCGAAATAAGGACGGACTATGATGTTGAAAATGATTATATTGTGGGATCGGATTGTTTAAGGTTTATATTGTGGGATCTGGTTGCACGCCGTAATATATTGATAAAAGTTATATTTGTTGTGATTGTTGGATTGACCTCGATTGTTGAGATGAATTATATGACTTTCCATTCAGGACTCGCTGTTAGTTGGTGTTGAGTTCGTTGATATGAATTACATGCTTTACTGTTATTCTTGTCTTTTCTATTATTATTATTATGTCTACTGCGTACAGGTTAATGTAAGTGATGCGCCTTAACTTGGTCACTACTTCGTCGAGGTTAGGCTCGACACTTACAGAGTACATGGGGTCGGTTGTACTCATCTACAATCTGCACTTCTTGTGCAGATACCGGAGTTGGTCCCAACAGTGTTTCATAGACTTGCTCGGATCCAACTATTCAGCGAAGACTTGAGGCATCGCTGCATGACGTCCGCAGCTCCGAAGTCCCCTTCTATAACTTTTAGTTGTTTATTCGATTCAGACAGTTATGTTTATTTCAGACAATTATCTGTAGTATCTTAGTGGCTCATGTATTCGTGACATCAGTTCCTGAGTTTGTATTTGGATTTCGTCACTTATTAGTTTATTTACCTTGTTTCAGACTATTGAATTTTTTTATTGTCATCGTATTTGAAGTTTGTTAAAAGTAATTAATAACTACATCTAACGTTGGCTTGCCTAGCAGATGAAATGTTAGGCGCCATCACGGTCCCGAGTATGGGAATTCCGGGTCGTAACAAGTTGTCATCAGAGCCAGGTCTCACGAATCATGAGCAAGCTTAGTAGAGTCTAGAGGATCGGTACAGAGACGTTTGTACTTAATTCCCCGAGGCTATGGAGTTTAGGAAATTTTCACTTCTTTCCTTCTCTATCATGCGATTTTATTCTATTATTGATGATTTAATTGTTCTATTCATGTTCTATCGTAGATGGCGAGAACACGCACAACATGAGCCGGAGCCCCCTTTGGCAGCTGCTACTAGGGGCAGGGGTCGAGGCCGCTCCAGAGGCAGAGCTCAGCCATGAGCTTAAGCAGCAGCACACACCGTGGAGCCTCAGGTAGATTTTGAGGAGGAGGTTCCAACTCAAACTATACCCGTCGGACCAGCTCAGGTCCTAGAAAGGTTCATAGCCACTCTAGTGCTTCAGGATGCTCTAGTCCGTTTGGTGGGCCTTATGGAGTCTGTGGCCCCGACCGGTACATTCCTAGTGGCACCAACCATCTCTTAGACTGGGGAAAGAGTACAGACTCCCGCTACTCACACACCGGAGCAAGTGGCTCCGTAGTATCAGACTCCAGCAGCCCCGCCAGTTTTGGTAGTTCAGTCGGTTGTTGCGGCACAGACTGGTGATAGGTCCGCCATGTCTTCTACGACTATGTTGAAGTTGGATAAGTTTACCAATCTCTTTCCTGTTCATTTCAGTGGTGCACCTTCTGAGGACCAACATGATTATCTAGACCGCTGCCAGGAGGTGCTGCGGAACATGGGTATAGTTGAGACCAATGGGGTCGATTTTGCAACATTTCAGATGACTAGTTCCGCTAGGAGATGGTGGAGAGATTATATGTTGACTAGACCAGCTGGTTCACCTGCACTTACCTGGGATCAGTTCTCACAGCTATTTCTAGAGAAGTTTATTCCTATCACTCTTAGAGAGGGGTACCGCAGGCTGTTCAAGAGTCTTCAGCAGGGTAGTATGACCGTCACCCAATATGAGACTCGATTTGTGGACCTAACTCGCCACGTCAACATCTTGCTTCCTACTGAGAGGGAGAGAGTGAGGAGATTTATTGATGGACTCACTACACTATCAGGCTACAGATGGCCAAGGAAACCGAAAGTGATATTTCTTTCCAGACGGAGCGTAGATATTGTTAGATGGATCGAGATGGTTCGTTCTCGTAAGAGAGTGCCAGTGTCTGATAAGAGGGCTCGTCATTTCGGTGGGTTCAGTGGTGCCTCATATGGAGGCAGGGGTTCTTTTGGTAGAGGCCATCCTCCTAGGCCATTTTAGTCAGCTCTTCAGGTAGCCCACGGTGCTTCCGGCAGTCGTGGTTCTTACATGTATCGTCCTAAGAAGCCAACATTCAGTGCACATTCAGCTCTTATAAGTGCACCACCACTTCAGAGTTACTACATCGGCTATTCAGACCGTCAGGATCAATCCTCCTTTTAGTAGTCTCAACAACCAAATAAGTGCTTTGAGTGTGGGGGCATAGGTCACATCAGGAAGTATTTCCCTAGATTGTCGAGCAGCAAATCTCAGCAAGTTTCTCATGCCATCATACCAGCACCGGTTTCCCCACCGCTCACGCAACTAGCTAGAGGCTGGGGTCAGATTGTTGGAGGTGGAGGTCAGGCCACTAGAGGTAGGGGTCAGCCCATTAGAGGTAGAGGCCAGCCAACTAGGGGTCGCTCGAGGGGCGGAGGTCAGAGTGGTGGGGCCCATCCCCGATTTTATGCTTTCCCAATTAGGCTCGAGGCATAGTCATCTTACGCTGTTATCACAGGTATTATTCCAGATTGCCATAGAGATGCTTCCGTTCTATTTGATTTGGGCTCCATTTATTCCTACGTGTCATCCCATTTTGCTTCATATTTGATTGTACCTTGTGATTCTTTGAGTGCTCTTGTATATGTGTCCACATATGTGGGAGATTCTATTGTGGTAAATCGTGTTTATCGCTTGTGTGTGGTTTCTATTAGGAGTCTTGAGTCTAGTGTAGATCTCCTACTTCTTGATATGGTTGACATTGATGTTATTTTGGGTATGGATTGGCTGTCATCTTACCATGCTATATTGGACTGTCACGCCAAGATGGTGACCTTAGCCATGCTGGGGTTGCCTCTTTTAGAGTAAAGAGGGACTCCTAGAAATTCTACTAGCAAGTTTTTTTCTTATGTGAAGGCTCGACAAATGGTCGAGAAGGCTTGTCTAGCATATTTGGCCTACGTTCGTGATTCTAGTGCAAAGGTTCCTTCCATGGATTCAGTACCAGTTGTGCGTCAGTGTCCAGAGGTATATCCTGTAGATCTGCCGGGGATGCCACCCGATAGAGATATTGACTTCTAAATTGATTTGTCTCCGGGCACTCAGCCCATCTCCACTCCACCATACCGTATGGCGCCACCTGAGTTGAAGGAACTGAAGGTTCAGTTGCAGGATTTACTTGATAAGGGGTTCATTAGACCTAGTGTCTCACATTGGGGTGTGCCCGTATTGTTCGTGAAAAAGAAGGATGGTTCGATAAGGATATGCATAGACTATCGGCAATTGAACGATGTGACCATCAAGAACAAGTATCCGCTCTCGAGGATTGATGACTTATTTGACCAGCTTCAATGTACCAAGGTATTTTCAAAGATTTATTTGAGGTCTGGCTACCATCAATTGAAGATTAGGGCATCCGATGTAGCTAAGACAGCTTTCCGAACTCGGTAAGGGCATTATGAGTTCCTAGTGATATCATTTGGGTAGACATATGCCCCAGCAATATTCATGGATTTGATGAACCAGGTATTCAAGCCCTATTTAGATTCCTTTGTGATTGTATTCATTGATGATATCTTGATCTACTCCCATAGTCGAGAGGAGCACGAGTAACATCTTTAGATTGTACTTCAGAATCTGAGAGATAGCCATTTGTATGCCAAGTTTTCAAAGTGTGAGTTTTGGTTAGACTCAGTCGCCATTTTGGGACATGTTGTATCGGCAGGGGGCATAAAAGTGGATCCTAAGAAGATTGAGGAAGTTTAGAACTGGCCTAGACCTACTTTAGATACAGAGATCCGGAGTTTCCTAGGTTAGGCGGGTTATTATCATTGGTTCGTGGTGGGGTTTTCGTCCATGGAAACTCTATGACCAGATTGACCCAGAAGGGTGCCCCATTTTGATGGTCGGATGAGTATGAGTTGAGCTTTCAGAAGCTCAAGAATGCATTAACGATGGTGCCAGTATTGGTGTTGCCCACAGGTTTAGGATCTTACACGGTGTATTGATGTATCTCATATTGGGCTCGATGCAGTATTGATGCAGGATGGCAGGGTGATTGCATACACGTCATGGTAGTTGAAGGTTCAAGAGAAGAATTACCATGTTCATGACTTAGAGTTTGCAGCCATTGTTCATGCGCTGAAGATATAGAGGCACTATCTTTACGGCGTGTCATGTGAGATATTCACAGATCATTGGAGTCTATAGTATTTGTTCAAGTAAAAGGATCTCAACTTGAGGTAGAGGAGGTGATTGGAGCTGTTAAAATACTATGATATCACCATATTGTTTTATCCCGGGAAGGCCAATGTAGCCGTCAATGCCTTTTATAGAAAGGCCGTGAGTATGGGTAGCCTTGCGTATATTCCAATTTGTGAGAGGCTGCTTGCAGCAGATGTTCAAGCTTTGGCTAATCAGTTTGTGAGGTTAGATGTTTCAGAGCCCAGTCGTGTTCTAGCTTGCACAGTTTCTCGGTCTTCCTTGTATGAGCGCATCAGAGAGCGCCAGTATGATGATCCCCATTTGCTTGTCCTTAAGGACACGATGCGGCATGGTGATACCAATCAGGTTAATGTTGGAGATGATGGGGATTTTAGGATGCAGGGTCGTATTTGTGTGCCCAATATGGGCTTCGTGAGTTGATTCTTGAAGAGGCCCACAATTCCCGATATTCTATTCATCCAGGCGCTGCCAAGATATATCAGGACTTGCAACAGCATTATTGGTGGAGAAGGATGAAGAAAGATATAGTTGCATATGTAGCTCGGTGTCTAAATTGTCAGCAAGTAAAGTACGAGGATAAGAGGCCTGGTGGTTTGCTTCAGATGCTAGAGATTCTTGAGTGGAAGTGGGAGTGTATCACTATGGATTTTTTTGTTGGACTCCCATAGACTTAGAAGTAGTTCGACGAGGTATGGGTTATTGTAGACAGGTTGACCAAGTCGGCACATTTCATTCCAGTGGCACTTACCTATTCTTCAGAGAGGTTAGCCGAGATCTACATCCGCGAGATCGCCTGTCTTTATGGTGTGCCCATTTCTATCATTTCCGATCGAGGTACTCAGTTCACCTCGCACATGAGTTGGGCACGCGAGTTGAGTTGAGTACAACATTTCACCCCTAGACGGACGGGCACTCTGAGCACACTATTAAGATATTAGAGGATATGCTTCGCGCTTATATTATGGATATCGGGAGTTCTTGGGATCAGTTCTTGCCACTTACGGAGTTTGCCTAGAACAACAGCTACTAGTCAAGCATTCATATGGCTCCCTATGAGGAATTATACGGGAGGCGGTGTCGTTCGCCAATTGGATAGTTCGAGTTGGGGGATGCTCGTTTGTTGGGTACAGATCTGGTTCAGGATGCCTTGGATAAGGTCAAGATTATTCAGGATCAACTTCGTACCGCTCAGTCTAGGCAGAAGAGTTATGCCAACCGTAGAGTTCGTGATGCAGCATTCATGGTTGGAGAGAGGGTATTGCTCCGAGTTTCGCCCATGAAGGGTGTGATGAGGTTCGGAAAGAAGGGCAACTTGACCCATAGGTATATCGAGACCCTTTGAGATCATTGAGAAAGTGGGTGAGGTGGCTTACAGCCTCGGATTGCCACCTAGTTTATCAGCAGTCCATCCAGTGTTCCATATGTCCATGCTCCGAAAGTATCACGGTGATCCGTCCCATATGTTTAGATTTCAACTTAGTCCAATTGGACAATGATTTGACTTATGAGGAGGAGCCAGTGGCTAATCTAACCCGGCAGGTCCGACAGTTGAGGTCTAAGAGTTATCCATTAGTTCAAGTGTAGTGGAGAGGTCAGCCGATCGAGGCAACCATGTGGGATTCCGAGTCAAATATGCGGAGTAGATATATATACCTTTTCGCCAGACCAGGTACCTTTCTATGTCCGTTCGAGCACAAACGTTTGTTTTATAGTTGAAGAATGTGATGACCCGATAGGTCATCTACAATTTTACCTCTCATTTATATGCTCCGAGACCTTGAATACCTCATTTTAGCCTTCCTCAATTTGCGTGCATAGTCCGTATCTTTTTCCGAAAATTCTTTTATGTGAAACATCTATGAAAAGGTGAAATTTAGCCTTAAAACTCATTTTAGTTGACTATAGTTAACATTTTGTGTAAATAGACCTGGATTAGTATTTTAACAGTTCTGGTGGGTCTGTATCATGATTTAGGACTTGAGCGAATGCCCGGAATCAAATTCGGAAGTCCTTAACTTGATTTAACGTAATATGTTGAAAATTGGAAGTTTAAAGGCTTAAAGAATTCCTAAGTTTGACCGTAGATTGCCTTTGTTGCTACCGGATTTGGATTACTTTTTCGGAACTTGGTGTAGGTTCATTTTAGTATTTATTACTTGTCTGCAAAATTTGGTATAAAACGGAGTTGATTTGATGTGATTCGGACGTCCGGTTGAAAAATTAAAAGTTCTTAAGTTTCTTTGAAAATTTCATTTGATTTGGTGTTTGATTCATAGTGCTAGATGTTATTTGGTGTTTTGATTGTGCGAGCAAGTTCGTATGATGTTATTACACTTGTGTGCATGTTTGGTGGAGCCTGAGGGACTCGGGTGAGTTTCGGATAGGCTACAAAGTGATTTTTGAACTTTGGAGAATTCAGGTCTGCATATCTCGCATTTGCGAGGATCTGTTCACAAATGCGAGCCTCGCAAATGCAAGGTCAGGTTCGCATATGCGAAGTTGGTGGGGGTTGGGTCAGCTTCGCTTTTGTGAAGTGAAGTCTGCATATGCGAAGGGGGCATGTTTGCATTTGCAAACTTTTGTGTTGCATTTACGACTAAAGGAAAACTGAGGCAGACGCGCATTTGCGAGTCGTTTATTCGTATTTGCAGACAGCTTTGGTTCGGATTTGCGATAAAATTATCGCATTTACGATGGAAGCAGGCTCAGTGACTTTTTTGCTTTTGCGAAGAGTTGATCGCTTCTGCGATAATCGCAATTGCGAACTATGTATAGCAATTGCGATTATTGCAGCTGGGTAAAACAGGAAAAAAACTGGATTTAGCTCATTTCTTTCAAACTCTCAACCCTAAAGATGCTAGAGGCGATTCTTCCAAGAGATACTTCTCCTAAATTCATTGGTATGTGACTTTAATCTATTTATATTTCATTTCCCACTACATTTCATAAGTTTTGAACATCAAATCTAGGATTTTCATGATAGAAATTAGCGATTTGGGTAGAATTAAGGATTTTTATAAATTTGGGATTTAGACCTCGAATTGAGGTCATATTTCGAAAATAATTACATAATCGAGCTCGGGGGTGAATGGGTATTTGGGTTTTGGTCCAAATTTCGATTTTGACCAAGCATGCCTGGGGTTGACTTTTTAAAAAATGATGTAAATTGAACCTATTTCATTCGTGGGTAGTTCCTAAAGCTTATTTTGAATCGTTTGGTCAATAATTTGCTAGATTTGGTTAGTTTTGGAGGCTTGTTCGAAAGGCAAGGCCATGGTTGAGCTTTAAGTTGATTGCAAGGTGAGGTAAGTGTTGGGTCTAATGTTGATTTGAGGGAATTAGGGACCCTTGAATTACACGTTATGTGAATCATGTGTGAAACGACGTATATGTGAGGTGACGAGTGTATATGCACCGTTACATTACTTGCTTCCCTACTTTCATTGCTTCATAGTATATTTTGTTTCATGCCTTAATTGCTACATGCTTATTTGATTTTCATGCCATAATTGCTACTTACCATTTAGTATTTCTTGTGTTAAATTGTCCATCCCCTCCATTATTCCATTCTTATTTACTATTTGTCTCTACTTGCTTCCCTTACATATCTAAATTGTCTTATGCCTTGTTTGCCTTATAGTTTTGTATTAATTATTGCGTTGATTGATGTAGTTTCACTTGAATGCACTGTTAAATGGTAGATACCGTTGAGTTGATAAAGCAGAGACATCCGAGTAGTCCGAGTCTCTTCGGTTATCATGTTATTCTCCATTGCTCGTACCTTTGTTCTCTTGACGTATGATTTCTCGTAAATCTTGATTCTTGAGTTATTATTGTTATCTGAACTTGTTTATGGAGCGGGTTGCACGGTGCAACGTAAATTGAAAGAAAATGAATTGAAAAGGAGAAATAAGGACAGAATATGATGTTGACAAATGATTATATTGTGGGATCGGGTTGCGCGACACAATGTATTATTACCCACCTTAGCCTCGTCACTACTTCGTCGAGGTTAAGCTCGACACTTACAGAGTACATGGGGTCGGTTGTACTCATACTACACTCTACACTTACTATATAGATACCGGAGTTGGTCACAGCGGCGTTCCGTAGACTGCTCTGATCCATCTATTTAGAGGAGACTTGAGGTACAGCTGCATGGCGTACGCAGTTCTGAAGTCCCCTTCCATTACTTTTAGTTGTTTATTCTATTCAGAGAGTTATGTTTATTTGAAACCGTTATCTGTAGTATCTTAGACGCTCATGTATTCGTGACACCAGTTCCGGGGTTTGTATTTAGATTTCGTCACTTATTAGTTTATTTACCTTGTTTTAGACTATTCAGTTTCTTTTTGTCATCGTATTTGAAGTTTGTTAAAAATGGTTAATAACTACATTTAAGGTTGGCTTGTCTAGCAAGTGAAATGTTAGGCGTCATCACAATTCAGAGGGTGGGAATTTCGGATCGTGACAACGTAATACCCAACTAAGAAGAGAAAGAAAAAAGAAAAAAGTAAAGTATGAGAATATATTTAGAAGTGTACAAATACACTAGACACGACGAGTAGTGAACAATGTTAATTTTATGCATCTTATGTCTTAGGAAGATATTGAAGACATCAAATTTTTAGTTAATTCATACCAAGTATATTTATTATCATTATTATGTTTTAATTATTTATTGAAAAAGTGGGTAAGAAAAATTTCGTAAACGTATGAGAGGACTTTGCAGATTTAACTGTAAGAACTTGGTTCTTGTTGTGGTACTATATGTGTGAGAAGAAGGTTTTAGCTTTCGAATATATCAACAAATATATAAAGAATTTTGTGCAGTCTATCTACATGCCTTACCAATCATACTCTTACAATTATTTCATCATCACTCTTTTCTCTCCTTCTCGCCCTCATTCTTCATTTCTATTTTTTTCTTTTTCTCTCACCTGTGATATTAAGATTTGAGTCTTAATAGGTTGGTCTCGATTAGGATATCATTTTCTTATTGAAAATAAATGTTCTTCAATGACTTAAGAAAAGATGAACCAAATCGATACAAGTAAATTGTCTCGAGTTTATGATTCTTCATGGTAGTTAATTAATGCATGCCTAGTTTAAAGTGGTTCTTCTCATACATTTTTTCTCTTTTAAAAATCAAACTATAATTAGTCTCCTACGAATATTTAAGTAATGGCATTTATTTTTTCAATCCAGTTGACTCAACATTATAATTACATGAAAGTCCCAACTACAAGGTTGCATACTTGATTCCTAGAGTTAATAATTTTGCCCTACGATTCTCACTTTCACTTCTTTTTCACACGCGTGCGCGTGTACCATGTATCAATGAGAACAAACTTTTTTTTTTGGAAAACAACATAACTAATAGTCAAAGAATTTAGTTGAGGTAAAAAAGATAATATTAGAAAAGACAAAAAACTCCCTGAAGCACAAACGTAATATAAGACCTTATTTTTTATATTTTTCATATAAAAAATTAAATCATCATCTCTTGTTCTTCTATTTTCTAGTTTTGTAAGATTTACATCTTAAAAGACAGAGGTTGCAAGGTGTAAAGGCAAAAGAAGACGCTCATGCTCAATTCAATTTGACGGGATTTCCTTCTAATCATTTTTATCAGTAACTTCTTGATTCTCTTTTAACCACCTTCCACCGTCAGTACCCGATATCTTACAAGCTTCATTTATAGCCTTGCCCATCTACACATATAGGAGATGCAACTATTTAATATCCAAAACACATGTCCAAAAAGGATCGGATGACTTGTCTACATAAAGTAAATTCCAAAAAGGATCGGATGGCTTGCCTAGCAAGTAGATGTTAGGCGCCATCACGGTCCCGAGGTTGGGAATTTCGGGTCGTGATAAGTTAGTATCAGATCACTAGGTTGCTTAGGTCTCGCTAGTCATGAGCAAGCTTAGTAGAGTTTGGAAGATTGGTACGGAGACGTCTGGACTTATCTTCTAGAGGCTATAGAGCTTTAGGAAAATTTCACTTCTTTCTTTCCCTATGGTGCAATTTTATTCAATCACTGAAGTTTGAATCATTCCATTCTTATTCTCTCGCAGATGGTAAGGACATGCACAACATCCACAGCGGGTCGGGAGCCAGAGCCCTAGGTTGATGCCACTACCAGGGGTAGAGTTCGGGGCCGAGGTCGAGCTAGAGGCAGAGCTCAGCCTAGAGCACGTGAAACAACACCTATTCTGGAGCCTCGGATCGAGTAGAAGGAGGAGGAGGTTCCTGTTCAGACCGTACTAGTTGGACCAGCTTAGGTTCCGGAGGGGTTTATTTCTAACCCCATACTTCAGGATGCTCTAGTATGCTTGGTAGGCCTTATGGAGAGCGTAGCCCAGACCAGTGCGTTTCCCGGTGGCACCAGCCATCTCTCAGGCTGGAGGAGGAGCACAGACTCTCGCTACTCAGACACTAGAGAAGATGGCTCACGGATATCAGACTTCGGCAGTTCAGCAAGTTGGAGTGGCTCGGTCTATTGTTGTTACACAGACTGGGGAGAGGCCCGCGATGTATTCTGAGGGATTTATGACATTGGACAAGTTCACAGAGTTATTTCCTATTCGCTTAAGTAGCACACCTTCTGAGGACCCACAAGTTTTCATTGACCGTTGCCACGAGGTGTTGCGCAACATGGGTATTGTGAAGCCTAATGGAGTCGACTTTGCAGTATTTCAGATGACCGGATCTACCAAGAGGTGGTGGTAGGATTATGAGCGGGGCAGACCAGCTGGTTCACTGCCATTCACTTGGGATTAGTTTTCGCAGCTATTTTTGGAGAATTTCACTTCTTTTACTTTGAGAGAGGAGTACCGCAGGCAGTTTGAGTGCCTTCAGCTGGGTAGCATGACTGTTACCCAGTATGAGACCAGATTCGTGGATTTAGCTCGCCATGCAATTGTCTTGCTTCCTACTGAGAGGGAGAGAGTAAAGAGATTCATTGATGGACTTACTTGTGGTATCATGCTACAAATGACCAAGAATATTGGGATGATATTTCTTTCCAACGGGCCGTATATATTGCTAGATGGATTGAGATGATTCCTGCTTAGGGTAGGGAGGCTGTCACGACCCAAACCGATGGGCCGTGACGGGCACCTGGTACCTTACTCAACCGAGTACCAATATAACGTATCTTTTCGTATCATTCTATCATAGATAACTGAGTCAGAGAGGATGCCGTGAGATAGTAGAATACAACATGTAATACCAACTTATATATAAGACATATAGGCCTCTAAGACCAAAATAACCACTCGTACACTGAACATAGGCCGACAAGGCCATACAATCTTTTACGTATATGACATCTGTCTACAAGCCTCTAAGATTACATAATTGTCATAAAGGTCGGGACAGAGCCTCGTCATACCAAACAATACACATCTAAATTATATTGACCAAACAAGCAACTCCGGAGCAAATGGAGTGCACCAATATCTTCCGCTGAGCTGATCGCCTACTTGGAGAACTCTCGACCTGTCTATCGAGACCAGCGGGCATGAAACGCAGCGTCCCCAGGTAAAAGGGACGTCAGTACAAATAATATACCGAGTATGTAAGGAACAAAAATCAGTAAATAATAGACATGAGAGAAACATGGAGTAAAAAATTCGACATGTACGTCTGCATAGCTCTGTGAATCATTTCATTTTATAACGTCATGCATATGCGTATAAATGTCATACCATAAATAGGTATATATGTTCATAACATCATCAAGCCTCTGAGGGCATCCCATTATATCATTTCAGCCACTGTGGGCAAATCATCAACGTATATCAACTGATCAGGTGGTGGTGCGTATATAACGCCGTAACCTTTTTTCATATCCCATATACATATAATATACATATATACACGTATATAATGCCATTTGGTCATGGGTCAATGTACATATATAAATAAATAAAATGCATATGAAATACGTCAATAAGATTTCTCGGAATATCATAAAAATAATATTCATGTTGGATAAACTTTATCAAATACATATTTTTCTGAGACCCATGAACAGAAGATATAAAAATAATTCACATGGGGAATTAAGAATATAGACACCCCTAGTATTTCTATGAATAGAGTCATTTATAGAAGTTGTGTATTTTGCTCGTTTCATTTATATCATTTGGACCATGCCAAAAGAAAGAAGGGATAGCCTTAACATACCTAAACTAATTCTCTTGACAATTCCTTTAACACCGTTGATTGCGACAATGCCTAACGGCAGATCGAAGTAGGAAAATGTCCGTATTATATTCTTGAGAAAGATTGCATTGTACTCCCTTATAATTGCAAAATATAACGTTTTGAAATGTTGAAGATGCTATGAAATCAGATGCTATGAAATCTCACGTTGAATGAAGATGCATATTTTGGCATTTGATATATGCTTAAAGTAGAGATGCCTTTTGTTGATGCTTCATCCATATGTTTGTTGAAATTTGATCATAATCTTGTGTGACTTTTGATGAATTGGAGAAGTCTTGTATGTCTTTTGCTAAAGCACTCACGTTCCATTCCATATATTTGAGATTTGAGAGCCTTTTATGGATTATAACCAAGAGTCTATTTCAAGATGCCACCTCGCTTATAACATCCTTAGTCACTTTAAGCTTGATGAAAGCTTTACACATGCTGCCACATTTTGGGGGGGGGGGGGGGGTTAAGTCCTTCAAAATCTTTGATTATCCAAAGATTTTAATTAATCTCCCACTAAAAAATATTAATTACCCAATTATCCATATAATTCTCTAATTAATTAGGTAATATCCCATTACCCAATAATTAAGAATTATCTCAAATTACTTAAAATACTACTCACTTTTAATATACCTTATACACCTCACTATCATGGTCAGGTGGTACTTTGTATGGCACTAGTCCTTAAATACCGGTTATTTTAGCTTGGGCCGTATTTTATCCCAACATGTTAAACTTTGACGAAAATTTATTTTCTTTGATTTGCTTACCCTCTCACCTTCACGAATTAACTCATCACTTATTTGAAATAGCATAAGGCTTATAATCTCAAAATAATCTCATTCTCGAACTTACGTCGATTAGCTTACGATGAAATTTTAACATACGAAAATGCGGGATGTACCGTCTTATTTTCGAGCTTCTATCAATTTACTTATGGAGTACTTTCACGTACGAAAACATGGGGTGTAATAGAGGCGGTACCTGAGAAGAGGCCTTGTCATTCTAGTGGTTTCAATGGTGCCTTGTCTGGAGGCAGGGGTTCATTTGGTAGGGGCTATCCTCCCAGGC
Organism: Nicotiana tomentosiformis; assembly: GCF_000390325.3. Taxonomy (NCBI): domain Eukaryota; kingdom Viridiplantae; phylum Streptophyta; class Magnoliopsida; order Solanales; family Solanaceae; genus Nicotiana; species Nicotiana tomentosiformis. The sequence goes on from NC_090819.1 coordinate 67,293,501, forward strand.
CAATTCAGTTAGCGCTCCAGGCATCCCACGGTGATTTGGGTAGTCGTGGTTCTTATGGATCTCATCCTGAGCATCTAGCTTACAGCGCACCTTCAGCTCCTATTAGTGCACCTTCGATCCAGAGTTATCACGGTGGTTATTCAGTTTGACAGGGTCAGTTCCAGAGTCAGCAGTCATAGCAGCTGAGGACTTGTTATACTTGTGGAGATCCGAGGCACGTCGCGAGATTTTGCCCTAGGTCACAGGACGACATGCCAGAACAGGGTTCATATGCTATGGTTGCGGCACCGGTTGCTCCACCGCCCGATCATCCAGCTAGAGTCAGGGGTTAGGCTGCTAAAGGTGGAGGTCATGCCATAAGAGGAGGAGGCCAAGCCATTAGAGGTGGAGGCCAGCTAGCTAGAGGTCATCCAAGAGATGGAGGTCAAAGTGGTGGGACCCAGCCTCGCTTTTATGCATTTCTAGCTAGACCCGATGTCAAGACCCAAACCAAAAGGCCGTGACGAGAACCCGGTTCCTTACTCAATAGAGTACTAACGTAACATATCTTTCTTATTATACTATCATGGGTAAATGAGTAGGAAAGGCCGTCATGAGATAACCAGAATAAAACATAAGTGAATACTTGATATATGATGACCCAACATGATATACAAACTTATACATGTGACATAGGGGCCTATAAGGCCGACATGATCTTTTGTACACTCAAAGCATAGGCCGACAAGCCCATATAAGTATCCATATACATGAAATTTGTCTAAAAGCCTATAAGAGTATATAAACGTCATAAAGGTTGGGATAGGGCCCCGCTATACCAATCAATACATGTTCAAGGCATACTGACCAAACATGCAACTCCGGAGTAAGTGGAGTGCACGAACACCTTCCGTTGAGCTAATAGCCTACTAGGAGGACTATAAAATTGTCTATGGGGACCTGTGGGCATGAATCACAACGTCCCCAGGCAAAAGGGATGCCAGTACGAATAAAGTACCAAGTATGTAAGGCAGGAAAGCATAAATAAGAACAGTAATGCAAAGAGAGATAGAGAAGATACAACCTGTAACATCTGAGTGCCTCTGAGGACTACTGACATGAAATGCATGATACATATACATATACATAAACGTTTAAAAACATATGCCTCTGCGGGCATCATCATCATCATCATATCATACTCGACCATAATAGGCTCGGTAAAAATGTACCCGGCCATCATAAGGCTCGGTAGAATTGTACCCGGCCACTTGGAGCTCGGTAAACCCAACTGATCAGTGGTTGCACAATAGGTGTCGTACCCGGCCATCTATAGTGCAGCTCGATAGAGTAAAATAGATATATATATATATATATATATATATATATATATATATATATATATATATATATATATTGCATGTTGGACTCATGGAATCATGTTCTAAACCTTTCGGAGTGATGTAAGGTCGTCGCACCTTCGATTAACATTATGGACACACATACCATCAATATTAACCTCAATAGGATTCAGGTACCATACATATTTTCTTAGAATAACTTTATAAGGAAAGAACACCATGGACAACCTTAGCTGCTAGGAGTAGATCCGTTATGAAATAACGTATCGTTTACGTTCATTTCATTTTAGATCATGCCAAAAGAAATAATGAAGTGCCTTAACATACCTTTACAATATTCTCTCCAATCGTCAACCAAACTCAATATGATCTTCTTACATCTCCAATGATTAAACCGATTTCGTCGTCATCACATAAGCGTTGTAACTCTCATATGTCAAAACCAATAATCTACAAGAAAACGGACAACACCTCCCCTGTTTGTACTACATCCCATAAGTTACTTAAAGTCACCAAATAGCCCAAACAACAACCAGTGGCTATATGGAACACAACCAACACAATAACACGTCGAGCAGCAAGCTCGGTTCATGTCTAATAATACTATAGTTTGAACCCTTTACCTCTTATCTATATTTAGGAAAATGTTGATAACAAAAACACAACATACTCAGGTTATTCAATACATTTTCCAGCCATAAAACGCTGCAAGAACACCTCCCAAATAGTCCAACAATCAACAACTTTACTAACAAGCCTTTCGATCGATATCTCACAAGTTCTAGCTTTAATGACTTAGCCGTAACTTGGATAAGCTTAAATAAATATAGAGTAATATGAAAGCACAAGGGGGTGCTTGAATTGTAGATAAGTTAAAAACTTAGTCAACTTAGAAGAGACTTAGTCGACTTATCTTTATCAGCAGGTTTGATTGATGATGAAAATAAACCGCAAGGAATTAAAAGGCTGAGAACACATGAGTTTTATTCCGGTTTAGTATCGGTGTGGTACCTACATAAAGTTCCCTTGGGTTACGAGGGTCCTCTTAGATCTTCAATGGTTGGTTACAGTAGCAGTGGTTTTATGGATCGTTTACCACCAACGATTTTTAGCAACAATATTTTTTAAACTTGACACAACTCTTGTTTTGCTTCCTAACACTTCCTATCATTTGAGACACTAGTAAACTTAGAAATACAGTGTTTGTGCTAAGAACTAGGAAGATATAGAAAACTGTGATAAGTTGTGTGGTTGAATTCTTGAGTCTGTCAGTATTCTTATACCAGAGTCTTGAGTATCCGTTGCAGATTGACGCTTGATTGAGGCACAAAATATTCTAAGAGTTTTGACCCATGGGGTGCCTCCGAATCCTGCTCAAGAGATGGGCTGGATTCATTTACATCCTTCCTTTTCCTATTCATAATCAGGGGAGTGATTTGTGGCTTGACTTGATTGATCAATCTTCAGAATCTCCAGATTTCAAATCAATCCTTGAAGTAGGGACTATCTTCCTTTATAGATTGCACTTGATCTTGTTTCCTTTTTGATGGCCTTGACATCCTTTGATTTAGCATTGTCTTTGCTGCATTTGATCTTGTTTCCTTTCTGATATCTTTAACATATTGACTTCCTTTGATTTAGTGTTGCCCTCTTAATTTCCTGCAATTAAATAGATACAGTTAGATTTGTATTATTGTCATCATTGAAACTTAGGTGTAACAATCTCCCTCCTTTTGATGATGACCATCAAAAAGAGTAAACTTGAGTATATTTCCCTTTCATATTTTCATATCTTAAAATGCCTGCTCCTCCTGAGTTGTTACCATGTACTGAAGTGTTGCTCCCCATGATTTGTTTCTCTATTTTACTCATCACGTTTCTCCCCCTTTGACATCAATCAAAAAGAAAGAAGCAAGTGCAGATAGACCAGACATAACAGAGTAGATAATGAACATAGTAGTTAGGATAGCAGATGTTATGCCTTCAGTAGAGGCACATGGTGATGGTTCTTACAGAACAAAGCAAAAGTAATTAACAAAACAAAAATAAAGAAAGAGCAAAATGATTGTTTTAAATACACACACACACAAAACTGCCTTAGTTCCTCCCTAGTAAGTATTTCAGGGTATTTATCACTTTGGTGGAGAAGGAGTCATAGGAGGTTTCAACTTCTTTGGTGATTTTGTTCATCTTCTCTGTCATGGAGTTGAATTCCCTTATTCCTTGCCTCCTTGTGGCTCCCATGTCCATCCCCAGCTTAGCCACATCTATACATGTTTCTTTGGTGACTTCCCTGATCTTGTCCACGTGTTCCTTCATTGCAATGGGCATGATTTTTACCCCATCTAGAGTTTGTTGAATCTGCTATAGGTTGTTGGTAGAAGTCGACTAAGGCTCGGTTGGTTCACTGTTTGGTTCAACTTGTACTGGAGTGCTTTCAACCTTGGCACGTCTGACCCATCCATCATTACTTAACGTGTAACCTATCATAGCAAAGGCTGTCTTATCATAGGTGCTTGTAATGTACTTAGAGGTGAAAGGTACGAAATCAACCTTCATGATCTCAAGAATGTGTGAGATGAGCAAGCCATAGGGTAAACAAGCAGCAAAAGAGTATAATACCTGATTCTTTCAAGCATATACTGATGAATCCACACAAACCAGTCAAGCCTTTTATTGTTCACGAGACAGTAAAGAACAAAGATATCCCTAGTAGTCAAAGTGCTGATAAACCCAGTCCTAGGAAGTAGAGTAGTAGCAATAATGTAGGCTAATATGCGATGTTCAACCTTAAGACTTTTAGGACCAATGTCAGGAGGGTTTTCACACAGAAAAATTTTGCCTCTTCTAAAGAAACTTCAAAGTTTTTAGGCTGAGAGTTTTGCACAAAATATCATAACCATGAAACTTAGCAGAAAAGATCTTTTAAATTTGATAGGAATCAAGAACAATCCAAGTGCCTAGAACCATTGACTCCAAGTCATCTTTGTCATTAACAAACAGATTTGCATAAAACATCCTCACATGTTCTTCATACACAGAGTTTCTAACAGTATTAAACAGATGAGAAAGACGTTAAAAATCAAAGATAAAAATCACATCACAATGCAATGTTTTCATAAGAGAGACACTTACAGAGTATCCATAAGCCATGAATTTAGACTTATAAGACTCAAACCTCGATTTCTCACTTGGTCCATAGACGTTCAGTTTATCCTCTGGCCAAAAATATGTGCTTTCCACTTTCCCTTTCTTGCATGCACGCCTTTTGAGGGTTTGCTCCATATGTCTTTTTCTTGCCTTTTTCTGGCTAATGGGGAGATCCTCCGATGATTCACTGCTTTCATTATCAGTTTTGAGGAGGTCTAAATCAAGGGATGATTCAAGATCGACGGTGTTTTTCGGGTTTTGGGTTTTTTGAAATCGTCTGCTTCGTTTTGTGGCAGTGGAGGATGAGAGGTTTGTCTTAGCCATGGTAGAAAAGTTGGTGAGAAGTGACGGAGAATGAGAGAGGATGAGGCTACTTAACTAGGCTTTTGGAAGATTTTAGGGTTGCATTGGTTAGAGGAAAGGGCAGGTTCAGGTTGAAGTGACACTTCTGAGGAGTTGCTTCAGCGGCACAAATGGAAAAGTAATAATAGCACTCACATCAAATTAATACACTCATCAATTAAGCAAACTAAAAAGGAAGTAAAATATTTTATAAAGATACGGAAGATTTTTATGTAATAGACAAAATACCAGTCTTTTTACGCAGTAGACAAAAATCCTTTTTCCAAAAGAGGTTTTGTAAAAATATTAGCAAGTTGGGACTCAGTACTAATGAACTCTAACAAAATATCATATTTTGCAACATGATCACGAATAAAATGATGCTTAATTTTTATATGTTTTTCCCTAAACTGATGCACATAATTTTTTGACAGACATGTAGCACTTGTATTATCACAAAAAATATGAGTAGAGGTGAGAGATAAATCATTATCGAGAAGTTGATGCATGATCCAAAGATCTGGTGTACAACAGCTTCCAACGGCCAAATACTCTGCTTCAGTAGTTGACAAGGCAATACAATTTTGTTTCTTGTTATGCCAGGAAATTAGAGCATTCCCCAGTAATTGGTATGTGCCACGACTACTTTTCCTGTCAGTCCTATCACCTGCAAAATCTGCATCTGACAAACCTCTTAAATCAAAATTGTTGGTATGAGCATACCATAATCCTAATTCAGTGAGATATATAATATTGCATTTTACTGCAGTCAGATGAGATTCCTTTAGAGCCGAGTGAAATCTTACACACTTACAAACACCAAACAATATATCTGGTCGACTAACCGTGAGATATAGTAGAGATCCAATCATTCCTCTATACATTATTCCATCCACACTTTTTTCCATTCATGTCCTCTTCAAGCGTAGTTGTTGGACTCATTGGAGTTCCAATAGGCTTTGCGTTCTCGATTCCAAACTTTTTTATGAGTTTCTTGGTGTTCTTGGTTTGTCTAATAAAAATCCCTTTGGGAGATTGCTAGATCTGTAATCCAGGAAAGAAGGTTAGCTCTCTCATCATGCTCATTTCGAATTCTCCTTTCATAATATGAGCAAATTCTTCACATAATACAAAGTTAGAGCTCCCAAAAATAATATCGTCTACATAAATTTGAGTAATAAGAATACCTGAATTTGAACGCTTAATAAACATAGTTGCATTGATATTACCTCGTTTGAAACCTTGATTTAGAAAAAAAGAGCCTAATATTTTATACCAGACTCGAGGGTCTTGCTTGAGTCCGTATATAGCTTTTGACAGCTTGAATACATGGTTTGGGAAGTTGTTGCTTACAAAGCCAGGAGGTTGTTTCACGTATACTTCTTCAGAGATATATCCATCTAGGAAAGCACTTTTTATATCCATTTGAAATAGCCTGAATCCTTTATGAGGAGCAAAAGCAAGTAGTATTCGAACGAATTCTAATTTTGCCACAGGAGCAAATGTTTTATTGTAGTCGATTCCCTCTTGCTGAGAGTAACCTTGGGCGACTAGACTTGCTTTGTTATGAACTACTTTACCAAATTCATTTAGCTTATTTTTGAAAACCCATTTAGTTCCTAAGATGAAAGCATTTGATGGTTTTGGAACCAAGTCCCACATTTTATTTCTTTCAAATTGATCAAGTTCATCTTTCATGGCTTTGACCAAGTAGTCATCTTTGAGGGCTTCATCAACCTTTTTTGGCTCAAGTTGTGATATTAAGACCACGTGAGAGTTTAGCTTTTACGATCTTCCGGTAGTGATACCTTCTTGTGGATTTCCAATGATGAACTTGTGAGGATATCCAGGTTCACTTTTCCATTCATTTGGAACACCTGTGACTGTCTCCTTTTCCACAGTAGTTGACTTTCAGCAGAAGATAGTTCCTGAACTTTAATGTGCTCCTCAGTTGACTAATTTTGCTGATTTGTCATATGATCATGACTGTCTTTTCCTGTAACAACAGATTTTGGGACAATAGAGATTTCCTCATCTTTAGGAGATTTTTCATTCCTTAAGTAGGGGTTAGTATCCACAAAAACAACAAGAATGTATTCCTCAATACATAAAGTTCTTTTATTGAATACTCTATATGCTCTACTTGAGGGAGAATATCCAAGAAAAATACCTTCGTTGTTGTTTGGATCCAACTTACCCAAATTATCTTTTCCATTATTGTGAATGAAGTATTTGCAGCCAAATGGATGGAAGTAACTGATGTTGGGTTTCTTACCATTCCATATCAAATTTGGAATCTTTTTAAGAATGGGTCGAATAAGACATCTGTTAATGATATGTCATGTTGTGCTTACAGCTTCTGCCCAGAAGTGGCGAGGGAGAGAGTTTTCCACAATCATGGTTCTTTCCATGTCCTGCAATGTTCTGTTCTTACGTTCTACCACTCCATTTTCTTGAGGTGATCTTGGGGAAGAGAAGTTGTGAGAGATTCCTTGATCATTACAAAAGTTTTCAAAGGCTCTGCTTTCGAACTCTCCTCCATGGTCACTTCTTAAAGTAGAGATGTAACATCCCTTTTCACGATGTACCTTCTTATAGAAGACTTCAAAAATTCTTAGAGCTTCATCATTATGGCTCAGAAAAATGACCCAAGTGAAACGAGAAAAATCATCTACACTAACAAAAGCATATTTTCTACCACCAAAACTAGCAGTTCTAGTTGGACCAAACAAATTCATATGCAAGAGTTGAAGAGGTTTAGTAGTAGAAACAATATTTTTGAATTTAAAATATGAACGAGTTTGTTTTCCTAATTGACATGCATCACAAATATGATCTTTTGAAAATTCTAGTTTTGGAAGACCAATGACAAGATCACGTTTGGAATATTTTTGAATAGTATGCATGCTAGTATGGACAAGGTTTCTATGCCATAACCAGGGATAATCAATCATAGAAGCTAAACAAATTTAATTACCAATACTATCTATGTTACTGATATTATAGACATTCCTGTCTCTATTTCCAGAAAGAATAATGTTACCTGATTCGTCTTTAATAAACTAACCATACTTTTTAAAATAAACCTCATAGTCATTGTCACATAGTTGACTGATACTGAGAAGATTGTAACCAAGTTCATCAACCAGGTACACTTCGTCTACATCACATGTTGAGTTGAGTGGAACTCTTCCAACTCCAATTACATTCCATTTTGATTTGTCTCCAAAAGTGATTGTTCCTCCATCTAGTTTGGTGACCGTCTTGAACAGTTGTTTGTCACCAGTCATATGTCTGGAACACGCGCTATCAAGGTACCATTTCCCTTTTCAATTCTTCTTGCGTTGTTCCTGCAAAAAAGAGAAATTACTTATTTTTAGGTTCTGCTTGGGTCCTGAATGGTTTCTCTGAGTAATAGTTTGACTAGAGGGATTGGGTCGCCAGACCCATCTCCTGTTGTTCTTAAAACTGCAATGATTAGAGGTATGACCGAGTTTTCCACAATGAGTACATGCAGAAAGATTTCTAGTTCTAGTCGGAGATTTATGTCGAGCAAACTATTTTGATCTAACTGTACTATGACTGGTGGATTTTCGAAATCCATTCAGTTGAAGTTGAAGTTAAGTAACTTCATCTTGAAGCATATCTCTCTCAATTTCAAATACTTCCAACTTCAAAGCCCAGTCTTTCTTTTCTCTTTGGATTTTTCGAAGTTCATTCAGAACTTTCTTAATATATGTAAGAGCAATATCAATAAATTCTTGGAGTTCATGACTGTTAGGACATGTAGGAAGACGTACCTCACTTGTTCCTTCGTCTGCCATGAGACCAAGTTCACCTGAGTCTTTATCGCTATATTCTTTGATAGCCATGAAGCACATGTTGGCAATTTCTTCATAATCACATTCTTCTTCATCTCTCCAAGCTCCAAATGATTTCTTCTTTTGAAAGTTCCTGCTTAGTTTCTTTTTCAGTTCAGGGCATTCAGCTTGAATGAGTCCATGTTTTCCACACTCGTAGCATCTTCCATTATTTTTGTCATTATCATTGTTCATCTTCCCTTTTCTAAAATTTGATTTACCTTTTCTGTTGTTTTTTTTTTCTTCATCATGCTTGTTACAACTTTAGAAAGCATAGATAAGTTCTCATCTTGTTCTTCTCCTTGTTCTTCTTTATTTTTTGATTTAGCCACAGTTGCTTTGAATGCAACTGTCTTCTTCTTTTCTTGTTGAACTTGTCTGTCTAAGTGTGTTTTCTCAAACGCAATAAGATCACCTCTAAGTTCATCATAGAACATTTTGTCATGATCCTGACATTCCAAAGCAATGACTTTGGGTTACCAAATTATGGGAAGACTTCTTAGAATTTTTCTGACTTGTTCTCCGCTTTTGATTGGTCTACTAAATGATTTTAAATCTCCAAGGATTTTGCTAAACCTAAAAAATATTTCCTCTACTGATTCTCCATCCTTCATTTGAAACAATTCATAGTCTCCAACTAGGCTAGATTGATCCTTGTTTCTTTCACTTTGTTGGTTCTTTCATATGTAACCTCTAACTTATCCCATATTTCCTTTGTAGTTTCACAGCTTGATAACTTTTCATATTCTTCTACGCTGATAACATTGTATAGCAAATTTTTTGCTTTAGCATTCACTTGAATAATGGCTGATTGTTCTTCAGTGTAATCATCTAAGTCAAGAGGATCAAATGATACTATGATTTGACCGTTGTCGTCCTTCTTTGGCGGAATTGGAAGATTTTCCTTTTTGATCGCTCACCAAACTGTAATGTCATATGACATAGTGTAGGTCTCCATGCACACTTTCCAATGAGAGAAGTGCTGACCATTGAAGTAAGGGGATCGTACCTGAAAATTTCCTTCTTGAAATAGTGCTCCAACAACTGTATTTGATCCCATGATCTTTTCCCCACTTGCTTTTAAGCAATGTTCGTGAGTCTTGCTCTGATGCCAAATGAAAGTAAAAGAAAGAGGGGGAGGGGGGGTGAATTATAGATAATTTAAAAACTTAGTCGACTTTGAAGAGACTTAGTCGACTGAGCTTTATCAGCAAGTTTGATTTTCGATGAAAATAAATTGCAAGGAATTTAAAGGCTGAGAACATAAGAGTTTTATACTGGTTCAGTACCGGTGTGGTACCTACATCCAGTTCTCTTGGGTCACAAGGGTTCTCTTAGATCTTCAATGGTTGGTTATAGTAGCAGTGATTTTATGGATCGTTTACCACCAACGATTTTCAGCAACAATGTTTTATAAACTTGACACAACTCTTGTGTTGCTTCCTAACACTTCATATCTTTTGAGACACTAGTAAACTTAGGAATACAGTGTTTGTGCTAAGAACTAGGAAGACATAGAAAATAGTGGTAAGTTGCATGATTGAATTCTTGAGTTTGCCAGTCTTCTTATACGAGAGTCTTGAGTAGCCGTTGTAGATTGACCCTTGATTGAGGCACAAAATATTTTAAGAGTTTTGACCCAAGGGGTGCCTCCGAATCCAGCTCAAGAGATGGACTGGATTCATTTACGTCCTTCCTTTTCATATTCATAATCAGGGGAGTGATTTGTGGCTTGACTTGATTGATCAATCTTCAGAATCTCACTAGCGCCATGGGATTCCCGACACTTGATTTGTGTTGTTTTCCCTTGGTTTGGGTCGTGGATCATGAGAGACCTTTGAGAGAAAGTTTTTAGGTGTATAGGGTCTGAATAGAGTGAAAAATAATAAGTTAAAATGGGCTTTAGGCGTCACACACACGCACACTAGACTCATAGAACTTCAATTTTATAAGTGTTTCACCCCATAATTCTTAGTATATTGAGAGAGAATCGCTTCTACATTTGACCTAATTTTTATCACATTTATGAATGTAACTTATGAGGACCTTTCCCAACTTTTGTTACACAACTCGCTTGACTTCAAGACTCAACATACGATTATAATAACTCATAACATAACCTCTTTATCATGTTAATCACCCTAGTCTCACCCCAAAAGTACATGTTATAACATTCCCAACTTGTCAACTTCCGACGAAACTTATTTTCTTCATTTCGTTTAGCTTCTAAGCCATCCAACCCTCTTGGTACTTGTTATTCATGAGATTAAATATTTGTAACCACCAAGGTAACACGATTAAATTACTTTATATACTCCAAATATAATCTCATTTTTGAGTTTACATCAATTGACTTACGACGTTCTCTCACGTATGAAAACATGGGGTGTAACACCTGAGGCAGAGTCATCTGACGTCGTCATCACAGGTATTATTCTGGTTTGTCGTAGAGATGCCTCGATTTTATTTTATCTGGGCTCTACTTATTCATACATGTCATCCTATTTTTCTTCATATCTAGTTATGCCTCGTGATTCTTTGAGTGCTCCTTTCTATGTGTCCATGCATATGGGAGATTCTATTGGTGTAGATCGTATTTATCGCTTGTGTGTGGTTTCTATCATAAGCTTTGAGACTAGGTTAGACCTTCTAATTCTTGATATGGTGGACTTTGATGTTATCTTGGGTATAGATTGGTTGTCACCTTATCACGCTATATTGTACTGTCACGCCAAGACAATGACCTTAGCCATGGAGGGGTTGCCTCGATTAGAGTGGAGAGCGACTCATGGCCATTCAACTAGCAGGGTTATTTCTTATGTAAGGGCTCGACATATAGTCAAGAAGGGATGTATAGAATATTTGGCCTATATTCGTGATCCTAGTTTGGAGGTTCCTTCCATGGATTCAGTACCAGTTGTGCGCGAGTTTCCAAAGGTGTTTCCTGCAGATTTGTCAGGGACGACACCCAACAGAGATATCGACTTCTGTATTGACTTGGCTCTGAGCACTCACCCTATTTTTATTCCACCATACTGTATGGCCCCAACTGAGTTAAAGGAATTGAAGGAGCAATTACAAGATTTGTTTGATAAGGGATTCATTAGACCTAGTATCTCGCCCTGGGGTGCACCAGTGTTATTCGTGAAGAAGAAGAAAGATGGTTCGATGAGGATGTGTATAGATTATCAACAGTTGAACAAAGTCACTATTAAGAACAAGTATACTTTGTTGAGGATTGATGACTTATTTGATTAGCTTCACGGTGACAAAGTATTTTCGAAGATTGATCTGAGGTCTGGCTACCATCAGTTGAAGATTAGGGTATCGGATTTCCCTAAGACAACTTTTCGGACTCAGTATGGTCATATGAGTTCTTGGTGATAACATTTGGCTTGACAAATGCCCCTACAACATCTATGGATTTGATGAACCGGGTATTCAAGCCCTATTTAGATTCTTTTGTGATCGTCTTCATTGATGATATTTTGGTCTACTCCCATAGTCTAGAGGAGCATGAGCAGCATCTTCGGATCGTACTTCAGACCTTGAGGGATAGTCAGTTATATGCCAAGTTTTCAAAGCGACTTCTAGTTGGACTCGGTTGCATTTTTGGGCCATGTTTTATCTTCCGAGAGCATTAAAGTGGATCCTAAGAAGAATGAGGTAGTTCAGAACTGGCCTAGACCTACTTCAGCTACAGAGATTCAAAACTTCTTGGGTTTGGCGGGTTATTATCACCGGTTCGTTGAGGGGTTTTCATCTATCTCAGCCACATTGAATAAGTTGACCCAAAAGGTTGCTCTTTTCAGATGGTCTGATGAGTGTGAGTTAAGCATTCAGAAGCTCAAGACTGCTTTGACCACAACTCCAGTACTGTTTTGCCGTTAGCATCGGATTCATATGCAGTTTATTATGATGCTTTGCGGATTGGCATCGAATGTGTCTTGATATAGAAGGGTAGGGTGATCGCTTATGCTTCACGTCAGTTGAAGCCCCATGAGAAGAACTACCCCGATCATGATTTAGAGTTGGCAGCCATTGTGCATGCATTGAAGATTTGGAGACATTATCTCTATGGTGTGTCATGTGAGGTATTCACAGATCATCGGAATCTACAACACTTGCTTAAGCAAAAGGATCTAAACTTGAGGTAGCGGAGGTTAGAGCTGCTAAAAGACTATGATATCACCATTTTGTACCATCCTGGGAAGGCCAATGTGGTGGCAGATGCCTTGAGCAGAAAGGCTAAAAGTATGGGTTGCCTTGCATATATTCCAGTTGGTAAGAGACCTAGCATTAGATGTTCAGGCTTTCGCCAATCATCTCGTGAGGTTAGATGTTTCGGAGCCTAGCCGGGTTCTTGCTTGCACGATTTTTGGTCCTTCTTTGTATGAGCGCATCAGAGAGTGTCAATATGACGACCCCTATCTGCTTTTCCTTAAAGACATGGTTCTGCGCGGTGATTCCAAGAAGGTTTCTATTGGAGATGATGGGGTGTTACGGATGCAGGTCAAATTTGTGTGCCCAGTGTGGATGGGTTGCGTGGGTTGATTCTTAAGGCCGAGTGGTATGCTTGCCCAGAGGCCGGGCGGTATGCTTTAGAGACTTGAGATTCCCCGATGGAAGTGGGAGCATATTACCATGAATTTCGTTGTTGGGCTCCCACGGACATTGAAGAAATTCCAAGTGGTGTGGGTTATGGAGGATAGACTGGCTAAGTCTGCACATTTCATACCGATTGTGACTATCTATTATTCAGAGCAGTTGGTTTATATCTATATCTGGGAAATGGTTTGTCTTCACGACGTGCGAGTGTCTATTTTCTCCGATCGAGGCACATAGTTCACATCGCATTTTTGGAGAGCTGTGCAATATGAGTTAGGTACGCGGGTTGAGTTGAGTACATCATTTCACCCACAGACATACGGGCAATATGAGCGCACAATTCAGCTCTTGGAGGACATGCTACGTGCCTGTGTTATGGATTTCGGGGATTCATTGATATGTTCTTACCGCTTGCGGAGTTTACCTACAACAATAGCTACCAATCAAGTATTCAGATGTCTCCTTATGAGGCCTTATATGGGAGGCGGTGTCGTTCTCCAGTTGGCTGGTTTGAGCCGGGAGAGGCTAGGTAGTTGAGCACTAATTTTGTTCGGGATGCCTTGGAAAAAGTCATGTTGATTCAGGATAGGCTTCGTGCAACACAGTTGAGACAGAAGAGTTATGCTGATCTGAAGGTTCGTGATGTTGCATATATGGTAGGTGAGAAAATGTTGCTTAGAGTTTTGCGCATGAAGGGTGTGATGAGGTCCGGGAAGAAGAGAAAGTTGAGCCCTCGGTATATTGGCCCCTTTGAGGTGCTTGAGAGAGTTGGGGAGGTAGCCTACACACTTGCATTGCCACCTAGACTATCGAGTGTTCACCCAGTGTTTCATGTTTCTATGCTCTAGAAGTATTATGGTGATACGTCACATGTTTTGGACTTCATCACGGTTCAGCTTGATGAGAATTCAGCCTACGAGGAGGAGTCGGTGGCTATTTTAGCCCGATAATTCGAAAGTTGAGATCTAGGAGTTTTCCCTCTGTGAAAGTGCAATGGAGAGGTCAGCCAATCGAGGCAGCTACGTGGGAGTCCGAGTCCGATATGCGGAGTAGATACCCACACCTTTTCACCAGTCCAGGTAATTTTCTATGTTCGTTCGAGGACAAACGTTTCTTTTAGAGGTGGAGAATGTGACAACCCGATAGGTCATTTCGAGTGCTAGCCCTTATTTTCGTGATTCGACACCTCTATTAGATTCATTTGATATTTCTAGATTTGTGTGCGCAGTCCATGTCTTTTTCCAAAAAGTTTATACGTAAAAATTTGAAGCAATCATATTTTTTGGCTTTAACAATAACTTGAGCTGACTACGGTCAATATTTTGTGTAAACGACTCCGGATCGGTATTTTGACAATTCCGGTAGGTCCGTACTGTGATTTTGGACTTGGGCGTATACCCGAAATTGAATTTGGAAGTCCCTAGGTTGACTTGACTTGTTTTGCTAAAAGCAATTAATTTGAAGGTTTGGATAATTCCTAGGTTTGACCATAGGTTGACTTAAAACTTGTTGGTTCCCCAAGTACACGGAAGTATACATGGCCGTCAAGTAATAAAGTAACTCGAAAGTCGGATGTCGAACCCACAGAGACTTAGATTAACCGTTAACTAAGCAAACTAAAATCAACTTACTGTCCAAGATGATCAAAAGTTTAATTTTTCTAATACAACTACTATTGCGAAATTTAAACACGTAACCATGGAAGATATAGATTCAAGGGTTGTGGTCGGTTTATCAATCCTATTGAGTTCATAATTACACTTGTTAATCCAAATTATCTATGATTGCTAGTAGACTGAATCGTTAATATAAATAGTATGTTCCCATAATACTATCCGTCTATCCATAATATATCAACCCTATATTCTTATGGTCTTGAATCTATCATGAACGAATATAATACGGTATTCAACTAAGCAAGACTGTTAGGTATATTCCTTTCCTAACTGCGAAATCTTTCCCTGAACCACGGGTTCAGAAATAAGCTCTCTCTAATTCTACTCTAATCTAAACACGACTTTCCCGAGCATAGCATAGATAGTAAATAGAACTCAACTGTTGGCCAAACAATTAAGCAATTATGCACAGAATTAGAGAAACAACCAAAGATGATAACTCAAGTTAACAGTAATATAATTAATAAACATCAATATTCATGACAACCACAATCCTAGAACATGAAGTTTAGATCCACATAGACATGGTAGCAAAACAACAAATCATCAAGAAAAAGTAAAGATTACTAAGTTTGATGGAAGAAAGATGGAATCTGATAAATTCCAGCCTCCACGGCGGCTCCGTGCTCTCCCTTCGTCTAAAGTCTGTCCAAAGTCAGTCTCCTCCCTCCTAAAATGGTGTTTAATGACGATTTATGTGTAGGGAAAAGACCCAAACGAAATAACCAAGTCCAAAACCAAATAGAAGACAAAATAAGCTAGAAACTAGACCCGCACGTTGCCACGCGACACACCTCGCGTCAGGTCGTGCCTCGCGAGCTTAAATGCTACATGAGAGACTCGTGTCGCCCAGCTACTTCTTCAAATCAAATTCGTTGTGTGCCTCTTTATTCCTTGTAGTGTTAGGCTACCTAAATTTTCTTTCCAAGCTTCTTAATATAAAAACAAAAGGTGCTGCTTTTCCAGGTAACTTCTCCCTTGATTCTTTTCGTTAATGCTTCAATAATTACATCTTCTCCAATTGTTTTGTGTATTTTGCTCCAAAATTCCATCTCCAAAGTACCTACACATAAAATAAACTCAATTAAGCACAATTATAGTATAATGTAGCATTAAAACACCAAAATATAATGTAAGTAATGCACTAAAAATATATAATTATAGCCAAACATCACTACCATACACTTAAATGTTGCTCCTCCTCGAGTCAACCCCACACTTTATGTTTACCACATTTGAAGCACACTACACCAATGACCATGGTTGATAGCAACAATTAAACTCTAGTATATGTAATCACATACACTTCCCTTTTCGTATGCCATACTTCAAAACATTCACAATAAAGATAACATGCTCCTAACAATCCTAGCCTCAAAAACCAACTTAATGTCACAATGCACTCACGGCTTGAACACCCAACATCATAGAGATAAGTCTAATAACATTAACTATCCCTCGTGAGACCATGTGCCCTCACAACAAGAACATGAGAGTAAGTTGAAACCATACATTCAAATCAAATGCTCAAATATATTTTAAGGACTCATATATATCAAAGAAAATCTCTCACTCTCACAAAAGAAGTCACATGCATGCAATTGGCACCATACGCTTGCCCTTAATATAAATCTCTACTAATGTAGGCTTACTCGATCTAAAATCAAGTAGGACTTTTTTATGGTTGTAATGTGGGCCAAGAGACGGGTAGGATATATTTAAGGAATAGTGGCTAATCCTCCTAAGCACTTTAACACATCACATGATAATCTTTAAGTGCATAATTTCTCAATCCACTTTAATTTCACAACTTCAATCACTCCCAACAATGTTCCCTTTTTCTTTAAGCACTACTTTAAATTATTCCCACTAGCAAGAACAAAATATCAATCGATTCATCTAAATATTTTTTTCTTTTTCTCTTTTGTAATTTCCACTAGTGGTGTATTCTTTTACAAAATAAGTGCACCTTTCTTCCTTTCACTGGTTCCACTCAAAAGCTACCCCACACTTAGTCTCTTCTTACTCCTTTTAGTGCTCATCTCATAATTAGAGTGCTTTAAGAGGTAAAAGGATCAAAACTATGTCAATTTAGAACAAAAGAGGTTTAGGCTTGTAATGTGGGTGCCAAATAAAAGTCTATAAGCTCAAAATGGTTAACTAGGGATATATTTTATTTGTGATAAGCATTAAACTCAAAAAGAACAAAGATAGCCTAAAATCATTTTTCTAACCGAGTATCACCTAAAATTTCGTTTCGACTCACATACCGAACAAGTTCTAGACACAAGCATAATAACATGGACTATACAAAAATCTCACCACACATGGCACATGACTCACTAAGGATAGTTTCATTCCGACTCTCAAACTAATGCAAGTATTCACGGAGCCACGAGATGTTAAGCATTAAACACAAAGTGAACATAAGTCAAGAAAATAAGACATAGGCGTCACAAAATATGCTATCCAAATAACCAAAACATCATAAGCACTTTTAGCACATAGGGAAGATACTACGCATGCCAAAGCCTAAATATGCTACTATCAAACAAGTCAAGGGCGCCTAGGAATCTCATCTTTCTTCCTCCATTTATTCCCTAATTTCTAACCTACTCTAAAAATATAAAAAAAATAAAAGGTAAAACTACTACCCGGTTCAAACTACATCCCAAAAAAAGAACTGACGCACAAATAAAAATCACAGGGGATTATTACTACCTAAAGAAAGCTAAAAGACATATTTTTGGATTTTTGTTTAGACTTTAATCCCTCAAGAAAACTGTCTAGGAGATCCATCATCGGGAAAAGTATAATTTTTCTACCTTTTTCGATTTTTTTTTCTTATTTCCACATTTTAAAAAAATAAATTAAGCTACTAAAATACTACACAACTACGAAAACAAAAATAAGAAGCTAAAATCAAAATATGAAGTAAACATTTTCTAACATACTACTACTAATTATCTAGAGGAATTCTCCCACCTCACACTTAAAGAAGTGCAGTGTCCCCAATGTACAAATAAAGCAAAACAATAACGAGGGTGGACAAGAAACTCGCTAAAAGGCCAAAGGCCGAAGCAATAGCGGCTTACGGGGTACTCAGACTTCCCCAGGCATGGTCCTTTGTGTGGGCACCCCACACTTAGTTCTCACCATCTAACTCACTTTTGCACACTTCCAACGGCTTTGCCTCCTATGCTTATAATCCTACAAAATAAAAACAGACACTTCAACAATAATAGGATAAAAATAAAAATAAAAGAAAGCAGTAAAGCTGGGTTGCCTCCCAACAAACGCCTAATTTAACGTCGCGGCACGACTTGTATAATTTTTTATCTCCATCTCGAACTTATGAATTGAGCCCCCAATTTGGCTTCAGGCTTTTTGCTATGCTCGCGAGGTGGTGGGACAAATGTAATTGGGCCAAGTAACCAATTTCGCATTCTACACTTCTTGGCATTCAGACGAGGTATGTAATTATGTCTCTCTAGCATGATAAATTCAGAGTGTAAGCACCTTGTTCCTCGTTCATTGGCTCCTCCAAAGGCTCAGATAACTCGATTTCTATATCATCATCCAAACACAATGTTGAAAAATGGAAGGAATGAAGACCGATGCATTCCAACTCTAGAATTGCGTCACTATTTGCATCCTCATATGTACACACACTAGATTCTTCAAATATAACTTTATCTACTTCCTCACAGGAATCTAGTGTGCTTTCCTCAACATGGACATCATCAATAAAAGTATGGTCGAATGATTGACTCTCCACTTTTAGCTCATTAATTTGGCGTATAAGCTCAATTTCAGTTTTACACAACTCAAAACTATTTTATTGGGCGTTAGACGCAATAACCCTTGCATTCAATTGAGCTTCCAAGTCGTGAATAGCAGTACCAAATTTTTTGATCTCTTGTCCCAGTTCAGCTCTTTCTTCCATTAAGTTTTTTATCCTATCTGTAATTTTCTCACGTTGAGCTTCATATATTTCTAATCGTTCAGCTTATTCAATTAGCCAAGTTTGGCTTAAAATCTCCTCTTCATCAAAATTTTCCTCTTGCTGTAACTCAATCTCTTCTCCAATTTTAAGCTCTTCCTGACTATCAACTAAGGCTGCAGCTTGTTGATCATTGAATGTTTCAACCTATTCCTCTACTTTGGCCTTCATTCTCTTCATTGTGGCCTTGAGATTTTCCATCTCTTTTTGGCGTTCATGAGTTTGCTCCATTAAAAATTGAGTTTGCTCCATTATTTGCCTCAACAGGTCCGTAGTCTGAGCATCATATTCCAAATTCTCCACTTTGTTCCAATCAAACTCACAAAAATTATCAGAAACATCATAATAAGGGCTCAAAGAAAGATAAAAAGAATTAGTACAGGCATCCCAATGGCCACCTTAACCACCACACATATTATAAATATTCCACTCAAAGGATTGAGATTGTGCACCGAACTCGCTCCCGAGAATATGTTAATAATTTTTCCAAAAGTGGGGTCCTCCACAATATGGACAAGGATCATCAAAGTAAGAATAACCATTATTCAAATAATTTTCATTCCAAGATGCCATGTAAAAAAAAATTATAATACTAACTAAATAAGAAAATTAAAAACTTGAACAGAAATCAGTTAAAGCTTAACTTAGATAAACAATCAATAACTAAGTCCCCGGCAACGGCGCCAAAAACTTGTTGGTTCCCCAAGTGCACGCAAGTATACGTGTCCATTAAGTAATAAAGTGACTCGAAAGTTGAATGTCGAACCCACAAAGACTTAGATTAACCGTTAACTAAGCAAACTAAAATTAACTTACTGTCCAAGATAATCAAAAGTTTAACTTTTCTATTACAACTACTATTGTGAAATTTAAACACGTAACCAAGGGAGATAGAGATTCCAGGGTTCTGGTCGGTTTATCAATCCTATTGAGTTCGTAATTACAGTTGTTAATCCAAATTATCTATGATTGCTAGTTGACCGGATCGTTTATATATAAAGTATGCTCCTACTATACTATCTGTCTATCCATAATATATCAACCCTATATTTTTATGGTCTTGAATCTATCATTGAACGAATATAATACGGTATTCAACTAAGCAAGACTGTTAGGTATATTCCTATCCTAACAGCGAAATCTTTCCCCAAGCCACGGGTTCAGAAACAAGCTCTTTCTAATTCTACTCTAATCTAAACAAGGCTTTTCCAAGCATAGCACCGATAGTAAATAAAACTCAATTGCTGGCCAAACAATTAAGCAATTATGCACAGAATTAGAGAAACAACCAAGATGATAACTCAAGTTAACGGTAATATAATTAATAAACTTCAATATTCATGACAACCACAACCCTAGAACGTGATGTTTAGCTCCACATATATATGGTAGCAACACAACAAATCATCACAAAAAGTAAAGATTACTAAGTTTGATTGAAGAAAGATGGAATTTGATGAATTCCGGCCTCCACGGCGGCGCTGTGCTCTCCCTTCGCCTATAGTCTGTCCAAAGTCGGTCTCCTCCCTCCTAAAAATGGTGTTTAATGACGGTTTATGTGTAGGGAAAAGATCCAAACAAAATAACCAAGTTCAAAACCAAATAGGAGACAAAATAAGCTTGAAACTGGACCCGCGCGTCGCCACGCGACACACCTCGCGTCAGGCCGCGCCTCGCTAGCTTAAACATGAGATGAGAGACTCGCGTCGCCCAGCTACTTCTTCAAATCAAATTAGTTGCCTGCCTCTTTATTCCTTGTAGTGTTAGGCTACCTAACCTTTCTTTCCAAGCTTCTTAATATCAAAACCAAAGGTGCTGCTTTTCCAGGTAAGTTCTCCCTTGATTCTTTTCGTTAATGATTCAATAATTACATCTTCTCCAATTGTTTTGTTTATTTTGCTCCAAAATTCCACCTCCAAAGTATCTACACATAAAATAAACTCAATTAAATACAATTATAGTACAATTTAGCATTAAAACACCAAAATATAAGGTAAGTAATACACTAAAAATATTTAATTATAGCCAAACATTAGTTATCGGGTTCAAATTTTAGTTTCGGGACTAGGTATGGTCCGTTTTGCTATTTGAAACTTGTCTGCAAAATTTGGTGCAAATCGGAGTTGGTTTGATAGGATTCAGACGCTTGGTTGTGATTTTAGAAGTTCTTGAGTTTCCTTTGAAATTTCATGCATTTTGACACCTGATTCGTGGTTCTAGGTGTTATTTTGGTATTTTGATTGCGCGAGCAACTTTGTATGATATTATTACTCTTTTGTGCATGTTTGGTTTGGAGCCCAAGGGGCTCGGGTGTATTTTGGATAGGCTATAAACCATTTCGGACTTAAGAGGTTGTTGATTTTCAGCTGTTTCTGATGTCTACTATTTTGTGCTTCGATGTCGCGAAGCTACTCTCACAATCACGAAGCTACTCTCACGATCGTGAAGCTACTCTCGGGAAGGGGAAATTGGGGATGGGCAGGGACTAGGTCGCGAAAGCGAAATAGTAGATGGGTTTACCCTTCGCGAATGCGACAGCCCTCTCACGAATGCTAAGAGTTGTGAGGATCTGGGGAATGTCGGACTGTTAATCATCATGAATGCGAAGGCCGAGGGGATACGTCACAAACGCGAAGGATTCATCGCAAACGTGTAGTCCATTTGGGCTGATGTTCTTCGTGAACGCGTCAGGTGCTTCGCGAACGCGAAGAACGCCTAGCGCCCAGGTATTTAAACATTTCAAAGTCGGAATTTTCACCATTTTCAAGTTTGAGCTCGTCCTAGAAGCGATTTGGAAGAGATTTTCCATCCCAACTTCATTGGTTAGTAACTTTTTAACTTGCTTTATTAAACATCCATTGATTTTAACCTTAATCTTGGATTTTTCATGGTACAAATTAGGGATTTAGGTAGAAATTGGAGATTTTGAGAAATTGAAATTTAGACCTCAAATTGAGGTTGGATTTCAAAATAAAATACATAACCGGACTCGGGAGTGAATGCGTAATTGGGTTTTGGTCTGAATCTCGGATGTTGACCAAGCGGGCCAGGGATTGACTTTTGTTGACTTTTCCTAAAATTATTAAAGATTGAATCTTTTTCACTCGTGGGTAGTTTCTAAAGTCTATTTTGAATTATTTGAACTATATTCGGCTAGATTTGATTGGTTTGGATGCTAATTCTAAAGGAAAAGCCGTGGTTGAGCATTGATTTGGCTGCAGAGTGTGGTAAATATCGTAGTTAACCTTGATTTGAGGGATTAAGAGTTGTTGGTCAATTTGCTAAGTGAATTATGTGTGGGGATAACGTATATGTGAGTTGACGAGTATATATACGTTTTCATTGGGTTAAATCATGCGGATGGAAATTGTTTCTTTGTTCTAAGTTTGTAACGACCCGCCCGGTCATTTTGAGAGTAATATTCCTGATCCCCTATTTACTGCTTTTCCCGTATCTTTTTCTGCTTATGTGACTTGTCGGGAGGTTTTGTTCTTGGTTTCGGAGTATTTTAGGATACTTAGTCCCTAAAATGGAAGCTTAAGTTCCAGAATTTTGACCGTAGTTGGAACTGTGTGAAGCCGACTCCGGAATAGAGTTTCGTCAGTTTTATTAGCTCCGTTGTATGATTTTGGATTTAGGAGCGTGTCCGAATTTTGAATTGGAGGTCTCTAGCTGAATTAGGCTTGAAATGGCAAAAGTTGAATTTTTAGGAATTTTGATCGGAAGTGGACTTTTTGATATTGGGGTCGGATTCCGATTTCGTAAGTTGGAGTAGGTCCGTAATGTCGAATATGACTTGTGTGCACAATTCGGGGTCAATCGGACGTGATTTGATAGGTTTCAGCATCGGTTGTTGAAGTTTGATGTTTCAAGTTTATTAAGTTTGAATTGGAGTGGACTCGCAAGAGCGGTGAAAAGAACGCGGAAGCAGGCGCGCAGAAGCGGGCCTTGATGGCAGAAGCGATTGTTGAGTACTTAAGTTATGTCCGCACCTGCGATATATTTTCCACTTGTGCGGAACCGTAAAAGCAGTGAACCCCTCGCAGAAGCAGAAGTGAGATCGCTGGGCAGAAAAAGGCTAAGTTCGAGGGTTTTATCCCATTTTTATTTTGGTACTTTGAGAGCTCGGTTTTGGGCGATTATTTGAAGGATTTTCAGAGCAATCTATTGGGTAATGATTCTTAACTTATTTATGGTTATATTCTACTAATCTATTGTTGATTTCATCATTTAATTAAGGATTTGGGTAGAAAAAATTGGGAAAAAAAGTTGGAAAGTTCTTCAACCGAATTTTTGGATTTTGATTGAGATTTTGGTATCGGATTTGAGTAATTTTGGTACTAGTAAACTCGTTGAATGGGTGTTCGTATTTTGTGAATTTTACCTGATTTCGAGACATGGGCCCGAGTTGACTTTTTGGAATGATTTTCGAAATTATTGTTAAAGTCTTGATTTCATTAATTAGAATAGTTTATTATAGTTGTATTTATAGTATGTGATTGTTTTTGGATAGATTTGGGTCATTCGGAGGCGGAAAGTCAAGGAAAAAGCGATCTTGTTGATTGATTGAGCTTGGTTCGAGGTAAGTGGCTTGCCTAACCTTGTGTGGGGGAAATCCCCTTAGGATTTGATATAGTTGTGATACTTCTGTGATATGTGAGCATCGTGTACGCAAGGTGACGAGTGCGTACACAGGCTAATTATTGTAAAAATCTGGTTTTACTGAGTAGTAACCTGTTACATCTTAATTAAGCATGTGTAGTTATCCTGTTTTAGCCCAATATCGCATGTCTACGTATCTTAAATGCTTATTTGAAATATGTGCAGCATGCCTAGTTGATTTCCTATTTTTCCTGGATCTGTATCAGTCTTTAACTGTAGAATTCTTGTTGTTAATTGTTTTATTCGTCGGATTCGAGCTGTGTGTTTACTTTTGGGACTACAAGGCAGTATCGGGAGAACCCCCTGCATATTTACTTTTGGTACTATGAGGCGGTACCTTGGGAGATCCCCGTGCACATTTACTTTTGAGACTACGATGCAGTACCTTGGGAGATCTCCTTGCATATTTACTTTTGAGACTACGAGACGGTATCTCTGGAGATCCCTTGTTGTTTATCCCTATGTGTTGTGCTGCTATTTTCCTGTGGTTTTCTTTTTGTTAAATTTCCAATCTCTTATTACATTGCTATTTTCTTCTGCCTTATTTATTATATACCAGTAGGGCCCTGTCCTGACCCCATCACTACTCGACAGAGGTTAGGCTTGGCACTTACTGGATGCCGTTGTGGTGTGCTCATGCTACTCTTCTGTACATGTTTTATGTGCAGATCCAGGTACTTCCTATCAGCCTCGATATCAGTGAGCAGTGAGATTTGCGGAGACTTCAAGGTATATATGCCCGCGTTCGTAGACCTCGGAGTCCCCCTCTATTCCCTCCTATGTAGTTTTCTTTTTCGTACTTTTCTTAGACTCTAGTGTATAGAGATACTTAGCTTTCTCCTATAAGCTTGTGACTTATGACTACCGGGTTTTGTGAATGTTGTTCATATCCGAGCGTTGGTTATTGTACATGCCGAGCGGCATTTTATCATTATATAGTTATCTATTGCAGTCTAGTTGTTGAATTCTATTTTTATTTCCGTTACTTCCGCAAATTGTTAGGCTTACCTAGTCGTAGAGACTAGGTGCCGTCACGACATCTTACGGGAGAGATTTGGGTCGTGACAAGTTGGTATCAGAGCTCTAGGTTCATAGGTGTTATGAGTCACAAGTAGGTTTAGTAGAGTCTCGCGGATCAGTACAGAGACGCCTGTACTTATCTTCGGGAGGCTATGGAACTGTTAGGAAAAATTTCACTTCTTTGATTCCTTATCGTGCGAACTTGTAGACTTTGGAATTATAAGCTTCTGTCTTCTATTCTCTCACAGATTGTGAGGACACCAGTTGGAGCGCAGGCACCTGAGATGCCTGTTACTGCACCAGCTCTTCAGGAGACCCTGGAACAGTTTCTGAGCATGTTCGGTACTCTATCTCAGGCAGGGTTGATTCCACTTGCTCCTGCCACATCCCAGGCCGGGGGAGGAGCACAGACTCTCGCCGCCCGCACCCCAGAGCAGCGGGTTCAAGTGGACCAGGTTTCAGATATCATAGCAATGCAGCCGGTAGCTCCAGCTCAGCCCAAGGTTAGGGCAGCAGTTTCTGAGGCGGAGTAGCTCACGCTTGAGAGGTACAAGAAGTACGAGCCTTATACTTTTAGTGGCTTGGCGTCAGAGGATGCCCAGGGTTTTCTTGAGGAGTGTCACCATATCCTTCTTACCATGGGTATAGCATAGTCGAGTGGGGTTTCTTTCACTACGTTCCAGCTTAGAGGAGCGACCTATCAGTGGTGGCGTGCTTATGAGTTGGGTAGTCCGGCTGAGGTAGCTTCACTCACATGGACTCAGTTCTCGGATATGTTCTTGAGGGAGTATGTTCCCCAGAGTCTCAGAGATGCATGGTGCGCAGATTTTGAGCAATTGCGCCAGGGTTCTATGACTGTGTCAGAGTATGTGGTTCACTTCAGCGATTTGGCTAGACATGCACAAGACTTGGTTTCTATAGTTCGAGAGAGGGTCCGTCTATTTATCAAGGGGCTCAACCCCAGTATCAGATTTAGCATGTCCCGATAGTTAGAGATGGATATTTCTTACCAACAGGTTGTGGGTATTGCTAGGAGATTGGAGGGCATGCTGACTCGGGAGAGAGAGGAAAGAGAGGCCAAGATGTCTCGAGAGCCTGGTACTTATAGTGGTACTCGTGCCCCAACGGTAGCTCGTCATGGTAGGAGTATGTGAGTCGCCCTGTTCATTTAACACTTCCAGCCGCCAGTGGTATTCCGGCTACTCTCAGGCCCCAGGAGCCTTATTATGCACCGCCAGTGTCTAGTATTCCTCCTGCACTGGGTGCTTTCGACGGTCAGTCCAACCATCCTAGCTCGAGCCAGTTGCAGCAGCCACACCCTCCGAGAGCTTATTTTGATTGTGGCGACACTCGCCATATGAAGAGGGATTGCCCCAGACTTAGGAGGGGTGTACCTCCACAGACTACTCAAGCACAACGTGCTTTACCGGGTCCCCAGGCTATGATTACAGCACTAGCTACCACTCCATCTGCTCAGCTAGCTCTAGGTGGAGGTCGGGCAGGTAGAGGTCGCCCTAGAGGGGAGGCCAGGATAGATACTATGCCCTTCCTGTTTATACAGAGGCTGTTGCATCCGACTCTATCATTACAGGTATTGTTCTGGTCTTTCATAGAGATGCATCATTCTTATTTGATCCAGGCTCCACTTATTCTTATGTGTCATCTTATTTTGCTCCATATTTGGGCGTATCCCGTGATTCTTTGAGTTCTCCTGTTTATGTATCTACACTTATGGGTGATTCCATTGTTGTTGACCATGTGTATCGGTCGTGTTTGATTGCTCTTAGTGGTTTTGAGACCATAGCCAATTTATTATTGCTCATCATGGTAGACTTTGATATTATTTTGGGCATGGACTAATTGTCGCCCTATTATGAAATTCTTGATTGTCACCCCAAGACCGTGACGCTGGCTATGCCAGGATTACCATGGTTATAGTGGAGAGGTACCTTAGATTATACTCCCAGCAGAGTTATTTTATTTCTTAAAGCTCAACGAATGGTTGAGAAGGGGTGTGACGCGTATCTAGCTTATGTGTGAGATGTCAGTATTTATACCCCTACAATTGAGTCAGTCCTAGTAGTGAGGAATTATCCAGATGTATTTCCAGCTGATCTTCCGGGCATGCCGCCCGACAAAGATATCGACTTTGCTATTGATTTGTTGACGGGCACTCAACCTATCTCTATTCCTCTATATCGTATGGCTCCTCCTGAGTTGAATGAGTTGAAGGAACAGTTGCAGGAATTGCTTGATAAGGGCTTCATTCGGCCCAGTGTGTCACCTTGGGGTGCTTCGGTCTTGTTTGTGAAGAAGAATGATGGTTCTATGCGTATGTGCATTTATTATCGCCAGTTGAACAAAGTTACAGTGAAGAACATGTATCCATTGCCTCATATTAATGACCTATTTGATCAGTTACAGTGTGCCAGAGTGTTTTCCAAGATTGACTTGCGTTCAGGCTATCATCCGTTGAAGATTCGGGAGCCAGATATCCCGAAGACTGCTTTCAGGACTCGGTATGGTCACTACGAGTTCCTTGTGATGTCATTTGGGCTGACCAACGCCCCAGGAGCATTCATTCACTTGATGCACAGTGTATTCCAGCCCTATCTTGACTCATTCATCATTGTTTTTACTGACAACATTCTGGTGTACTCCCGGAGTCGGGAGGATCATGAACAACACTTGAGCACTATGCTTCAGACCTTGAGGGAAATGAAGTTATATGTAAAATTCTCAAAGTGTGAGTTTTGGCTAGATTCAGTGGCATTTTTAGTTCACGTAGTGTCGAGTGAAGGGATCAAGGTGGATCCGAAGAAGGTTGAAGCTGTGCAGAGTTGGCCCAGAAAAAAGTTGGAAAGTTCTTCAACCGAATATTCGGGTTTTGATTGAGATTTTGGTATTAGATTTGAGTAATTTTTGTACGAGTAAACTCGTGGTTGAATGGATGTTCGTATTTTGTGACTTTTACCCGATTCCGAGTCGTGTGCCCGGGTCGACCTTTTAGTGCAATTTTCAAAATTCTTGTTAAAGTCTTGATTTCATTAATTAGATTAGTTTATTATAGTTGTATTTATAGTATGTGATTGGTTTTGGCTAGATTTAGGCCATTCGGAGTCGGAAAGTCGAGGAAAAAACGTTCTTGTTGATTGATTAAGCTTGGTTCGAGGTAAGTGGCTTGCCTAACCTTGTGTGGGGAAAATACTCTTAGGATTTGGTACTGTTGTGATACTTCTGTGATATGTGAGCGCCATGTACGCGAGGTGACGAGTGCGTACACAGGCTAATTATTGTAAAAATCTAGTTTTACTGAGTAGTAACATGTTACATCTTAATTGAGTTATACCAGCATGTGTATTTTATTCATCCAGGGACTGCCAAAATGTATCAAGATTTGCGGCAACATTATTGGTGGAGGAGAATGAAAAAGGATATAGTTGCATATGTAGCTCGGTGTCTGAATTGTCAGCAAGTTAAGTACAAGCATCAGAGACCTGGTGGTTTGCTTCAGAAGTTAGAAATTCCTGAGTGGAAGTGGGAGCGTATCACAATGGATTTTGTTGTTGGAATCTCACGGACTCAGAGAAAATTTGACGTAGTTTGGTTCATTGTGGACAGGTCGACCAAGTCAGCACATTTCATTCCAGTGGCAGTTACCTATTCTTCATAGTGGTTAGCTGAAATTTACATTCATGAGATTGTCTGCCTACACGGTGTGCCCGTGTCTATTATTTTCGATCGAGGTACGCAATTTACCTCACAACTTCTGGAGGGCTGTAAAGCGTTAATTAGGCACGCGGGTTGAGTTGAGTACAACATTTCATCCACAGACAGATGGACTGTCAGAGCGCACTATTCAGATATTGGAAGATATGCTTCGCGCTTGTGTTATAGACTTTGGAGGTTCTTGGGATCAATTCTTGCCACTTGCTGAGTTTGCTTATAATAATAGCTACCAGTCGAGCATTCAGATGGCTCCATATAAGGCATTATATGGAAGGCGATGTCGTTCGCCAGTTGGCTGGTTTGAACCGGGAGAGGCTCGGTTGTTGGGTACCGATTTGGTACAGGATGCCTTGGATAAGGTCAAGATTATTCAAGATCGATTTCGCACAGCTCAGTCTAGGCAAAAGAGTTATGTCGACCGTAAAGTTCGTGATATTGCATTCATGGTTAGAGAAAGAATATTACTCCGGGTTTTGCCTATGAAAGGTGTAATGAGGTTCGGAAAGAAGGGCAAGTTGAGCCCTAGGTATATTGGACCCTTTGAAATTCTTGAAAGGGTGGGGGTAGTAGCCTACTGGCTTGCATTACCACCAAGTTTATCAGTGGTTCATCCAGTGTTTCATGTGTTAGATTTCAGCTCAGTCCAATTGGACAAAGATTTGACTAACGAGAAAGAGCCGGTGGCTATTCTAGACCCGCAGGTCCGGCAGTTGAGGTCTAAGAGTTATCCTTCAGTTCGAGTGCAATGGAGAGGTCAGCCGATAGAGACATCTACCTGGGAGTCCGAGTCGGACATGCAGAGTAAATATCCACACTTATTCACCAACTCAGGTATGTTTTCTAACTTCGTTCGAGGACGAACGTTTGTTTTAGAGGTGGAGAATGTGATGACCCAAAATATCATCTTTAATTTTAATAATTAATTTTGTGCTCTAAGACCTTGAAAAACACTATTTATTATTTTTCGACTTGCGTACGCAGTCCGTATAATTTTTCGGAAAGTTTGTGTGAAAAATTGATTAAAATGTGAAATAGAGCTTTAAAAACTCAACTGAGTAAAATTTCACTAGGTCTGTATCATGATTTGATACTTGGGCATATGCCCGGAATCGAATTTCGAGGTTCCTAGCCCGAGATATGGTATTTTGATAAAATATTAAAAGTTTGAAAGTTTAATGCTTTTTAAGAATTTACTGATATTAGATTTATTGATACCAGATCCGTATTTTGGTTCCGAAGCTCGGTATAGGTCCACTATAATATTTATGACTTGTCTGTCGAATTTGGTAAGAAACGGAGTTGATTTGACGTGATTCGGAAGTCCGGTTGTAAAAATATAAGTTTTAAAATTTTCTTGAAGATTTTCTTTGATTTGGTGTCCGATTCGTAGTTCTAGGTGCTATTTTGGCGATTTGAGCGCGCGAGCAAGTTCGTATGAGATTTTTGGACTTGTGTGCATATTTGGTTTGGAGCCCCGAGGGTTCGTCATAACTGTGAGTTGGAAAGTTAATTACAGGTGTTTGGAGCCTAATATAGCACCAAGTCACCAAGATGAATGTACTTGAGTAGTGATATTATAGTTTCTTCAGGGTGAGTTTCGGATAGTTAACGGGTTGAAGACAAATCAGTTTTTTATAAAATCTTCCAAAAACGAAAATTTAAGATTTGAAGATCCATTTGACATCGAAATTGGATAATTTTTGTATGGTTGAACTCATAGTGAGTGTTTCGGGGATTTGAGACATGGGTCCCACTGTCGAATATTTAAATAAATTTCGCATTTTTATCTGGAATATTAGTAAATTCATATGGAATTAATTCCTATGATTCGTATTGAGTATATCGAATTGTTTGTGAATAGATTTGACGCTTTTGGAGACAAATTCAAAAGGAAAAGCTATGGTCGAATAATTTATTGGAATTTGCAAAGCGAGGTAAGTATCGTGGTTAACCTTGACTTGGGAGAATAGAATCCTTAAACTATTTGTTATGTGAAATGCATGTGAACGACGTATAGGCGAGGTGACGAGTGTCTATACATCGTCAAATTAATTATTTGCATAATTACTTAAAAAATCATAAATCGTTTTAAATCATGACTTAATTGTTATAATAATTGTTTCTCTCCAATTCTTTGTCAAATATTAATTCTTGAATTCCTGCAATAATTGTTACATCCTATTTGATTTATGTGTCTTAATTATTATTTGACATTTAGCATACTAAATATTAACTGCCTATTTTCTCCATGATTTTCACACGTAATTGCTAATTGCCATTGTTTGTTCATAAATAAATTATAATTATTGTGTGCCTTGATGCTTAATAGTTTCTCATTGGACATGG
Organism: Nicotiana tomentosiformis; assembly: GCF_000390325.3. NCBI lineage: Eukaryota > Viridiplantae > Streptophyta > Magnoliopsida > Solanales > Solanaceae > Nicotiana > Nicotiana tomentosiformis. The sequence goes on from NC_090819.1 coordinate 67,324,237, forward strand.
TAATTATTAGAGTAATTTTTATTACATTTATGAGTTGTTTAAAGTTATATTGGGTGAATGGGCTGCACGCCGCAACGTAAATGAAAGTATATATCTATATAGTGGGGGATCAGATTGTACGCCGCAACAGACTTATTTAAAAGTCTATATTGGGGGATCGGATTGCCCGCCGCAACAGACTTATTTAAAAGTCTATATATATATTGGAGGATCGAAAATGAATATATTGTGGGAGTGAAAATTGGTTGAATTAATAATTGGTTATCACTGTTGATTTGGCTTCACCTATTATACATGAGTTACCTGATTTATTTCTATTATTTGTTGTTATTACTAATATTGCGTACAGGTTAATGTAAGTGACCTGTCTTAGCCTCGTCACTACTTCGTCGAGGTTAGGCTCAGCACTTACCAGTTCATGGGGTCAGTTATACTGATACTACACTCTGCACTTCTTGTGTAGATTTCTGAGTTGGTCCTAACGACGTACCATAGACTTGCTCGGATTTCAGCTACCAGAGGAGACTTGAGTTATAACTGCATGGCGTCTGCAGTTCTGAAGTCCCCGCCTACTTTACTTTAGCTGTGTGTTTGTTTTCAGACAGCTTTATTTTATTTAGACCTTTATTTGTATTATTCTAGAAGCTCATGCACTCGTGACACCAATTCTGGAATGGTATTTAGACTCCGTTATTTTTATGAATTATTCACTACATTTAAGACTTTACTTCCGTATTTGTTTCTTTGTTATTAGTAAATTTAAAAAATATTTTAAAATGGATTATATTATTGTAATGTTGGCTTGCCTAGCAAGTGAAATATTAGACGTCATCACGGTCTCGAAGGTGGGAATTTCGGGTTGTGACACCATGTCACACTTCAATTTGATTGGTCGGAAAGAGTTTGTTCTTATCGTAACTCTTCCCTCCCACAACTATAAATAGGGGTCTTCATAACCCAAAAAAGACACCAGAAGTTATAACAAGAAGCAAGAAAGAGCTCGTGGAGCAAACATTGCAAATTCCTCTACAAGTTTCAAGTTCAAGCAATCAAGTTCAATTTCAAGCAATCAAGTTCAAGCTTAAGAACGAAGAACAAATCAAGTTCAAGCTCAAGAACGAAGAACAAATCAAGTTCAAGTTCAAGCAATCAAGCTCAAACTCAAAAACAAGATTATCGTTCGTGGCAACAACTACATATTCAAGATCAAGCTTGAAGGCCCTCGAATTTATTTACTATTGGAAAGAAGAATCAGATGATTCATAGAGATTGTGCACTCAAATTATTTGAAATCAAATATTACGATTGTTGCGATATTTTTCGGTCTTGAATTTATTTTTTCGACGCAAATATATTGTCTACAGTTGCTTTTTATTTATCCAACCTAATAAAGGAAGAAACTCTACGGGATATATCCTCAATCATCTCAAATCTCAATCGAGATATTCAACTTAAAATTGTTCAAGTTTTTGTATGAATTTTCTTGAAAAAGTATTTATTCATAAATACACAAATGGTAAGCTAACTGAAAGATGTCATTTTTTTTCTCACAAGCAAAATGCATAAAATACAAATTGTCCTTTTTTTTTAGTCTATAAGAAGTTATTTCCAATATATTGAAGAATAAAGCATTATTACAAAATAAAGTCTAACTGTTACACCTTGATTAGTCTATTTTTTTAACATTTTGGGGAGAGGTTTCTCTCTCTGTCGAAACACACAACCATGCATTTGAATATTGTATTTTTATGGAGGCAAGAGTCAATGATTGTTATTGAATTTCTTCCAATTAATGAATTTTGAAAGGATTGTGTTAATATTATCCGAGAAGCTACATGAAAAACATGTTAATATCATATTAGAATTTATTCTTAATTTTATAAATTATTATGTTTTCGTGTGTGTCTGTATATAATTAATTATTATTTAAATTTGGGCTTTTTAAAAATAAGCTTAGTTCGATGCAAAACATATTTTAAGTGTTTATATTTTCCAAAGATATTTTTAAGAGAAATATATTAAAAAAATACTCTTCCTATTTCTTTTCTATTTTTTTATTTCATATTATATTTCTTTTACTATTTTATTTTCACTTAAAATAGCAAGTGCTTTAATATTATTTAGATTTCTGCACTAAAATATAACATAATAGCTTGCTAATCAATTCACTTTAAATTATTTTTAAAATTTTATTATGGTTTCTTTAATTGAGGATCACTCATATATTCTAAATTTCAGTCACTTATAGGCACCTTCGTAAAACTATACATTAAGTTCCTCTCTTCGTAATAACTTAACTTTATTTTTTAATAAAGTACATTTTGTTTGTAGAATAATAAACAAATATAGTCACAGAAACTCTCTTGTAGTAAGAATTGAGTAATAAAAATATACTACATACAATTAATTAAGGTGTTATCATGCCTTTACCCTTTAAAAACGATGAAAGTTGAGCATATCTTTCTAAAGTTTGTAATTTTTTCATATTGCCTTTTTATAATTTGTATATTTTTATTCGTAAATATATTTAATACAAGTGATAATTTTGATCTTTAACAAATCCATGAAAACAATACCCCACATAAATCATTATAGTTTCTCCTTTTTAATCTCCAAAATATACCAAGGAAAGAAACTAAACCAAAAACTTAATATTATGGCAAAAGATACTAAACAAAACCAATATATATATATATATATATATGTAAAACACAAGAAAATTAGAGATTTATTATCACAAAACAGAAAATACTCAATAATAATAATACAAAGGTACTAACATGCAAAAAGAGAAGAATTTGCACCATTGTATAGGAAGGACATTAACTTACCGATCGAAGAAAAATATTTGATGCGTGATGGACTCCTCCATTTATTTGCTTTCTTATCTCCATATTTTTAAGAGAAGAAGTCAAAAGATAAGGATTGAAAGAAAGAAAAGGAAAATCTAAATTAAAGATATTACTGCACACACATGCTTGTTTACTTGGGGTCGTTTGGTATGAGGTATAAGAAGGTATAGTGATGGCGTAAAAATTTAATACCATCTTAATACTTTGTTTGGTTAGCAAACCTGATATAAGTTATCTCGGGAGTAAAATTTGTACCGGAATAACTTATACCTTATTGAGGGTGGGGTAATTAGTGCCGGGATAATTTATACCTGCTTCTTAGAAATTATGCAATTGTCATTTTTAATACAACATACCAAACAGTAGATAAAAAATAATACTAGGATAACTAATCCCAACATAACTAATCCCAGCATAATTTATCCCAACATAACTTATCCCAGCCGTATTCAAATTAAACAACCCTAATTTTCTTCAGAAAATTATTCATCCTAATTTTGGATCTCTATGCCATTTGTCGTGTTGTATGGAAACAATATGATTCTCAAAACTTAAAGGTTTCAAAGAATACCACAATCTTGTAGGACCATTATTTCTTTGGTTAGAATAATACTCAGCCTTCATCATTGGTCTTTAGCCGCATGTTTAATTTGTACCGTTTCAAAAACTTTGAAAAATATGAAATCTGGAAATTAAGAAGGTGAAGTGGCACGTCCTCTCTTCGGCCATATACCACATTTATTCTATTCTCAAATTTCCAGCCTTTTCCACTTTTTCCTTTGTTTTATTTTTAAAAAGCCAAAGTCATTTCTTAAATGACACTTGTTTTGGAAAGAAAAGGCACCTTTTCGGATGAGGGTTTTTATTTAAAAAATAAATTATAAGTAAGAATATATAGGATAGTAAAAAGGGCATTTAAGTAATTTAACTTTTTAACTAAGGACGTTTCACTTTTATAATAATATAAATATAATATAAATATAGATATAGATATAAATAATATAATATATGATGATTTTAGTATAATATGATATGATGATATGAATTAGAAGTCGATTTTAGTTCTTAGAACTATATGTCACAAGCTCAACGGCTTACTAATATGTTGGACTTTACATCATGTTAATTTATTCGTCATACTAAGGCTTGGTGTGCTTATAAACTCTTTTAAATGTGTGTAAGAACAACTATTTTATAATTGAGTACGGACAATTCTAATTTCAACTGACTCATGGAATCCTCCGAGAATTTATTCTGCTTCCTATGTTAATTAGTTTAGTCATGCCCCCTAACTTTTTGGCGATATTCTTCTCCCTTAAATTAATACTTCCAGTATATTGTAAATATTTAATGGTGTTAGGTCATCTTAATTAGAATTTTTAAAACTTTAAACATTCTTATGTCGAGCATAGCATGCATGATGCAACAGCTGTCACGATCCGAAATTTCTACCATCAGGACCGTGATGGCGCCTAACATTTTACTTGCTAGGCAAGCCAACGATAGAGATTATTAAGCCAAATTCTTATACATTTTAATAATTAACAGTAAATAAGCTATAACAAGGTAAAAAGAAAGCGCGTAAATCCATAACAACTTTAATGCTTATACACAACTACCCAGAAACTGGTGTCACAATCCACGAACTACTAAGATTTAGCTACAAGTAAGGTGTTTGAAGGAAATACAACCGTTTTCGATACAAATGAATTAGTAAAGAAAATGCATAGAAGGGGACGCCGGGGCCTGCGGACGCCAACAGGACTATCTTGGGTCTCCAAACAGATCAAGCCAGCAGCTAGACTGAGGGTCAACTCAGTCCGGTACCAAAATTTATACAGAAAGTGCAGAGTGCAGTATCAGTACAACCGACCCCATGTACTGGTAAGTGTCGAGTCTAACCTCGGCGAAGTAGTGACGAGGCTAGGACAAGACACCTACAAATAAACCTGTGCAATATATATCAATATATACAATAATAACAACAACTTAAGAAGCAAGGCAAGAAATATTGGGAAGGGGACATGCTAAGGGGATTACATGGCAAGGAATCAACACAGGAATGAGAACATGATCAATCGATATACCTTTAGCAGAAAGAAACAAGTAAACACAGTAAAGAAAAATGCACGACATCACCCTTCGTGTTTTTACTCTCAACCTCACCATAAGAAACAATAGAAACGGCATGGCATCACCCTTCGTGCATTAACTCTCTCATAACATGGCACGACATCACCCTTCGTGCATTATCACTCACTCACAACGTTGCACTGCATTACCCTTCGTGCTTTAACACTCTCCCTCACCAAGACAATGAACAATAATAATAGGGAGATAGAAATATCAAGAACAAGTCTTACTTCAACATTTAATTCTACGTTACTAACCTCAACTTTGAGTCAATACCCAATCAATACCAATTTCCGTGAAACATAATAAGTGTTGTTCAACTTAACGAATAGCAAGTCTAATCATGAACAATATGATCAAGGAATACCACAATTATAATAATAAGACTCACTCGCATGTTATGACTCGACAACAACACATAGGTACTCGCTGGATTGGACAGTTTAACAATGTATATACAAATAACAGTAATGAAGAATTAGACAGGAGATATTGGGAGGGAAAAACATGTTGGGGGAAATATGAGATAAAGAATCACAACAGAATGATAACTGGAACAACCAACATATTATGAATCAACAGGAACACGAATACAGTAAAGGAAAAATGCACGGCATCACCCTTCGTGCTTTTACTCTCAATCTCACCATAAAGTCAATAGAAATGGCATGACATCACCCTTCGTACATTAACTCTCATAATATCCTCCAAATCATTATTCGGACATACTCCTAAGTTCAAAATCGCTCAATAGAGCTAACGAAACCATCAAAGCTCCATTCTGGAGTTATTTACACATAAGTCAATATCCGATTAATATTTTCAACTAAAGCTCAGAACCTTGAGACTAAGTGTCTCAACTCATTCCGAAACATCCCTGGAACCGAACCAACTACCCTGGCAAGTCACATAGTAACTATTAAGCATAAAATGAGCTGTAAATGGAGGAACGAGGCTACAACTATTAGTCATCAAAGTTGGGCTAACTCAATTTGACAAAGCAATAACTCCCTTCAATCATAAAATGGAAACGGAAGTGGATATGTTTGGGAGGCAGCAAATCTTTACTTTAATAAGAATTCAACCAAAATTCCTACAATTCCTTATCCACACAATAATTGGAAGTGAGAAGTTAGCAATTATTATAAGATTTCAACAAATTTCATTCTCAAACCACTTCAATCAGATTCTAAACATTACATAGACAACGTGATTTATTCAACCAAAATCCAACGAAGTTTCTTAGCACAATTAGCAACGCAAAAAAATTTTGGGGTTCTTAAGGAGTACGGTGCAACCCTTTCCAAGAACATCATACGGATTTTCCCTACTCTAGGTATGTTAAGGCCATTTCTTCTTTCTTTTCGGCATGATCTATACGACACAAATGAAATGAGTAAATGCACAAATTCCATAAATGAATCTATTCATAGAAGTATTAGAGATGTCTATGTTCTTGAATTCACATGTATCTTATTATTCTATTGTCTGTTCATGGGTCTCAAAAATACGTAAGTTGGTAAAGTTTCTTTCATGATATTAATCAGAGGCATAATTGTCTTATAACGTACCGAAAAATTTTATTAACGTATTTCATAGGCATTTCATGCATTTATACATGTACATTGACCCATGACCAGATGACGTTATATACGCATATATATATATATGTATATGGGATATGGAAAAGGTTATGGCGTTATATACGCACCACCACCTGATCAGCTGGTATACGTTGATGATTTTGCCCACAGTGGCCGAAATAATATGATGGGATGCCCTCAGAGGCCTGACGATGTTATGAAACATGTACCTATGCACAACATGACATTCATACGTATATTCATGACACTATAATCATTTCATGAATTACAGAGTTATCCAGACTTACAGGTTGAGTCATTTACTCTATATTTCTTCCATGTCTGTTATGTACTTATTTATGCACCTTACATACTCGGTACATTATTCGTACCGACGTCCCTTTTTCTTGGGAATGCTGTGTTCCATGCCCGCAGGTCCCGATAGACAGGTCGAGAGCCCTCCAAGTAGGCTATCAGTTCAGCGGGAAATGTTGGTGCGCTCCATTTGCTTCAGAGTTGCTTGTTTGGTTAGTATGATTTAGACGTGTATTGTTGGTATGGCGGGACTCTAACCCGACCTTTATGAAAATTATATATTCTTAGAGGCATGTAGATAGATGTCATGTACGTAAAAGATTGTATGGCCTTGTCGGCCTATGTTCAGTGTACGAGTGGTTATTTTGGTCTTATAGGCCCGCATGTCTTGTATATAAGTTGGTATTACATGTTGAATTCTACTTATCCCACGACAGCCTTCCGGCTCAGTTATCTATGATAGTATGACATGAAAAGATACGTTACGTTGGTACTCGGTTGAGTAAGGTACTGGGTGCCCGTCGCGTCCCATCGATTTGGGTCGTGACAAACGTGAACACTATCTCGTGAATGCGAAGGCTTGGCAGCCAATTCTCTTCGCGAATGCAACAGTGGCCTCACGAACGTGATGCACACTGTCGCCCAGCACTTAAAACATAATCAAACACGGATTTAAGCCATTTCTTCAACAGTTTTCAAGAACCAAATGGGTAGAGGCAATTTTCAAGAGTCATTTTCTTCCCCAAAGTGTTGGTGAGTTATTCCAAACCATTTTATTCCAATTACCCATAACATTTTATGAATTATCAACCTAAAATCTAGAGTTTTCATGGTATATTAGGGGTTTGGGTAGAAACTAGGGATTTCGGAAATTTGGGGATTTAGACCTCAATTTGAGGTCGGATTCCAAAACAAATTACATATTCGGGCTCAGGGGTAAATGGGTAAATAGATTTTGGTCCGAACCTCGGGTTTTGACCAAGCGGGCCCGGGGTCGGTTTTTCGACTTTTTGGAGGAAAATTTGAGAAATTTAATTTATGCTATGTAATTAATTCCTTTAGCAATATTTGATAATATTGAGTCATTTTTGACTATATACGAGTGGTTTGGAGGTGAATTCCAAAGGAAAAGTTGTGATTGAGAATTAAGTGGCCTTCGGAGCGAGGTAAGTGTTGTGTCTAACCCTGACTTGAGGGAATTAGGAATCTTAGACTATTTGCTATGTGAAATTCATGTGAGCGGCGTATATGTAAGGTGACGAGTACTTATGTGCTGCCAATTTACCTATTTTCCATGTTTCTTCCGTTTTTCTTATATTGTCTCTTTCCTATGACTAATTACTACGTGTTTATACTAGTGTTGTTAAATTGATCGTTCTTATCATGTTTATGGATTTTTTGGTGATAATTCAGAATTTATTTCAAAGTTGAGATTGATATTGTGGAACCAAATGTTGAATCAAGGCTTGTACTTGTTATTCTATCTCATTGTTGTTATATATGCATTTCATTATGGTAAGGGAGAGTGTTAATGCACGAAGGGTGATGTCGTGCCATATTGTGAGTGTTAATGCACGAAGGGTGATATCATGCCATATTATGAGTGTTAATGCACGAAGGGTGATGTCGTGCCATATTATGAGTGTTAATGCACGAAGGGTGATGTCGTGCCATATTATGAGTGTTAATGCACGAAGGGTGATGTCGTACCATATTGTGAGTGTTAATGCACGAAGGGTGTAGGTGACTTTCCTTAGCCTCGTCACTACTTTGTCGAGCTTAAGCTCGACATTTACCAGTACATGGGATCGATTGCACTGATACTGCACTCTGCACTTCTTTGCAGATTTTGGTACCGGCTCGGGTTGATCAAAATTTTTGCTATCGGACCGCTATCCGAAGACCCAAGGTAGATCTATTGGCGTTCACAGACCTTAAAGTCCCCATCTATCTTTTCTGTTCTACTATTTCTTTCACTCAGACAGTTATATTTCTTTCAGACTATTACTTGTAGTAAATTCTAGAATGCTCGTGAATTGTGACTCCAAATCCGGGTGGTAGTAATTAATACAGTTTTTATATTATTTCGCACTTATTACATTTCATCTTAGTTAATTATTGTTATTTACTGAATGGAAATAAGGAATTGGTTTAATGATTCTCTAACGTTGGCTTGCCTAGCAAGTGAAATGTTAGGCACCATCACGGTCCCGTCGGTGGGAATTCCGGGTCGTGACAAATTGGTATCAGAGCACAAGGTTACATTGGTCTCACGAGTCACAAGCAAACTTAGTAGAGTCTGAAGGATCGGTACGGAGACGTCTGTACTTATCTCTCAGAGGCTATGAAGTTTAGGAACAATATCACTTCTTTCATTCCTTATTGTGCGGCATTGATTTTGCTTGAAACATATATCTCGTATTCCTTTATATCCACTCATATATGACATTGCGCACTCGATATCAGTTGTGCGTCGATGTTTCGTGATGCCGCGGATGGACTACGAGGGAGCCAGAGATGCTCAAACATTTCCTCAACGTGTGGTTTTGACTGAAGATGCGGACGTATTAAGAGATCACCCAGTGAATCATGTGGGGGTGCAACGAACCTTGGCATATGGTTGATTTATACGAGTTGTGAAGGTTAATATTGTGGATCATCGGACGTGGTGAACTATGACTTCGCGCCGAGTGGGGGAGTCCACTATCAATAAATAGATTGCGAGTCATGTGTTATATCAGTTTTTTCCTGAAATGTATATATGTGGTACTGAAAGGTTCCCCAAAATTTACACATGTTTAAGGCCTGGGATTTTGTAGAGGATAAGGTTGGGACTTGCGGTATGTCCGCCTCCTTAATAATCTTATACCACATAATCTTACTAAATTTTTGCCACCTTTCAAGTATTATATAAGAGTCACAATGTTTAGATTAATAGGCTGCCACATTTTTGTAGTCCAAACTTTATCCAAAATCACCATTAATTAACCACTAATCTTATGATTAATTTGATAATCTTCCACTATCCAATAATTAACCAATTACCTACATAATTAAGAATTACCTCAAATTACTTAAAATACTACTCACTTTTAATATACCTTGTACACCTTACTATCATAGCCATGTGGTACCTTGTATGGTACTAGTCCATAAATACCGGATATTTTTAGCTCGGATCGTATTTTATCCCAAAATGTCAAACTTCGACGAAATTCATTTCCTTGGATTCTCTTACCCTCTTACCTTCACGAATTTACTTATCAATTGTTTGAAATAGCGTGATGCTTATAATCCCAAAATAAATCTCATTCCCAAACATACGTCGATTAACTTACGACGAAGCTTTAACGTACGAAAACGTGGGGTGTAACATCATTCCCCCCTTTGGAACATTCTTCCTCGAATGTTGACTGGTGCACTTATCACTTCCATACCCTATGTCTTTCGAATACTTTATTACTCTCCTTGCCATCTAGGCAGCTGTTCTGTGAATAAATCTAAAGGCCAGGGCATTCCCCACTTTAGGCCTCTTTCTCACACCACGACTTATGGTCAGAATCCTTCCAGTCTCGTAACTGTTGCTACCTTATATCATGCAGCCTGTATGACTCTGACTTTGTAAGTGCGCTTATGCGACTCTTCTCTTCTTTTCCTTCCAGCCTTTAGCCAATCTCTAGGCCTCACTTTGTAAATATATACAAAGCTTGACAAGACGTCCCTCTGAGAATCTATAGGTATACTTGAAGTTCTTTGCTCGGTACCCTTTTTTTGAACTTACGAATATTGCTATATCTTATTTCATAGGTCCGCTTATCCATTCGTATGACTTTACTACATCTAGGTAGGTCATACTATACCATAACTCTAACTTTGATCTATCGTTACTGAGGTATGTTACCGAACTCCAGGTTACTTTTGTTACTTATCCCATATGTATAAATCTAAGTCCTTTAATGCTTCCTCATTACTTGTTCATCTTAAGAATGATGGCCTAATCTCACCTCATATTTTATGACTTGTGTCCATCCATTGTTGATTCACCTCAATATTGATCTATCATCTGCCACTGCTAACTTGATCTCTTATGTAACACTGCCGCTAGGGCTCACGTCTCATTGGGGACATCTGGAGTAATTAGATTGATCCACCTAGGGGCGATACTATACTTCCATAACCGTACTTTATAGTATCTCAATACGATTCACCTTACGTCATTTCTGGAACATCGAGCGAGATATCGCATTGTCTCAAACTCTTCTTTACTATTTTAATTTAGACCCCTCGATACCTAGAACCCATAGGCTGGAAAATATGCCACTAACGATGCCGTTATTATTCCTGAATACTGAATACTGAATCCCCGCGTTTCTAGCCTTCCATCCGAAGTCTGAAGTATTCACAACCTTCTGTATTTGAGTATCTCGTACATTGTTCACCTTTACTTTACTTGCCTTAAAAATCTTACATTACATCTTCTACCTCTTTCATGACATCCCTTCCATATAAGTATGATTCACATCCACAATTTGAAGCTCTATTATAATACTTACACCTCTGGTACATACACAATCTCATACTGGTACTCTTCTAACTGGCTCTATCATAGAAGCGCTATGGAATATGGTGGTTTTGTAGTACTATCTCTCTTATGCCTCTGATATTAAGGATGATCTTGTAATATTCTCAATCACGTTTTCTATAATTATTTGGGGCCAATAATCAGACTCCTGATTTACTTGGTTGATATAACTCTTTAGTTTCCTCTTCTTTCTGATCAGCCTTTATGTAGGCTTAAGCTATCTTCCAATCTATGACTCATGGCATTTAGTTATTACTTTTAGCCTTTCATGGACGCTATGTAAAACCACGATACCATCTTCTAATGATTCAATCCTTTGTATATGATATGGACCCAATTCCTTCTTTTAACTTATACCGGAGTCTTCTATGGCTGATCATTAATCGAATAATTCCTTTCATTCCATCTCAGTTTCCTTCAAATGTAAGCAATTTCTTTTCCTGGTCTTTGCCCCTTGTTGCGTGCATACTTAGCTTATCTGAGTTCTCACATATGCCAAGATTTTTGTGCAACTCATATGGTCTCGAATATTAATTTTGGTTTTACTCCCCGCTCATTGGCCATGGTAGGTGCCACTTTCTTATGGAATGCATATAAAGTTGTTGTGAGACTGTTGTTATAAGACCATTCCCTCCTTAGGTCACTTAGCTTAGGTTGAAGACTTCTTCCTTACTTTCTCAGCTAGTCTTTCATTGTAGTATTTAGGGAGGATCCTCTAACTCTTGTAAAGCTGTGAGCTTATTACATTGTATACTTGACAGACCTTTTAATGTCCTTCCTTTCCTATAATTATTCGTAGTTACTTACTTCCACCCTCTTGTGCTTGTAGGGTTACTTCTGAACTTGATATTTTGACTGACTTCCCAGTGGCACTCTTTTTTATCTAAGTAACACTGATATGGTACCTTTAACTACCCCAACTCCTATATAAATATTTTTAAATGATCACGATGTCATAACTGTGAGGCTGAATTCACTATATTGGGTTTTACTATATTTATCTTACACGACCTTCTGACTCGTCTATAACCTCCTGTATAGCCATAACTAGGCTCTTCCTGATCAATTACTAACTACTCGTTGGCCCATTCTCATCTCAATATTCCATGTAATCTTTCTTGGGTTATTTCCTTTGCCTTAACTTACGTCTCGCATTGGCTCCTTATTTATTAATAACAGCTCAGGAACGAACCCTTACTTCCTCTCCTTGACGTCGTGCTTGCACAATATTCTAGAATCGTAGCATATCTGTAGGATTTGGATAAGTACCATCTCATCATTTTTTTAATTTATATTTTTATCGCATTCTTCCTTTACCATTCCATAGTCACTAGAACCACTTAATTCCAACTTAATGCCACATCACTCCATATTCCCCCCTTTAGGGGAGCACTAAGAACTGAAGCCACGAGGATCTACCTATAGATATTCTACCTCTTCATCTTTGGCGTCGTTTCATAACATCAATAATCCTTACTCGCAATGGAGACACTTAGTGCAGCTGGCACATACAATCCCTTAAGCTTAACTTTGTTCATATTGCTTGCTTTAGGGAAGTGTCTTCCTGAATGGCCATTCTCTGAATTTCTCATGAATCGTCTTCTGTTGTCCATTCTATTATCGCCGCAACGCAAATCTCAAATTCTCATGATGTTGACTATTATCAAGTCACTCATTCCCTAGTTCATGTTTAGTTTATCTTGTTCACCAGACCATACTGATTTCTATTATTCTGGGATCTGTTGCGTCAGAGTCACGCACTTATTTTTCGAAGTGAGGATATGACTTTATGGCCTATACTCTTTTGTTGTCCCAAGACCTGTTACCTCTCGTTTTTCCCTTCACTTGACTATAGACTCTGTAATACTATCATTTTTTGATCTACCGTTGTCATCCATGTACCACATTTTACTCATACTGCTCGATTAACTCTCTTCTTATTTTACTGCTAACATTTATGTCTATAACTTTATTCTAAAAATTTGAACAAAATATTCTTTTGCTTTTAGCCCCTCTTGTTCTATCCATTGGCTCCTCGAATTGTCTAACATTCTCTTTCTACCAGGGATGGGAGCCACACTAAGGTAATATTTATCCCTTCCAGGCTTCCAGTGCTTATCTTTTTAGTACTCATATCTAGCTGTACTATTTTAGGGTGCACCATCGAGGTGTCTCACAAAAAGATCCATTACTACGTTTGCACTATCCTTTGGAAATGTCAACTAACTTTACCAATCCATCCACTATTTTGGGTTACTCTATCCCCAGCCGTATCCTGATAACTTGTCCTTCTCTTAAACTATGTTTGTTGGGAGTATGTCTGTTAGATCCCATAGGACATAACTGAGATCGGTGTGGCCGATTGTACATACATCTGTCACTGTTGAAGGTAACTCAAAATGCTTATATCTCCCTTCCTGAATGGTAAATAATGATAATCTTTATTAACTGGATGCCTCGTACCCTTTTTCATCTTGCTTCTTTTTGTCTTGAAACTTGTATTTATCTTCTGAATCTCTCATTGTCTTTCACCATAAAGGTGGATAAATGTTCTTGCCTTAAGGTTCCTTATCAAGAGACTTACACATCTTAGTGTACACATGATCTGCTAAATACCTCATATTTATCCATCATAAGCATGATGCAAAATTGAGTTCCTCTTACTCAAATCTTCCACAACTATATCTCTTACCAACCGTCTTTTTGGATGTAAGCATTGTTGTATTACGAATAAGATAGAGTTTAGGAAATTGAGTTCTTACAACTGAGCTCTACCACACGATCTAGAGTAAGAAGAAAGAGTAATAGTCCCAAATGCCCTGTAGCCTCCTTCTTATAAGTGTGGTGCACGACACACCCTTAAACAAGACTCTACTAGACACGACTTGTAGACTCCCTAGGACAGAACTACTCTGATACCACTTTTGTCACGATCCAAACCGATGGGCCGCGCAGGCACCCAGTACCTTACTCAACCGAGTACCAACGTAACGTATCTTTTCATGCCATACTATCATAGATAACTGAGCCGGAAGGCTGCCGTGAGATAAGTAGAATACAACATGTAATACCAACTTATACACAAGACATGCTGGCCTATAAGACCAAAATAACCACTCATACACTGAACATAGGCCAACAAGACCATACAATCTTTTACGTACATGACATCTGTCTACAAGCCTCTAAGAATACATAATTTTCATAAAGGTCGGGACAGAGTCCCGCCATACCAACAATACACGTCTAAATCATACTAACCAAACAAGCAACTCTGAAGTAAATGAAGCACACCAACTTCTCCCCCTGAGCTAATAGCCTACTTGGAGGGCTCTCGACCTGTCTATCGGGACCTGCGGGCATGGAACGTAGCATCCCTAAGCAAAAAGGACGTCAGTACGAATAATGTACCGAGTATGTAAGGCGCATAAATAAGTACATAACAGACATGAAAGAAATATAGAGTAAATGACTCAACCTGTAAGTCTGGAAAACTCTGTAATTCATGAAATGATTATAGTGTCATGCATATGCGTATGAATGTCATGTCGTGCATAGGTACATATTTCATAACATTGTCAGGCCTCTGAGGGCATCCCATCATATCATTTCGGTCACTGTAGGCAAAATCATCAACGTATACCAGTTGATCAGGTGGTGGTGCGTATATCACGACATAACCTTTCCCATATCCCATATACATATATGTAAATATATATATATATATATGCGTATATAACGCCATCTGGTCATGGGTCAATGTATATGTATAAATGCATGAAATTCCTATGAAATGCGTTAATAAAATTTCTCGGTACGCCATAAGACCATCATGCTTCTGATTAATATCATGAAAAAAACTTTAACAACTTACATATTTTTGAGACCCATGAACAGACGCTAGAATAATAGGACATATGGAAATTCAAGAACATAGACATCTCTAATACTTCTATGAATATATTCCTTTATGGAATTTGTGCATTTACTCATTTCATTCGTGTCGTATAGATCATGCCAAAAAGAAAGAAGGTATAGCCTTAACATACCTGGAGTAGGGAAAAATCCGTATGATATTCTTGAAAAAGGTTGCACCGTACTCCTTTAGAACCCCAAAATATTTTTGCGTTGCTAATTGTGCTAAGAAATTTCGTTGGATTTTGGTTGAATAAATTACATTGTCAATGTAATGTTTAGAATCTGATTGAAGTGGTTTGAGAATGAAATTTGTTGAAATCTTATAAGAATTGCTAACTTCTCACTTCCGATTGTTGTGTGGATAAGGAATTGTAGGAATTTTGGTTGAATTCTTATTAAAGTAAAGATTTGCTGCCTCCCAAACATATGCACTTCCGTTTCCATTTTATGATTGAAGGGAGGTTATTGCTTTATCTAATTGAGTTGGCCCCACTTTGATGACTAATAGTTGTAGCCCCATTCCCCCATTTACAGCTCATTTTATGCTTAATAGTTACTATGTGACTTGTCGAGGTAGTTGGTTCGGTTCCAGAGATGTTTCGGAATGAGTTGAGACACTTAGTCTCAAGGTTCTAAGCTTTAGTTGAAAATGTTGACCGGATGTTGACTTATATGTAAATGACTCCGGAATGGAGATTTGATGGTCACGTTAGCTCCGTTGGGTGATTTTGGATTTAGGAGTGTGTCCGGATAGTGATTTGGAGGATATTATGAGAGTTAATGCACGAAGGGTGATGTCGTGCTATTTCTATTGACTTTATGGTGAGACTGAGAGTAAAAGTACAAAGGGTGATGCCGTGCATTTTTTCTTTACTGTATTCGTGTTCCTGTTGATTCATAATATGTTGGTTGTTCCAGTTATCATTCTGCTATGGTTCTTTATCTCATATTTTCCCCAACATATTTCCCCCTCCCAATATCTCATGTCTAATTCTTCATTACCGTTATTTGTATATACATTGTTAAACTGTTCAATCCAGCGAGTACCTATGCGTTGTTGTCGAGTCATAACATGCGAGTGAGTCTTATTATTGTAATCGTGGTATTCCTTGATCATATTGTTCATGATTAGACTAGTTATTCGTTATGTTGAACAACTCTTATTATGTTTCACGAAAATTGGCATTGATTGGGTATTGACTCAAAGTTGAGATTAGTAACGTGGAATTGAATGTTGAAGTAAGACTTGTTCTTGATATTTCTATCTCCCTATTGTTATTGTTCATTGTCTTGGTGAGGGAGAGTGTTAAAGCACGAAGGGTGATGCCGTGCAATGTTTGTGAGTGAGTGATAATGCACGAAGGGTGATGACGTGCCATGTTATGAGAGAGAGTTAATGCACGAAGGGTGATTCCGTGCCGTTTCTATTGTTTCTTATGGTGAGGTTGAGAGTAAAAGCACGAAGGGTGATGCCGTACATTTTTCTTTACTGTGTTTACTCGTTTCTTTCTGTTAAAGATGTATCGATTGATCATCTTCTCATTCCTGTGTTGATTCCTTGCCATGTAATCCCCTCAGCATGTCCCCTTCCCAATATTTCTTGCATTGCTTCTTTAGTTATTGTTATTGTTGTATATATTGATATATATTGCACAGGTTTATTTGTAGGTGTCTTGTCCTAGCCTCGTTACTACTTCGCCGAGGTTAGACTCGACACTTTCCAGTACATGGGGTCGGTTGTACTGATACTGCACTCTACACTTTCTGTGCAGATTTTGGTACCGGACTGAGTTGACCCTGAGTCTAGCGGCTTGCTTGATCTATTTGGAGACCCAAGGTAGTCCTGTTGGTGTCCGCAGGCCCTGGCGTCCCCTTCTATGCATTTCCTTTACTGTTTCATTTGTATCGAAAACAGTTGTATTTCCTTCAAACACCTTACTTGTAGCTAAATCTTAGTAGTTCGTGGATTGTGACACCAGTTTCTGGGTAGTTGTGTATAAGCATTAAAGTTGTTATGGATTTCCGTGCTTTTCTTTTTACCTTGTTATAGCTTATTTACTGTTAATTATTGAAATGTATAGGAATTCGGCTTAATAATCTCTATCGTTGGCTTGCCTAGCAAGTAAAATATTAGACGCCATCACGGCCCTGACGGTGAGAATTCCGGATCGTGACAGCTGTTGCATCATGCATGCTATGCTCGACATAAGAATGTTTAAAGTTTTAAAAATTCTAATTAAGATGACCTAACACCATTAAATATTTACAATATACTGGAATTATTAATTTAAGGGAGAAGAATATCGCCAAAAAGTTAGGGGGCATGACTAAACTAATTAACATAGGAAGCAGAATAAATTCTCGGAGGATTCCATGAGTCCGTTGAAATTAGAATTGTTTGTACTCAATTATAAAATAGTTGTTCTTACACACATTTAAAAGAGTTTATAAGCACACCAAGCCTTAGTATGACGAATAAATTAACATGATGTAAAGTCCAACATATTAGTAAACCGTTGAGCTTGTGACATATAATTCTAAGAACTAAAATCGGCTTCTAATTCATATCATCATATCATATTATACTAAAATCATCATATATTATATTATCTATATCTATATCTATATTTATATTATATTTATATTATTATAAAAGTGAAACGTCCTTAGTTAAAAAGTTAAATTACTTAAATGCCCTTTTTACTATCCTATATATTCTTACTTATAATTTATTTTTTAAATAAAAACCCTCATCCGAAAAGGTGCCTTTTCTTTCCAAAACAAGTGTCATTTAAGAAATGACTTTGGCTTTTTAAAAATAAAACAAAGGAAAAAGTGGAAAAGGCTGGAAATTTGAGAATAGAATAAATGTGGTATATGGCCGAAGAGAGGACGTGCCACTTCACCTTCTTAATTTCCAGATTTCATATTTTTCAAAGTTTTTGAAACGGTACAAATTAAACATGCGGCTAAAGACCATTGATGAAGGCTAAATTTATTTGCAAGTCTGAGTATTATTCTAACCAAAGAAATAATGGTCCTACAAGATTGTGGTATTCTTTGAAGCCTTTAAGTTTTGAAAATCATATTGTTTCCATACAACACGATAAATGGCATAGAGATCCAAAATTAGGATGAATAATTTTCTGAAGAAAACTAGGGTCGTTTGGTTTGAATACGGCTTATGCCGGGATAAGTTATGTTGGGATAAATTATGCTGAGATTAGTTATGTTGGGATTAGTTATCTTGGTATTATTTTTTATCCACTGTTTAGTATGTTGTATTAAAAATAACAATTGCATAATTTCTAAGAAGCATGTATAAATTATCCCGGCACTAATTGCCCCACCTTCTATAAGGTATAAGTTATTCCGGTTCTAATTTTAATCTCGGGATAACTTATACAAGGTTTGCTAACCAAACAAAGTATTAAGGTGGTATTAATTTTTTACGCCATCACTATACCTTCTTATACCTCATACCAAACGATCCAAGTAAACAAGCATGTGTGTGCAGTAATATCTTTAATTTAGATTTTCCTTTTCTTTCTTTCAATCCTTGATCTTTTGACTTCTTCTCTTAAAAATATGGAGATAAGAAAGTAAATAAATGGAGGAGTCCATCACGCATCAAATATTTTTCTTCGATCGGTAAGTTAATGTCCTTCCTATACAATGGTGCAAATTCTTCTCTTTTTGCATGTTAGTACCTTTGTATTGTTATTATTGAGTATTTTCCGTTTTGTGATAATAAATCTCTTATTTTCTTGTGTTTTGCATATATATATATTGGTTTTGTTTAGTATCTTTTGCCATAATATTAAGTTTTTGGTTTAGTTTCTTTCCTTGGTATATTTTGGAGATTAAAAAGGAGAAACTATAATGATTTATGTGGGGTATTGTTTTCATGGATTTGTTAAAGATCAAAATTATCATTTTGTATTAAATATATTTACGAATAAAAATATACAAATTATAAAAAGGCAATATGAAAAAATTAGAAACTTTAGAAAAGATATGCTCAACTTTCATCGTTTTTAAAGGGTAAAGGCATGATAACACCTTAATTAATTGTATGTAGTATATTTTTATTAGGCAATTCTTACTACAAGAGAGTTTCTGTGACTATATTTGTTTATTATTCTACAAACAAAATGTACTTTATTAAAAAATAAAGTTAAGTTATTACAAAGAGAGGAACTTAATGTATAGTTTTACGAAGGTGCCTATATGTGACTGAAATTTAAAATATATGAGTGATCCTCAATTAAAGAGACCATAATAAAATTTAAAAATAATTTAAAGTGAATTGATTAGCAAGCTATTATGTTATATTTTAGTGCAGAAATCTAAATAATATTAAAGCACTTGCTATTTTAAGTGAAAATAAAATAGTAAAAGAAATATAATATGAAAGAAAAAAATAGAAAAGAAATAGGAAGAGTATTGTTTTAATATATTTCTCTTAAAAATATCTTTGGAAAATATAAACACTTAAAATATGTTTTGCATCGAACTAAGCTTGTTTTAAAAAAGCCCAAATTTAAATAATAATTAATTATATACAGACACACACGAAAACATAATAATTTATAAAATTATTTGAAAGAATAAATTCTAATATGATATTAACATGTTTTTCATGTAGCTTCTCGGATAATATTAACACAATCCTTTCAAAATTCATTAATTGGAAGAAATTCAATAACAATCATTAACTCTTGCCTCCATAAAAATACAATATTCAAATGCATGGTTGTGTGTTTCGACAGAGAAAGAAACCTCTCCCCAAAATGTAAAAAAATAGACTAATCAAGATGTAACAGTTAGACTTTATTTTGCAATAATGCTTTATTCTTCAATATATTGGAAATAACTTCTTATAGACTAAAAGAAAAGGACAATTTGTATTTTATGCATTTCGCTTGTGAGAAAAAAAAATGACATCTTTCAGTTAGCTGACCATTTGTGTATTTATGAATAAATACTTTTTCAAGAAAATTCATACCAAAACTTGAACAATTTTAAGTTGAATATCTCGACTGAGATTTGAGATGACTGAGGATATATCCGGTAGAGTTTCTTCCTTTATTAGGTTGGATAAATAAAAAGCAATTGTAGACAATAAATTTGCGTCGAGAAAATAAATTCAAGACCGAAAAATATTGTAACAATCGTAGTATTTGATTTCAAATAATTTGAGTGTACAATCTCTATGAATCCTCTGATTCTTCTTTCCAATAGTAAATAAATTCAAGGGCCTTCGAGCTTGATCTTGAATATGTAGTTGTTGCCACGAACGATGATCTTGTTCTTGAGCTTGAGCTTGACTGCTTGAACTTGAACTTGATTTGTTCTTCGTTCTTGAGCTTGAACTTGATTTGTTCTTCGTTCTTGAGCTTGAACTTGATTGCTTGAACTTGAAACTTGTGGAGGAATTTACAGTGTTTGATCCACGAGCTCTTTCTTGCTTCTTGTTATAACTTCTGGTATTTTTTCTGGGTTATGAAGACCCCTATTTATAGTTGTGGGAAGGAAGAGTTATGATAAGAACAAACTCTTTACGACCAATCAAATTGAAGTGTGACATGGTGTCACGGCCCGAAATTCTCACCTTCGGGACCGTGATGGCACCTAACATTTCACTTGCTAGGCAAGCCAACGTTAGAATAATATAATTTATTTTAAAATAATTTTTAAATTTATTAATAATAAAAAAATAAATGTGGAAGTAAAGTCTTAAATGTAGTGAATAATCCATAAAAATACCGTAGTCTAAATACCATCCCAGAATTGGTATTACAAGTGCACGAGCTTCTAGAATAATACAAATAAAGGTCTGAATAAAATAAAGCTGTCTGCAAACTAACACACAGCTAAAGTAAAGTAGACGAAGACTTCAGAACTGCGGACGCCGTATAGTTATACCTCAAGTCTCCTCTGGTAGCTAAAATCCGAGCAAGTCTATGGTACACCGCTGGGATCAATTCCAAAATCTGCACAAGAAGTACAGAGTGTAGTATCAGTATAACCGACCCCATGTACTGGTAAGTGCTGAGCCTAACCTCGACGAAGTAGTGACAAGGCTAAGGCAGGTCACTTACATTAACCTGTACGCAATATTAGTAATAACAACAAATAATAGAAATAAATCAGGTAACTCATTTATAATAGTTGAAACCAACTCAGCAGTCATAACCAATTATTAATTCAACCAATTTTCGCTCCCACAATATATTCATTTTCAATCCTCCAATATATTTATTTTAATCATATATATATATACACTTTCAAACAAGTATGTTGTGGCGTACAATCCGATCCCCCAATATAGATTTTTAAATAAGTCTGTTGCGGCGTGCAATCCGATCCCCCAATATAGACTTTTAAATAATTTTATTGCGACATGCAATCCGATCCGCAATATAAACTTTTAAATAAGTCTGTTGCGGCGTGCAATCCGATCCCCCATATATATATATATATATATATATATATATATATATATATATATATATATATATATATACTTTCATTTGCGTTGCGGCGTGGAGCCCATTCCCCCAATATAACTTTAAACAACTCATAAATATAATAAAAATTACTCCAATAATTATCACGTCCAATGAGAAACTATTAAGCATCAAGGCACACAATAATTATAATTTATTTATGAACAAACAATGGCAATTAACAATCAATTGTGAAAATCGTGGAGAAAATAGGCAGTTAAAATTTAGTATGCTAAATGTGAAATAATAATTAAGACACATAAATCAAATAGCATGTAACAATTATTGCAGGAACTCAAGAATTAATATTTGACAAAGAATTGGAGAGAAACAATTATTATAACAATTAATTCATGATTTAAAACGATTTATGATTTTTCAAGTAATTATGCAAACAATTAATTTGACGACGTATAGACACTCGTCACCTCGCCTATACGTCGTTCACATGTATTTCACATAACAAATAGTTTAAGGGTTCTATTCCCTCAAGTCAAGGTTAACCATGACACTTATCTCGCTTTGCAAATTCCCATAAATTATTCGACCACATCTTTTCCTTTTGAATTTGTCTCCAAAAGCGTCAAATCTATTCACAAACAATTCGATATACTCAATAGGAATCATATGAATTAATTCCATATGAATTTACTAATTTTCCAGAAAAAATCCGAAATTCATTTAAATATCGACAATGAGACCCACGTCTCAAATCCCCGAAAAACTCGTGAAATCTGAACACCCGTTCCGCTATGAGTTCAACCATAAAAAAATTATCTAATTTCGATGTCAAATGGACCTTCAAATCTTAAATTTTCGTTTTTGGAAGATTTTATAAAAAACTGATTTGTCTTCCATAAATTCACGGATTCATGATGTAAATGAGTATGAAATCATGAAATATAATCAACTTGCCAGAGAATCTCAAAAGTTAATCCTGAACAATATAGAGACCACACATTATGCCTGTTATGTGCATCATTCTTTTAATCCTTAGGCCTTTCTCATTTCGTAGCACGATATGCAAACATCCCTTAATATTAAAAAGGGAACTCCGAGACTAACTCGGAACCTTAATGCACGATCGGGGATAGAAGAAGAGAAATATTTCCTAAATATCATTGTAGCCTCCCTATTATAAGTATGGCCAGTAATACACCGATAAGAGGGACTCTACTGACACAACTCCATGACACCTTAGGACTCCTAAACCATGCTCTGATACCAAGTTTGTCACACCCAACTCAGGGAGCGCGACCGGCGCTCAACCGAGTAAACCCAGTCAAGCAAACCTAATTTACATTAACCTCTCATCATTACTCACGCATGATTTACCACAACATAATTAGATCTTAACTTTCATATTGAATACATTTGGCTCAATGGCCTAAAATTCTCCTCACGATGGGTATATAACTTTATAAATATCTGTAAATACTGTGAACATAGATAAATGACAAAACTCAAAACTTTAAGTACATAACCCACAGTGTACATGGAGATTCTATGACAATAGATACCTATATACATAAAATGAACTAGACCCAAACACCCATTAGAACTGTAGCGGGCTCACCATAAGTTGAGTAGTAAAGAAGATCCCTATCAAAGATCCATATCATCCAGTAGAAGTATACATGCATCCATTAAAAGATGCAGTGCCCCTGGCAAAAGGGATGTGAGTACATGTGAAATAGTAGTCGTATGTAAGGCAGTCAAAACAACATATGAAAATACGATAACTCAAATATGAGGCAAATAAAGTACATCAAGAAACTACGAAACATCCCATAGGATCACATTTCAAGTCTTATTATACTTGCATCATTCTAAACTTCTTTTAGGATCAACTGAGCCATATGAACTATACGTGGAAAACATAATATAATGTAATTGTAACAATATGTACAAACAAGGCCAATGAAAGTGGCACCTTCCTACCTTATTTTACACATATACATTTCATAGACCATCCTTAGTATTCACATATCATATTATATACCTATGCGCCTCATAGACCGTTCACAATATCACCTATACAATACACATGTGTGTTTCATACACCGTTCACAGTATCACCTATACAATATACCTGTGTGTTTCATAGACCATTCACAGTATCACCTATATAATACACCTATGTGTTTCATATACCGTTCACAGTGTTTACTTATACAATACAAATACACCTATTCAAGGGCTTGGAATGTCACGACCAAAATTGTAGGGCCACGACGGGCACCCGGTGCCTAACTCAACCTAGTACTAACGTAACATATCCTTCTTATCATACTATCATGGGTAAATGAACCAGAAATACCGTCATGAGATAACTAGAATGAAATATAAGAGAATACTCAACATGGGATGACCCAACATGATGTAAAAGCTTATGCATGTGACATATGGGCCTATAAGGCCGACATTATCATTTGTTTACTCAAAAACTTAGGCCGACAAGGCCATACAAGTATCCATATACATGACATATGTCTACAAGCTTCTACGAGTACATAAATGCCATAAAGTTTGAGATACGGCTCCGTCATACCAATCAATACATGTCCAAATCATACCGATCATATAGACAACTCCGGAGCAAGTGGAGTGCACCAACACCTTCCACTGAGTTGATAGCCTACTAGGAGGACTCTAAACATGTCTATGGGGACCTGCGGGCATGAAACACAGCGTCCCCAGATAAAAGGGACATCAGTACAAATAAAGTACCGAGTATGTAAGGTATGACAGTAGTATATAAAAGACATAAAAGAAACATGGAGTAAAGAACTCAACCTGTAACTCCGAATAGCTCTGTGAATCATGAAAAATTTATAATGTCATGTATGTACGTATAAATGCCATACCATGCATAGGTATATGCGTACATAACATTATCAAGCCTCTGAGGGCATTCCATCATATCATCTCAGACACTGTTGGCGAAATCATCAACGTATACCAGCTGATCAGGTGGTGGTACATATATAACGCCATACTCATTTACCATATCCCATATACATATAACATACACGTATATAACGCCATCTGGTCATGGGTGAATATACATGTATAAATGAATGCAATGCGTGATGAAATAAGTCAATAA
Organism: Nicotiana tomentosiformis; assembly: GCF_000390325.3. Taxonomy (NCBI): domain Eukaryota; kingdom Viridiplantae; phylum Streptophyta; class Magnoliopsida; order Solanales; family Solanaceae; genus Nicotiana; species Nicotiana tomentosiformis. Next base: position 67,349,241 of record NC_090819.1, read on the forward strand.
GATCTCTCGGAATGTCATGAGACCCATGAACAGACGATATGATAGTAGGACACATAGGGATTCAAGAACATAGGTAACCCTAGTACTTCTAGCAATAGAATTATTCATGAAAGTGGCGTGCTTGCTCATTTATATCACGCCCCAAACTCGGGGAGCGCGACCCGCGCTCAATCGAGTGAACCCGGCCGAGCAAACCTGTTAGATTTCCTTCTATCCAAACTCATCCATGAATAAAGAAGAGATGCACTCCATTAATCAAACACTGAAAAGATTTCCTTAACAACTCCCATTTCATTTCCATTAGCAGCTTCATTCATAATTTTCAAAATATTATAAGTTTATAGATATAATGAAAAACATGTTTGCCAAATACCTACATTTCTAGTTAAATTCCCCACATCAAACACCACACACAACCTGTCTACAGAGCCTCTAAGTACAACAAAAGAGTAATATGGAAATGCCGGAAAGAAGGCCCCGGCTATACCTCAAAACACAAAGTACAACATCAAATGATATCAGGCCCGAAATAGAGTAGGGCTCACCAAAACCCGCTGAATAGGGAGTAACTATTAACGAGGACCAGATTTGCCCGCTGATGAACCACCTGCATCCATTGAAGATGCAGCGCCCCTGGCAAAAGGGGCGTTAGTACATACGCAATAGTACTAGTATGTAAAGCTAAATGTCCTCTTTCAAAATGGAATGTCCATATAAGAAAAGGAAAACCATAGAAACAGCAAGCCACAATCATTAATATCTAAATGTCCAGTTAAAACACAATAATTTTCGAAATATGAATTTCATATATAATTTTGGTTGGGAGATCATTAGCACCGATATACCACCGTCTTTGTTAGCACAGAGTCCGATCATGCCCGATCGGGTAGGCCATCTCCCCACGAACAATGTGGTTTGACATGTAATGCGAAATAAAGTTGTACCAAGAGTAATACCACCATGTGCGCAATATGGCGTCCGATCTCTACCCGATCAACTAGGCCGCCTTCTCACATATGTCGTGCAGATTGACTTTTCTAATTCACAGTTATTACCAGTTTTATCCCAATTAAGGGGAATAATCACAATTTTACAATATTTCAATTTCATCCCAAATAAGGGGAATAATCACAATTCACCCCTACATCGGCACGTGTAGTTTTAGGTGTGGGCCTTATGACCCACCCTTCCTCGATTTTGCTAATGATGCTCCCAAAAATATTTTTGATTTGATTTGCACACAAAGGTAACATAAATACAATTGTACTCAACATATTTCACTTTTTATAAATTCTCATTAGTGTTTCCAGTCACTCACAACAACAATATTCTTTTGGCTCATTTGGCCATTCACAATATTCTTTATTCCTGGCACGGTGGCCGTATTTCATATTTCACATTTTCACCTCTTTCAATTTCAAAGATCACTATCAAATATCAACATATTGAATATTTCAGCAATCATATACCTCAAATTCATTAGTAATAGAAACTTTAAACACAAAAGGTTTCTTCCCAAAGAATGGGGCATACCGACCAGTAATAGAAATACACATCTATATCATACAGAATCAATACACCATTTATTCTTGCAATACTCTTTCTTAGAAATGACAATATACAATTTCAACACCTGAGTATGTGAGAACTCAAACCACACTGGATATATTTATAAAGCAAAGCATTAGTTAAAATAGCCATGTATGGGCATGAATTGAGTACAAAAGCTTTTAGTCAATTCTACTTTCGAAATTATTTTTAAACATTTGAGTTGAGGCTCATTTCATAATCTTTATCACACCCTCTCATTTCCTTGGCACCACTAGCCACAATTATAACTTAAATTATTGGCACGTTGGCTACACTCTATATTCTCAATTCACTTTTTTTCATTTTCAAGCATCTTTATAGATTATCAAAAACAAGACATTTTGAATCAAGACTTTAGGTACACATATGAGCAATTTAGATCCTTAAACATATCGAGTTTTTCTAACACAATTTGGCATACTAGCTTTCATTTGAAACACGACTCAAAGCCATAGCATTTTGATACGCAACCCATACTTTGAAACTTACGGGAACATTATAAAATTCGATTCTAAGAGAGAAAGTTTAGCCAGCATACCTTGATGGAGCTCTTTAGTGAGATTAAAACCACCTACTACTCTTACAACTTCAATCTACATCAATATAATTCAATTGGACCAATATTAGTAAATATTTTCAGGTTTTTGGTCATTTTGGCATTTTATCAAACACCTAAAGTGCATAGCATTCAACTACCTCTAGTAATGGTGTTTCTTCATTCAACAATACCTCCTTACCACCAACAAGAGATACTATGACATCCTTTGTCCACTAACTACCTTTTTAGCACTATTATAATCATCAACGAACTCACATCTACCAAATTTTACTAATTAACTTATTACAAATTATCAACCACACCCAATAATCTAGTTTAAGTATTTATGGCTTCCAATCACGATCTCATAAGTGCTAGTACTTATTCCTTGCCCATTTATTCACTAACAATCCATGCATGTAGGTTTAAGGATGAAAGATTACTTCTTGTAGACCAAATCTTGAAAGTCAACTTTTGGGGTGTTCTTGAGATTTTGAAGAAATCCTATGGAATTTAATACAAAACCTTGTTGTAACTAGTGATTGAGAAGTAAAATCATCATCAAAACACACTTAAAAACTCACCTTAGATGTGTATTTGGAGCCTTGGCCGGATGGGTGGTGGAGAGAAAGCCCTAGTCTTGAAGAAATGACTTAGCCCCTCTCTCTACCCGTCCTTGGGGTTATTTAATGGGCTTCTACGTGCGCAGTCGCACACCTGGGCAAGTGGCCGCACATCTGGCCACACACATGAGGTAGAAACTCTCAAATATGTGCGGCCGCGGTTCTGGGCGTGCATATGACATAGGTCCTGTAAAATGGCCATAACTTTCTGTATACATATCCAAATGACGAACGGTTTGATGAGTTGGAAAATAGACTCAAAGAGCATTAATATTATAGGTTATACAGAATTTGAACCTTTAGATCTTGAGAGTTATGCTCATTGGAAGTTAGGTCTTGTACGAACTAACTTGAAACTTTATCCCATCATATAATTTTCAACTTGACTTAACCTTAGGGCTCTTCTTAAGCCATAAACCATTATTAATGCACCTCATACATATATTATCATGATCAATTGATATAATTCAAATTATCAGTCTTGTTCATACCTGAATTAATATAATTAGCACCCGCCAATCTTCTTAATGGTCTTAAAATACTTCGAAATTTTTTGGGATATTACATTCTCCCCCACTTAAGAACATTCATCCTCGAATATTTTACAAGTCATTATTAGGCACAATATTATCCTCCATTCACCTTAACCATCATCTTTAATCGTTCTTGACTTCATATAAATCTTAGAAATTCTTCTAACATTTTAATTTCCTTAAGGCCCCAAAATTTGGCCAACTCCCAAATTATTCAGAAATTTCGGCAGAGTATCCTCTGCAATTGGGCCTAACCACCTGCCAGAGAATCACCAAAACCAGTCCTAACAACATATACATGAACCAACGATGCAACATAACATTAAAACAATGCTAATCGTGGCCTTACGAGCAGTATACTACCAAAAACAAACACCTTTAACATCAACTATACATTTGATACATAATTCATAGAAGGTAATTCTTAGCATTTTCGTACAACACAACTTTATAAATACATGACTATTCAAAAAATGAGGGTACTTCTTCTTCATTTCTTCCTCGGCTTCTCAAGTGGCCTCTTCAACCTGTTGGTTTCGCCATAGCACTTTCACAGAGGCAATTTATTTATTTCTCAACTTTCGGACTTGCCGATCAATGTTAGAAACTGGAATCTATTCATAAGTCAATTTATCATTAACCTCAATAGTGTCAACCGGAACAATGAGTGTCGGGTCTCCAACTACTTTTTTCAACATAGACACATGAAACACTGAATACATGGAGGACAATAATAGGGAGACATCCTACTCATAGTTTGGCCTATTTCCTTCAAGATTTCATAAGGCCTAATGTGACTACACATTTTTTACCTTCCTTAACAATTCACCCAATATATTCATAGAGAAAATCTTGAGAATAACCCGTTCACTTTCTTCAACACTAAATCCCTACGCCAAACACCCAAACTAAACCTTTGGCGACCTTCATCAATTATTCTAAGATGCGCTAACATGAATATGACCATAAAATTTTCTATCCAATATATTTAATCACGGGATGATGTTTCTTCTTTGACATGTTTGAACCTCCAACCCCCATTGGTTACTATAAATAGGGACAACGAGGTTCAAGATTTGGCTGGAATTATTCAAGAATCCATCAACGTGCCGAGAAGGGTATTTTAAGAGGTTATATTCTAAGAGACATGAGGGTGACCACCAATAGTGCTGCCACGATTAATCATTGTGACAAAATCATCGATTCAACAAATGAAGCATAGAGTTGCCTAGTAGACATTTATAATGTAGGGAAAATCAGTTTAACTCGAAATGAGAATATTATGGCACCCTAAATTTGATATGGGTTTCAAAATACATATAATTCCATTACGCTCTTAACATTAACTAACACAAGGAATAGATATGCCACAAGCCCATGAGGATGAAAAAAAAAGTTAAACACTTGTGAGATTATTATTATTCTGACAGCTTAACCCCTTTCCGATAGTTGATCCTATATGAGAGAACTAGAGATGCGACAAGCTTGTCTTTCAAATCAATATACTCATGATATGTACCAAAATCTGGAAGCATCTAAGTTCAACATTTCACGAGTGAAACCACATAGCTGGGACATCTAAATATTTTGAATGAAATCATGTATTGGTTAGATAATATGAACATTTCTCTATGAGATAGACATGTTTCTTCCATAATAACTCTCAGGCTACAATACCAAGCCACTTCATGGAAGACTACAATACTAGGTGCAAAGTGAGCTACTTAGTGTGGGACGATTTAGGTGAACAAGAAAGTCATACTGAGATGGGGAAATAACAAGATCTTCCTGTGACGAATTTGTGATAAATCTCAAATTTCTCAGAAACTTTATGCGATCAAGTGGCCCCCTTTCAATTGACAGGTACACATATGGTAGGTGTTGAGATATGCTCTTATGTTACTAGATAGTGGAAAGGTTCCATGATATTACTCACAAAGGAGTAAAATGACTGTTCCAATCATAGGAGCCACATACACCGGAGAGAAAAAGAGTGGCTCAAGAAGGATCTCAACACTAGGCTGCTTTACATTAGATATGATACCACATAGGTAAATACTATGATGGTGCTTGCATAGGCAGAAGTGAGAAGATGTTATCCATTTGAATCAAAATGTTTTGTAATAAATTTATCAAGTATAATCCCTTGTTGAGAATTTAGGAAAGCAGTGGGAAGTATTAACCTAGGGTTATATCCCAGTTCAAGGAAATCATTATAAAACTCAATTCCTAAAGAGGTTGTAAATAAGAGAATTGTGATCAAGAGGCTTCACGAATATTGCATCTCGTTCAAAGAGTAGGTACATGCAATATTTTGTGATTCAATATTTTGGTTAAGACCATATTTATGTAGGCCCCTTCAATATGGATGTACATATACAACAAGAAAAATAATGCGGTGTTCATAAGGATGTACTAAGGAGTGACTTACTTGATGACTTTAGATTGGCAGGGTAGTACCTTAATTGATGCCCCTATACTCCACATCCAAAACATATATTAGTACCATAGTGCCATACCCCGGAATGACATCTCATACACTTCACATAACGAGGATGGGGTCCGCTAAACCGACTCGCCCCACTTACCTGATATTTACCCTTTTTGCATACATCATAAGCATTCCCCTTAGTCTTCCTCCAAGCATTCATGGCGGGAGTAACAATCTCTGCAACATCTCGTTGTATGGACTTTTGGAATTGCCCAAATCTACCACCCCTAACACATTTCTGAGCATAATCACAACATGACGCAAAATATTTTTGCCCGCATATCGGACAGATCGGGATGGGTGTATCCAACCTAAGGGCATTTGTTCTTCTTGTGCTACCCTCTTTCCACAACCATAGCATATTTATAGAATCATCCAACATAAACCAGAGTGGCTCTTCTTTCATATCAAACATTCCGGCTTTTTGATTCCAATAATCCTCTTTCATTTCTTAGGTGCTCTCACCACATAATCCGGTGGCGCGGTAACATTAATAGGAACAATGACACTTCCCTAGCAACTGGTTCTTTCATTCCCTCATTGCTTCCTCGAACCTGTGGGTCTCATATGGAAAATGAGATATGACGAGGAATTTAGCTTCCTATCTTGAGCTCTATCGCACGATCTGGAGTATCAAAGATGTGTGAAATTCCTAAATGTCCAAGTAGCCTCCTCATTATGGATGTGGTCGACAACACACTAATAAGAAGGACTCTACTAGACACGGCTCCGAGACATCCTAGGACACTTGAATACCTTAGGCTCTGATACCAAGTTTATCATGCCTCAAACTCGGGGAGCGCGACCGGCGCTCAACCGAGCGAACCCGACTGAGAAATCCTGTTAGATTTCCTTCTACCCAAACTCATCCATGAATAAAGAGGAGATGCACTCCATTAATCAAACACTGAAAAGATTTCCTTAACAACTCCCATTTTATTTCTATTAGCAGCTTCATTCATAATTTTCAAAATATTACAAGTTTATAGATATAAAGAAAAACATGTTTGCCAAATACCAACATTTCCAGCTAAATTCCCCATATCAAACACTACCCACAACCTGTCTACGGAGCCTCTAAGTACAACAAAAGAGTAATACGAAAATGCCGGCAATAAGGCCCCGGCTATACCTCAAAACACAAAGTACAACATCAAATAATATCAGGCTCGAACTAGAGTAGGTCTCACCAAAACCTGTTGAATAGGGAATAACTACTAACGAGGACCAAAGTTGCCCGCTGATGAACCACCTGCATCCATTGAAGATGCAGCGCCCCCGAAAAAAGGGACATTAGTACATATGGAATAGTACTAGTATGTAAAGCTAAATGTCGTCTTTCAAAATGGAATGTCCATATAAGAAAAGAAAAACCATAGAAACAGCAAGACACAATCAACAATATCCAAATGTCCAGTTAAAACACAACAATTTTCAAAATACGAACTTCATATACAATTTTGGTTGGGAGATCATTAGCATCGATATACCACCGTCTTTGTTAGCACAGAGTCTGATCACGCCTGATCGGCTAGGACATCTCCCCACGAACAATTTGGTTTGACATGTGATGCAAAATAAAGTTGTTACCAAGAGTAGTACCACCATGTGCGCAACATAGCATCCGATCTCCACCCGATCAGCTAGGCTGCCTTCCAATATATGTCGTGTGAGTTGACTTTTCCAATTCATAGTTATTACTGGTTTCATCCCAGTTAAGGGGAATAATCAAAATTTTGCAGTATTTCAATTGCTTCCCAAATAAGGGGAATAATCACAATCCACCCCTGCACCGACACTTGTAGTTTCAGGTGCGGGCCTTATCACCCACCCTTCCTCGATTTTGCTAATGTTGCTCCCAAAAATATTTTTGATTTGATTTGCACACAAAGGTAATACAAATACAATGGTACTCACCTCAACATTTTTCACTTTGTATAAATTCTCATTAGTATTTACACTCACTCACAACAACAATATTCCCTTGGCTCATTTGGCCATTCACAAGATTCTTTATTCCTGGCACGGTGACCGTATTTCATATTCCACATTTTTCACCTCTTTCAATTTCAATCACCATCAAATATCAACATATAGAATATTTCAACAATCATATACCCTAAATTCATTAGTAATGGAAACTTTAAACACAAAAGATTTCTTCCCAAAGAATGGGGCATACCGACCAGCAATAGAAACACACATCAAAATCATATACAATCAATACATTATTTATTCTTGCAATACTCTTTACCAGAAATGACAATATTCAAGTTCAATGCCTGAGTATGTGAGACCTCGAACCACACTGGAAATATTTATAAAGCAAAGCATTAGTTAAATGTGAACTTACTTGAAACTTTATCCCATCATATAATTTTCAACTCGACTTAGTCTTAGAACTCTTCTTAGACCATAAGCCATTATTAATGCACCTCATACATATATTATCATGATCAATTGATATCATTCAAATTAGTAGTCTTGTTCATACCCGAATTAATATAATTAGCACCCGCCAATCTTCGTAATGGTCTTAAAACAATTCGAAATTGTCCGGGGTGTTACAGTTTCATTGTATCATATGGATCATGCCAAAAGGAAAGAAAAGATAGCCTTAACATATATGTATTATCTCTTCCTTATTACTCACCCAAGCTCAACACCACTTCTTGCATCTACAACAAGTGAAATGATTTTGCCGTAACATATAATGTCATATCGTCGTATTTGGCTAGTCATATGGATTAAGGAAAATTGGGAAGTAACTCCCCTATTTTGAATACATCCCAAAGACCACTAGGGGTAATCAATAGCCCAACAACAACAACTATCACCAATAATAGCAACAACAATAATATAATCCAATATGAGTTTCTCCGATTATCTTAACAATCATATTGAGTGGCAAGCTCATTTTTACTCATAACAAGATATAAATTGAATCCAACTCTTATTCCATAAATTATTTTACAACCTTCAGAACATTATACTTATATGTACTATATTATTTCTAGTTCAAAACATCCGCAAAATGCCTTACAAAACAGCCCCATACGTCTAGCGCCTTAATATTTAGAGTCAATCACTTGTTTTTAATCTTTTCTTCTTCAATCAACTTAATTCACACCTAGAAAATCTTAACAACAGTAGCCATAACACTATCAAATTTTTTCTCATAACTTTCAGCCACCACAAACAATATATTTAGCCACAAAACAGTCTAACCAAAAAGACAACCATATCTCATGTTCTTTCAAATGCTATCTTATGGTGTTTTACTCAAACAACACAACCAACACAAGATTAACCTTAGGCACAACCAATAAGATGTTATTCATACCTTGGACAGAAGCTACAACTCGAAACCCTATCTCAACGTAGCTCACAATAGCCCTCAATCACACCACAATATCATATAAGCATTCTCTTGTAGTCTTTAATACTTTGATGATCATTCCCCCTGAGTTTGATTCTTGGAATCTTGGGATATGTTAGGGAGGGTTTTGGAGAGCTTTTTGACAAAATTTGGGTGAGAAATGACCCGAAATGAGGCTGAAACATCTTTTAAAAGTCATAGGGTCGGTGGCCATCTCAAGTGGGTCCTAATCGATCTGCTTGCGCAGTCTCGCAAAAATACGGATATCTCTCTACTCCTACGTCATGTCAATGAATGGTTTGTAGAGTTAGAAACTACATAAAAGGGGCTTTAATTAATTATAAAGATCTCCATGTAACTCTAAATATATTGGGAGAAAATTTCCTCACAACCTGGACTATAAACCTGCTAGTTTCTCCAAAGTGCAGCGATGTGACTTAGCGACCCTACTTTAAAAATCCATAATTCTCTACCCCAATATTGTATGAATAAATCGTTTGGACAGTTGGAAACTAGGTTCAGATACCTTCATTTTGGTATGATATATGTCCCAACATGACATCATAAAGCTTACGAATTGAATTTCTCAAAACGGCTTGTTACAAGGCAAATCTTAGCTCGATTTTTCCGCAACTTAAATCCGAATTTTCGCAAACTTTATATTTCATATCCAAACATCATATATAGTCATATAATGATTTTAAATTCATTTAAATTATGATCAACAAGTCTCATATTGATCTTCACTTACTTAAGACTTCGGTAAACCTTTCTTATCATTGTAGAAGAATTTCGTCCTTTTTGAGCTTACATTAGATAATCCTATAATGACAGTGACATCTGAAGTACGGGGTGTAACGACATGTCCCTTTGGCAACATTTGTCCCCGAATGATAACTCTTAAAGGCTTGCGATAATAGGACGTAACATCATTAAATCACTTAATATTCTTTCAAAGAGGATCTCATTTTCAAGCTCACATCAATTGACTTACGACGTACTTTCACGTACTAAAACATGGGGTGTAACATCATTCACCCCTTTGGAATATTCATCCTCGAATGTTGACTGATGCACTTATCATTTTCATAACCTATGGCTATTATGAATACATTAATATTGTCCCTTGCTATCTAGGCAACTGTTCTATGAATAAATCCAAAGGCCAGGCATTCCACCCTTTAGGCCTCTTTCTCACACCACGACTCGTGGTCATAATTCTTCCAATCTCATAACTATTGCTACCTTTTATCATGCAGTCTGTACGACTTTGTCCTTGTATGTGCACCTATGCAACTCTTCTCTCATTTTCCTCCAACTTTTAGCCAGTCTCTAGGTGTCACTTTGTGAACATATCCATGACTACGACAAGTTGTCCCTCTGGGCATCTATAGGTATACTAAAGTTCTTCGCTTGGTACTTTGTTAGATGTACCACTATTGCTATATTTTGTTTCCTAGCCTTGGTTATCTGTCCTTATGGATTTAGTGCATCTAGGTAGGTCATACCGTACTATAACACTTACTTCGGTTTATTATTACCGAGGTCTGCTACCCAAATCCAGGTTACTCTCTCACTGCTTATCCCATATGTATAAATCTAAGTCCTTTAATGCTTCTTTATTACTGTTCATCTAAAGAATGGCATCATAAACTCCTCTTATACTTTGGAATTTTTATCCATCTATTGTTGATTCACCTTAATGTTGATCTATATCTACCACTGATAACTTGAGACCTCTTACGTAATACATTGTCACTAGGGCTCACGTCTCTTCGGGGAACATCTGAAGTGATTTTCCTGATCCACCTAGGGGTGATACTATACTTCAATAACCGTATTTCATAGCATCCCAGTGTGATTCATCTTATATGGGTATTCTAATCCAATGCAATTCATGTAATCCCTTTTCTTAAAATCATTACTCATTCAAAAGCCTAAATGTCATCCTCTTATCCATCACCATTACACCCTTATTCTGCTACCAGGGCAGCATTTCATCTCTTTTAATTGCTCATATTCTTAGACTCCTTTGATATCCTTTAGACTGTATCGAGATTTCTATAACTTATGGAAGCCATCAGCTCTCTTGTTTTGATAGTCTACCTAAAACCTTTCCGCTCTATCATACTTTAGCTTGCGACCTACACATATCTATTCATACTACTCGCACTCTTCCTTTAAACTGCTAGCACCATAGATTTTCTTTCGTGCATTCTCCGTTATCTTTAAATGTAAGCAATTACTTTTCCTGGTTGTTCTGCCACTTGTTGTATGAATACTTGGCTTATCTTATTGCCCACGAATATTGTAATTTCATGTAATTCATATGATCTCAAATATCACCTTTGATTTTTACTTCCCTTTCATTAGCCACGATGGTGCCACTTTCTTATGGAGTGTATACAATATTGTAGTGAGACTATTATTACAAGACCATCTCTTCTTTTTGTCACTATGCTTAGGTTGAAACCTTCTTCCTTATTTTCTCAGCTAGTCTTTTGGGGTAGTACATAGTGGAGACCCTCTGACTCCTGTAAAGCCACGAGCTTATTAAATTGCATAGGCGAATGAATCGTTGATGTTTTTACTCGCCTATAATTATCCTTAGTTGCATACGTCTGCGCCCTTGTGCTCATAGGGTTGCTTCTGAACTGAAAATTTTAATGTCTCTCCAGTGGCACTCTATTTTATTTATGGTACATTTATACAGTACCTTTAACTACTCCAACTCCTATCTGAAAATCTTTCAAAAATTGCGATCTCGTATCTGCGAGACTGGATTCCCTATTTTGGGGTTCACTATGTTTATCTTGAATGATCTGTTGATTTATTTGTATCCTATTGTCTAGCCATAACTAGACTCTTCCTGAATCCACTACAGACTACTCGTTGGTCCATTCTCATATCTATATTCTGCGTAACCCCTCTTGGGTTATGTCCTTTGTCTTAACTTACCTCTCATACTGGATCCTTATGTATCGAGTGTTCATTCCCACTTATTTATCAGTATCATCTGGTGCGTAACCCTTACTGCCTCCCCCCGACGTCATGCTTTCATAATGTTATGGAGTCCTATCATATCTATAGGATCTGAATAAATGCAATCTCATTCCTTTCACCTTTTTACCGCATTCTTTCTTTACTATTCCATAGTTACCTCTTCATCTTTGGCGTCTTTTCACATCTTTACTGACATCTTACCCACTTTGCGGTAACCCTTCTGTACAAAGGATAACTAAAGTTCTTACGCACAAGGGTGACACCTAGTGTAACTGGCACACTTAGTCCCTTAAGCTTAACTTTGCTCACAATGCTCGCTTTAGGGAAGCGTCTTCCTGAATAACCTTTAAAGGTTATTCTTCTGTTGTTCATTCTATTATCGCCGGAACGTGATCTCTAAAATTCTCATGATGCCGAATATTGTCAAATCATTCGGTCTCTAATTCATATTCATTTTATCTTGTTCACCAGCTCATACTAATTTATTTCTATTACTCCGGGGTCTAACGTTTCCTTCTGGTAATCATGTTGGAGTCACCAACTTATTTCTCGAAAGAAGGATATGACTTTATGGCTTATACTCTTCTATTGTTTCAAGGCATGTCTCCTCTTGTCTTTTCCTTCACTTGACTATAGACTCTATTATCGTGTCATATTTTGATTTACCATTTTCTCCCATATATCACATCTTACTCTTGATGCTTTATTTAATCTCTTCTTATTCTCCGAATAATATTTTTGTCTATCACTTTATTTTGAAAACTTCAACAAAACGTTCATTCACTTTTAGCTCCCATTGCTTCATCTCACTGGCTCTTTGGACTGCCTAACATTATCTTTTTGTTTACTCGGGGCTGGAGTCATACTAAGGTAAATATTTATCCCTTCTAGGATTCCATTACCTATCTTCTGAAATTTCTGAACATTCTAGTATTCATATCTGACTGTACTATTCTAGAGTTCACCATCTGGGTGTCTCACAAGGAGATCTATTACAACATTTGCACTATCTTCGGAAATGTTAGCTAATGATTACAATCCATCCACTATTACTTTGGATTAATCTAACCCCAGCTGGAACCTAATATCCTATTCTTCTCTTAAACTATATCTGCTGGCTCTCATATGGCATAATTAAGATGAGTGTGGCAAATTGTATATAGTCTATTACTGTTGAAAGTAATTCATAATGCTTGTATTTCACTGTTTGCATTGCAAATACTGATAATCTTCATTAACTAGGTACCTCGTGCCATTCTTCATCTTGCTTCTTTTACTTGCCGAAACTTATATCTACCTTCTGATTCTCTTATTTCTTTTTACCATATGGGTGGATAGATATTCTTGCCTTAGGGCTCCTTATCAAAAAGCTTACACAACTTAGTACACATATGATCTACTGAAGACATCACATTTACTCATCATAAGCATGATGCAAAATCGAGTTCCTCTTGCTCAACTTTTCCACAGCCACATTCAATCTCTTACCAACTGTCTTTCTGGATGTAGATATCATTGTATTACAAATAAAAAATAATTTAAGAGTTTGAATTCTTACATTTGAGCTCTACCACACGATCTAGAGTAAGAATAAAGAGTGACAGTCCTAAATAACCTGTAGCCTCCTGCTTATAATTGTGGTGCACAACACACCCGTAAACAAGACTCTACTAGACACGGCTTGTAGACTCCCTTGGACAGAACTGCTCTGACACCACTTTTGTCACGACCCAAACCGTAGGGCTGCGACGGGCACCCGGTGCCTAGCTCAACCTAGTACCAACGTAACGTATCCTTCTTATCATACTATCATGGGTAAATGAACCAGAAAGGCCGTCATGAGATAACTAGAATTAAACATAAGAGAATACTCGACATGGGATGACCCAACATGATATAGAAGCTTATGCATGCGACATACGAACCTATAAAGCTGACATGATCATTTGTATACTCAGAACTTAGGTCGACAAGGGCATACAAGTACCCCTATACATGACATCTGTCTACAAGTCTCTACGAGTACATAAATGTCATAAAGTTTGAGAAATCATATACATGACATCTGTGAATCATGAAAACTTTATAATGTCATGCATGTACGTATAAATGCTATACCATACATAGGTATATACGTACATAACATCATCAAGCCTCGGACGGCATCCCATCATATCATCTCAACCACTATAGGTGAAATCATCAACGTATACCAACTGATTAGGTGGTGGTGCGTATATAATGCCATAACCTTTTACCATATCCCATATACATATAATATTCGCGTACATAATGCCATATGGTCGTGGGTCAATATACATGTATAAATGAATGCAGTGCATAATGAAATAAGTCAATAAGATCTCTCGGAATGTCATGAGACCCATGAACAGACGATATGATAGTAGGACACATGGGGAATCAAGAACATAGGTAATCCTAATACTTTTAGGAATAGAATCATTCGTGAAATAGGTGTGCTTGCTTGTTTCATTGTATCATATAGATCATGCCAAAAGGAAAGAAGGTATAGCCTTAACATACCCGTATGATCTCTTCCTTATTACTCACCCAAGCTCAACACAACTTCCTGTATCTACAACAAGTGAAATGATATTGCCGTTAACATATAATGTCGTACGATCATATTTGGCTAGTCGTATGGGCAGCAACTCCCCTATTTTTAATACATCCCAAAGACCACTAAGGGTCCTCAATAGCCTAACAATAACAATTATAACCAACAATAGCAACAACAACAATATAATCCAATATGAGTTTCTCCGATTATCTTAACAGTCACATTGAGCGGCAAGCTCGTTTTTACTCATAACAAGATATAAATTTAATCCAACTCTTATTCCATAAATTATTTTACAACCTTCATAACATCATACTTATATGTACTATATTATTTCTAGTTCAAAACATCCACAAAATGCCTTCCAAAACAACCCCATGCGTCTAGCACCTTAATTTTTATCGTTAATCACTTGTTTTTCATCTTTTCTTCTTCAATCAACTTAATTAACACCTAGAAAAGCTTAACAACAGCAGCCACAACATAATCAAATTATTTCTCACAATTTCCAGCCACCGCAAACCATATATTTAGCTACAAAACAGTCCAACCAAAAGGACAATCATATCTCATGTTCTTTCAAGTGCTATCTTATGGTTTTTCACTCAAACAACACAATCAACACAAGATTAACCTTAGGCACAATCAATAAGATGTTATACATACCTTGGAAAGCAGCTACAACTCAAAACCCTATCTCAACTTAGCTCACAATAGCCCTCAATCACACCACAACATCATAGAAGTATTCTCTTGTAGTCTTTAACACCTTTGATGATGATTTGAGTTCATTCCCCTTGAGTTTGGTTCTTGGGATCTGTTAGAGAGGGTTTTGGAGAGATTTTAGAAGAAATTTGGGTGAGAAATGACCCGAAATGAGGCTGAATCATCTTTAAAAAGTCGTAGGGTCGGTGGCCATCTCAAGTGGGTCCCAACCTGAGCTGCTTGCGCAGTCTCGCGAAAATGCGGATATCTCTCTACTCCGACGTCGTATCTATTAACAGTTTATAGAGTTAGAAACTAAATACATGGGGATTTAATTAAATATAAATATCTCCCTGTAACTTTTAATATATTGGGAGAAAACAGCCTCGTAACCTGGACTATAAACCTGCCAGTTTCTCCGAAGTGCGGCGACGTGACTTAGCAACCCTAATTTAAAAATCCATATTTCTCTACCCCGATATCGTTTGAATAAATGGTTTAGACCGTTGGAAACTAGGTTCAAATACCTTCATTTTGGTATGATATATGTCCCAAATTAACATCATAAAGTTATGAATTTTATTTCTCAAAACGGCTCGTTACAAGGCAAATCTTAGCTCGATTTTTCCGCAACTTAAATCCGATTTTTCGTAAACTTTATATTTCATATCCAAACATCATATATAGTCATATAATGACTTTAAACTCATTTAAATCATGATTAACAAGACTTCGGTAAACCTTTCTTATCTTTGTAGAAGGATTTCGTCCTTTTTGAGCTTACATTAGATAATCCTATAATGATAGTGACGTCTGAAGTACGGGGTCTAACAACATGTCACTTTAGAAATATTTGTCCCCGAATGATAACTCTTAAAGTCTTGCAAAAATGGGACGTAACATCATTAAATCACCTTATATACTTTCAAAGAGGATCTTATTTTCAAGCTTACATCAATTGACTTACGACGTACTTTCACGTACAAAAACATGGGGTGTAACACGGAAATACAACATGAATATGATGAATCATGGTAACAGTAAAAGGGCTTAGAGAGTCGTTAAAGTCAATCAAATTTATTAAGAGCTTCCATTAAAATTTATAGATATTAAGTCGGGGATCCTCTATAACCAACTTCACACAAAGCAGCCATGCCGGTTCACCCCAACATATGCGGGTGCAGGTATTTCACGATACCACAATCTCTACACAAAGCGGCCATGCCGCCTCACCCCAATATATGCGGGTGGACATGTATCACAATACCTTAATCTCTACACAAAGCGGCCTACCGCCTCACCCCAATATATGCGGGTGGAGGTGTATCACAATACCATAATCTCTACACAAAGCGGCACTACCGCCTCACCCTAATATATGCGGATGGAAGTGTATCACAATACCGTAATCTCTACACAAAGCGGCCCTACCGCCTCACCCCTATATATGCGGGTGGAGGTGTATCACAATACCACAATCTTTACACAAAGCGGCTATGCCGCCTCATCCCCAATATATGCGGGTGGAGGTGTAACCACAATACCACAATCCTTACACAAAGCTGCTCTGCTGCCTCACCCCAATATATGCGGGTGGAGGTGTAACCACAATACCACCATCCCTACACAAAGCGACTCTGCCGCCTCACCCCAATATATGCGGGTGGAGGTGTAGCCACAATACTATAATCCCTACACCAAGCGGCTCTGCCGCCTCACCCAAATATATGCAGGTGGAGGTGTAACCACAATACCACAATTTGGATTCTCAAACGATAATAGTTAGTACAAAAGATTTCCTTTCAAATCATACCCTTTGGCACCTTTGATCTTAACAGGAATATAAGTTCATAAGATTTCGTCATATGTGAATTGGAATAGATCACATTGAATCCGTACAAAACTTTCTCCCCAAGGGGGTATAACATAATTGAGTAAAAATAAAGAATCATTATGCACATGACCATATATATAAACCCAAATTGACATGACTAGCGCCACTTTTGGGGTCGTAAGTTCCGGTATCTTTTGGAACACTTCATGTTCATATCCGTGCTCATCATGGAGAAATACACCTCATTACATTAGCCCATCTATGGTAAATCAATAAGTCAATTTCAATGGCACATGGACCAAATACATTTTCCATAACATTTATTGTCACTTAGCATAGGACATCCCTCTCCCACTCTATTATATACTCGCTTGTCATCTTAAGGTCATTAGCTATGTTCATGATTCTTGGGGACTTAACATCGAATTCATTTACATTAATTATTTTAGAAGCATATGATTGAATCCATTGGGACATACAACACCTCATAATTCTCATTTTGGCAAACCGCCACATTTCATGTTCATAATATCACCTACTATGCACTTGCCATGGGTGATCACAGGATATCAGGAACATTTAAAATATTTAGGAACACCTTAGCCTCTCATCATGAGGGAGTAGGAGCTTTTATTCTTCATTCATGGAACTGTGGCCACATATCATATTCCACACTTCCATTTCTTTTCTTTCAAGGATTATCATCATAAACATCATCCTATAGAATACTCTTGAAACACCTCTCCCCAAAAAGGGTAATACATAATTTCAACTCATAAATATGTAAGAACTCACAACATATTAGAAATACCTACCAAGCATAGCATTAGTTAAAACAACCACATTTGGACATGACTTGAGTACATAAGCTTTTGGACAATTCTATTTTCGGAGTCAATTTGGAATAGTTGAACCAAGGCTCATTTCATAATCTTTCACACATCATTTCATTTCATTGGCGCTATTGGCCACAAGTATAACTTTAATTATTGGCACGCTGTCCACACTTTATATCCACTACTCACTACTTTCACTTTCAAGCATCTTTATATATTATCGATAACAAAGAATCTCTAATCACGACATTTAGTACACATATGAGTAATTAAGAGTCTTAAGCACATTGAGATTTCTTACACAATTTGGCATAATAACCTTCACTTGAAACACTACTTGAAGTCATAACATTTTAATACCCAACTCATGCTTTGAACACATTCCCGAAGGATAACATCCTATAATACCCACAATTTTAACACCCAACTCATGCTTATTCGGAATAGTTAATTTATAATGAATAACTCAGAACTTACAAGAACATCATGTGATTCAATTCTAGGAGAGAAGTTTATCCAACATACCTTTCTTGAGCTTTCCTTTAATTACTACGATGTTCCGAAAATTTTAGCAACTTCAATCTATTTTGAGACATAACAAAATTGAACACAAATTAGGAATATATTCATGATTTTAGCTCACTTGAACATTTTATCAAACACTAGGTGTGCAAATTTAACTATAAGGTTCTTCTACAAGATTTCTTTCACCTCACAACCAATTCAACACCAAGAGTTCACCCATACTGGTTCAATGACCTTCCCACGATCTTTGTTGGTACATACATGCATTAAGAGTACCTCCCACACCCAAGAATTACCCTACTAATTACTCATTTCTAGTTCAATTTCGAAATTAAGGGTTAGGGTGTAGAATCTTACCTCTAGGATGAAGACCTAGTGTGTTTCCTTGTTAATCTCCAAGTATTCAAGCAAGAATTGAAGAACCAATTTTTGAGGAACTCTCACTCTCTCTAGGGCACTTTCTCACTCTCAAAAATATCAGATTTTGCAAGAAAAATAGTCCACAATACCTATATAACGAAATAGGGTCGGGTTATAAAACAAAAACCCAGAATTGCACAGTCGTGCTGCATGGGGCGGCACAGTAGTGTCACCTTCTGCCAACGTTTGGTAATTTTGTCATGCCGTCTTGTAGGAGTGTCCAAATAACAAATGGTTTGAAGTGTTAGATACTAGACTCAAAGGGATTTAATTTTATAGGTAGATCACCTCCTAAGTCACTGTAGTTTGGTAGCAGCATGCGTTTGAAGTAGGATCTTATGCGAATTGAGACATTCTTACCACCTAATGTATCCAACTTGTTCCACACGAATTCTTGCCATTCACAAAACTCCTTAGTATGTTCCAACACATCTTAAACAAATATTTTTTTATTTAAAAAAATGTGGTTCTATCGTGACAAGAGGGGTTGCTCTGATGGTAAGCAACCACCACTTCCAACCAAGAGGTTGTGAGTTCGAGTCACCCCAAGAACAAGGTGGGGAGTTCTTGGAGGGAAGGATGCCGAGGGTCTATTGGAAACAGCCTCTCTATCTCATGGTAGGGGTAAGGTCTGCGTACACACTACCCTCCCCAGACTCCACTAGTGGGAATATACTGGGTTGTTGTTGTTGTTGTTGTTGTTGTTATTGTTGTTGGTTATATCCTATGGGTCTCCTTTAATACTCGAACACGTTATTCCGAAATACCGTTGGCGCACTTTAAAATCTTAAATCATTAAGAAATTTTAATGGGGCCTTACATACATGGTATTATAGGATGGTTGTCCTCCCTTCTTGTTTAGATCGCGTGATAGTGCTATGCTATAAGAGTTCAACCTTATTACAAAAACTTTTATATGTAGCGATGCCGCCGAAGAGACTCACAGCTGCCCAGAAGGGCAAAGTTATTGCCGGCCCGAGTACTAGCAGAGTACTGCCTGAGTTAGATGAGCATGAGGAGTCTAGACATGAGGTTCCATCTGGAGCTTCACATACTCCATCTGTTCAGGGAGAGGTTAGGGGTGCTCCAGCTACCCAGACCTCTGGATCCTCATAATGATGACATGAGGGAGGCCGTGAGATTGTTGACTAGCATTGCATCTACCTAGGCCAGACGACAACATATATGTTCTCAGGGTGACGATGAGGGTTATAGGATTTGTGATTTCCTTAGATTAGAGCCTCTAGTTTTCACAGGATTTAGTATAGCACAAGATCCCCAGGATTTCCTAGATAGAGTATCCAGAGACCTCAGAGTTGTGCACACCATAGATAGATTCAGTTGAATTGGCTTCATATAGATTATATGATCTAGCAGCCGGTTGGTATACCATTTGGAGATCTCTAGGGGAGCAAATGTTGCTCCAGCTACATGACGAGAGTTCTCAGAGGCATTCCTTCGCCATTACTTACCTACAGAGACACGTAGAGCATGATTGGATAAGTTCCTGACATTGAGACAAGGGGTATGATTGTTGTAGAATACAACCTCTACTTTACTTCTTTGACGAGGTTTTCTCCTGCAGTAGTATCAGACATGGAGGACAGGGTGCACAGGTATATAACAAGACTTGGTCCTCATTTAGTAAATGAGTGTATGAACTTATCTATGCAGTCAGGTGTTAACATTGCACGTATTCAGGCATTCCCCTTAGCACTTGAGGAGAGGATATAGAAGCAGAGGTCTGGAAGAGATAGAAGCTCAAGAAAGAGAGGCATATTTTCAGGATCCTTTGGTGAGACATCTGGTGCTAGTAGACAACAGTGTCAGGCAGCCAGCGTCTAGTACTCCTTCACGATTTCAGGGGCTGAGATCTGATCGACCCCCACCGTCTAGAGCTAGTCAAGGTGGTTCACTTTACCCTAGGTGTTCTGACTGTGGTAGACACCATTTGGGCCGATGCCCGTTTAGTGTAGATGCATGTTATGTTTGTGGAGAGTCCGGCCGTTTTATGAAAGATTGCACATCCAGGGGTGGTAGTGGTTCAACTCAGCCAGCAAGATCATCAGCTTGATCAGCACCAGCACACCCGCAAGGGAAAGTTCCCCAGACACCAGCGGTCCATGGTAGAGGCCGAGGTGGAGCTCCTACTACAGGCGGTCCCCAGAACCGCACCTATGCTCTGGTTTGTCGCCAGGATTGGGAGGCTTCACGAGATGTGGTTACAGGTACTTTATTAGTGAATTCTCATAATGGTATGTGTTGATATATTCTCTTTCCACACTATCATATGTTACTCCTTTTGTTGCTACTTAGTTTGGGATATAACCATAAGCCATTAAACCTTTTGAGGTAGCCAACTTAGTTGGTGATTCAGTAGTAGCTATGGTGATTGGCGACCATAGTATCACAGGCGTGTTTTTAGAGGTTGCAATATGGTGATTGGCGACCATAGTACTACAACTATCTTGATTGAGCTAGAAATGGTTGAAGTTGATGTTATACTTGGTACGGATTGTTTGTGTTCTTGCTATGTTAATGTTGATTGTAGAGCGAAGATGGTCTAGTTCAATTTTCTAGAAGGGTCGGCTATAGAATGGAAAGGTGTTTTTGCATTGCCAAAAGGTAGATTTATTTCGTACCTTAAGACAAGCAAGATGATCGCTAAGGGAATGGTGACTCTTGAATCAGTTCCAATGGTAAATGAGTTCCCTGACAAATTTCCAGATGAGCTTCCACATCTTCCTCCAGGGCAGAGAATTGACTTTTTCATCGATATAGTGCTAGGTACACAACCAATATCTATTCCTACTAATAGGATGGGCGTTGTACTAAACATACAAACACGTAGCAAATAAGCGAATAATTCCTAATCCCTCAAGTTAAGGTTAACCACGACACTTACCTCGCTCCGAAGGCCACTCAATACTCAATCACAACTTTTCCTCTACAATCCACCTCCAAATCACTCGTATCTATTCAAAAACGATTCAATAATATCAAATATTGCTAAAGGAATCAACTACATTGCATAGATTTAGATTTCCCAAACTTTCCCCCAAAAGGTCAAAAAATGACCTCGGGTCCGCTTGGTAAAAACCCGAGGTTCAGACCAAAATCCATTTACCATTCACCCCTAAGCCCGAATACGCAATTAGTTTTGGTATCCGATCTCAATTTGAGGTCTAAATCCCAATTTCCCAAAAATCCCTAATTCTACCCCAAACCCCCAATTTATACCATGAAAATCCTAGATTTTAGATTGAAAATTCATAAAATGTAATGGGAAATTGAAAGAAAATGGTTTAGAATCACTTACCAACACTCCGGGGAAGAATTTAGCTTCGAAGAATCATCTCTAGGCCGTTTGGCTTTTGAAAAGTTGAAAGAATGGCTTAAGTCCCGTAATGGGACTGTTTAATAGCTGGGCGACAGTGCTCATCGCGTTCGCGAGGACACTGTCGAGTTCGCGAAGAGCAGAGCTTGCCAAGCTTACACAATTGCGAAAATCTTATCGCGTTCGCGAAGGATACGCCCCCTGGCCTTCGCGTTCGCGAGTCCTTGCTCGCGTTCGCGATGAAGAGTGACTGACTCTCTCCCCCAGGTCCCAACCACTACGCGTTCGCGTTGACCTGGTCGCGTTTGCGAAGGGTAAATCCCCCATCACTCCGCATTCTCGACCCAGCCTTCACGTTCGCGAAGAAGAAAAATCCAGCCATCCCAGTTTCTACTTCGCGTTCGCGAGAGTGCCTTCGTGAACGCGAAGAAGGAAACCAAAAGGCACTAGAAATTGCAGAAAAACCAGAATTTTCTAAGTGCAAATCACCCCGAAGCCTATCCGAAACTCACCCGAGCCCTCGGGGCTCCAAACCAAACATGCACGCAAGTCCTAAAATATCATACGAATTCGCTCGCGTGATCAAATTGCCAAAATAACACATAGAACTATGAATTGAACACCAAATCAAATGAAATTTTTAAGAAAACTTTAAAACTTCTATTTTCACAACCGGACGTCCAAACCACATCAAACCAACTTCGTTTCTCATCAAATTTCACAGACAAGTCATAAATATTATAGTGGACCTGTCGGGCTCCGGAACCAAAATACGGACCTGGTATCACCAAGACCAAACATCAGTCAATTCTAAAAATCCTTAAACTTCCAAACTTTTAATTTTTCATCAAAATTCCATATCTCGATCTAGGGACCTCGGAATTCGATTACGGGCATACACCCAGGTCATAAATTACGATACGGACTTACCAGGACCGTCAAAAAATAGATCAGGGTCCGTTTGCTAAAAATATTGACCAAAGTCAACATAAATTGATTTTTAAGGCAAAAATTCTCTCTTTATCAGTTTTTAACATATAAGCCTTCCGGAAGAACACTCGGACTGTGCACGCAAATTGAGGAAGGCTAAGATGAGATTTTTGAGACCTAGAAATGCAGTATTAGATTCTAAAACATAAGATAACCTATCGGGTCATCACATTCTCCACCTCTAAAATAACCATTCTTCCTTGAACGGACATAGAAAAGTACCTGGGCTGGTGAAAAAATGTGGATATCTACTCCGTATGTCCGACTCGGACTTCCAAGTAGCTGCCTCGACGGGCTGACCTCTCTACTGTACCCGAACTGAAGGATAACTCTTTGATCTCAAATGGCGAACCTGCCGGGTTAGAATAGCCACCGGCTCCTCCTCGTAAGTCAAATCCTTGTCCAACTGGACAGAGCTGAAATCTAACACATGGGACAGATCGTCGTGATACTTTCGAAGCTTGGATACATGGAACACCGAATGAACCGATGATAACCCCGGTGTTAATGGAAGCTTGTAAGCCACCTATCCCACTCTCTCCAGAATCTCAAAAGGTCTGATATACCTAGGGCTCAACTTGCCCTTCTTTCCGAACCTCATTACACCCTTCATGGATGATACCCAAAGCAACACTCTCTCCTCGATCATGAATGCAACATCAGGAACTCTAAGGTCGGCATAACTCTTCTGCCTTGACTGAGCTATATGAAGTCTATCCTGAATAATCTTGACCTTGTCCAAGGCATCCTGTACCAAATCTGTACCCAATAACCGAGCCTCCTCCGGCTCAAACCATCCGATCGGCGATCGACACCGTCTACCATATAGTGCCTCATACGGAGCCATCTGAATGCTCGACTGGTAGTTGTTGTTGTAGGCAAACTCTTCAAGGGGCAAGAACTGATCCCACGATCCGCCGAAGTCTATAACACATGCGCGGAGCATATCCTCCAAGATCTGAATAGTGTGCTCAGACTGTCTATCTGTCTGAGGATGAAATGCTATGCTCAACTCAACCCGCGTTCCTAACTCACGCTGTACTGCTCTCTAAAAGTGCGAGGTGAACTTTGTACCTCGATAAAAAATGATAGACACGGGCACACGGTGAAGACGGGCGATCTCACGGATGTAAATCTCTGCCAACTGCTCTGAAGAATAGGTAACTGCCACAGGAATGAAATGCGCTGACTTAGTCAGCATGTCCACAATGACCCAAATGGCATCGAACTTCCTCTGAGTTCTTGGGAGGCCAGCAACGAAATCCATAGTGATACGCTCCTACTTCTACTTAGGAATCTCTATCTTCTGAAGCAAACCACTAGGTCTCTGATACTCATACTTGACTTGCTGACAATTTAGACACCGAGATACATATGTAACTATATCCTTATTCATCCTCCTCCACCAATAATGCTGCTGCAAGTCCTGATATATCATGGCGGCACCAGGATGAATAGAATACAGGGAACTGTGAGCCTCCTCTAGAATCAACTCACGAAGTCCATCCATATTAGGCACACATACACGATCTTGCATCCTCAAAACTCCATCATCTCCAACCGTAACCTGCTTGGCATCACCATGCCACACCGTGTCCCTAAGGACAAGCAAATGAGGGTCATCATACTGGCGCTTCCTGATACGCTCAAACAACAAAGACCGAGCGATGGTACAAGCTAAAACACAGCTGGGCTCAGAAACATCCAACGTCACTAACTGATTGGCCAAAGACTAAACATCTAGTGCAAGTGGTCTCTCACCGACTGGGATATATGCAAGGCTACCCATACTCACTGACTTCCTACTTAAGGCATCGGCCACCACGTTGGCCTTCCCGGGATGATACAAGATGGTGATATCATAATCTTTCAATAGCTCTAACCACCTCCTCTGCCTCAAATTGAGCTCCTTTTGTTTGAACGAGTACTGTAAATTCCGATGGTCCGTGAAAATCTCACATGACACGCCGTAAAGATAGTGTCTCCAAATCTTCAGCACATGAACAATGGCTGCCAACTCTAAGTCATGGATAGGGTAATTCTTCTCGTGAACCTTCAACTGTCGTGAAGCATATGCAATAACCTTGCCACCCTGCATCAATACCGAACCCGGACAAATACGAGATGCGTCACAATATACTATATAAGATCCTGAACCTGAGGGTAACACCAATACTGGTGTCGTAGTTAAAGTAGTCTTGAGCTTCTGAAAGCTCGCCTCACACTCGTCCGACCATCTGAACGGGGCACCCTTCTAGGTTAACCTGGTTAACGGGGATGCTATAAATGAGAACCCCTCCATAAACCGACGGTAATAACCCGCCAATCCCAAGAAACTACGGATCTCTTTAGGTGATGTGGGTCTAGGCCAGTTCTGAACTGCCTCAATCTTCTTAGGATCCACCTGAATTCTCTCTGCTGATACAACGTGACCATAGAAAGCAACTAAACTCAACCAAACTCGCATTTTGAGAACTTAGGATATAACTGGATGTCTCTCAGAGTTTGAAGAACGATTCGAAGATGCTGCTCATGCTCCTCTCGGCTGCAGGAGTAGATCAAGATATCATCAATAAACACAATCACGAAGGAATCCAAGTAGGGCTTGAACACCCAGTTAATCAAATCCATGAATGCTACTGGGCATTTGTCAGCCCAAATGACATCACTATAAACTCATAATGCCATACCGAGTCCGAAAAGCTGTCTTAGAAACATCGAATGCCCTAATCCTCAACTGATGATAGCCAGATCGCAAATCAATCTTCGAAAACACCTTGGCACCCTGAAGCTGATCAAATAAATCATCAATCCTCATAAATGGATATTTGTTCTTAATGGTGACCTTGTTCAACTGCCGATAATCTATACAAATCCTCATTGATTCATCTTTCTTCTTCACAAACAACACAGGTGCACCCCAGGGTGAGACACTAGGTCTAGTGAAGCCCCTATCAAGCAGATCTTACAATTGTTCCTTTAATTCTTTCAACTCCGGCAGGGCCATGCGGTATGACGGAATGGAAATGGGCTGAGTGCTCGGAGCCAAATCAATGCAAAAATCAATATCCCTGTCGGGTGGCATCCCCGGCAGATCTGCAGGAAATACCTCTGGAAACGCACGAACAACTGGCACTGAAACCATGAAAGGAACCTCCGCACTAGAATCGCGGACATAAGCCAAATAAGCTAGATACCCCTTCTCGACCATATGCCAAGCCATCACATAAGAGATAACCCTGCTGGTAGAATGGCCAGAATTCCCTCTCCACTCTAATCGAGGCAACCCCGGCAAGGCTAAGGTCACCGTTTTGGCGTGACAATCTAATATAGCATGATAAGGTGACAGCCAATCCATACCAGAATGACATCAAAATCAACCATATCGAGAAGTAGAAGATCTACACGAGTCTCAAGGCTTCCAATGGTGACCATACACGAACGATAAACACGATCTACAATAATAGCATCTCCCACTGGTGTGGACACATACACATGAGCACTCAAAGAATCACGAGGCACGACCAAATAGGAAGCAAAATAGGATGACACATAGGAGTAAGTAGATCCTGGATCAAATAGAACTGAAGCATCCCTACTGCAAACTGAAACGGTACCTGTAATAACAACATCAGATGACTCAGCCTCAGGCCTGGCTGAAAAAGCATAACACCGGGGCTGGGCCCCACCACCCTAAACTACGTCCCTGGGACGGCCTCTAGCTGGCTGGTCTCCACCTCTAACGGCCTGACCTCTAATTCTAACAGCCTAGCCCCTACCTCTAGCTGCCTGACCCCTGCCTCTGGCTGACTGAGCAGGTGGTGCAGTAACTGGAGCCAGAACCATGGCACGAGAACCCTGATGATGTGAGCTGCTCGATGTCCGAGGGCAAAATCTAGCAATGTGCCTCGGATCACCACAAGTATAGCAAGACCTCGGCTGCTATGACTGTTGGCCGTGAAACTGACCCTGTCGACCTGAATAACCACCCTGAAAACTTTGGAGCGGAGGTGCACTGTAAGCTAGCTGGTCAAAATAATGCATCTGAGGGCCACGACCACCTGAGCCACCGTGGGATGCCTGGAGTGCTGAATGAAATAGCCTAGTAGGATGGCCTCTGCCATAAGTACCCCGGCCTCCAGATGAGGCTCCACTGAATCCACCAGAGTGACGAGACCTCTTGTCAGACCCCTGACCAATCCCCTTAGCTAAAACCATCTCGACTCGCCTAGCAACATTAGCAGCCGCCTGAAAAGAAATCTCACTCCCAGTCTCCTTAGCCATCTACAATCTGATAGGTTGAGCAAGTCCATCAATAAACTTCCTCACCCTCTCTCTCTCTCGGTAGGAAGTAAAATAAGAGCATGATAGGCCAAATCCACAAAACGGGTCTCATACTGAGTAACAGTCATACTGCCATACTGGAGATGCTCGAACTGATGACGATGCTCCTCTCTCAATGTGATAGGGAGAACCTTCTCTAGGAAGAGATGAGAAAACTGGTCCCAAGTAAGAGCAGGCGACCTAGCTGGTCTGGTCAACAGATAATCTCTCCACCATTTCTTGGCGGAACCATTCATCTGAAATATAGCAAAATCGACCTCGTTGGTCTCCACTATACCCATGTTCTGTAGAACCTCGTGACAGCTATCGAGATACTCCTGGGGATCCTCTGAAGGAGCACCACTGAAGTGAACTGGAAAGAGCTTGGTGAACTTGTCCAATCTCCATAAATCCTCAAAAGACATAGCTGACCCATCTTCGGCCTGTGTTGCAACAACCGGCTGAACTACTCTGACTGGCTGAGCTGCTGGATACTGATACTGGGGAGCTATCTGCTCCGGAGTGGGAGTAGTAGGAGTCTGGGCTCCACCTCCAGCCTGAGAGACGGTTAGTGCCATGGGAAATGCTCCAGTCTGGGCCACACTCTTCATAAGGCCCACAAAACGGACCAAAGCGTCCTGAAGTACTAGGGTGACAATGAACCACTCCGGAACCTAAGCTGGTCCGGCAGGAACTGTCTGGGCTGGAACCTCCTCGCCCATCTCTACCTGAGGCTCCACTGCTGGTACTGCTGCACGAGCTCTGGGTTGAGCCTTGCCCCTACCCCGGCCTCTGGCACTGCCTCAGCCTCGACCTATGCCCCTCATAGGAGCTGCCAGTGGGGGCTCTAGCTGCTACTCAGCTGAGGAAGTTACATGTTCTCGCCATCTACGAGAGAATAAGAGTAGAAGAGTTCAATCAGTATTGAGAAAACAAAATCGCATAACAGAGAAGAATAGAAGTGAAATTTGTTCCTAAAATTCATAGCCTCTGGAAGATAAGCACAGACGTCTCTCTACCGATCCTCCAGACTCTACTAAGCTCGCTCGTGAATCGTGAGACCTAGGCAACCTAGTGCTTTGATACCAACTTGTCACGACCCGGAATTCCCACCGTCAGGACCGTGATGGCGCCTAACATTTCACTTGCTAGGCAAGCCAACGATAGAGATTATTAAGCCAAATTCTTATACATTTCAATAATTAACAGTAAATAAGCTATAACAAGGTAAAAAGAAAAGCGCGGAAATCCATAACAACTTTAATGCTTATACACAACTACCCAGAAACTGGTGTCACAATCCACGAACTACTAAGATTTAGCTACAAGTAAAGTGTCTGAAGGAAATACAACTATTTTCGATACAAATGAAACAGTAAAGGAAATACATAGAAGGGGATGCCAGGGCCTGCGGACGCCAACAGGACTACCTTGGGTCTCCAAACAGATCAAGCGAGCAGCTAGACTCAGGGTCAACTCGGTCCGGTACCAAAATCTACACAGAAAGTGCAGTATCATTACAACCGACCCTATGTACTGGTAAGTGTCGAGTCTAACCTCAGCGAAGTAGTGACGAGGCTAGGACAAGACACCTACAAATAAACCTGTGTAATATATATATATCAATATATATAACAATAATAATAATAAATAAGCAAGGCAAGAAATATTGGGAAGGGGACATGCTGAGAGGATTACATGGCAAGGAATCATAATAGGAATGAGAACCATATAAATCGATATACCTTTAACAAAAAGAAACAAGTAAACACAGTAAAGGAAAGTGTACAGCATCACCCTTCGTGCTTTTACTCTCAACCTCACCATAAGAAACAATAGAAACGACATGGCATCACCCTTCGTGCATTAACTCTCTCTCATAACATGGCATGGCATCACCCTTCGTGCATTATCACTCACTCACAAACTTTGCACGGCATCACCCTTTGTGCTTTAACACTCTCCCTCACCAAGACAATGAACAATAACAACAGTGAGATAGAAATATCAAGAACAAGTCTTACTTCAACATTCAATTCCACGTTACTAACCTCAACTTTGAGTTAATACCCAATCAATACCAATTTCCGTGAAACATAATATGAGTTGTTCAACATAACGAATAGCTAGTCTAACCATGAACAATGTGATCAAGGAATACCACGATTACAATAATAAGACTCACTCACATGTTATGACTCGACAACAACACATAGGTACTCGTCACCACACCTATATGTTGTACTCAACTTACAAACACATAGCAAATAAGCGAATAATGCCTAATCCCTCAAGCCAAGGTTAACCACGACACTTACCTCGCTTTGAAGGTCACTCAATACTCAATCACAGCTTTTCCTCTAGAATCCACCTCCAAACCACTCGTATCTATTCAAAAACGACTTAATAATATCAAATATTGCTAAAGGAATCAATTACAATGCATAGATTTAGATTTCCCAGACTTTCCCCAAAAAGTCAAAAAATTGACCCCGGGCCCGCTTGGTCAAAATCCGAGGTTCGGACCAAAATCCATTTACCCATTCACCTCGGAGCCCAAATATACAATTAGTTTTGAAATCCGACCTCATTTTGAGGTCTAAATCCCAATTTCCCAAAAATCCCTAATTCTACCCAAACCCCCAATTTCTACCATGGAAATGCTAGATTTTAGGTTGAAAATTCATGTAATGTAATGAGTAATTGAAAGAAAATGGTTTAGAATGACTTACCAATACTTTGGAGAAGAATTTAGCTTGAGAGAATCGTCTCTAGGCCGTTTGGCTTTTGAAAAGTTGAAAGAATGGCTTAAGTCTCGTAATGGGACTGTTTAATAGCTGGGCGACAGTGTTCATTGCGTTCGCAAGGACACTATCGCGTTCGCAAAGAGCAGAGCTTGCCAAGCTTACTCGATCGCGAAACTCTTATCGTGTTCGCGAAGGCTACGTCCCCTGGCCTTCGCGTTCGAGAGTCCTTGCTCGCGTTCGCGATGAAAAGTGACTGACTCCCTCCCCCAGGTCCCAAACACTACGTGTTCGCGTTGAGCTGGTCGCGTTCGAGAAGAGTAAAGCCATCATCGCTCCGCATTCGCGACCCAGCCTTCGTGTTCGCGAAGAAGAAAAACCCAGCCATCCCAGTTTCTACTTCGCGTTCGCGAGAGTGCCTTCACGAGCGCGAAGAAGGAAACCAGAAGGCACCTGAAACTGCAGAAAAACCAAATTTTTCTAAGTGCAAAACACCCCGAAGCCTATCCGAAACTCACCCGAGCCCTCAGGGATCCAAACCAAACATGCACACAAGTCCTAAAATATCATACAAACTCGCTCGCAGGATCAAATCGCCAAAATAACACATAGAACTAATAATTGAACACCAAATCAAATAAATTTTCAAGAAAACTTTAAAACTTCTATTTTCACAACCGGACGTCCGAATCATGTCAAACCAACTTCGTTTCTCACCAAATTTCACAGAAAAGTCTTAAATATTATAGTGGACCTGTACCGGGCTCTGGAACCAAAATACGGACCCAGTATCAACAAGACCAAACATCAGTCAATTCTAAAAATCCTTTAACTTCCAAACTTTTAATTTTTCATCAAAATTTCATATCTCGAGCTAGGGACCTCAGAATTCGATTCCGGTCATAGGCCTAGGTCCCAAATTATGATACGAACCTATCGAGATTGTCAAAATACGGATCCGGGTCCGTTTGCTTAAAATATTGATCAAAGTCAACTTAAATAGATTTTTAAGGCAAAAATTCTCTTTTTTCGATTTTTAACATATAAGCCTTCCGGAAGAATACTCGGACTGTGCACGCAAATCGAGAAAGGCTAAGATGAGGTTTTTGAGACCTCAAAACGCAGAATTAGATTCTAAAATATAAGATGACCTATCAGGTCATCACAACAGCGCACGTTATTCACAATCTTTAATTAGTTTACAGTAACAAATTAAGAACAAATTCATCTTGATTTCCATAATTATTTCAATTTGGTTTGAGTTTTGTTAGAAAATCAACCATTTACTACAATTGTTATTGATTTAAAGAATTTATTATACTTAAAGAGTACAGAAATTTACTCTGTAATAAACAAATCCATTGTTGGGCTAGGTTTTCTTTCTCCTGCTGATTTTTAATTTCCCATGAAGAATTTACAGAAATTAAATAAATTTGGTGTTATAAATGGTAAGTAAAAGAAACTTGATAAAAATACATCTGAAAAGAAATGGTTCTTTAATAAGCAATTCATCCTATTCTCATCGGTTCTGTCCAAACAAAAATAGGATTATAGGCGTATCCTTTTCTTTGATTCTTTTTTTCTTTGTCCTAATGTCGTTGCTGTCTAAACAAATTAGGATTACAATTCCTAATGTTTTCGTTAAGGTTTTTGATGTTCTTTTAGATTTTTTTCTGTCACGACCCAAAATCTAACTAGTCGTGATGGCACTTAACCCACCCCGATAGGTAAGTCAAATTGTAACAATCCAATTCAAAAGAGATTTAACTGAGAAAATACATGATGAAAATAACTGAACTTTTATACCAAAAATCAAAAGAACTGGTAGTACAAATCATGAGCTTCTAAGATTTACAGTTTTCAAAGTTGGTATGAAATAAATGCATCATTTGTTTGAAATATACATGAACAGATTAAAAATTCTAAAGCTACCAAGAACAAAAGGCAGCTATGACCGGAACACATGTACATCTTCAAATCCAACTTCCGCCATACACAACAGCATCTAACATCTGCACGCAAGGTACAGAAGTGTAGTATGAGTACAATTGACCCCATGTACTCAATAAGTAACAAACCTAACCTTAGGTTGAAAGTAGTGACGAGCTTGGATAAAGGTCAGAGTCTAACACCAATAGCCAATAATATGTTGCTTAGCTCGTTCACAGTTACGAAAAACTAGTCATGCTTTTCTGGTATAAGAGTAAAACCCAAATCTTTCACCGAAAATACCAAAGTATGAGTAAGTCAGAAAACTGTGATTTTTTCCAAAATCTTTCAACAATAAATAAGATATTTCATTATCAGATAGCATGAGAAAAGTACTTCTCTACGCCTGCATGTCAATGTGCACCTGAAATTATGAATGTCACCAAAATCGGGTAGCATGAGGAAATGCATCTCTATGTCTGTATGTCAAGTATGCATGTCAAATGCAATGCATCACAGTGATAAAATCATGTACTCACACTCTCAGAGTACTCAATCTCACTGTCTCACACTCCCACTCATCACGCTGAATCACTCAACACACTCAGTCACTCAGCACTGTACAGGGCAAAATCCAGCCCAGGGCAGATCCAGCTCAAAAGCTAATAAATCCTACTGCGGCGCGCAGCCTGATCCCATCGTGAATTAAAAGCAATCGCGCTCACTGTGGGTGTGCAGACTCCGGAGAGGCAGATCCAACCCAAGCGCTATAATAAGCCAATCATGATATGAATCAATAATGCCTGTTGCAGTGTGCAACCCGATCCCATAAATATCACTTCATAAACAGGCCCTCGACCTCACTCATTCATCAATCTCTCCAGTCTCTCGGGCTCACAATGTCATAAAAATCAGCCCCAAAATGATGATATAATGTATCAATAAATAGCAACAGAGACTGATATATGATATGCAAATGAATGAGTATGACTGAGTATATAACTGCAATTTAAGCAAATCACTCCACAATAGATATGACCTCAGTGGGTCCCAACAGATTAAGCATATAACCTAAATATGGTTTCTAACATGGATCACAGCTCAATTACTCTAACACGTAGAAATCTTATGGATAAAAATAAGATTAGGTAACTAAACAGTACCAAAGAAACAACCGTGTCGTAATTCACCTCAACACCAAACACATATCATGTATATTCAGGGGTTCATACCCTCAGTACCAAGTTTAGAAGTGTTACTTACCTCGAACAAGCCAAATCAAATACCGAACAAGCTAAACGATGCTCCAAAAAACCATCCCGTGCGTACCGACCTCTGAACAGCTCAAAACTAGCCAAAAGCAACTCAAGAACATCAAAAAATGCCAAAGAAAACAAACCCAATCAATAAAGGTGAAATCTTTAATCAAAAGCCCAAAGTCAACCAAAAAGTTATACTTGGGACCATACCTCGGAACCAGACAAAACATATAAAATCCGACAACCCATTCAATTACGAGTCCAACCATACTAGTTTCACTCAAATCCAACTCCGAATCGATATTCGAAACTCAAACATTCACTCTATCAAACCTTAGACAAAACCCCCCATTTTTCCTTTTGAAATCAACAACCAATTCCCAGAAATAAAGATAGATTCATGAAATATAATCAAAACCGAGTAGAGAACATTTACGCCGATCCATATGGTGAAAATCGCCTCAAATATCGCTTCAATCCGAGCTCCATAGCTCCAAATATGTTAAAATGAACTTAATATTCCGAAATTTGATGTTTTATTGCATTGCCAGGGGTCTCTCGTCGTGATCGCGGTCCCCAACATCGCCATCGAAATTCAAAAAACATTGTAGCTCAATTTTTACCCATCGCAATCGCGAATATTCCCCCGCGATCGCGATGAACAAACTCCCACAAGCTTGCCCAACTCTTCCAGACAGCCTCTAGTATAATAGCTATACCTTTTTGTACAAATTACCAAATGACAAAAAGTTTTATTTTCGAAAAACTAGACATCAAGGGCTACAACTTTTATTTTTGGATCATCTCCAAATTCCTTATGATAGTAGAAATTCTTCTTCGTGAACGCGAAGCTCTCTCCGCAAACGCGATTCACAAGCCCCTTTTTCCATTTTGCTCTTCGCGAACGCGACCCAAGTCCGCGATCGCGATGCACACTGCTGTAGCCAAAAACCAATAACTAAAAATGGCCTATAAATGGTCTGAAACCACGCCGGAACTCACACGAGCCCCTCGGGACCTCGTCCGAACATGCCAACAATTCCCATAACATAACATGAACCTACTCGAGGCCTCAAATCACACATAACAATATCGAAACGAAGAATCTCACCTCAAATTGAACTTAATGAACTTTCAACTTTCAACTTCCAAAACTTGTGCCGAAATATATCAAATCAACTCGGAATGAGCTCAAATTTTGCGCACAAGTCCCAAATGACATAACGAAGCTATTCTAATTCCCAGAACCACAATCCGAATCCGATATCCTCAAAGTCAACTCTCAGTCAAACTTATGAACTTTACAACAACAACAACAACAATAAATCTAGTAGTTTCCCACAAGTGGGGTCTAGGGAGGGTAATATGTATGCAACCTTACCCCTACCCTTGGAAGAGCAGAGAGGTCATTTCCGATAGACCCTCGGCTAGAGAACGACTGAAATAGGAAAGATAATTGCAACAAGTAGGAATAACAACACGATGAAATAAGATTGAATCCAAGAATGCAATCAAACTCTAGGTAGTAATAGCCATCTAATAAAAAAAGATATCATACTAACACTAATGCTAGAGAACCGAGTAAGACAAAGAGAAACACTCGACTACCTACGAACTTTCTACCCTAATCTTTGACTTCCACACCCTCCTATCTAGGTCCATGTCCTCAGTCAACTCCAATTGCGCCATGTCATGCCTAATAACCTCTCCCCAAGACTTCTTTGGCCTACCTCTACCCTTCCTACTGCCCACTGAGACTAACCGCTCGCACCTTCTAACTGGGGCTTCTATACTTCTCCTCTTAACATGTCCGAACCATCTCAACCTCGCCTCTCGCATCTTATCCTCCACAAGGGCCACTCCCACATTTTCCCGGATAACTTCATTCCTAATCTTATCCAACCAGTTATGCCCACACATCCATCTCAACATCCTCATCTCAGCTACTTTTTGCTTCTGGGTATGAGAGTTCTTGACCAGCCAATACTCTGCTCCATACAACATAGTCGGTCTAACTACAGCCTTGTAGAACTCACCTTTAAGTCTAAGCGGCACATTCTTATCACACAAGACAGCGAAAGCGAGCCTCCACTTCATCCATCCTGCTCCGATACGATGCGTCAAATTTTCATCAATCTCCCTGTTACCTTGTATTATAGATCCGAGATACTTGAAACTACCTCTCTTGGGGATGACTTGTGTATCAAGCTTCACTTCCATATCTCCTTCCTGGGTACCATTGTTGAACTTGCACTCCATGTATTCTGTCTTGGTCCTGCTCAACTTGAAACCCTTAGACTCTAGAGTCTGCTTCCAAACCTCCAGCATCTCGTTAACACCACCCTGCGTCTCGTCAATTAAAACTATGTCATCAGTAAATAACATACACCATGGCACCTTACCTTGAATATGTCTCGTCAATGCGTCCATCCCCAAGGAAAATAAGAATGGACAAAGAGCTGATCCCTGGTGCAACCCCAACATAACTGGAAAGTGTTCCGAGTCTCCTCCCGCTGCCCTAACCCGAGTCTTAGATTCATCATACATGTCCTTAATCACCCTAATGTAGAAATATCCAAATGCAAATCGGGGCATACGAAATCATCACCCGGACCTAACGGAACCATCAAAACTCTAATCCGAGGTCAAATACTAAAAAGTCAAACTTGGTCAACTCTTCCAACTTTAAAGCTTCAATCATAAAATTCATTCTTTCAAATCAATTCCGAATAACCTGAAAACCAAAACTGATGACTCACACAAATCATAATACATCATACGATGTTGATCAAGAATTCCAATAGCTGAACAGAATGCAAATGATTAAAATGACCGACTGGGTCGTTATATTTTCCCCTACTTAAACATACGTTCGTCCTCGAACTTGCCAAGAGTCATTCCAAAGCCATCAAATTGCCGTGTAACCTTACCATGCACATACCCGGGGGGTGATCCAACGTCACCCTAATCCATATAAGCCTAACAACACAACTTAACTGAAGATCCTTAATTCAACCTTAGCCCATAAATCTTGGAACCCGATTCCGAACATCTGGAATTCCTTAGAAGACTCGAATCTCGCATCTACACACTGTACAAGTCTGATCAAGTTGTATCAAGCCATAACAAAAGCCCAAGATGCAAGCACATGATGTACCACATAACTCAGATGCTCACAGCAATAACCTTTGACCACAGTATCTACTTAAAACGCACCCAGTATCGGTAACAAACCTCATATCAAATAAAACCTCATTCAAAACCTTCGTACACTGCCGATGATGAAAGAAACAAGCAGAAACGCGTAACCACTCATCAGAGCAACAAGTCATGGGGCTCTCCCTCCTTCGACAAGAACTATAGCCAATTTCTAAGTCGATCAGTGACATTATCCTTCCAAATATACCGCAATCAAATTCGATAGCACCCATTCTAGGTCCAACGACCCCATCTCATCAAATGCAATCACTCTACTGACCTGTCACACCAATACAACAAACAGTGGAATCCTTGCACCAATACGCAACAGTTCTATTACACTCAAAATTGAAAAATGACTCAAATGAGAGAACTGTTTCGCAAGCTCAACAAGTACCACCACAACCGCAATGCTAAGAGCTCATCATACATAGTAGAACCAAGACACACGATTCTAATACAAAGGATCATATCCCAACATAACTTTGCCACAATGCCCGACCCTATCCAAACACCGGTTCATATGAAATACCTCAAGCTAAAATGCTCAAAATCAACAATCACCCGCAATTTGACGTCAAGTACACAAAGTGCATGGCTATCACCAAGGCGCAATCAACCATTCCATACCCCAATAACCATCTCGCTCAAATTCCGCTACAACGCCCGTATAGAACCACATCATGCGTGCATATAACCAACAAATTGCAACCTCTCGTAGCATAGAAGAGTAATACATAGAACATACCAGATACGAATGAGATCAATTCTAGTTGAATGGCACATCCCTCAATAATAGCAGTACGGAGCCAATCAATCCGATCCGATGTAGAATACATATCCTCATTAGGCCTACCAATGAGCCCCCAAATCAACCCTGGTCATCCACAAATAGATAATTAAGCCTCCGAAAGTCCACAATGACCTAACCATAACGCATACTGTCATTTGGCTAGCTTTGGCCACATCTTCACGGTCCACAACCATGAAACAATCTGCTTCTGAGAACTCACAGTCTCCAAATCTATAGAACACACGAATTACCATATCTGATCCCAACTCTACCGCCCGAATGTCTAACACCTCTCTTATACACGATCATCCCACGAGGAATACTTCTATAATTCTTCGGTACCACATAGCAAAATCTGAATATTAGCAGTCGATCAACCAGGCGAGTGCCGCAATACCAATGAAGCATCCGTAAGTCAAAACTCAGTGCACCTTCTGAGATGCGCACCCTTCTCAGGCAATAACAAGTAGTTATAGCATTCATCTAAACATCAGAAACCGTCTATGCTGTCTAAGAATTTATGACCTTCCCTTCAAAACTAAACTGTGACCATGCACACGCAAATCTCAATCCGACACAACACACCGCATTTATCATGCCATCATATGAAAAGTACGAGAATCTCATAATCAACTCTGTGTCACCAGCAGAATACATACCCGGCCAGTCAGAAACCTTCCATTTGATCTCATCCAGGAGAAAATCACAATATGCAACGTGCTCCTCATGCTAGTAGGAAATATCCACCTCGAACTTTGGAATTCATTTGCACATAACCAAGTTATGAGAACCGAATCCCTCTAACTCAACCAAGCCACGCGGGTCGCTAAAACCCAAGAGCATTGCTACAAAACACCTGTAGAGACTCACCACATCATAAGTACCCAAAGAACCGATTATATCCATTACCGTATTGATCCAACCTACTACCAAACTATCCTATTTCTCAGAGTTCCTTCCGAATTACCCTCAAGGTGACACTTCTCCTTGCCAGAACACCACGATCCTTAACCAAAACTCACCCCACGAGATCCTAGCATACAACCACACTGCCCTGAGGCCCATAAGCCGATATATTCCCTCTTAAGAACCCCAAAAGTGCCACAACCGAGACACCCACTCTGAAGATACCTTTTGTGAATATAAAGTCATTTCCTTCACCTTCCTGATACTGAATTGTATAATCCATAATGATATAAAAATATCGCGAGTCTTGACACGATCCAATGTAAATCTCAGATTCTAACCATATACAGATCCTGAAAAATCCCAATTGCTACATATAACTCCCGAATCCATTAGAACCTTCTCGAGAGTCATCCACTCAGCTCAAATCTCAATGGAACATCCCAAACGGGCCGAACGACCTATGCCCCATTAGCACAATGACACCCAAAGAAGTAATCCACACCTCTAAGCAATTGAGCAAATTCCTACTCCATGCTCACTACATCCTTCACAAATAACAACTCAATCATTTCATGATTCCCATATACCTATAAAGTGTAATACATCATGTATCCAAAAATGTCCTTGCTTAAGTCATCCTCAAAACCAGCTTCTGCAAGTCATAACTGATCCATAAGTATGCCTCAAACCGAAATCAATACAACATATAACCATGCAATCAACTCGTCGATAACAGACTCCCCCATTTGGCTCAAAGCCATGGAATAAAACATCTGATAACTTACAATAACCATACCCCATTACTTCCATAATACCATAGTGAGATTCAACTAAATCCTTCGTAAACTCGTGTAACACAAACCATCTAATACCTCAAATCATCTGCTATTCTCGCATTCATCCTCGTGACGGTCAGATCAACTATTACAACCGATCCATATTTAAATCACACAAATAGAACCCACTGGTAGAAAAGAAAGCCTCCCCCCAACATCATAAGGATCACACATCCGTAGATTACCCCGTAGGTGATAATCCACCTGCTTAGCCTCAAACTGACATCTCTCAATACCCTTTCATAGCCACAACTACTACGCCATCAGTTAATTTTCCTGAGTCTGAACTCACAACAAGACATGAAAATCTACTTCACTCCACAATTAAACAACATGAAAGATCTTTCAACACACTCATAACACGAGACTATACGTCACATCAAGACAGAAATCAAGAACCCGATAGTCTTTTTTTTACATCTTAAGCAAACTCTTTTCGTCACGTTCAAATCATCTGAACACTTCTCGCGGTCACATATTACACATCATATAGCCATCCAACCACTCATCGAGCCACAAATTCCACTCATAGGGACACTACCGGACATATAAGTCCAAAAGAACGTGCTCATACGACCGAAGTCCCCATGCTCAATCTACAGTCAAAACCGGCTTCAAGTCTTCCAGACTGGCCCATCATCAGCACAGAGAAATCACATCTCACACCTCATCCATGGAATCAAAAGTCGTCGATGCACAACTGATACCGAGCTCTCACATACGCATACGAGTGAGTGGAAAGAATTCAAAGAGTTACGCTTCAAGCTGAATCAATGTTGCACGACAAGGAAAGAAAGATGGAAAGTTTATCCTAAATGCCCTGTAACCTCTCGAAGATAGGTATGGACGTTATCATACCGATCCGCAAGACTCTAATAGACACTTGCTCATGACGTGTAGAAACTATGAACCTAGAGCTTTGATACCAACTTGTCACGACCCAAAATCCAACTAATCGTGATGGCACCTAACCCAACCCGCTAGGTAAGCTAAATAGCAACAATTCAATTCAAAAGAAATTTAACTAAGAAAATAAATGATGAAAATAACTGTACTTTGATACCAAAAATCCTAAGGACTGTTAGTACAAATCATGAGCTTATAAGATTTAGAGTTTACAAAGCTGGTATAAATTAAATATATCATCTGTTTGAAATATACATGAACAAATTAAAAATTCTAAAGCTACCAAAAATAAGAAGCAACTATGACCGGAACTCAAGTACATCTTCAAATCCAACTCCCGCCATACACAACAACATCAGCATTCAATATATGCATGCAAGGTGCAGAAGTGTAGTATGAGTACAACCTACCACATGTATTCAATAAGTAACAAACAAAACCTTAGGTTAAAAAGCAGTGACGAGCTTGGACAAAGGTCAGAGTCCAACACCAATAGCCAAGAACAATTCGTAACAATATAAGAAAAGCAATACAAGCAATGACTCAAAAATATGTTGCTCAGCTCGTTCACAGTTACGGAAAAGTAGTCATGCTTCTCAGGTATAATAGTAAAACCCAAATCTTTCACCGAAAACACCAAAGTATGAGTAAGTCAGAAAAATTGTGATTTTTCCCAAAATCTCTTAACAATAAATAGGATGTTTCATTATCAGATAGCATGAGGAAAGTACTTCTCTATGCCTACATGTCAATATGCACGTGAAATCATGAATGTCACCAAAACCGGGTAGCATGAGGAAATGCATCTCTACGTTTGTATGTCAAGAATGCATGTCAAATGCAATGCATCACAGTGATAAAATCATGTACTTACACTCTCAGAGTACTCAATCTCACTGTCACACACTCCCACTTATCTCGCTCAATCACTCAACATATTCAGTCACTCAGCACTGTATAGGGCCGATCCAGCCCAAACGCTAATAAATCTGGTTGCGGCGCGCAGCCCGATCCCATCGCGAATCAAAAGCATTCATGCTCACTATGGGTGTGCAGACTCTAGAGCGATAGATCTAGCCCAAGCGCTATAATAAGCCAATCATGGCATGAATCAATAAAGCCTGATGCGGCATGCAACCCGATCCCATAAATTTTACTTCACAAAAGGCTATTGACCTCACTTAGTCATCAATCTCTCCAGTCTCTCGGACTCATAATGTCATGAAAATCAGCCCAAAAATGATGATATGATGTATCAATAAATAGCAACAGAGACTGAGATATGATATGCAAATGAATGAGTATGACTGAGTATGTAACTGCAATTTAAGAAAATAACTCCACAGCATATATGACCTTAGTGGGTCCCAACAGAATAAGAATATAACCTAAATATGGTTTCTAACATGGATCATAGCTCAATTAATCTAACACGTAGATATCTCATGGATAAAAACAAGATTAGGTAACTACATAGTACCACATAAACAACCGAGTCATAATTCACACGGTGCATGCTCAAACGCCCGTCACCTAGCATGTGCGTCACCTCAACACCAAACACATATCACGTATATTCAGGGATTCATACCCTCAGCACCAAGTTTAGAAGTGTTGTTTACCTCGAACAAGCCAAATCCAATATCGAGCAAGCCAAATAATGCTCCAAAAATGCCATACCGCACGTACCGACCTCGAAACGGCTCAAAACTAGCCAAAAGAAACTCAAGAACATCAAAAAAAATAATAAGGAAAACAAACCCAATCGATAAAGATAAAATCTTTAATCAAAAGCCCAAAGTTAACCAAATGTCAAACCCGAGCCCGCACCTCGAAACCCAACAAAACTTATAAAATTCGATAACCCATTTAATTACCAGTCCAACCATACTAGTTTCACTCAAATCCGACTCCGAATCGATATTCAAAACTCAAAAATTCACTCTATGAAACTTTAGACAAACCCCCCCAATTTCTATTTTAAAATCATCAACCAATTGCAACAAATAAAGATAGATTCATAAAAT
This sequence comes from Nicotiana tomentosiformis, assembly GCF_000390325.3. NCBI lineage: Eukaryota > Viridiplantae > Streptophyta > Magnoliopsida > Solanales > Solanaceae > Nicotiana > Nicotiana tomentosiformis. The sequence goes on from NC_090819.1 coordinate 67,391,550, forward strand.
ATAATTATTGCCAAGTAAAGAACACTTAATTTGATCCATATAGTGAATATCGCCTCAAACATCACTCCAATCCGAGCTCCACAGCTCCAAATATGTTAAAATGAACTCAAAATCCCGAAATTTGATGTTTTATTGCACTACCATGGGTCCCTCTTTGAGATCGCGGTCCCCAACATCGCGATCGCAATTCAAAAAAAATCCAGCTCAATATTTACCCATCGCAGTTGCGAACATTCCCCCGCGATCGCGATGAACAAACTCCAACAAGCTTGCCCAACTCTTCCAGACAGCCTTTAGTATAATAGTCATAACCTTTTATACAAAACTCCAAAAGACAAACAATTTAATTTTCTGAAAATTAGACATCAAGGGATACAACTTTCATTTTTGGATCATTTCCAAATTCCTTATAGATTGAGCTTCCAAAATAGGCTTAGTGATAGTAGAAATTCTTCTTCGCGAGCGCGAAGCTCTCTCCGCGAACGCGATTCACAGGCCCCTTATTTCCATTTTGCTCTTCGCGAATGCGACCCAAAGTTCGTGATCGTGATGCACACTACTGTAGCCAAAAATCAGCAACTAAAAATGGCCTATAAATAGTCCCAAATCACCCCGAAACTCACCCGAGCCCCTCGAGACCCTGTCCGAACATGCCAACAAGTCCCATAACATAACACGGACCGACTCGAGGCCTGAAGACACACATAACAACATCGAAACGACGAATCGCATCTCAAATCGAACTTAATGAACTTTGAACTTTGAACTTCCAAAACTCATGCTGAAACATATCAAATCAACTCGGAATGAACTAACATTTTGCGCACAAGCCCCAAATGACATAACGAAGCTATTCCAATTCTTGAAACCACAATCCGAATCTGATATCCTCAAAGTCAACTCTCGGTCAAACTTATGAACTTTCCAAACGTTCAATTTTTTAACTTTCGCCAATTAACACCGAAACTTTGTAGAAATATCCAAATGCAAATTCGAGCATACGCCCGAGTCTGAAATCACCATCCGGACCTAACAGAACCATTATAACTCCAATTTGAGGTCAAATACTGAAAAGTAAAACTTGGTCAACTCTTCCAACTTTAAAGCTTCAATCATGAAATTCATTCTTCCAAATCAATTCCGAATAACCTGAAAACCAAAACCGATGATTCACACAAGTCATAATCCATCATACGATGTTGCTCAAGACTTCAAATAGCTGAACGGAATGCAAATGCTCAAAATGATAGGCTGGGTATTTTGTTCTATCGACATTGTATTCATTCTTTTATACTAACTAGTCTCTATATTCGTGCGTTATACGAATATATTATGTCAAATATTATAAACCGTGTAGCAAAAATAATAATTACAATAATTACACTCTCATAATTGATATGCAATACACACACTTAATTAGAAGTTGGAAAAAATAAAGATGACCAAGATATTTCCGTCACTATATTTGGGTGTCTTGAAGAGTTTTTAGAGGATAGTGTTCGACGAGGAAAAAAGGATTAACGAAGACGTAGAAAGGAAAATTGCTGGTAGAGAGACATATTCCGAGAGAAACAATATCGAGAGAAATAATAGAATTTGTTTCCAAAAGAATTGCATGCCTAAATATGATGTATAAAAGAACCGATGAGGATATTAACTTTGCAATTTTCTGAGCTAGACGAACTTAAATAAGAAAACACTAGTTAAGAACTTTGTAATTTTTAACAAGTTTATATTTGTTTTGTTTCTTTAAATAGTCATTTGCGAACAGTCATCATTTGCGAATGGTCATCTACTATAACTAGAAAGATTAAAACAAAATGCCTAAAAAAATATTAATTGCAAACATTCTTTTATTTTTTATTGAAAGAAAAGTAAGCATACTATAAGACTTTTGAGAATAACAATCTCCTCAATCATATCCCTCCCTATATTTGTAACTTTTCACACAAGGATTTCCAACTACTATCTAAAAAACGAAAATAGGCATGTCTCCATGATCTCTTGAAAAGCAAACAAGAACATACTCCCCAAAAGCTAAGACCAAATTCTATTGCCAATGAAATTTAGAACCAATCCAATTCATCTTCATCACTCTCATCCTTTTCATTATCAACATCAGGAATTTAACCACCTGAATTGCAGTTTGCCAAGAGTGGAAGCCCGTAAAACTCAATTCCTTGGAAACTCGAGGGATTAAAGCTTTAAAATTGAATGCCCACAGGTATCTTCCCTAACAAATTATTATAAGATAGATTCAAGAAGCTCAAAGTTGACAAACTCGAAAAGCTTTGCGGGATTTATCCTGAAAGTTGATTTTCTGAAAGATCAAGGGAATCCAGCACTTTCATGTCACCAATGCCATTTGGGATCCTACAAGTCAGATGGTTTGTGGAGAAATTACAGAATCTCAATCCTACAAGACTGATAAAACTTATAGGAATATCTCTAGAGAGATTATTGTTAGACATATCCATGCTTGTAACCAATGCCAATGTTTTATCATACTGGTAAATATTGCCTTTAGTTGTTACTATTGCGCTTTCTCTCACAAATACTCCAAAACCATAAAACAATTCTCAATAATAGCTTCCTCCAACTTATTTTCGATGACCATTGTTGTTAAATTGCTAATACACCTTGGTATAGTTCCAAAGAAACTATTGTTTGCAAGGTCTAAGATTTGAAGATCTTTGAGGTGACAAATTTTTGGAAGCAATTCACCATAGAATTTAATTGAGCTAAGGCTGAGGATTATCAAATTTGAGAACTTCATTTCTAACCATGGTGGTAGTTGTCCAATGAATTTGTTCTCAGCTAAATCAATTTTCAGCAATTTTGTACAGTGTGCCAATGATGAAGGTAATGGACTAGTAAGTCTATTTCTTCGGAAGTCCAAAGATGTCAAATTACTTAAAACTTTCATGGCTCTTGGTATGCCTCTAATCAATTTATTATCCCTCAAGATTAAAATTTTCAACTATGTCCTATTAATCCAACAATCAGGAATTTCTCCTAATAGATCATTTCCCTCTAGGTTTAAGAACTCCAATTTGTAGGATTAGTTATGTAACGACCCGACCGATCATTTTGAGCTTTAGTGCATCGTTCGGTGATTTGAGTCCTTGAGTAGATTTACTTCGAGTATTATTGGATTTGGAGGTTCATAGGTCATTTTGGCGTCAAATGGAGAAAGTTAGAAATTGGATAATTTTGAAAAGTTTGACCGGGATTGACCTTTTTGATATCAGGGTCGGATTCTGATTCTGAAAGTGAGAGTAGGTTCGTAATGTAATTATGACTTGTGTGCAAAATTTGAGATCAATCGGACTTGATTTGATAGGTTTCAGCATCGAATATAGAAGTTTGAAGTTCTAAAGATCATTAGGCTTGAATTGGGGTGCGATTCGTGGTTTTAGTATTTTTTGATCTGATTTGAAGGATCGACTAAGTTCGTATTGTATTTTGGGACGTGTTGGTATATTTGATTAAGGTCCCGAGAGACCCGGAAGAATTCCGGATGGTTAATAGATTTATTTTTGGACAAGAAATGCTGAAGCTGGGCAACAGCTGGTGTGATCATTTCTACGATATCTTGGTTGCAGAAGCGACATCGTAGAAACGAGGTCGAGCTCGCAGAAGCATAATGGGAAGGGACAAGGCAGTGGTCGTAGGTGCGAAAAAATTTTCGCACCTGTGGAATAGCAGAAGCGAGAAATGAAGACACAGAAGCGGCTGGTCCGGACTGTAACACCCCGGAAAATTTCGAAGTTCTTAAGTGTAAAGCCCGATAAAATTTGCAAAGAAAATAATATTTCATGGTGCTGAAAGTAATTATGTGGTCGACTATGTGACTGCATAACTGTTATGCGGTGTACTATGCGACTGCAAAACAGTTATGCAGACCGCATAGTGACCGCAGACTCAGGCAGATTTTTGGTCATTTCGGACACCAATTATGCGACCGATATGCGGTCCGCATAACCATTATGCGGTCGCATATGCGACCGCAGAACCTATTCCGGAGCTTCATTTTTTGGTTTTTAAAATCCGACCCTATTTCGTTAAATACACGCAAAGGGTCATTTTTGAGCAAATATTCTGATGTTTTAGAGAGAAGGGAGAGTGTTTTAGAGAGATAGAAAATCCTAGGCTAATTATTCATCAAGTCTTACTCAAATCTTGGAAGATTAACAAGGGAAACCCACAAGTTCTTCATCTAAGAGGTAAGGTTCCATACCCTAGTTTTCAATTTCGAATTTATGTAGAAGATGGTTGATTAAGAGTATGATTTATGGGTATGAGAGTATTATTTATACATGCATGTACCAATAAGAATTGTGGGAAGATTTTTGAACTTAAATAAGTAAGTATTAGGTTTTGGAGTGAAGAAAATCTTGTAGAAGAACCTTTTGGTTAAATTTGCACACCTAGTGTTTGATAAAATTCTCAAATGAGCTGAGACCATGAATATCTTCCTAATTATGGTTCAATTTTGTTATGTCTCAAATAAATTAGGATTGCTAGAATTTCTGAAACGTTGTAGTAATTTAAGAAAAGTTCAATTGAGGTATGTTGGCTAAACTTTCTCTCTTGGAATTGAATTCCATAATTTTACCGTGAGTTTCAAAGTATGGGTTGCATATTAAAATATTGTGGCTTTGAATTGTATTTCAAATGAAAGCTAGTATGCCAAATTGTGTGAGAAAATCTCAATATTCTTAAGACTCTTAATTGCTCATATGTGTACCTAAAGTCTTGATTGGGAATGTCTTATTGTTGATAACCTATAAAGATGTTTGGAAGTGAAACCAGTGAATTGGAGATATAAAGTGTGGCCAACGTGCTAATAGTGAAAGGTATACTTGTGGCCAATGGTGTCGATGTAATGAAATAATGTGAGAAAGATTATGAAATAAGCTTTGGCTCAACTATTCCAAAATTGACTTCGACAATATAATCGGCTAAAAGTTTATGAACTCAAGTGATGCCCATATGTGGTTGTTTTAGCTAATTCTATGCTTTATAAGTAATTTTCAATGTGCTTTGCATTCTTATATATTTGTGAGTGGAAATTGTGTATGATTTTAATTTGTGCTTCGATTGCCAATCATTTTACTCCATTTATTGGAAAGAAATCGATTATGTTTAAAGCCTTCATTACTAATGAACTTAAAGTTGTGATTTCCGAAATAATCTACTTGTTGATAATTATGATGGTGATCTATGAAAGGAAAGAAATGAAAGTGTGGAATATAAAATACGGCCATTACGCCATGAATAAAGAATCATATGTTTGGCCAAGAGAGCCAATGAAATAATAATATTGTAAGTGATTGAAAGTACAGATTAGGTGATATGTGATGTGAAAGGTTATGAGATGTACGTATTTGTACTTTTATTTTCAATGTGTTATGAAACCCTATGGACAGTCTTTTAAACGCATAGGTATATTGTGTTATGAAACCTTATGGACGGTCTATAAAACACATAGGTATATTGTGTTATAAAACCCTATGGACGGTCTATGAATGTATAGGTACATTGTGTTATGAAATTCTGTGGATGGTCTATAAAACGCATAGGTATATTGTATTATGAAATCCTGTGGACGGTCTATGAAACGCATAGGTACGTTGAGTTATGAAGTACATTATGTTATGAAATCCTGTGGACAGTCTATGAAATACATAGTTACATTGTGTTATGAAATCCTGTGGACGGTCTATGAACGCATAGGTACATTATGATATGAAATCCTGTGGACGTTCTATGAACGCATAGGTACATTGTGTTATGAAATCCATTGTGATATGAAATCTTGTGGACGGTCTATGAAATGCATAGGTGCATTGTGTACAAGAGGTATAGATGTACGGTATGAATAACACTATGGACGGTCTATGAAACGCATAAGTATATAATATGATATGTGAACATTATGGACGGTCTATGAAACGCATAAGTGTATAATATGATATGTGAACACTATGGACAGTCAATGAAATGCATAAGTGTATAATATGATATGTGAACACTATGGACGGTCTATAAAACGCATAAGTGGATAATATGATATGTGAACACTAAGGACGGTCTAATGAGACACATTATTAATGTAGACAATAGGTGCCCCTTCTGTTGTCCTTGTTTGTACAGGTTGTTTCAATTACATTATATTATGTGTTCCACGTATAGATCATATGGGCATTCTATTTTGAAAGAGGATTTCTAGCTATACATACTAGTGCTATTCGACAGTACTAACGTCCCTTTTGCCGGGGGCGCTGCATCTTTAATGGATGCAGGTGGTACTACGGCAGAAGGCATTGATCAGTGATAGCAGTACACTCCTTTCAGCTGATTGGGTGAGCCCCACTTCATTTCGGGGTCATGTATCTTTTGTTTCTCATGTACTTTGTGGTTGAGGTATAGCCGGGGCCTTGTTGCCGGCATTTCCATATTACTCTTCAGTTGTACTTAGAGGCTCCGTAGACAGGTTGTGGGTGGTATTTGATGTTGGGAATTGGATTAGAACTGTTGGTATTTGGCAACATATTTTTCATTAAATCTATAAACTCGTACTATTTTGGAAATATTGAATGATGTTGGTAATGGGAATGAAATGGAAGCGGTTAATGAAATCTCTTCAGTATTTGATTAACGGAGTACATCTCCTCTTTATTCACGAATGAATTTGGATAGAATGAAGTCTAACAGGCTTCCTCAGTTGGGTTCACTCAGTTGAGCGCCGGTCGCGCTCCTCGATTTTGGGGCCTGACACGCACATGCCCAATTGGCCACCGCAGAAGCGCCTGCACAGAAGCAAAAATGGTTCCGCATATGCGAGGTCTCAGCTGGGCAGTGTAATCCGCAGATGCGCATTTTGGCTTGCAAAAGCGAGGCCGCAGATGCGCAAATATGTCTGCAAAAGCGAAAACTTGGCAGAACATAAGGGGATCGAACTTGGTTATTTCATCATTTTCATTTGGGATTTTTGGAGCTCGGTTCTTGGGCGATTTTAAGGAGTTTTCATAATGTAACACAAGGTAAGTAATTTTCCACTTGTTTTGAGCTAAATGTGAGGTTTATATGTGGATATAAGGATGGCAATTTAGGAAAATTGTAGAATTTTGGTAGAAAACCTAGAATTTATAATTTTGGATTTTGACCACTATTTTGGAAATGGAATTAAAAATAAATTATATATTTGAGTTAGTAATGTTATGAGTAAGGTTTATCTTTGAAAATTTTCGGAATTTGGGGGGCCCGAGTGTTGACTTTATAGACTTTTCGAGCGGAGTTGGGAATTGTTTAAATTGATTAATTATGGGTATTATAGTATATTTTGATTGGTTAGCACCTTGGTTGACTAGTTTTGGATCGACGGGCATTAGTTTGAGGTGTTAGAGAGGCTTTGGAGCCGGTTATGGAACTTCAAAGCGAGGTAAGTATCCTGCTTAACCTTGTGAGGGGGAAACTATCCCCTACGTGATATTTATTATTATGTGCAACTAGTTGTGGGTGCTACGTAAATACGAAGTGACGAGAGTCCGTACGTAGCTAAAGCTTGTTTATGTCCGGGTAGACTTAGGATCTTATCATGAAATATTTGAATATTTTGAACTCACTTTGCTGGCTTAATTAATTGAAGTTATAACTGAAATCGATCGAGAAATAAATATATACACACACTAGGCCAAGCCTTAACACTTTGAGTTTTGGGCGAGTTATTTAAGAAATGGTAAATATTATATTCATTTTATGCTCATGTACTGTATTGTAAATACATGTCTCATAATTCGGCAACTTTCTTCCTTTTCTTGTGGAGTGGGCCGAACACCTCGGCAATATATAGATGCATCTATGGTTCGTGTTGCACGACCCTCGGCAGTGTACACATTATTCTGGATTGGGCTGAACGACCTCAGTAGAATCGTGTGTTATATCGCTAGTAGTCCGAATATTCACGAGCTAAACTTTCCACTGATGCCCGGCATTTTATATGGTATTCCTTACTTATTTAATAATGACACTTGGCATTTTTCCGAGCTGTTAAGGTAGAATACAAGATTTAGAAATTTATGCTTTGAAAGAAGAAATTGGAAGATTATGTAACTTACAGATTTACCCCATCATTGTCGTATGCCTCATATCTGCTTATGTTTTATTATATTGATTTATTGTACCTTTAGTAAGTGTCGATGTCGACCCCTCGTCACTACTTCTCAGGGGTTAGTCTAGATACTTACTGGGTACGCGTTGATTTACGTACTCATGTTGCACTTCTGAACTAAATATGCAGGATCTGACAGGTTCATTGATGATCACCTTGGTGCGTAGGCGCACCTATTGAGGAGACTTCACTTGAGCTGCATTCCAGGTTATGCATCGCAGCCCACCGAGTCTCCATTGTACTATTTATTTTATTTTATCTTATTACATTCGGGACAGGTATTGTATTATTATTGTACTTCTTAGAAAAAAGCTCATGCACTTGTGATACCGGGTTTTGGGGGTTCCTACGGGTTGTTCGTTATTTTACTTGTGTAAATTCTATTTCATACAATTTAATTATGGAAAATTATGATTTAAAATACAAAAATGGGTAATTAAGTTGATCAATCACTGTTGGCTTGCCTGACGAAGATGTTAGGTGCCATCACGACCTTTAGTGGATTTTGGGTTATGACACCTTGGTATCAGAGCATTAGGTTCACTTAGGTCTCGCGAGTCATGAGCAAGTCTAGTAGAGTCTTGCGGATCGGTACGGAGACATCTGTACTTATCTTCGAGAGGCTACAGGGCTGTTAGGAGCACTTCCCTTCTTGATTCCTCATCGTACGATTTGATTCCATTGGGGCTTGTGCCTTTATTCCTTCCTACTCAATCCTATGCGATATGAAGCGCTTGTTGTCAACTGGACATCCAGGAGTTGTATTGGTACTGCAGACATGGTGCAGGATATTGTTCCCTACGTGTTCGGCAAGACTGTTATCGTTGCCTTGTGGAAGGATGTTCTTTCGTTCCAGCTCAGTATTTGTATTTATTATGGTTTTGAGGCTATGCATAGGTAGCTATGATGTCCATGAGTTGTTACCGCACCGTGTTGGTGTAATGGTAGAGTGTTTATTTATAGATCGTGGCAGTGAATGACTCGAAGGGAGGATTTCTCAGTGCATGATTTAGAGATTCAGCATTTAATTCTGGCAAAGGAAAGGCAATCAGACTATGGACGTTAAGGTTTTGGTTGAAGGAGTAACGAGACTTGGTATTTTTGAGCGTGGTAAAATATTTATTGTGATGCAGTGTTGTCATCCTTGTTTAAACGCATTACGGTTTGCCAATGTTATGGTCTCCTTTGATTTTGCCTTCGGGGAAGGGTGTTGTGAAATGGTGCATGAGGGGCAGTTTTCAGAGATAGCGGTGTGCAGTGGTTCGGAATCGAATTGTTATTTCTAATGTTGATGGCTCGAGGAATATGATCTTCGAAGAGGCTTAGAGTCGATAACAATTATTGGTTCAGGTGCTACATAGATGGAGTTTTTTATTTGATGCAACATTTGAGCATCGAAGTATGAGGAAGGACATGGCGGGAAGTGTTTCGCGGTGGTTGAAGTACTAGCAGGTCAAGTATGAAAAGGAGAGGTTGAGAAGTTGCTTAAAGGAGATGGTTTAACCGAAGTAAGAGTGACAGATTAGCATATGGATTCTGTGGTAGGATAGTCGTGTGCCTTGAGAAGTGTAGAATGTTCTGGAAATCGTGATGAAAGTGATCTGGTCTACGGATTTTATTTGGAATGATGGTTACCGTATGAAAAAGATTTAATATGGCATAAAGGAGTTACTTGAAATGAATAGGGGTGTGAAGATTTAATTATCGTTTTTGATGCAATATGATTTGAGTTTGCAAGGTATTGTTGATCTTTCAGTTGATGTCAATGGGGAAGGAACAGACTTATACAGCTGGTGAACGAGCATGGGCTCAGGAGAATTTACTGATTATGTGGTAGTTGTACCCAGGGCAGCGTCGTTGGAAGATGTCGGTAAGGAATCCCATAGGTGGGTTTTCTCCTATGAGCAGGTTAGCGGTTGTGTGATGTTGATGAAGCTTCTGCGAAGAATACTACTTGCTACCCAGTAAGAGGTCGAATATGTGATTGTGATTGATGATTTCGAATATTCATGAAAATATTAACAAAGACTTCGATAAGTTTGGTGGGTTAATGGTGCGAGATCATGGTAATTGATATGGAGGAATCGTTGTGGGCTCTGCATTATGTGATGGTAGGTTAAAGCTAAGTGGGGGAGCCCCACTGTTTACGATTAGATTGCGTGGTTGTCTGCTTGTGCGGTTTCTGGTTACCGGGGCATTGTCGGATTGTTTATGACTAAGAAAAGGGAATATCAGGGGTAATTCAGCAAAGAACTTGATGGATGTGTACTATATTCGGCTTTATCGAAGCATGTTCAGGTTTTTGGGAAGACTCGGAGCTTATGCTTTTGTGGATGTGATGTACAAGGAAAAGAGTTTAGCCGGTTGCTTTTTTGAGAGGGTGTTCATGTGCTAGTAGAGCGTTGGAGTTTGGTTATATTTGGGACCAGGTCGGAGTGGGTGACTCTCGACAACGGTCCTAGTGGGTTCAAGAATTAAAATGCAGTATTAGAGGAAAGGAAGAAATAGCTTCGGACTCGCGGAAGGTCTTGCAGAATGGGTGCACCAGTTGGAGATGCTATTGTGCGCGTAAAGAAGTATGAGATGATTCATGGGTATTGAGACGATGTGGTCTCGCGATTCCGGTCACTCTAGACGAGTGCGGATTGAGTTCGTTATGTTGTGAATGGAGCTATTATATTTCTAAGTCAGGTCAAGGGTAAATTAAAAGAAGTTGGGTCGGTTAGTAATGGTTGAGTTGGCATGATTGTGGAAACGATCAGTTCCTTCGGTGTGTGAAGTCATACATGTGGTTTGTGGTTGTACGTGCGGGCTTGACAACCACCATAACTCGATTGATTTAGAAGTTATTTGATTCAGATGGCCTTGTTGTGTAAATGGATTCCGGAAGAGTCATGGCGGTTTAAGTAATAACATAAGGTTTGTATTTTCTACGATTTGGGAATTCAATTACGTGTTGCATTAGTTCTTCTGGAATGAGCTAAGTGAAAGGTTTTTAGCCAATGAAGTGGTTATTCCACCAGTAGTTCAAGGGTTATGGTGAATGCATGCATTATCGCGTAGCGGCATGATAGGTGCAGTGAGCAGCATGGGAATTTGAAAGTGGAGGATCAAGGTTGCGGTTCGGTGTCGACAAGAGTGTCACGAGCTCAGATGAGCAAGGGTGAATTCAGATGTTCAGAGTAAGCTGGCATTTTATTTAGTGTCACCTGAGAATGGTGTTCGACGGAAAGGGCATTGTATATTGATTTGCGGGTTTTAGAATTGCTTTACAGATTAGAACAGTTGGTGGTATGGATGTGCAGACTTTGGTACCTGGTGAGAAAGGCCGTGTGAGAGTATCCCATGGGGAAATCCGTATAAGTGTGACATGCTAGCCACTTGATTGTTAAAGATTGAAACCAAGTATGAAGATTATGGTACTATCGTTAATACGAGAGTTTATGCCTGAGAGGCGTTCTATTCCTTCGGTTGTGGACCATTTGAGTTTGTTTTGGATGTGACGATTATTCTTATGTGTCATGAATAGAGCTATTATGGATTCTTGGAAGGTTATTGGACCAGTGTAGTATGAACGGAATTGGTTTGAGATCCGTTAGTGGGCCTAATATGAATGTGTTCCCTACGTCAGGTAGGACGTGTTCATTCGTCATAGCATTACTTACGGATGAGTCTTTGGGAATTGGATGTTATTCTCGTCGTCAGTTATTCCATGTAAATCTCTATTGTGCCATGTGGGTTGTGAGGCAACTTGATTATTCGCATACGTGTTGAGGTCCCGTGTAGCTTGTAGTGTTATGTGAGCAGGTGGCTCTCGAGATGCAAATCATCATTGCACCTTAGTTGTGCTTGGGTTTCGGAGCGTATGGCGTTATCCATCTCCCCAGGATGTGAATTATGCATTTAGCATGCTTATGGTCGATATTCGGACATTTTGTAACTATAAGCGTTACGGCTTGATGTGTGTGTTTTCTTCTTGATTGTTATGTGCGGATCGGGTGGCACGCCGCCAAGGGTACATTATTTGGATCGGGTTGCCCGCCACAATATTGTCATGTTTGGATCCGGCTGCACGCCGCAACAGTGTCATGTCGGATCGGGTTGCACGCCGCAACAATGAGATGTTGAGCACATCTCCTTACACTTATTTTGTGTGTCCTGTTTTTCATCCCTGAGGTAGGTTCACAGCATCTATTTGGTCATTTTATTCGTTACACGGGCTAGGTAGTCCTTCTCCAGAGTTCGTTCTTCCTTATGTATCACATCCGAGTTGTAACTTGTTGGTGCGTTGTGGGCGTCATATAAGATTTTTGGCAGTGTATGAGATGGCTTATTGCCTGAGCAACTTGTACTAGGTGAGACGAGATTATTGGACCAGAAATTTGTGCAATCAAATTTATATAAGGTACATTAAAGAGAAAATATTGTTATTCAGTTCAGAATGAAGTAATAGTTTTTGTCAGGAGGAGAGACTCCATGAATTATTGATTCGGCAGGTGGTTATGAGTTTCTACATGCCTCTTTCGTCGATGCAATTTTGCGAGAGTTGGAACAGGGCTTATATGTGCCATGAGGTATGTTGTGGGTATCGGATTTGTGAAATTGCAGCTATTGTGGTCGAGGTATGTTATTATGGGAAACCGACTTACGTGGTACATGGTGTGATTTTGGCACAGGTGCATGATCATGTTTTGGTACAATGTGTGGTGATTGGTATGGTGTTCGTATGTTAGAATCAGGTCTTGTAGAGAAATTCGGAGGTTGGAATTTGGTTCTAAGGCTTATTGACTAAGTAAAAGGGAGGATCTTCAGTCTAACTCGCGCTATTGTGTTCAACTGGATTGTGGTGGCATGGGTAGGTGCACGAGGTGTTAAACAGTAATTTTGGACAATTCCGGAGCAGTCCCTAGCACATTCGAGGACGAACGTATGTTTAAGTGGGGGAGAATATAATGGCCCACCCGGTCATTTTGAGCTTTAGCGCGTCGTTCGGTGGTTTGAGGCCTTGAGTAGCTTCACTTCAGGTATTATGACTTGTACATGTGGTCGGAATTGAATATCGGGAGGTTCAGAGTTGATTTGGAAAGAAAATTATAATTCTCGGAAGTTTTAAGTTGGAAGAATTGACTAAGTTTTGACTTTTGAGTAAACGACTTCGGAATCGAAATTTGAAGGTTCCAACAGGTTCGTATGATGAATTAACTAGCTGCAATGTAATAAGTTAAGTTAAATCCCATTTAAAGAATAACATGATATTTCCAAGCTTGAAAACTCGGTAGATTTAATTAGAATTTGATTTATTCTTTAAATCCCACTTGAAGTACTAGTAAATTTTCTGCTTAGCTTTCTGTTCCACCAATAAGTCCTTAAGAGATTTGTAAGAAAATTAACTTTCGTCCATAAGTGAAGAAAGTCATTTTTCCCCATTGATGAAAAATATTTCCCTCCAAAATATTTTCTCACAAAAAATAATTTTTTAAGCAATAATTGCAGTCGTACCAAACACGTTCTTGTGGATCTAGTCGATTGCTTTCACTTCATCAATTTGGAGGTTATATATGGACCCAAATAGGACCATGATAAAGTTATGGATAAGACTTGTTAGATTTTTCTTGACTTTGAAAAATATTACTCTAATTTATGTGAATTTATTTTCTTCTTAGTCTGTTCCAAAAAATATGCCCTCTTTCTAAATTTGAAAATAATTTAACTTAAAAAACTTTCAACTCTACCCTCAATGAGAAGGTTTTATACGTTTGTTTCTTCAGGTTGTCTAATGCTTGATATACATTACAAATAACTGGTTATTAAAGATACATTTCATAATGTTAGGATCCACTTCCCATTTTCCTGGCATTTACATAAGTTAGAAAAGTTTACCACCAAGTTTGAACGTTTAATTTTCTAAGCTGTCAGATTAACAAATAATTCCCCAAGACGGAAACTGTACCTTGGACTATTCATCGGCTTTGCTACTTTAAGTATATTCTATTTAGTTTTTCCCATTAATTAAAATATTTGTTGTGGTGTGTAACGACCCGGCCGGTCATTTTGAGAGTGCTAGCCCCGATCCCCTAATTCTTTCTCCCTCTACTTCATTTTGTGGTTATGTGACTTGTCTGGGCGCTTGGTGTCGGGTTCGGGTGAGTTTCGGAGTGAAATGGGACACATAATTTCTAAAATAGAAGTTTAAGTCATATGAGTTAATGTAGTTCGAATTGTGTGAAGACGACCCCGGAATGGAGTTTTGACATTTTCAATAGCTCCGTATAGTGTTTTTGGTCTTAGGGGCGTGTCCAGATGTTGATTTGTAGGTCCGTAGGTCATTTCGGTGTTAATTGGCGAAAGTTAGAAAATTGAAAGATTTTGGAAGGTTTGACAGGGAGTGGACTTTTTGATATCGGGGTCGAATTCTGATTATGTAAGTTGGAGTAGGTCTGTAATGTCAATTATGACTTATGTTCAAAATTTGAGGTCAATCGGACTTGATTTGATAGGTTTCGGCATCGGATGTGGAAGTTAGAAGCTCAAAAGTTTCTTAGGCTTGCTCTCCGTAGTTCTAGTATTTTTTGATGTGATTTGACGCTTCTAGCCTGTTCGTATATGTTTTAGGACATGTTGGTATGTTTGGTTGAGGTTCCGGGGATTTCGGGTGTGATTCGAACCATGTTCGGCGCCCTTCGGAACCTTAAGGATTGCTGAAGCTGCTGAATTTTCTTATAACTGGTTTCTTTCATCGCGTTCGTGAGAGGTCTCGCGTTCGCGAAGGGTATCTGGGAGGCAGGTGAGGTTTGTTCTTTGCGTTCGCGAAGATGGCCACGCCTTCGCGAAGGTATAAGAAGTTGTTCACCGTGTTCGCGTATGAAGGGTTGCGTTCCAGTAGGCCTGGGCTCAGTATACATCGCGTTCGCATGGGTGATCTCGCGTTCGCAAAGAGGAATCTGGCAACTGTGAATTTTGTGCTTTGCGAAGGCGAGGCACATTCCGTGTTCGTGAAGAAGGATAACAACTCAGCAGAATTTAAGTTTCAAAATCGAGGGTTCATCTCATTTTTCATATTTTGGACCTAGAGAGCTCGGTGTAAGGCGATTTTTCAAGGAGATTGTTGGGGTAAGTGATTCTAATACGGATTGGACTATATTTTATGAATATATTATTATTTTCATCATTTAATTAGGGATTTGAGTTGGAAATTTGGGGAAAAATGGTAAAAACTTCCTAAACTAAAATTTTTGAGTTTTGAAAGGCGATTTGAGGTTGAATTTGAGTAATTCTTATATGGTTGGGCTCGTTATCGAATGGGTATTCGGATTTTGTGATTTTGGTCGGGTTCCAAGATGTGGGCCCGGATCAACTTTCTGGAGCGATTTTTCAATTCTTTGCTAAAGTCGTAATTTCAAGCCAATCGGAGTTGAAAAATCGAGGGAAAAGCCTTCTTATTGATTGGATGAGCGAGGTTTGAGGTAAGTGACTTGTCTAACCTTGTGTGAAAAAATTCCCCTTAGGATTTAGTATTGTTGTGATAATTTATGATATGTGAGAGTCGTGTACACGAGGTGACGAGTGCGTTCAAGGGCTAAATGTTAAAATTTCAGTTTTATCCAAGTAGTTTCTTTTTTATGCCTTAACTGAGTTACTTTAGCATGTATAGTCATCATGTTTAGCCTAATTTCACCTGTCTACTTGTCTTATCTCTTATTTGCAACTTGTACTACATGCTTAGTTGAATTACCTGCTTTCGTGATTCCATATTTCTTGTTTAACTATGGGATTCTTTACTTGAGATTGCTATCCTTGAAATTTCATTGTTTCAGTTGTTATGTTTTAGTTTTCATGATTATTGTTGAGATAATTGTTTGGTTGTTGCACAACGTTTCTGCCGTGTGGTCGTTATTGTTGCACGAGGTTTCTGTCGTGCGGTTGTTATTGTTTGCATGAGGTTTCTGTCGTGTCATTGTGATTATTGATACACATGCGGTGGTATAAGATCTGGGTGTTGAAACGCATGCGGTGAGATAGGGTGGGCTTGATACGCATGGCTAGTAGGGGAACTACTAGAAGTCATGCGGTGTGATAAGGTGGGATAAAATGCGGGATGCTATTTCGGAAAAATGACTTTCAAAACAAAATATAAAGGCTGCCGCGGTGATATAAGGAAAGATTGTGAGATATTTACTTTTGGAACTACGAGGCGGTACCTCGGGAGTGCCCCTGTTGATTTTCTCTATTTGTTGTATTGTTGTTGTTGTTGTTGTTCCTTAACTTGTAAGATTTGCGCTTTCCTTTTATGTTGTATTTGTCTTTCTTTGATTCCGTGTTATTACCTTCCGTAAATTCTCATTGTTTCACTTCTCTGTCATTTCATTATATTATTATATCTTTTGCATTGTTTCTTATTATTACCAGTAGGGCTTTGACCTGACCTCATCACTACTTTACCAAAGTTAGCCTTGGCACTTACTGGGTACCGTTATAGTGTACTCATACTATGCTTATGCACATCTTTTTGTGCAGATCCAGGTACTGCCTACCAGACCAGGTATCAGTGAGCTAGTCTGTATGTGGAAACTTCAAGGTACATATGCTAGCGTCCGCAGACCTCGGAGTCCCCCTTTATCTTTATCATGTTGTTTTCTTATCTTCATTAGACTCTGATGTATCGGGATATTTAGCATTTCTCTTTAGAGCTTGTAACTTATATCTACCGGATTTTGGGAGTTGTTTATACTTGAGTTGCAGTTTTTAGTTATTACAGTTGTTGATGTTTTGAGTTTTAGCTTAATATTTCAGTTATTCCACATACTTGTTAGGCTTACCTAGTCTTGGAGACTAGGTGCCATCACGACATCCTACGGAGGAAAATTGGGGTCGTGACATTGTGATATAATGTCCTAACTATAGGAAGTATGACAAATTGTCCTCTAATTATCATGTTATTCTTCTTCTTGAATACTCCAATTGTCTAACTTATGCAGTTCATTTTTTGTACCTTTAACATTTCCCTTCATTAAATTAACTAGCTACAGTTTAAGTTATGTTAAATCTCATCAAAAGAATAATATGATATCGCCAAGCTCGAAATGTTGGTAAAGTTAATCAGGATTTGATTTATTCTGAAAATCACCACGTGTAAGTGAGTTAAATCTTTGCTGAGCTTTCTGCATTTTGTTTAATTTTTATCTATATTCTTTTCTTGATTTAAAAGTTGTAAGTGTCTGCGACAGAAGCCATTTTCGATCGAAATTCGGATGTTAAGTAAACCATAATTTTCAGAAAAATATATATTTTAAAGATTAGTAATAATATTAGCATATTGAAAAGTGTCTTAATAAATTTTTGTGCATATTAAATATTAATAATAATGTCTAAGAATTTATTGGAGAAAGTTAAATGGGAATATATTTTTCCTTTTAATATATAAAAGATTATAATTGGTGGACCTTAATTTAACTTCTTGCTAAGTTAAGAGGACTCCAACAACAAGTATTCTCCATAACTTAATATCAAGGTCTCTGTTTGGGGTCATGTAACAACGCTTCACTTGATAAAGTGAAAACAACCTTTATCACCTTTTAGAGATTGGTGCTACCATTTTATTGTTTAATTAGATGTTATTAAACCTAACATGATCAGTCACGTACAAATATCTAAACTAGAAATAATATTTAAATAGTCTCATGAAAGTATTCCCTTTTGTGCAAATTTTCCCTTTCTATTTGGCTAGTAGATCCAACATGGAGGAAAACATCTCTTTGTGTAAATCCTAGCCCATCAACCCCTCTGATAAATTTTATTTAGAGTGTCACCCTCATCCTCCAATTCAATTTGATCAAATTACTCTGGTGTCCTTTTCTTTACGTATCAATGACAATTCGCTTAATTATAGGGCAAATGTAGTTTTTCGGTACCAAGTTCATATGAATTTAGTAATTTCGACGCGTAGCAAAAAATTTATGTGAATTCACTATAATTATAATAAATAATAGATACATATGAATTCATACCTTTTAAAAATACAATGAGTTTAATTAGAAAACTCGTAAAGGTTAAATCCATAGAACTTAAGATTTGGATTCACTTCTACGCTTACACTACTAAACACAGGCCCTAAACCGAGGAAAAAATATTATAAAAGTGGTATCGGGGTCAGATTGTATACCTCGGCTAATTCTACCGAATACTTGTTACCTCCTACCAGTACAAATACTGTCCATCAAGAGTTAGACAGATTAAAATAAATTACCTAGTATTTTTGCCTATAAATTTTAGACTTACTTGGTCTCCTCTTCTACTTTTTGCTTAATTTTTAAAAGAATAATATCATCTAGTTAAATAATAAAATGATATCACTAGACTCTAAAAGGTAAAAAAGGTTATTTTTACTTCATTAAGTGGAGCGCTATTACATGAACCCAAACAGGAACCTTAATATAAAGTTGTGAGGAAGACTTGAGGGATTCCTCTTTAAGGGGAAACACTAAATAGAATAACTCAAAGTAGCAAAGCTGATGAATAGTCCAAGGTACAGTTTTCCCTCTCATAACATTATCTAGAGTGCCATCACAGTCATCCTTCACTTTCATCAAAGAATATTAGACTTTCTCTCTTGCGGAAATATTTGTTGATCTGATAGCTTAAAAAATTAAACATTCAAACATGCTGTCACGATCCGAAATTTCCTCCTTCGGACCGTGATGGTGCCTAACATTTCACTTGCTAGGCAAGCCAACGTTAGAATAATATTAATCAATTTTTTAAAAATAAATTTTAAATTATTAATAATGAATGAAATAAAAGCGGAAGCAAAGTTTAAAATATAGTGAAATAATCCATAAAAACAATGATGTATATATACCATCCCAGAATTGGTGTCATGAGTGCACGAGCTTCTAGAATAATACAAATAAAGGTCTGAATAAAATGAAGCTGTATGGAAATAAACACACAGCTAAAGTAAAATAGACGGGGACTTCAGAACTGCCATGCAGTTATACCTCAGGTCTCCTCCGAGTAGCTGAAATCCGAGCAAGTCTATGGCATGCCGCTGGGACCAACTCTGATTTTGTACAAGAAGTGCAGAGTGTAGTATCAGTACAACCGACTCCATGTACTGGTAAGTGCTAAGCCTAACCTCGACGAAGTAGTGACGAGGCTAAGGCGGTTCACTTACATTAACCTGTACGCAATATTAGTAACAACAGCAATAATAGAAATAAATCAGGTAACTCATTTATAATGATTTAATCCAACTCAGCAGTCATAACCAATTATCATTTCCATCAATTCTGTTGCAGCGTGCAACCCGCTCTCACAATATATACACATTCACTTCTGTTGCAGCGTGCAACCCGCTCTCATAATATATTCACATTCAGTTATGTTGCAGCGTGCAACCTGCTCTCACAATATATTCACATTCAATTCTGTTGCAGCGTGCAACCCGCTCTCACAATATATTCATTTTTAATCAAGTCTATTGCGGCGTGCAACCTGATCCCCTAATATATATATATATATATATATATATATATATATATATATATATATATATATATATATATATATATATATATATCGACTTTTAAATAAGTCTATTGCAGCGTGCAACCCGATCCTCCAATATGGACTTTTAATAAATCTGTTGCGGCGTGCAACCCGATCCTCCAGTATGGACTTTTAATAAGTCTGTTGCGGCGTGCAACCCGATCCTCTAACATATTCATTATAATTAATTCGTTGCACCGTGCAACCCGATCCTTCAATATATTCATTATAATTAATCATGTTGCGGCGTGCAACCCGCTCTTCCAACGTATTCATTTACCAATTCTTATAGAAGAATTTCCCCAATAAATGCAACAGTTAATATAAAATTATAAGACAACAAGCATACAATAATTATAATTTAATTGCGAAACAAACAAAGGCAAATAGTAAATTATTATAGAAATCAGAGAGAAAATATGCAGTTTAATATTTAATATACTAAATATCAAATAACAATTAAGGCACATAATTCAAATAGCATGTAACAATTAATGCAGGAATTCAAAAATTAATATTTGACAAATAATAGGAGAGAAACAATTATTATAACAATTAATTCATAATTTAAAATAATTTATGATTTTTCAAGTGAATATGCAAATAATTAATTTGACGACGTATAGACACTCGTCACCTCGCCTATACATCATTCACATGCATTTCACATAACAAATAATTTAAGGGTTCTATTCCCTCAAGTCAAGGTTAACCACGACACTTACGTCACTTTGCAAATTTCAATCAATTACTCGACCACAGCTTTTCCTTTTAAATTTATCTCCAAAAGCTTTAAATCTATTCACAAATAATTCAATATACTCAATACGAATCATAGGAATTAATTCCATATGAATTTATAAATTTTCCGGATAAAAATCCGAAATTCATTAAAATATTCGACAGTGGGACTCACGTCTCAAATCTCGAAAAAACTTACGAAATCCGAACACCAAATCCGAGACGAGTTCAACTATACAAAATTTATCCAATTCCGATATCAAATGGACTTTTAAATCTTAACTTTTCGTTTTTAAAAGATTTTATAAAAAGTCCAATTTCTTCCATCTAAATCCGAAATAAATGGTGAATATACACATGGATTTGTAAAATATAATCACTTTTGGTTAAAGAACATTTACCCAATTCAAAGTCGTGAAAATCCCCCCTTGAAATCGCCCAAATCCGAGACTTGAAACTCAAAAATGAGTAAAAATAGCTAAGACCCAATTTTATGTATTCTGCCCAACATTTTTGCATCTGTGGGCTATATTTTCGCACCTGCGGTCACGCATTTGTGAGAAAAATCTCGCATTTGAGAATTAGGGCTGCCAGGCGAGGTTCCGCATTTGCGGACATTTCTATCGCACCTGCGACGTCGCAGAAGCGTGCAAACGACCGCAGAAGCGGTCTCTTCCGCATAAGCGATTCATCCTTGGCAGAAGCGGTCAAGCATTTGCGCCCCATTTCTCTGCAGAAGCGACCCAACTGGGCAGTTCCTAGGTCGCAGAAGCGACCAGCTTCTCGCAGATGCGGTTGCGCACCTGCGATCACCATTGCGCAGGTGCGATTACACCAGGTTCTGCCAAGAACCTGCTGCTTTCAACATGCTCTAAACAATCGAAATTTCATCCGAAACTCACTCGAGCCCCTTGGGACCTTATCCAAATATCCCTACAAGTTCCGTAATATAATACGGACTTACTCGGGGTCTCAAATCACATCAAATAATATTGAAATTGCAATTCACACATCGATTCGGACTTTGAGTTTTTAAACTTTTCAATTTGCAAATCTCGTGCCAAAACATATTAAATGAATCCGGAATGACTTTAAATTTGGCACACAAGTCATAAATGACATAACGGAGCTGTTCAAATTTCCAGAATTGGATTTTGGCTCCGATATCAAAAAGTCAACCCCGTGGTCAAACATGGAATCTTTAGCCTTTAAATTGCTAGTTCCGTTAAATGGTCATAACTTGAGCTAAGGACCTCTAAATTAAATTTCGGGCATACGCCCAAGTCTCAAATTACGATACGGAGCTACCAAAACTATCAAAATACCGATCCGGGTCTATTTGCTAAAATTATTGACCAAAGTCAACTCAATTGAGTTTTAAAGTTCTATTTCACATTTTAACCCATTTTTCACATGAAAACTTTCCGGAAAATTTTACAGACTGTGCACGCAAGTCAAGAAATGATAAATGGTACCTTTTTGAGGTCTTAGAACATAGAATTACTTATTAAATTTAAAGATGATATTTTTGGGTCATCACACATGGTGGTCAACTTTTCTTACTTATGCAAATGCCAGGAAACTAGGAAGTGGATCCTAACATTTTAAAATGTATCTTTAATTACTGATTATTTGCAATATATAAAAATTATTGGACAACCTAAAGAAACAAGCATATAAAAGCTTCTCATTAAGGGTAGAGTTGAATATTTAAGTTAAATTTTATTCAAACTTAGAAAGAGATCATTCTTTTTGAAACGTGCTAAAAAGGAACAGAAGGAGTAATATTTTTCAAAGTCAGGAAAAATCTAGCAAATCTTATCCACAACTTTATCATGGTCCTGTTTGGGTCCACATGTACACCTCCCCAATCGATGAAGTGAAAGCCACCCGGCTAAATCCACAAGAGCGTGTTTGGTACGACTGCAGTGATTACTTAAAAAATTATTTTGAATGGAAAAAATATTTTGCAGGGAAATATTTTTCATCAATTGGGGTAAAAATACTTCCTTTCCCTAGCTTATGGATGGAAGTTATTTTTCTTATAACTCTTTTATATTTACCAACCAATTTCCAATCAAAAAATTCTTTCATCAAGTCAAACGCAAACTTTCGTATGAAGAAAAGAAAAGAGATAAAATAACATCATTAACTTAATAAAATAACATTGAACACAGGCGTATAACATATCTTCCAATATCCAAATAGTGCGCTCGGGTTGTCCGTCCGTCTGAAGGTGAAATGTAGTACTCAACTAAACCTGTGTACGCAAACCTCGCTGCACTGCTCTCCAAAACTGTGATATAAACGGTGTGCCCCAATCTGAAATGAGGGACACCAGTACACCGTGTAGACGAACAATCTCACGGATATAAATCTCAGCCAATTGATCCGCAAAATAAGTAGTACCGACTGGAATAAAATGTGCGGACTTGGTCAACCGATCTACAATTACCCAAACAGCATCAAACTTTCTCAAAGTCCGTGGGAGTCCAACTACAAAGTCCATGGTAATATGCTCCCATTTCCATTTCGGAATTTCCAGTCACTGAAGCAATCCGCCCGGTCTCTGATGTTCGTACTTCACCTGTTGACAATTTAAGCATAGAGCTATAAACCCAACTATATATTTTCATTTTTCTCTACCAATAGTGTTGTCTCAAATCTTGATACATCTTTGTGGCACTCAGATGAATGGAATACCGCGAACAGTGGGCTTCTTCAAGAATCAATTCACGCAACCCATCTATATTTGGCACACAAATCCGACCCTGCATCCTCAATATCCCATCATCTGCAATGGTAACATCTTTGGCATCATTGTGCTGAACTGTGTCCTGCAGGACAAGCAAATGAGGATCATCATACTGATGCTCTCTGATGTGGTCATATAAAGAAGACCGAGAAACCACACAAGCTAGAACTCGACTGGGCTCCGAAACATCTAATCTCACAAACTGATTGGCCAAGGTCTAAACATCGATTGCAAGAGGCCTTTCACCAACAGGAATGAATGCAAGGCTACCCATACTCACTGCCTTTCTACTCAAGGCATCGACCACCACATTGGCCTTTCCGGGATGATACAGAATAGAAATATCATAATCCTTTCGTAGATCCAACCATCTCCGTTGCCTCAAATTTAGATCCTTCTATTTGAATAAGTGCTGAAGGCTCCGATGATCTGTAAATACCTTACAAGACAGACCATACATATAGTGCCTCCAAATTTTCAATGCATGAACAATGGCTGCCAATGCTAAATCATGAACAAGGTAGTTCTTTTCATGTGACTTCAACTGGCGCGAAGCATAAGCAATCATTCTATCCCCCTGCATTAAGACACACCCAATACCAATTCAAGAAGCATTACAATAAAATGTATTAGAGCCTGAAGCCGAAGGCAAAACTAGAACTAGAGTTGTGGTCAAGGCAGTCTTGAGCTTCTAAAAGCTCTCTTCATACTCATCCGACCACCTGAATGGAGCATCTTTCTGGATCAATTTAGTCAAAGGCGATGCAATAGACGAAAAACCCTGCACGAAGCGATGATAATAACCAGCCAAACCGAGAAAACTCCAAATCTCAGTAGCTAAAGATGGCCTGGGCCAACTCTGAACTACCTCTATCTTCTTCGGATCCACCTCAATTCCCTCACCGAAAACTATGTGTCCCAAGAATGCCACCGAACTAAGCCAGAACTCACACTTAGAGAATTTGGCATACAGTCTCTCCTCTCTCAGCCTCTGTAATACAATACCCAAGTGATGT
Organism: Nicotiana tomentosiformis; assembly: GCF_000390325.3. NCBI lineage: Eukaryota > Viridiplantae > Streptophyta > Magnoliopsida > Solanales > Solanaceae > Nicotiana > Nicotiana tomentosiformis. The sequence goes on from NC_090819.1 coordinate 67,415,782, forward strand.
GCATGCTCCTCCTGGCTACGCGAGTACACTAGGATATCATTAATAAATACTATGACAAATAAATCAAGATATGGCTGGAATACACTATTTATCAAGTGCATAAATGTTGCTGGGGCGTTGGTCAACCCAAAAGACATCACGAGAAATGCATAGTGACCATAACGGGTCCTGAATGTCATCTTTAGAATATCCGAATCCCGAATCTTCAGCTGATGATACCCAGACCTCAAATCAATTTTGGAGAATACCCTCGCTCCCTGAAGCTGTTCAAATAAGTCATCAATACGTGACAAAGTATATTTATTCTTGACTGTAACTTTGTTCAACTGCCTATAGTCGATGCATATCCGCATAGTACCATTTTTCTTTTTCACAAACAGAATCGGTGCTCCCCAAGGCGATACACTAGGCCTAATAAACCCCTTATCAAGAAGTTCCTAAAGTTTCTCTTTCAATTCTTTCAATTCAGCTGGTGCCATACGATACGGAGGAATAGAAATGGGCTGAGTGCCCGGCACCAAGTCAATACCGGAATCAATATCCCTGTCGGGTAGCATACCCGACAGGTCTGCAAGAAATACATCTGGAAAGTGTCGCACTACTGGTACAGAATCAATCATAGGAGTGTCTGCATCAACATCTCTCACAAAGGCCAAATAGGACAAACATCCCTTCCCAACCATACGTTGGGCCTTCAAATAAGAGATTACCCTGCAGGGAACATAGTCTAGAGAACCTCTCCATTCGACTTTCGGCAACCCCGGCATCGCTAACGTCACGATTTTGCATGACTGTCCAGAATAGCATGACATGGAGACAACCAATCCATACCCAAGATTATATCGAAATCAACCATACTAAGCAATGAGAGATCAACTCTAGTCTTCAGACCTCAAATATTACCACACGTGACCGATACACACGATCAACTATAATAGTATCACCCACCGGCATAAATACACGAACATGTGAAACTAAGGACTCACGGGACATATCCAGATAATGAGCAAAATACGATGATACATACGAATAAGTGGAACCAGGGTTAAATAATATAGAATCTTCCCCGTGGCACACTGAGACAATACTTATGATCACTACATCTGAAGCAACGGCATCTGGCCTGGCAAGAAAAGCATAGAATCAGGCCTGAACGCCACCTGATCGGCCTCTCCCTCTTGGGCGACCCCTAGCTGACTGACCTTTACCCCCAAGCTAGCTGGGCGGGTGGCGAAGTAACTGGTGTTGAAGTCGTAGTCTGACTCCTCTGCTGACTAGACCTCCTGGGCGACGAGGACACTGCCTCCACATATGCCCAAACTCCCCGCACTCGAAGCAACTCCCCGGTCAAACTTCCAAACTTAAATTTATATTTTCACCATTTCAAGCCTAATTTAGCTACGGGCTTCCAAATAATTTTTCGGACACGCTTCTAAATCCAAAATCACCATACGGAGCTATTGGAATCGCTAAAATTCTATTTTGGGGTCATTTACACATAAATCAACATTCGGTCAACCTTTTTAACTTATGTTTTCATCTAGGAGACTAAGTGTCTCAATTCATTTCAAAACCTCATCAGGCCCAAACCATTTGCCCCTGGCAAGTCATATAACAACTGTAAAGTATAAATTGAGCAGTAAATGGGGGAACGAGGTTATAATATTCAAAACGACCGGCCAGGTCATTCCAGTACTTAGTTTGGCATTCAAAATTCACAATTTCTTCACAATTTGTTAGACTAAAATACAAATTCTATTCCAAATGAGAATTCACAATTAGTTAGTTTTAAATCAAACTGATTCTGATACAAATTCAAAAATCAATTGCAATTGTAATGTGAAATAGCTTTGTTTCTTTGTACTTCTATGGCGTACTGACAATCATGCTTCAACTCAATGGTTGACGGGATAGTAATCGTCAATATGTTAATTTCAATGTCAACGGTATTGTTTCAACTTATATTCAAGCTATAATGCATTAGTTTTAGTCATTGATGATCATTTATCAATACAATAGCAAAGCCAGTGAAAACTGAGGGGTGTAAAAATATAAAGAAAATTAAATACACAAGTTGACACTCCTTCGTTAAACATGGATCCGCCACTGTATCAATAGACACCTCTATTAAGATATTGAAAATCAAGTATAGATTCAATGAAAGGTGTCCTCCAATGGATATTCGCAATGATATGGGAGTATTGAGTGTTTGAGGTGTTTAATCATGTAAGAAGACTAAGATTTATAGGGATTTAGCAAGAATCAACAACAATGGCAATTGAGAACTTTAAAGTGCCTTTGTTGTTTGATTTTTCTATCTGCCTTCTGAAATACGTTGAGATAGTTATAAGTTAATAGATTGTTGCAAGTAGATTATTATTTGTTAAGATAGCTAGAAAATGTGTACTTTTTGTATGTTTCTGCTGCAGGCCCTAAAAAACTCTGTATTTTAATTCAAAATAATAATTAAAAGTATTTAATTCTAATGTTTACCAACTTTGATAGAATGCTTCAATTCACTTTTCTACATTGACAAGTCCTTGTAGTAACTTAATTTTAGCAAGTTAACTCTTATTGTTTATGATCATATTTTAAATTCTAACAACTGAAAAATCTAAGGTATTTAACAGACCTTTTCTAATATGATCTTCGGAAAATATGTCCTCTTTTTTGCTGTGGCTATCGTTACTAGTTTTCGAATGGCTCAAATAGGGGATCCATATATCTTGATCGACTTCATTGTTCCTGAAAATTGGACTGGAGACACAATAGATGAGAATTTCTTCACCTTCACAAGCATGCATGGAACTTTTGGCAGTGCTATTACAAGATATGATGCATTAGTTTTAGCCACTGCAGGGCATCTATTAATACAGTAGCAAAGTATAAAAGATTAAATACGAAAAAATAAGGGGATTCAACATATAATGTATATGTATAAAGTAAAAATTTTACCTAGTAATAAAGTGTGGTGTCAGTTAACACCCTTTCATTAAACGTGGCTCCGCCATTGTATCAATAGACACCTCTGTTAAGATACTGAAGATCAAGTATAGAGTCAATAAAGGTGTCCTCCAACGGATATTCGCAATGATATGGGAGTACTGAGTGTTTGAGGTGTCTAATCATATAAGAAAGACTAAGATTTATATGGATATAGCAAGAAATCTGGAGCATAAACTAGATTGAAGTCACCGTACCAATAGTAAATGAACAATAATGGTAATTGAAAACTCCAAAGTGCCTCTGTTGTTAGATTTTTCTATCTGTCTTCTGAAATACATTGGGATAGTTATAAGTTAATGGATTGTTATTTGTTAAGATAGCTAGGAAATCTGTACCTTTTTTATGTTTCTGTTGCAGGCCCTCAAAATCTCTTCGTTTCAATTCAAAATAATAATTAAATGTATTTACTTGTAATGTTTACCAACTTTAACTGAATGCTTCACTTTTCCTCATTTATCAGTCCCTAGAGTCACTTAATTTATAGTAAGTTAAATATAACGACTCGGCCGGTCGTTTCGAGAGTTGTAGCCCCGTTCCCCCATTTACTGTTCATTCCCTACTTAATTTTCATTATGTGACTTGACGGGGAAGTTGGTTTGGGTCCGGGAGGTTTCAGAATGAATTGAGACACTTAGTCTCAAGGTTAGAAGTTTAAGTTGAAAAGGTTGACCGGATGTTGACTTATGTGTAGACGACTCCGGATTGGAGATTTGATGATTCTGTTAGCTCCGTTGGGTTATTTTGGACCTAGGAGTGTGTCCAGATTTTGAATTGGAGGTACGTAGTTGAATTAGGCTTGAAATAACGAAAGTTGGAAATTTAAAAGTTTGACCGAGAGTGGACTTTATGGATACTGGGCTCGAAATGGGGTTTCGAGAGTTGGATTAGGTCTGTGGTGTCATTTGTGACTTGTGTACAAAATTTGAGGTCAATCGGACGTGATTTGATAGGTTTCGGCATCGTTTGTAGAAGTTGGAATTCCTTAGTTTCAATAGGCTTGAATTTTTGTACGATTTGTGTTTTTGATGTTGTTTGATGTGATTCGAGGTCTTGACTAAGTTCGTATTATATTTTCGGACTTGTTGGTGTGTTTGGTTGAGGTTGTGGGGGCCTCGGGTTGATTTCGAATGGTTAACGGATCGAAAATGAGACTTAGAAGATTGCTGAAGCTGGGAGTCTTCTGGTGTAATCGCACCTGCGGAGCTTTGGTCGCATGTGCGAGCTAGCAGGTGCGATCTGGGGAGCAAAGATACAGGAAGGAGTGAGGAAGGTTGTGGTCGCATGTGCGAAGAATTGTCCGCACCTGCGTGGTCGCAGATGCGGGGAGGTTGAGCGGAGTAGCGGAGGCCAATGCAGGAGCGGAAAAGATGGTCGCACCGGTGTTTGCGTAGGAACGGAGCATGGTCTGCATGTGCGAAGGCCCAGTTCTAGTGGTTCACCGCAGAAGCAGAAGAATTGTTGCGTCTGCGACGCCGTAGATGCGGTTAAGTTTCCGTAAAAGCGAAAAAGGCTGGGCAGAACCTTAAATTCAAGGGTTCTCAATTTTTCTTCATTTTGAACATTCCCAGCTCGGGATTAGGCGATGTTTTAGAGGACTTTCAAGGGGTTTCTTGAGGTAAGTCACTTGTGGTTAAATTAATTTAATAATTATGTTTTCCCATTGAATTTCCCACCTAGATTGTGAGGGTTTGAGGTGTAATTTGGGAGTTTGAGGCTAGGGATTTGGAGAGTTTAAATTGGGTATTTGGGTATCGATTTGATGTTGGATTTTGGTAAATTCAGTATGGTTAGAATCGTGGCGGAATGGGCTTCCGGATTTTGTGACTTTTATTGGATTCTGAGGCGTGGACCTGGGGCCGTCTTTTGAGTCAAGTTTTTGACTTTTGATTAATAACTTAGTATTTTCTTATAAAATTGATTCCTTTAGCCTGTGTTGATTGTATCGAACTGTTTGTGGCTAGATTCGAGGTATTTGGAGGCCGATTTGCGAGGCAATGGCGTATTGGAGTAGGGATTTGCGCGGTTTGAGGTAAGTAACAGTTCTAAACTTGGTTATGAGGGTATGAAACCCCAAAATTTTTGTTATGTGATTGGTATTGAGGTGACGCATATGCTAGGTGACGGGCGTGTGGGCATGCACCATAGTAATTGTGACTCAGTCAATTCCATGGAACTGTATAGTTGAATAATATGTTGTTATCCGTATATTTTCCATGTGTTATAGAAATTGAATTGCAAATCATGTTATAAATCATGCTTAGGCTATCTGTTGATACTGTAGGGACCCCCAGAGGTTGTGTTACATGTTGAATTATATCATCGTTGTTTGGGCTGATTATCATGATTATTGAGAGCCCGAGAGGCTTGAGAGATTGATGACTGAGTGGGATCGAGGGCCTGATTGTGTGGATATTTATTGGGATCGGGCTTTACGCCGCACCATATTTAATTGATCTATGCCATGATTGGCTTATTATATCACTTGGGCTGAAGGAGACCCTTCGGAGTCTGCACACCCACTGTGAGCGTAGGTACCTACTGAGTGAGAGTGCGAGTGTCGAGCACGAGTGTCGAGCGACTTGGAGAAATGAGAGACTGTGAGGAATGAGTGACTGTGAGATTGGAGTGAATAGGAGAACTAAGTGACTGTTACTCTGAGAATATGCACTTGATTTCATTACTGTGTACTTCAGCTGGCATATATCACTGTCATGTATTATCTGAGAGATGCCATATCCTGTTTCTATTGAACTTGACATGAATTAACTATTTTGGCTTTAAATGTCAAACTTGAAAGCATATCTATTTTTCCTGTATTGTAATTTTTTGTACTTGAACTGTCTCTGTGAAGCTCGTCACTAATTTCAGTCCAATAGTTAGTCTTGTTACTTACTGAGTTGGTTGTACTCACGCTACACCCTACACTTCATGTGCAAATCCATGTGTTACCGGACACGGTGGGTGTTGATTATCTGAGCAGCTTCATCATTCAGATATTTCGAGGTAGTTGCCCGGCGTTCACAGACCTTGACTCTCCCTCCCTATCTTTCAGCTTAATGTATTTAGTTTAAGTATTTCATAGACGGTATTTGTAGACTCATGTTGTATAGACGCTCATGTACTCAGTGACACTCTCCTTTTGTGAACTTTCGTATTGAGTTTTGACTTTCTATCCAATTTATGAGAGCTTTAACTGTTTAAACTTATGTGATTTTTCATTTAAAAGTGTTGGAAATGTTTTTGAGGTGTCGGCTTGCCTAGTACCATGATAGGCGCCATCACGACAGGCTAAGTTATGGGTCGTGACAAGTTGGTATCAGAGCCTAGGTTATATAGGTCTCGCGAGTCATGAGCATGTTTCATAGAGTCTTGCGGATCAGTACGGAGACGTCTGTACTTATCTTCGAGAGTCTGCCGAACCATTAAGAAACTTCACATTCTTGTATTTTTATCGTGCAGATTTGTTTATTCTGGGGACTAAACCTTTGTTATTCTATTCTCTCACAGATGGTGAGGACACGTGCTACCGGACAGAACGGATAGCCACCAGTACCACTAGCTAGGGCCACGAGAGGCCGAGGTCGCGGTAGGGGTTGCGGTAGGGGCAGAGGTACAGCTCGTACAATAGCTAGAGCAGCACCTGCAGATCCACTAGTTGCTCCATCTCAGGAGCAGGTTCCAGAGATGGTTGAGCCAGTGGGGTCGACTCAGGCACCAGCTGTACCCATTATGATTCCAAGCCTTCAGGAGGCTTTGGCTCATATTTTGACGGTGTGCACTAGCCTTGCTCAGGTAGTTTCTGTTCAGACCGCACCAGCCACTTCTCAAGTAGGGGGAGATACTCAAGCTCCTGCAGCCCGTACTCCAGAGCAGGTGATGCAGGTACTTCAGATGCCGGGGGTATTGCCAGCCCAGCTGGTTGCAGCTGTTCAGGCCTAGGTGGGTCCCGTTATGGGTGAGGATGAGCAGAAGAGAGTTGAGAGGTTTGGGAGACTCCAGCCTCCATCATTCAGTGGGGCTGAGTCAGATGATGCTCAGGACTTCTTGGATAGGTGTCAGCAGATTCTTCGTACTGCGGTTATTCTAGAGTTGGCTCATCACGCGGTTTGGTTGGTTCCCACTGAGAGGGAGAGGATTAGGAGGTTCATTGATGGCCTCACCTATCAATTGCGTTTTGCTATGTTTCGGGAAAGTTTATCTGGTGCTCGGTTCGACGAGGTGGTTGATATTGCTCGGCGGCTAGAGATGGTTCATATCCAGGAGCGTGAAGAGAGGGAGGCCAAGAGGCCTTGTGGATCAGGTGGTTTCATCGGTATTCCTTTTAGGGGTCAGTTCAACCACAACAGGGGTTGTCCTTATAGGCACGCCCAGATGGATCATCTAGTTCATCGTGGTACATCATCCAGCCATGGTCCATATAGTTCCCATCAGGGTCAGTCATCTCTCATTGACCTTCCAGCTCAAAGATCATTCCGCGCTCTATTAGTTCAGGGTTCATCTATGCCAGGTCTTTCTAGTAGTTACTCTAGTATTCAGGGTCCGATTCAGTCCCCACCACCACCGGGGAGTAGTTTTTAGTGCGGGGAGTTTGGGCATATGTGGAGACAGTGTCCTCGCCATCTGAGAGGTTCAGTGCAGCAGAGGAGTCAGGCTGCAACTTCCATATCATTTTCTCTACCACCCGCCCAGCCAGCTCGGGGTGGAGCCCAGGCAGCTAGAGGTCGCCCTAGAGGGGGAGGCCAATTAGGTGGAGGTCAAGCCCGATTCTATGTTATTCCTGCCAGGCCAGATGTTGTTGCTTCAGATGTAGTGATCACATGTATTATCTCAGTATGCCACAGGGATGCTTCTGTATTATTTGATCCTGGTTCCACTTATTCGTATGTATCATCATATTTTGGTCATTATATAGATATGCCCCGTGAGTCCTTAGTCTCATCTATTCATGTATCCATGCCTGTGGGCAATACTATTATTGTGGACCGTGTATATCGGTCATGTGTAGTGACTATTGGGGGATTGGAGACTAGAGTTGATCTCTTATTGCTTAGTATGGTTGAAATCGACGTGATCTTGGGTATTGATTGGTTGTCTCCATATCATGCTATGCTAGATTGTCACGCTAAGACCATGATGTTGGCGATGCTGGGGTTGCCAAGGATCGAGTGGAGAGGTTCTCTAGATTATGTTCCCAGCAGATTGATTGCATATCTGAAGGCCTAACGGATGGTTGGGAAGGGTTACTTATCGTATTTGGCCTTTGTGAGGGATGTTAGTGCTGATACTCCTACTATTGATTCTGTTCCGGTAGTGTGAGACTTTCTGGATGTGTTTCTTGCATATCTGTCGGGCATGCCGCCCGACAAGGATATTAACTTTGGTATTGACTTGGTACCGGGCACTCAACCTATTTCTATTCCTCCGTATCATTAGCACCGGCTGAGTTGAAGGAATTGAAAAGGCAGCTTTAGGAACTTCTTGATAAGGGGTTTATTAGGCCAAGTGTGTCGCCTTGGGGTGCACCTGATCTGTTTGTGAAGAAGAAGTGTGGTACTATGCGGATGTGCATCGACTATAGGCAGTTGAACAAAGTTACAATCTAGAAAAAGTATACTTTGTCGTGCATTGATGATCTATTTGACCAGCTTCAGGGAGCGAGGGTGTTCTCCAAGATTGATTTGAGGTCTAGGTATCACCAGTTGAAAATTCGAGACTCGGATATTCTGAAGACGGCATTCAGGACCCGTTATGGTCATTATGAGTTCATTGTGATGTCTTTCGGGCTGACCAACGCCCCAACAGCGGTCATGCATCTGATTAATAGTGTATTTCAGACTTATCTCGACTCGTTTGTCATAGTATTCATTGATGATATCCTGGTGTACTCTCGTATCCAGGAGGAGCATGCCCAGCATTTGAGGATTGTACTACAAAAGCTGAGGGAGGAGAAGCTTTATGCCAAGCTCTCCAAGTATGAGTTTTGGCTTAGTTCGGTAGCATTCTTGGGGCACATGGTGTCCAGTGAGGGGATTCAGGTGGATCCAAAGAATATAGAGGTGGTTTAGAGTTGGCCCAAGCCATCCTCAACTACTAAGATTCGGAGCTTTCTCGGCTTGGCCAGTTATTATTGTCGCTTCGTGGAGGGCTTCTCGTCTATTGCATCGCCTTTGGTTAAATTGACCCAGAAGGGTGCTACTTTGAGGTGGTTGGATAAGTGTGAAGAGAGCTTTTAGAAGCTCAAGACTGCCTTAACCACAGCTCCAGTTCTAGTTTTGCCTTCAGCTTCCGGCTCTTATACAGTGTATTGTGATGCTTCTTGGATCGGTATTGGGTGTGTCTTGATGGAAGAGGATAGTGTGATTGCTTATGCTTCGCGAAAGTTGAAGCCTCATGAGAAGAACTACCTTGTTTATACTTTGGAGTTGGCTGCCATCATTCATGCATTGAAGATTTGGAGGCATTATCTCTATGGTGTGTTGTGAGGTATTTGCGAATCATCGGAGTCTCCAGGACTTGTTCAAACAAAAAGATCTAAATTTGAGGCAGTGGAGATGGTTAGAGCTGTTAAAGGACTATGATATTACCATTCTGTATAATCCCGGGAATACCAATATGGTGGCCGGTGCCTTGAGTAGAAAGGCGGTGATATGGGTAGCCTTGCATTCATTCCTGTTGGTGAGAGACCTCTTGAAGTTGATGGCCAAGCCTTGGCAAACCAGTTCGTGAGACTAGATGTTTCGGAGCCCAATCGGGTTCTAGCTTGTGTAGTTTCTCGGTCTTCCTTATTTGATCGCATCAGAGAGCCCCTCTATGATGATCCTCATTTGCTTGTCCTTAAGGACACGATTCAGCACGGTGATGCCAAGGATGTTACTATCGGGGATGATGGGATGTTGAGGATGCAGAGGCGAATTTGTGTGCCCAATGTAGATGGGTTACGTGAGTTGATTCTTGAGGAGGCCCACAGTTTGCGGTATTCCATTCATCCGGGTGTCGCGAAGATTTACCAAGGATTTGAGGAAGCACTATTGGTGGAGGAGAATGAAGAAGGATATAATGGGATTTGTATCTCGGTGCCTTAACTGTCAGCAGGTGAAGTATGAGCATCAAAGACCGGGTGGATTGCTTTAGAGGCTTGAGATTCCAGAGTGGAAATGGGAGCATATCACCATGGATTTTGGAGTTGGGCTCACACGGACTTTGAGGAAGTGTGATGTTATTTGGGTGATTGCGGATCGACTGACCAAGTCCACGCACTTCATTTCCGTTGGGACTACTTATTCTTCGGAACGGTTGGCTGAGATTTACATCGGCGAGATTGTTCGCCTTCATGGTGTGCTAGTGTCCATGATTTCAGATTGGGGCACACAATTTTGGAGAGCAGTACAACGAAAGTTGGGGACCTTGGTTGAGTTGAGCACAACATTTCACCCTGAGATGGACGAACAGTCAGAGTGCACTATTCAAATATTAGAGGACATGATACGTGCTTGTGTCATTGATTTCAGGGATTCTTAGGATCAGTTTCTGACGCTCGCGGAGTTTGCCTATAACAACAACTACATATCGAGCATTCAGATGGCTCCGTATAAGGCTTTGTATGGGAGATGGTGTCGATCTCTGGTGGGTTGATTTGATCCTAGTGAGGCTAGACTATTGGGTAATGACTTGGTTCAGGATACTTTGGACAAGGTTAAATTGATTCACGATTGGCTTCGCACGACGCAGTCTAGACAGAAGAGTTACGCCGATAAGAAGGTTCATGACATTGATTTTATGGTTGAGGAGAAGGTATTGCTTAAGGTGTCACCCATGAAGTGTTTTATGAGGTGCGGGAATAAGGACAAGTTGAGACCTCGGTATATTGGGTCGTTTGAGGTACTTCAAAGGATTGGAGAGGTGGCTTACAAGCTTGCCTTGCCACCTAATTTGTTGAGTGTGCATCCAGTATTTCATGTTTCTATGCTCCGGAAGTATGTCGGTGATCCGTCTCATGTTTAGGATTTCAGCACGGTTCAGTTGGATGGTGTTTTGATTTATATTGTGGAGCCGGCGGCCATTTTGGATTGGTGGGTTCGAAAGTTGAGGTCAAAGGACATAGCTTCAGCGAAGGTGCAATGGAGAGGTAAGACAGCTGAGGAAGCTACTTGGGAGACTAAGCAAGAGATGCAGAGCAGATATCCACGCCTATTTGAGACTCCAGATACGTTTCTTGACCCGTTCGAGGATGAACGTTTATTTAAGGGGGAGGATGTAACGACCCGGCCGGTGGTTTCGAGATTTGTAGCCCAGTTCCCCCATTTACTATTCATTCCCTGCTTAATTGTCGTTATGTGACTTGCCGGGGTAGTTGGTTCGGGTCCGGAGAGGTTTCAGAATGAATTGAAACACTTAGTCTCAAGGTTAGAAGCTTAAGTTGAAAAGGTTGACCGTATGTTGACTTTTGTGTAGACGACTCCGGAATGGAGTTTTGATGGTTCTGTTAGCTTCGTTGGGTAATTTTGGACTTAGGAGTCTGTCCGGATTGTTAATTGGAGGTTCGCAGTAGAATTAGGCTTGAAGGAGCGAAAGTTGGAAATTTAGAAGTTTGACTAGGAGTGTATTTTGTGGATACTGGGCTTGAAATGGGGTTCCAGGAGTTGGAGTAGGTCTGCGGAATCATTTATGACTTGTGTGCAAAATTTGAGGTCAATGGGACGTGATTTGATAGGTTTCGGCATCATTTGTAGAAGTTGGAATTCCTTAGTTTCATTAGGCTTGAATTTTTGTTTTTTTATGTTGTTTGATATGATTCGAGGGCTGGACTAAGTTTGTATGTGTTTCAGGACTTGTTGGTGTGTTTGGTTGATGTCCCGGGGGCCTTGGGTTGATTTCAGACGGTTAAAGGATCGAAAATGAGATTTAGAATATTCCTGAAGCTAGGAGTCTTCTGGTGCAATTGCACATGCGGATCTTTGGTCATAGGTGCGAGCTGGGGAGCCCAGATGCGCCCAGGAGTGAGAAAGGATGTGGTCGCATGTGTGAAGGATTGTCCGCACCTGCGTGGTCACGGATGCGGAGAGGTTGAGCGCAGAAGCGGAGGCTAGCGCGGGAGCGGGAATGATGCCCGCACCTCCGTTTGCGGAGGAGCGGAGCATGGTCCGCAGGTGCAAAGGCTCAGTTCCAGTGGTTCACCACAGAAGCGGGAGTATTGTCACATCTGCGATGCTGCAGATGCGGTTAAGTTTCCGTAGAAGTGAAAAGGGCTGGGCGGAACCTTAAATTCAAGGGTTCGCAATTTTTCTTCATTTTGAACATTCCAAGCTCGGGATTAGGCGATTTGTCAGAGGATTTTCGAGGGGTTTCTTGAGGTAAGTCACTTGTTGTCAAATTCATTTAATAATTATGTTTTCCCATTAAATTTCCCATGAGGTATAATTTAGGGGTTTGAGGCTAGGGATTTAGAGAGTTTAAATTGGTGATTTGGGTGTCGATTTGGTGTTGGATTTTGGTAAATTTGGTATGGTTAGACTCGTGGCGGAATGGGCTTCTGGATTTTGTGACTTTTATTGGATTCTGAGATGTGGGTCCGAGGGCCGACGTTTCAGTCGACTTTTTGACTTTTGATTAATAACTTAGTATTTTCTTATGGAATTGATTCATTTAGCCCGTGTTAATTGTATCGAACTGTTTGTGGCTAGATTCGAGAAATTTGGAGGCCCATTCGCAAGGCAAGGGCGTGTTGGATTAGGGATTTGCACGGTTTGAATTAAGTAACAATTCTAGACTTGGTTCTGGGGGTATGAAACCCCAAATTTTGTGTCATGTGATTGGTGTTGAGGTGACGAACATACTAGGTGACGGGCGTGTGGGCGTGCACCACAGTAATTGTGACTCGGTCAATTCCATGGAACTGTATAGTTGAATAATTGTTGTTATCTGTATATTCTCGACGTGTTATAGAAATTGAACTGCAAATCATGTTAGAAATCATGCTTAGGCTATGTGTTGATATTGTAGGGCCCCTAGAGGTCGTGTTACATGTTGAATTATTTGTTAAATTGCCACTCTATACTCAGTCACAGTTTTTGCTCGTATATTACATCTCAGTCTCTGTTGTTCTTTATTGATGCATTATATCATCACTGTTTGGGCTGATTATCATGATTATTGAGAGCCCGAGAGGCTGGAGAGATTGATGACTGAGGGAGGCCGATGGCCTGATTGTATGGATATTTATTGGGATCGGGTTGCATGCCGCAACATATTTTATTGATCTATGCCATGATTGGCTTATTATAGCGCTTCGGCTGAAGGAGCCCCTCCGAAGTCTGCACACACACAATGAGCGCAGGTACCTACTGAGTGCGAGTGCGAGTGCGAGTGCTGACTGACTGCGAGAAATGAGAGACTGTGATGAATGAGTGACTGTGAGGTTGGAGTGAATGGGGGAACTGAGTGACTGTTACTCTGAGAATATGCACTTGATTTCATTACTGTGTACTTTAGCTGGCATATATCACTATCATGTAGTTTCTGAGAGATGCCATATCCTGTTTCCGTTGAACTTGACATGAATTAACTGTTTTGGCTTTAAATGTAGAACTTGAAAGCATGCCTATTTTTCCTTTATTGTAATTTTCTGTACTTGAACTGTTTTCGTGAAGCTCGTCACTACTTTCAGTCCAATAGTTAGTCTTATTAATTACTGAGTTGGTTGTACTCATGCTACGCCCTGCACTTCGTATTCAGAACCAAGTGTTACCGGACACGGAGGGTGTTCGGAGATTTTGAGGTAGTTGTCCGGTGTTCGCAGACCTTGACTCTCCCTCCCTATCTGTTAGCTTTATGTATTTAGTTTCAGTTTTTCATAGACAGTATTTTTAGACTTGTGTTGTATATACGCTCATGTACTCAGTGACACCCTGGTTTTGGGAACTTCCGTATTGAGTTTTGACTTTCTTTCCAGATTATGAGAGCTTTAACTATTTAAACCTATGTTATTTCATTTTTCATTTAAAAGTGTCGGAAATATTTTTGAGGTGTCGACTTGCCTAGTACCACGATAGGCGCCATCACGACAGGCTAAGTTTTGGGTCGTGAAATTAAATCTTGTTGTTTAAGATCATATCTTTGTTTTGAGTGTCGTTGCACGCAGTTGGATGGATCAAGCAGGCGATCCAGATATCTTGACCGACTTCATTATTCCTGAAAATCGAACTGGAGACACATTAGATGGGAATGTTTTCAACTTCACAGGCATGCGCGGAATTTTTGGCAGTGTTATTACAAGCTTTAAAGGGACAAAAGCTAGCAAAGCGGAATTTCCAGCTTTGGATGGACAGTGTACTTCACTTGCTCTGCTTCAGTTCCCTAGCGCGTATCACGACCCAATTTCTCCTATAGGACGTGATGGTGCCCAACGTTGCCGCTAGGCAAGCCAACTGTGAACTAACCATGTAATTGTTCTTTTTAATAAATTTCCAAGTAATTGAAACTTCATTGATTAAGAAAATAAGGAGTAGAAAATTTAATAAAGTTCAACAAAGCGAATAAGAGAGAAAATGCAGTGAAATAAATACTCCAAAACCATAAAGTTTTGTCACGACCCAAAATCAACCGTCGTGATGGCGCCTATCGTGGAACTAGGCCAGCCACAACTCAACAACCCAACACCAACAACAAAAAGTTTGGAAATGTTAACGGAAGCATTTAACATTTAAGAAAAACTATTTAAAACATATGAAAATCCCAAAGTGGTACAATCCAGCCCAAAACTAGGGTGTCACTGAGTACATGAGCGTCTAATAACCGGAACATAGTCCATGAAAATGTCTATAGAACTAAACTCAAAAGAACAAATAAACTAAGGAAGAGAAAAATCGAGGTCCGCGAACGTCATGCAGCTACCTCAATAATCCCTAACACCAAATGCAGAAAAATCAGCAGCCGCTGCCATGACCAGAAATGCTTGGATCTACACACAAGGTGCAGGGAGTAACGTGAGTACACCAACTCAGTAATTAACAAGTCCAAACTTTGGACTGAAAGGTAGTGACGAACTCAACCTCAACAAGTATAACAGAAATAAATGTGCAGAAATGTAGGCATGCTTTCAAGTCAAATATACAGCTCAAACAGTAAAGGAAATACAGATCTGAACATTGTAAGGTATACAACTCAGCTATCTCTACATGCCAATGCACAGACTGTATGAAATGCACCATGTGCTCCACTCTCAAGTATTCGACCACTCGGTACTATATATGGCCATCTGGCCTAGGGAAATCCATCCCGAAACATATACAACACTGACTATAAGTCACCAGTACCGAGGAAAAAAGGCAATCCAACCCTACGGAGAAATTCATCTCTAGGTATCAAGTACTTCAGGCAAATCCATGTCCAGGGAAATCCATCCCTCAATAATATAATTCGTGCTCACTGGGGGTGTATTACAGACTTCAGAAGGGCTCTTACAGCCCAAGTGCTATCATAATCATCAATATAACCACTGCGGCGTGCAGCCCGATCCCATAACTGTCACTCATAACCAGACATTCGGCCTCACTCAGTCATCAACCTCTCCAGTCTCACCACGGGCTCACAATGTCATGAAAACAACTCGGATCAATGATATGATGAATCAATAAATAACTGAGACCGAGATATGATATAAAAATGCATGATCATGACTGAGTATGCAATAGTAAATGAAACTAGTGAGATGACATCAAGAAACGACCGCTAAGGGTCAAACCAATACCGGCACAAAGCCTAAACATGATATCTAGCACGATCTATAACTCAACTACTTTATCACCTGATGAAAAACATAGATATCAACAGAATAGAATCACTAAATGGTGCCATGGAATCACCCAAGTCACAATTCTCACGGTGCACGCCCGCACGCCCGTCACTTGGCATGTGCGTCACCTCAATACCAATCACATAACATATAATTTGGGGTCTCGAACACTCAGAACCAAGTTTAAAAATGTTACTTACCTCAAACCAAGCAAAGTCCTACTCCGGAATTCCATTGCCTCTCAATTCGGCTTCCGAACGTCCCGAATCTAGCCACAAGTAATGCAATACGATCAATATATGCTAAAGGAATCAATTCCACAAGGAAAATACCAAATTATAGCCAAAATCCGAAATCGGCTCAAACCCGACCCCCAGGCATACGTCTCGGAATCTAACAAAAATCACAAAACCCGAAAGCCTATTCACTCGTGAGTCTAACCAAACCAAATTTATCAAAATCCGACCTCATTTGGTCATTCAAATCCCCAAAATCCACTCTCCAATTCTCAAGCCCTAAACTCTCAAATTTCAAGCTCAAATCCCTAATTAGATGATGAATAAAGCCATGGATTCATGAAAGTTATACCATTATGGGTTAGAATCACTTACCCCAATGTTGCTCCTTGAAAATCTTTGAAAATTGCCTCTCTCCCGAGTTTCTCAAGTCCAAAATTGAAAATAAATGGCAAAACCTCAAGCTGGTGCTTTTCTGCCCAGCAATACCGCACATGCGGTCCATTGATCGCTTCTGCATCGCCGTACCGACGGAAATTCCATCACAGGTGCGGATTTCCCTTAAAATCCTGACTTCGCTTCTACGGCCTCAAGACCGCATCTGCGCCTTACGCAGGTGCGGAAACTCTCTCGCTTCTGCGGTCAAAACCCGCACATGCGCCTGACTGCCCGCATTTGCGACTCACGCGGGTACGGGAATACCTTCGTACCTACGGTTCCTGCCCAGATCCTCCATGGCCGCATCTGCGGCGCCTCAGTCGCTCCTGTGGGCTCGCACCTGCGGCTCCCACTTCGCAGGTGCGGAAGACACCAGAACCAGCAGCTTCAGCTTCATTTCATCAACTCTAATTCTTCCATTAACCACCCGGAATCACACCGAGTCCCTCGGGACATAAACCAAACATACCAACATATCCTATAACCTTATACAAATTTAGTCGAACCTTCGGATCAATCAATTCAACATCAAAACACCAAATTACGCCCGGATTCAAGCCTAAGAACTTCTAAACTTCCGAACTCCACAAACGATGCCGAAACCTATCAAATCACGTCCGGATGACCTCAAATTTTGTACACAAGTTAGAAATGACAGAACCTACTCCAACTTCCAGAAATCCAATCCAACCTCGATATCAAAATTTCCACTGCCGGCCAAAATCGCCAAAATTTTAATTTTTGCCAATTCGAGCCTAATTCTACCATAGACCTCCAAATCACCTTCCGGACGCGCTCCTAAGTCCAAAATCACCTAATGGAGATAACGAAACCATCAAAATTCAAATCCGAGGTCGTTTACACATAAGTCAACATCTGATCAACTCTTCCAACTTAAGCTCTCAAATAAGAGACTATGTGCCTTAATTCACTCCGAAACCACTCCAATATAGGAAATGAGGGAACGGGGCTATAACTCTCGAAACGACCGGCCGGGTCATTACATCCTCCCCCTCTTAAACAAACGTTCATCCTCGAACGAGTCTAGAAACATAACTGGAGCCTCAAATAGGTGTGGATATCTGCTCCGCATCTCCCGCTCAGTCTCCCAGGTGGCCTCCTCTACATGCTGACCTCTCTACTGCACCTTCACTGAAGTTATATCCTTTGACCTCAACTTCCGAACTTGCCACTCCAAAATGGCCATCGGCTCCACATCATAAGTCATATCACTATCCAATTGAACCGTGCTGAAATCCAAAACATGGTACGGATCGTTGATATACTTCCGGAGAATAGAAACATGAAATACTGGATACACACTCAACAAGCTAGGTGGCAAGGCAAGCTTGTAAGCCACCTCCCCTATCCTCTGAAGTACCTCAAAAGGCCTAATGAATCGAGGGCTCAAATTGCCGTTCTTCCCAAACCTCATAACACCCTTCATGGGTAATACCTTCAGCAAAACCTTCTCTCCGAACATGAAAGACACATCATGGACCTTCCTGTCTTCATAGCTCTTCTTCCTAGAGTGCGCCATGCGAAGCCTCTCCTGAATCGATTTCACCTTGTCTAATGCATCCTGGACCAAATCTGTACCCAAGAGCCTAGCCTCACCCGGCTCAAATCATCCTACTGGAGATCTATACCTTCTTCCATATAAAGCCTCGTACGGAGCCATATGAATGCTCGACTGATAACTGTTGTTATATACAAACTCCACAAACGGCAGACACTGGTGACATAAACCCCAAAATCGATGACACAAGCACATAGCATGTCCTCCAATATCTGAATAGTGTGCTCTGACTGTCCGTCTGTCTAAGGGTGAAAGGTTGTGCTCAACTCCACCTAAGTACCCGACTCTTGCTGCACGGCCCTCCAAAACTGCGATGTAAACTGAATGCCCCTATCTGAAATGATGGAAACTGGGAAACCATGCCGGCGAACAATCTCTCAAATGTAAATCTCAGCCAACCACTCTGAAGAGTAAGTAGTATCAACTGGAATGAAGTGCGCGGACTTGGTCAGTCGATCCACAATAACCCAAATAGCATCGAACTTCCTCGAAGTTTGTGGGAGCCCAACTATGAAGTCCATGGTGATCCACTCCTACTTCCACTCTGGAATCTCTAACCTCTAAAGCAAACCACCCGGTCTCTGATGTTCATGCTTAACCTGCTGACAGTTGAGACACCGAGCCACAAACCCAACTATATCCTTCTCCATCCGCCTCCACCAATAGTGTTGTGTCAAATCCTGGTACATCTTCGCGACACTCGGGTGGATGGAATACCGCGAGCGGTGGGCCTCCTCAAGAATCAACTCCTGAAGCCCATCCATATTGGGTACACATATCTGGCCCTACATCCATGACACGCCATCATCACCAATAGTCACATCTCTAGCATTACCTCGTTGAACCCTATCCTTAAGAACGAGCAGGTGGGGGGTTATCATACTGACGCTCCCTGATACGATCATAAAGAGAACACCTGGAGACCACACAAGCCAATACCCGACTCAACTCCGAAATATCCAATATGACAAGCTGGCCAGCTAAGGCCTGAACATCCAATTCTAAAGGTCTCTCTGCTGCTGGAAGGTATGCTAAACTCCCCAAACTCTCCGCCCGGCGACTCAACGCATCGGCCACCACATTGGCCTTCCCCGGACAATACAAAATAGTGATATCATACTCCTTGAGAAGCTCCAACCATCTCCGCTGGCGAAAATTAAGATCTTTCTGCTTGAACAGGTGCTGCAAACTCCGGTGATCAGTATAGATCTCACAATGAACCCCGTACAAATAGTGCCGCCAAATATTTAAGGCATGCACAATAGCTGCTAACTCAAGGTCATGGACAGGGTAGGTCTTCTCATGAGTCTTCAACTGGCGCGAGGCATAGGCAATCACCCTACTCTCCTGCATCAGAACACATCCAATACCTATCCTTGAAGCATCATAATACACGGTGTAAGAACCTGAAGCTGACGGCAGAACTAGAACTGGAGCTGCGGTCAAAGCAGTCTTGAGCTTTTGGAAGCTCTCCTCACACTCATTCGACCACCTGAATGGAGCACTCTTTTGGGTCAATTTGGTCAAGGGCGATGCAATAGATGAAAATCCCTCAACAAAGCGACGGTAATAGCCCACCAAACCAAGGAAGCTCCTAATATCCGTGGCTGAGAATGGTCTAGGCCAACTCTGCACCACTTATATCTTCTTCGGATCCACCTGAATACCCTCACTGGACACTACGTACCCCAAGAATGCTACTGAACTGAGCCAAAACTCACACTTGGAGAACTTCGCATAAAGCTTCTCCTCCCTCAATCTCTGTAATACAATCCTCAGATGCTGAGCATGCTCCTCCTGGCTACGAGAGTACACCAGGATGTCATCAATGAATACAATAATGAATAAGTCCAAATAGGGCTGGAATACACTGTTCATCTAATGCATGAACGTTGCTGGGGCATTGGTCAGCATAAAAGACATAACTAAGAACTCATAATGGCCATATCGGGTCCTGAAAGCTGTCTTGGGAATAACAGAATCTCGAATCTTCTGCTGGTGATACCCAGACCTCAAATCAATCTTGGAGAACACCCTCGCCCACTGAAGCTGGTCAAATAGATCATCAATACGGGGCGAAGGATACTTGTTCTTGACGGTGACCTTGTTTAACTGCCTGTAATCAATGCATATCCTCATGGAACCATCCTTCTTCTTCACAAATATGACCGGTACACCCCAAGGTGACACATTAAGTCGAATGAACCCCTTATCAAGGAGTTTCTGAAGTTGTCCCTTCAACTCCTTCAACTCCGCTTGTGCCATACGATACGGTGATATAGAAATGGGCTGAGTGCCCAGCACCAAATTAATACCAAAGTCAATATCCCTATCAGGCGGCATGCCCGGCAGGTCTGCAGGAAACACATCCGGAAAATCGCGTACCACAGGAACAGAATCAATAGCAGGGACCTCTGCACTAACATCCCTTACAAACACCAAATAAGATAGGCAACCCTTCTCAACCATCCGCTGAGCCTTCATGTATGAAATCACTCTATTGGGAACAGTCTATAGAACCGCTCCAATCAACCCTCGGCAAGCCCGGTATCACCAACGTCATAGTCTTAGCGTGATAATCTAGATCACATCAAAATCGACCATACTGAGCAGCAAAAGATCCACTCTGGTATCCAGACCCCCAATGGTCACCATACATGACCGATATACGCGGTCCACAATACAGATCTGAACATTGTAAGGTATAAAACTCAGCTATCTCTACATGCCAATGCACGGACTGTATGAAATGCACCATGTGCTCCACTCTCAAGTATTCGACCACTCGGTACTGTATATGGCCATCTGGCCCCGGGAAATCCATCCCGAAACATATACAACACTGACTATAAGTCACCAGTACCGAGGAAAAAGGGCAATCCAACCCTGTGGAGAAATTCATCTCCAGGTATCAAGTACTTCAGGAAAATCCATGTCCAGGGAAATCCATCCCTTAATAATATAATTCGCGCTCACTGTGGTGTATTACAGACTTCGGAGGGGCTCTTACAGCCCAAGCGCTATCATAATCATCAATATAACCACTGCGGCATGCAGCCCGATCCCATAACTGTCACTCATAACCAGGCATTCGGCCTCACTCAGTCATCAACCTCTCCAGTCTCACCACGGGCTCACAATGTCATGAAAACAACTCGGAACAATGATATGATGAATCAATAAATAACTGATATCAAGATATGATATAAAAATGCATGATCATGACTGAGTATGGAATAGTAAATGAAACTAGTGAGATGACATCAAGAAATGACCGCTAAGGGTCAAACCAATACCGGCACAAAGCCTAAACATGATATCTAGCACGATCTATAGCTCAACTACTTTATCACCTTATGAAAAACATAGATATCAATAGAATAGAGTAACTAAACGGTGCCATGGAATCACCCAAGTCACAATTCTCACGGTGCACGCCCGCACGCCCATCACTTGGCATGTGCGTCACTTCAATACCAATCACATAACATATAATTTGGGGTCTCGAACCCTCAGAAGCAAATTTAAAAATGTTACTTACCACAAACCAAGCAAAGTCCTACTCCGAAATTCCATTGCTTCTCAATTCGACTTCCGAACGTCCCGAATCTAGCCACAAGTAATACAATACCATCAATATAGGCTAAAGGAATCAATTCCACAAGGAAAATACCAAATTATAGCCAAAATCTGATATCGGCTCAAACCCGATCCCCAGGCGCACGTCTCGGAATCTAACAAAAATCACAAAACCCGAAAGCCTATTCACTCGTGAGTCTAACCAAACCAAATTTATCAAAATCCGACCTCATTTGGTCATTCAAATCCCCAAAATCCACTCTCCAATTGTCAAGCCCTAAACTCTCAAATTTCAAGCTCAAATCCCTAATTAGATGATGAATAAAGCCATGGATTCACGAAAGTTATACCATTATGGGTTAGAATCACTTACCCCAATGTTGCTCCTTGAAAATCTTCGAAAATTGCCTCTCTCCCAAGTTTCTCAAGTCTAAAATTGAAAATAAATGACAAAACCTCGAGCTGGTGCTTTTCTGCATAGCAATACCGCACTTGCGGTCCATTGATCGCTTCTGCGTCGCCGCACCTGTGGAAATTCCATCACAGGTGGGGATAATCCTGACTTCGCTCCTGCGGCCTCAAGACCGCATCTGCGCCTTCCGCAGGTGCGGAAACCCTCTTGCTTCTGCGGTCAAAACTGGCACATGCGCATGACTGCCCGCATTTGCGACTCATGCAGGTACGGGAATACCTTCGTACCTACGGTTCCTGCCCACGTCCTCCATGACCGCATCTGCGGCTCCTCAGTCACTCCTGCGGGCTCGCACCTGGGGCTCACACTTCGCAGGTGCGGAAGACACCAGAACCAGCAGCTTCAACTTTATTTCATCAACTCTAATTCTTCCATTAACCACCTGGAATCACCCCGAGGCCCTCGGGACCACAACCAAACATACCAACATATCCTATAACCTTATACAAATTTAGTCAAACCTTCGGATCAATAAAATCAACATCTAAACACCAAATTACGCCCGGATTCAAGCCTAAAAACTTCTAAACTTCCGAACTCCACAAACGATGCTGAAACCTACCAAACCACATCCGGATGACCTCAAATTTTGTACATAAGTTAGAAATGACAGGACCTACTCCAACTTCCAGAAATCCAATCCTACCTCGATATCAAAATTTCCACCGCCGGCCAAAATCGCCAAAATTCTAATTTTTGCCAATTCGAGCCTAATTCTACCACAGACCTCCAAATCACCTTCCGGATGAGCTCCCAAGTCCAAAATCACCTAACGGAGCTAACGAAACCATCAAAATTCAAATTCGAGGTCGTTTACACATAAGTCAACATCTGGTCAACTCTTCCAACTTAAGCTCTCAAATAAGAGACTATATGCCTCAATTCACTCCGAAACCAGGGGATCTAACTCTCGAAACGATCGGCCGGGTCGTTACATCCTCCCCCTCTTAAACAAACGTTCATCCTCGAACTAGTCCAGAAACATAACTGGAGCCTCAAATAGGTGTGGATATCTGCTCCGCATCTCCTGCTCAGTCTCCTAGGTGGCCTCCTCTACAGGTTGACCTCTCCACTGCACCTTCACTGATGCTATATCCTTTGACCTCAACTTCCGAACCTGCCACTCCAAAATGGCCATCGGCTCCACATCATAAGTCATATCACTATCCAATTGAACCGTGCTGAAATCCAAAACATGGGACGGATCGCTGATATACTTCTAGAGAATAGAAACATGAAATACTGGATACACACTCAACAAGCTAGGTGGCAACGCAAGCTTGTAAGCCATCCTCCTTATCCTCTAAAGTACCTCAAAAGGCCCAATGAACCGAGGGCTCAACTTGCCCCTCTTCCCAAACCTCATAACACCCTTCATGGGTGATACCTTTAACAAAACCTTCTCTCCGACCATGAAAGACCCATCATGGACCTTCCTGTCTGCATAGCTCTTCTGCCTAGAGTGCGCCATGCGAAGCCGCTCCTGAATCGATTTCACCTTGTCTAATGCATCCTGGACCAAGTCTGTACCCAAGAGCCTAGCCTCACCCGGCTCAAATCATCCTACTGGAGATCTATACCTTCTTCCATATAAAGCCTCGTACGGAGCCATATGAATGCTCGACCGATAACTGTTGTTATATACAAACTCTGCAAACGACAGAAACTGGTCCCATGAACCCCCAAAATTGATGACATAAGCACATAGCATGTCCTCCAATATCTGAATAGTGCGCTCTGACTGTCCGTCCGTCTAAGGGTGAAAGGTTGTGCTCAACTCAACCTAAGTACCCAACTTTCGCTGCACGACCCTCTAAAACTGCGATGTAAACTGAGTGACCCTATCTGAAATGATGGAAACTGGGACACCATGCAGGCGAACAATTTCTCAGATGTAAATCTCAGCCATCCACTCTGAAGAGTAAGAGTATCAACTGGAATGAAGTGCGTGGACTTGGTCAGTCGATCCACAATAACCCAAATAGCATCGAACTTCCTCGAAGTCCGTGGGAGCCCAACTCCGAAGTCCATGGTGATCCCCTCCCACTTCCACTCTGGGATCTCTAACCTCTAAAGCAAACCACCCGGTCTCTGATGTTCATACTTAACCTATTGACAGTTGAGACACCGAGCCACAAACCCAACTATATCCTTCTTCATCCGCCTCCACCAATAGTGCTGTGTCAAATCCTGGTACATCTTCGCGACACCCGGGTGGATGGAATACCGCGAGCGGTGGGCCTCCTCAAGAATCAACTCCCGAAGCCCATCCATATTGGGTACACATATCCGGCCCTACATCCACGACACGCCATCATCACCAATAGTCACATCTCTAGCATCACCTCGTTGAACCCTGTCCTGAAGAACGAGCAGGTGGGGGGTCATCATACTAACGCTCCCTGATAAGATCATAAAGAGAAGACCTGGAGACCACACAAGCCAATACCCGACTCAACTCTGAAATATCCAATCTGACAAGCTGGCCAGCTAAGGCCTGAACATCCAATGCCAAAGGCCTGTCTGCTGCTGGAAGGTATGCTAAACTCCCCAAACTCTCCGCCCGGCGAGTCAACGTATCGGCCTACACATTGGCCTTCCCCGGATGATACAAAATAGTGATATCATACTCCTTGAGAAGCTCCAACCATCTCCGCTGGAGAAAATTAAGATCCTTCTGCTTGAACAGGTGCTGCAAACTCCGGTGATCAATATAAATCTCATAATGAACCCCGTACAAATAGTGCCGCCAAATATTTAAGGCATGCACAATAGCTGCTAACTCAAGGTCATGGACAGGGTAGGTCTTCTCATGAGTCTTCAACTGGCGCGAGGCATAGGCAATCACCCTACTCTCCTGCATCAGAACACATCTAATACCTATCCTCGAAGCATCATAATACATGGTGTAAGAACCAGAAGCTGACGGCAGAACTAGAACTAGAGCTGTGGTCAAAGCAGTCTTGAGCTTCTGGAAGCTCTCCTCACACTCATCCGACCACCTGAATGGAGCACTCTTTTGGGTCAATTTGGTCAAGGGCGATGCAATAGATGAAAATCCCTCCACAAAGCGACGGTAATAGCCCGCTAAACCAAGGAAGCTCCTAATATCCGTGGCTGAGAACGGTCTAGGCTAACTTTACACCACTTCTATCTTCTTCGGATCCACCTGAATACCCTCACTGGACACCACGTGCCCCAAGAATGCTACTGAACTGAGACAAAACTCACACTTGGAGAACTTCGCATAAAGCTTCTCCTCCCTAAATCTCTGTAATACAATCCTTAGATGCTGAGCATGCTCCTCCTGGCTACGAGAGTACACCAGGATGTCATCAATGAATAACGAATAAGTCCAAATAGGGCTGGAATACACTGTTCATCTAATGCATGAATGTTGCTGGGGCATTGGTCAGTCCTAAAGACATCACTAAGAGCTCAAAATGGCCATATTGGGTCCTGAAAGCTGTCTTGGGAATAACCGAATCCCGAATCTTCAGCTGGTGATCCCCAGACCTCAAATCAATCTTGGAGAACACCCTCGCCCACTAAAGCTAGTCAAATAGATCATCAATACGTGGCGAAGGATACTTGTTCTTGACTGTGACGTTATTTAACTGCCTGTAATCAATGCACATCCTCATGGAACCATCCTTCTTCTTCACAAATATGATCGGTACACCCCAAGGTGACACATTAAGCCGAATAAACCCCTTATCAAGGAGTTCCTGAAGTTGTCCCTTCAACTCCTTCAACTCCGCTGGTGCCATACGATACGGTGAAATAGAAATGGGCTGAGTGCCCAGCACCAAATCAATTCAAAGTCAATATCCCTGTCAGGCGGCATGCCCGGCAGGTCTGCAGGAAACACATCCGGAAAATCGCGTACCACAGGAACAGAATCAATAGCAGGGACCTCTGCACTAACATCCCTTACAAACACCAAATAAGATAGGCAACCCTTCTCAACCATCCGCTGAGCCTTCATGTATGAAATCACTCTATTGGGAACAGTCTATAGAACCGCTCCACTTAACCCTTGGCAACCCCGGCATCACCAACGTCATAGTCTTAGCGTGATAATCTAGATCACATCAAAATCGACCGTACTGAGCAGCAAAAGATCCACTCTTGTATCCAGACCCCCAATGGTCACCATACATGACCGATATACGCGGTCCACAATAATTGTATCACCCACAGAAGTAGATACATGAACAAATGAAACTAAAGACTCATGGGGCATATCCATAAAATGAGCGAAATACGAGGAAACATATGAATAAGTGGACCCAGGGTCAAATAATACCAAGGCATCTCGGTGGAAAACCAAAACAATACCTGTAATCACAGCATCTGAAGCAATGGCATCTGGTCTAGATGGGAGGGCATAGAAACAGGCATGGCCACCCCCTGATCGGCCTCCCCCTCTCGGATGGCCCCTAGCTGACTGAGCTCCACCCCTAGCTGGCTGGGTGGGTGGTGGAGGAACTGGTGCTGAAGTCGAAGGCTGACTCCTCTACTGAGATGAACCTCCCGTCAGGTGGGGACAAAACCTCTTGATATGACCCAAATCCCCACACTCAAAACAACCTCTACCGGCCACTAGGGACTGAAGGGAACCCGAGCACTGGAATAACCACTAGAAGGTTTTGACACAGATGAACCCTGAGCTGATGGTGCATGAGACGAACTCTGAGCTGGTAGGGCACCGAATGATGTCTAGCCCTGCTGATAACCATGGGGCCCATGACCGGATGATGCACCTCGGTGCACTGGGCGAGCCGTCTGAGTATGCTTGAAAGGACGACCTCTACCGTGCTGTAACTGACTCCCAGAAGGAGCACCACTAAATCCTCCCTATCCACGAGGCCTCTTGGCCTCCCTCTCAACCCTCTCCTAACTGCGAACCATCTTATTCTGATGAGCGATGTCGACAACCTCATCAAAAGTAGCACCAGACACTCTCTCTGGTCATAAGGAATCGTAGCTGATAAGAGAGGCCATCTATAAACCTCCCGATCCTCTCCCTGTATGTGGTAACCAACCAGATAGCATGATGGGCCAACTCTGAGAATCATATCTCATACTGCGTCATAGACATATCACCCTGACGAAGCTGCTCAAATTGCCTGTGCAACTCCTCTCTACAGGACTGAGGCACGAACTTCTCCAGAAAGATAATGGAGAACTGCTGCCAAGTAAGGGGCGCTGTGCCGACTGGCCTACGCCTCTCATAAGTCTCCCACCAGCTAAATGCAGCCCAAGAGAATTGAAAGGTAGTGAACGAGACCCCATTGGTGTCTAGAATACCTGCTGTACGGAGTATCCTCTAACACCTATCCAAGAAACCTTGTGCATCCTCTCCATCTGCACCACTGAAAGATGGAGGCTAGAGTCTCCCAAACCTCTCCAATCTAGTTTATGAGAGCTTTAACTATTTAAACCTATGTTATTTCATTTTTTATTTAAAAGTCTTGGAAATATTTTTGAGGTGTCAGCTTGCCTAGTACCACGATAGGCGCCATCACGACAGGCTAAGTTTTGGGTCGTGAAATTAAATCTTGTTGTTTAAGATCATATCTTTGTTTTGAGTGTCGTTGCACGTTCTTTGATGGCTCAAGCAGGCGATCCAGATATCTTGAACAACTTCATTATTCCTGAAAATCGAACTGGAGACACATTAGATGGGAATGTTTTCAACTTCACAGGCATGCGCGGAATTTTTTGCAGTGTTATTACAAGCTTTAAAGGGACAAAAGCTAGCAAAGCGGAATTTCCAGCTTTGGGTGGACAATGTACTTCACTTGCTGTGCTTCAGTTCCCTGGCGCGTATCACGACCCAATTTCTCGTATAGGCCGTGATGGTGCCCAACGTCGTCACTAGGCAAGCCAACTGTGAACTAACCATGTAATTATTCTTTTTAATAAATTTCTAAGTAATTGAAACTTCATTGATTAAGAAAACAAGGAGTAAAAAATTTAATAAAGTTCAACGAAGCGAATAAGAGAGAAAGTGCAATGAAATAAATACTCCAAAACCATAAAGTTTTGTCACGACCCAAAATCAACCGTCGTGATGGGGCCTATCGTGGAACTAGGCCAGCCTCAACAAAACAACCCAACACCAACAACAATAAGTTTGGAAACGTTAACGAAAGCATTTAACATTTAAGAAAAACTGTTTAAAATATATGAAAATCCCAAAGTGGTACAATCCAGCCCAAAACTAGGGTGTCACTGAGTACATGAGCGTCTAATAACCGGAACATAGTCCACGAAAATGTCTATAGAAATAAACTCAAAAGTACAAATAAACTAAGGAAGAGAAAAATCGAGGTCCGCGAACGTCATGCAGCTACCTCAATAATCCCTAACACCAAATGCAGAAAAATCAGCAGCCGCTGCTCTGACCAGAAACGCTTGGAACTGCACACAAGGTGCAGGAAGTAACGTGAGTACACCAACTCAGTAATTAACAAGTCAAAACTTTGGACTGAAAGGTAGTGACGAACTCAACCTCAACAGGTATAACAGAAATAAATGTGCAGAAATGTAGGCATGCTTTCAAGTCAAATATACAGCTCAAACAGTAAAGGAAATACAGATCTGAACATTGTAAGGTATACAACTCAGCTATCTCTACATGCCAATGCACAGACTGTATGAAATGCACCATATGCTCCACTCTCAAGTATTCGACCACTCGGTACTGTATATGTCCATCTGGCCTAGGGAAATCCATCCCGAAACATATACAACACTGACTATAAGTCACCAGTACCGAGGAAAAAGGGCAATCCAACCCTGTGGAAAAATTCATCTCCATGTATCAAGTACTTCAGGCAAATCCATGTCCAGGGAAATCCATCCCTCAATAATATAATTCGCGCTCACTTGGGGTGTATTACAAACTTCGGAGGGGCTCCTACAGCCCAAGCGCTATCATAATCATCAATATAACCACAGCGATGTGCAGTCCAATCCCATAACTGTCACTCATAACCAGTCACTCGGCCTCACTCAGTCATCAACCTCTCCAGTCTCACCACGGGCTCACAATGTCATGAAAACAGCCCGGAACAATGCTATGATGAATCAATAAATAATTGAGACCGAGATATGATATAAAAATGCATGATCATGACTGAGTATGAAATAGTAAATGAAACTAGTGAGATGACATCAAGAAATGACCGCTAAGGGTCAAACTAATACCGGCACAAAGCCTAAACATGATATCTAGCACGATCTATAGCTCAACTACTTTATCACCTGATGAAAACATGGAAATCAACAGGATAGAGTCACTAAACGGTGCCATGGAATCACCCAGGTCACAATTCTCTTGGTGCAGGCCTGCACGCCCGTCACTTGGCATGTGTGTCACCTCAATACCAATCACATAGCATATAATTTGGGCTCTCGAACCCTCAGAACCAAGTTTGAAAATGTTACTTACCTCAAACCAAGCAAAGTCCTACTCAGGAATGCCCTTGCCTCTCAATTCTACCTCCGAACGTCCCAAATCTAGCTACAAGTAACACAATTCGATCAATACAGGCTAAAGGAATCAATTCCACAAAAAAATACCAAATTATAGCCAAAATCCGAAATCGGCTCAAACCCGGTCCCCAGGCCCACGTCTCGGAATCTAACTAAAATAACAAAAACTGAAAGCCTATTCACTCATGAGTCTAACCATACCAAAGTTATTAAAATCTGTCCTCATTTGGTCATTCAAATTCCCAAAATCCACTCTCTGATTCTCAATCCCTAAACTCCCAAATTTCAAGCTCAAATCCCTAATTAGATGATGAATAAAGCCATGGATTCACGAAATTTATACCATTATGGGTTAGAATCACTTACCCCAACGTTGCTCCTTGAAAACCTTCGAAACATCGCCTCTCTCCCGAGTTTCTCAAGTCCAAAATTGAAAATGAAAGATAAAACCTTGAGTTGGTGCTTTTCTGCTCAGCAATACACCTGCGGTCCACTAATCGCTCTGCAATGCCATACCTGCGAAAATTCCATCACAGGTGCGAATTTCACTTAAATCCTGAATTTGCTCCTGCGGCCTCAAGAGAGCATTTGCGCCTTACGTAGGTGCGGAAACCCTCTCGCTTCTGCGATCAAAACTCGCACCTGCGCCTGACTGCCTGCATCTGCGACTCACGCAGGTAAGGGAATACCTTCGCACCTGCGGTTCCGGCCCAGGTCCTCCATGGACGCATATGTGGCACCTCAGTCGCTCATGCGGGCTCGCGCCTGCGGCTCTCACTCCGAAGGTGCGGAAGACACCATATCCAGCAGCTTCAGCTGCATTTCATCAACTCCAATTCTTCCGTTAACCACCCAGAATCACCCCGAGGCTCTCGGGACCACAACGAAACATACCAACATATCCTATAACCTCATACAAACTTAGTCGAACCTTTGGATTACTCAAATCAACATCAAAACACCAAATTACGCCCGAATTCAAGCCTAAGAACTTCTAAACTTCTGAATTCCACAAACAATGCCGAAACCTACCAAACCACGTTCGGATGACCTCAAATTTTGCACACAAGTTAGAAATGACACCACGAACCTACTCATACTTCTAGAAATCCAATCCGACCCCGATATCAAAATTTCCACTGCCAGCCAAAATCGCCAAATCCGAGGTCGTTTACACATAAGTCAACATCCGGTCAACACTTCCAACTTAAGCTCTCAAATAAGAGACTATGTGCCTCAATTCACTCAACCACTCCAAACCCGAACCAACTACCTTGGTATATCATAATATAGTTGAAAACACAAAAAGAAGAAAGAAATAGGGGAACGGGGTTATAACTCTTGAAATGACCGGCCGGGTCATTACAAGTTTACTAGCATGTGTTGCAAGACCTTGTGTCACAAGTGTTTGAGCAACTAGTAGAATATACAAAACGCTAAGCTACTATCTGAAGTAGAGTAGACAGAAAGGAAATACAAAAGAGAGACTATGTGTGCTGCAGAACGGACTTAGAAAACAGCTCACCACTAGGCCTCAGGGTAACGGGGGTGCGCGCCGGGATAACTGCCAGATGTACCTGCCTCAGATCCTACACGATTAGTGCAGAAGTGTATCATGAGTACATAAATAACATGTACCCAGTAAGTATCCAGTCTAACCTCGAAGAAGTAGTGACGAGGGGTCGATATCGACACTTACAATGGGATAACAGTAAAATACAGGAATGCTAAATAGGCATAGAATATGTGAATAAAAATATTGACACAATAGCAACATCGATTAAATGATTCTTTAACTAATAGTAAATTCCAAAAGTCTTCCAATAACATATACTAATTCCAAATAAATTTCGGGCCTATAAATAAATAATAACCTCTCAATTCATGAAAATATTATCAAAATTTATTCGGGCTCCAAGCATTAACACGCACA
This sequence comes from Nicotiana tomentosiformis, assembly GCF_000390325.3. NCBI lineage: Eukaryota > Viridiplantae > Streptophyta > Magnoliopsida > Solanales > Solanaceae > Nicotiana > Nicotiana tomentosiformis. The sequence continues at coordinate 67,447,321 of NC_090819.1, forward strand.
ATTTATGCCGAGGTCATACGGTCCAATCCAAAATAATGTGTACATTGCCGAGGGTCGAGCGACACGAACCATAGATGCATCTATTATACTGCCGAGGCGTTCGGTCCGCTCCACAAGAAGAGAGGATACTTTATGAACATCCAATTTAAAAGCTATTATAAGGCTAATACACAAAGAAGAACAATTTCTATTAACGGTCAAGTAACCCGTCAAAACTCAAGCAAGTGAAATTCGGTCTTTACAAATCCTTTATCAAGTTTCAATATAATTTAGGCACTTTAATTAACAAGTAGGGTGGAAACATTATAAGTATTTCATAATTTGGGTCCTAAACTACCCGGACTTAAGCATGATTAGTAGCTACGCACGGACTCTCGTCACCTCGTGCGTACGTAGCCCCCACAATTAGAAACAAATAGTAATTTAAATCACCTATGGGGTAAATTCCCTCTTACAAGGTTAGGCAAGAGAATTACCTTGTCTCAAATCTCACTTCTGGCCCACAAATTCACTCTAAGGCCTCAATTTGGTGCCGAACAATCCGAAACCAGCCAAATGTTATATAAATTAATCATTATGCGCTCAAAAGTTAATAATTCAACTATTAGAGTAATTACCCAACCCAAATTGGAAGATTCCTAAAATTCACCCTCGGTTATTGTTACCCATAACCTCACGAACTCAAATATATAATTTTCACCCAATTCCATAATCATTTTCGTGATCAAATCCCATTTTTATAAAAAACCTAGGTTTTTCAACTAAACCCATAATTTTCACAATTTTACATATTAAAATCTACCCATAATATATGTATTTAACTTACATTGGATAGGAATTACTTACCTTCAATATCTAGGTGAAAATCCCTCTCCAAGAAGCTCCAAAATCGCCCAAGAGATGAAAGAAATAAGTCAAAAATGGCCTAAGTCCCAACTTAAATGAACCTCACTGCCCAGCGGTTTTAGCACCTGCGATACCACTGTTGTACCTGCGGCTCCGCTTCTGTGAACAAAACCTCGCAGGTGTGGACCAAGCCCAGGCCTGCCTCCTTCGCTTCTACGGACAATGGCTCACTTCTGCAAGCCCTCTTCTGCAGCATACGCATCGCCCCTACGACCTTTCCCACTCCTGCGATTGCCTGCCTTGTACCTGCGACTTCGCAGGTGCGGTCCCTGCCTCGCTTCTGCAATCACTGGGCAGTCCATGCCAGGCCGCTTCTGCGGTCAAAAGCTCGCACCTGCGGCCAAGAATCACGCAGGTGCGGATGCACCAAAACCGGTGCACCAGCAGTTCTATCAAGTCCAAGCTTGATCCGCGCATCATCCGAATGGTATCCGAGGCCCCCGGGGCCTCGCCCAAACATACCAACAAGTCTGTAAACATAAGATAGACCTGCTCGACCTCTCAAAACATGGAAAACAACACCAAAACTAAGAATCACAAGCCAAAACCAAATAGAATCAACTTATGAACTTCAAGTTCTTCCAACTTACTCCGAACGTGCCAAATCATACTTCAACTACTCGGAAAGACACCAAATATTTGCCTGCAAGTCTTAAATCACCATACGGAACTATTCCCGTGCTCGAAATCCCAAACGGACCTCGATGACACCAAAACCAACTTCAAACCAAATTTAAAGAACTTTAAAACTTTCAATGCGCCAACTTACACTCCAAGGTCATCCAAAATCCGATCCGAATATACGCCCAAGTCCAAAATCATCATACAAACCTATTGTAACCCTTCAAATCCCAGTTCTGAGGTCGTTTACTATGAATGTTGACCCAAGTCAAACTTAACCTTTTTAAGCTAATATTAAGGAACTAAGTGGTCCGATTTCAACCCGAACCCTTCCAAACCCGAACTAACCATCCCCGCAAGTCATAAAATAGTAAAAGAACATACAAGGAGTCTTATTTACGGGAACGAGGATCTAGAAAGCAAAATGACCGGTCATGTCGTTACATTCTCCACCTCTTAAACAAAAGTTCGTCCTCGAACGGGTCTAGAATCTTACCTGGAGTGCCGAATAAGTGTGGATATCTACTTTGCATGTCCTCCTTGGTCTTCCAAGTCGTCTCCTCGACTGGTTTACCCCTCCACTGAACTTTTAACGCATAAATCTTCTTGGACCTCAACTGGCGAACCTGCATGTCAACAATGACAATTGGCTCCTCCTCATAACCCAGGCTCTTATCTAGCTGAACCGTGTTGTAGTCTAATACATACGACATGTTGGCATGATACTTCTGGAGCATGGACACGTGGAAAACCGGATGAACTCCCGATAGATTGGGAAGCAAGGCAAGCTCATAAGCAACCTCCCCAACTCGTCTTACCACCCCAAATGTACCTATAAACCTTGGGCTCAACTTGCCCTTCTTGCCGAACCTCATGATTCACTTCATCGACAAGACTTTCAAGAGAACCTTCTCGCCCACCATAAATGATAAATCACGCGCCTTCTGATCCGCGTAACTCTTCTGTCTGGACTATGCTGTGCGAAGTCGCTCTTGAATCAACTTTACCTTTTCCAAGGCATCTTTCACTAAATCAGTACCATATAACTTAGCCTTGTCGGGCTCAAACCATATGATGGGCGAACGACATCATCGGCCATATAAAGCCTCAAATGAAGCCATCTCAATGTTGGACCGATAACTGTTATTGTAAGCAAGCTCGGCCAAAGGCAAGAATCGATCCCACTATCCTCCGAAGTCAATCGCACACACTTTGAGCATATCCTCCAAGATCCGAATCGTCCGCTCCGATTGCCCGCTGGTCTGCGGATGAAAGGTTGTGTTGAGTTATACCCGGGTCCCCAACTCACTTTGTACTGGCCTTCAGAAATGTGAAGTAAACTGAGGGACTCTATCTGATATGATTGAAACAGGCACACCATGCGACTTAACAATCTCCTAAATGTAAATCTGGGCCAATCTCTCTAAAGAATACGTAGTCACAACTGGAATGAAATGTGCCGACTTGGTCAACCTGTCAACAATGACACAAACTGCATCAAACTTCCTCAAGGTCCGCGGCAACCCAACTACGAAGTCCATAGTGATGCGCTCCCATTTCTACTCAGGTATAACCATCTACTGGAGTAGGCCGCACGACCTCTGATGCTTATACTTAACCTGCTGGCAATTTAGGCACCTCGCTACATATTCAACTATGTCCTTCTTCATCCTCCGCCGCCAATAATGTTGCCTCGGGTCACGATACATCTTCATAGCACCTGGATGAATTGAATATCGAGAACTGTGTGCCTCCTCTAGAATCGTTTCCCTCAATCCATCCATATTAGGAACACATAGACGACCCTGGAGTCGCAGAATACCATCCTTACCGATAGTAACCTTCTTAGCACCACCCTTTTAGTACCGTCTCTCTAAGAACCAATAAGTGCAGGTCGTCGTACTAACGATCCTTGATCTGTTCAAATAGTGAAGACTGGGCGATGACGCATACAAGAAATCGGCTGGCTTGGAAATATCCAACCTCACAAGTCTGTTAGCCAAGGACTGAATGTCCAAAGCTAATGGCATCTCCTATGCTGGAATGAATGCCAAACTACCCATACTCTTAACCTTTCTGCTCAAGGCATCCGCAACCATATTCGCTTTGCCCGAATGATAAAGGATGGTAATATCATAATCTTTTAGTAACTCAAGACACATGCTCTGCCTCAAATTGAGATCCCTCACAAATGCTGTAAGTTGCGATGATCGGTGTAAACCTCACAGGACACCCCATAAAGATAATGCCTCCAGATCTTAAGAGCATGAACTATCGCGGCCAACTCCAAATCGTGCACGGGGTAATTCTTCTCATGGGGCTTCAGCTGACGTGAAGCATATGAAATAACTCTCCTCTCCTTCATCAATACACAACCCAAGACAATGCGTGAAATGTCGCAATACACCGTATACATACCTGAACTGGAAGGCAACACTAACATTGGTGTTGAAGTCAATAGGGTCTTGAGCTTCTGAAAGCTCACCTCACAATCATCGAACCATCAGAACGGAGCACCCTTCTGGGTCAATCTAGTCAAAGGTGCTGCAATAGATGAGAAGCCCTCCACGAACCGACGATAATAACCTGCTAACCACAAAAAGCTCTTGATCTCGGTCACTGTGGTAGGACGAGGCCAACTCTGAACTGCCTCGATCTTGTTGGGATCTACTTTAATACCCTCGCCTGATACAACATGCCCCAAGAATGCCACAGAATCTCACCAAAACTCACACTTGGAGAACTTAGCATATAACTTCTGTTCCCGCAAAGTCTGAAGCACCACTTTCAAATGCTGCTCGTGCTCCTCCATGATACGTTAGTAGATCAAAATGTCATCAATGAAGATAATGACAAATGAATCAATATATGGCCTGAATACCCGGTTCATCAAATCCATAAACATCGTTGGGGCGTTAGTCAAACTAAAAGACATCACTAGAAACGCATAGTGGCCAAATCTAGTCCGGAAAGTTGTCTTTGGAACATCCGAATCAAGGATCTTCAACTGATGGTACCCCGATCTCAAGGCGATCTTAGAGAACACCATGGATTCCTACAACTGGTCAAACAAATCATCAATACGCGGCAACGGATAATTGTTCTTAATGGTAACTTTGTTCAACTGGCGATAATCAATGCACATCCGCATAGTCCCGTCCTTATTCTTCATGAATAACACCAGTGCACCCCAAGGTGACACACTCAGTCTGACGAACCCCTTTTCTAGCAACTCTTCAATACAGAAACCGATGTCATAAATAGAGATAGGCTGGGTACCTAGAGCCAAATCAATGCATAAATCGATGTCACGATCTGGCGGCATGCCTGGAAGATCAAAAGGAAACACGTCAGAGAACTCCCGGATAACAGGCACTGAATCAATTGTTGGAGTCTCTATAGTAGTATCTCGAACATTAGCTAGATAAGCCAAACAACCCTTCTCGACCATGTGTCGAGCCTTCAGAAAAAAGATAACCCGACTAGATACAATGACGGACGAACCCTTCCACTCCAATCTAGGTAACTCTAGCATCTCTAAGGTAACAGTCTTGGCATGGCAATCAAGGATGGCATGAAATGGAGACAGCCAGTCAATGCCCGGGATGATCTCAAAGTCGGTCATATCGAGCAATAAAAGATCCTCTCTAGTCTCATAACCACAGAAAGTCATAATACAGGACCGGTAGATCCGATCCACAATAACAGAAGCACCCACTAGTGTGGACACATAAACAGGAGTACCCAAGGACTCACGAGCAACACCCATGAAATGAGCAAACAGAGATGAAACATATGAATATGTAGACCCTGGATCAAATAGTACCGAAGCATCCCTATCACAGATAGAAATAATACATGTGATCACGACATCTGAGGTTACTACATATAGTCTGGCTAGAAAGGCATCGAACCAGGCTGGAGCACCACTTGACCGGCCTCTACCTCTAGGACGACCCCTGCCCACCTGCCCTCCGCCTCTGGGCGGCCGGACGGCTGGTGTGGGAGCTGGTGCTGTAATCATAGGCTACTGATCCTGCAGCACTGCCTTGCCCTAAAGCCTGGGGCACAACCTCCTCATATGACCAAGATCCCCGCACTCAAAACAACCTCTCGGTACGGTGGACTGCAGACCTGAAGTATGACCCTGATGGCCTGAAGGCCTACTGGAGGAACCCTGAATAGCTGGTGGATGGTAGGAACTCTCTGGGATGGCGCTGAAATAGGGCCACACTTGAGCACCCCGAGGAGGCGGCGGTGCTGGATATGTGGTTCTGCAAGACTGACCCCTCACAAACTGACCTCTCCCCCCAGCCTGAGCACCACTGAACCCTCCAGAATATCGAAACCGCTTATCCCTCATCACCTGCTCTCGGATCCGTTGATCAACACCCTCGATCCTCTGAGATATCTCCACAACCAACTTGTACGAAGTCCCCATCTCAACCTCTTGGGCCATAGTGGACTGGATACCAGAGTGAAAACCTGCAACAAACCTCCGCACTCTCTCTACATCGGTAGGAAGTATCATAAGTGCATAGCGTGATAACTCAGAGAATCTCGCCTCATAGTCGGTCACCGATATCTAGCTCTATTGGAGCTGCTCGAACTGAAATCGCAACTCTTCTCTCTGAGAGGGTGGAATATATCGGTCTAGGAAGAGGCGTATGAACTGGTCCCAAGTCATGGGAGGAGAACCTGCTGGTCTACCGAGAATATAGGATTGCCACCATCTACGGGCCCTGCCCTCCAACTAAAAGGTGTTAAATTCTACCCCGTAGGACTCCAATATCCACATGTTGTGCAGTTTGTCCCTGCACCAATCAATAATGTCCTGGGGGTCCTCATGTCACTCACCTCTAAAGACAGGAGGATGAAGCCTGGTCCATCTGTCCAATAGCTTTTGTGGCTCGCCGGCCACAGCTGGTCTGGTCTTAGGTATAGCTGCTGCAACTGGCTGAGCTGCACCCATGGGTAGTGCGCTCGGGGTCTGATATACGGAAGTTGCATGCCCTAGAGCCTGAGTGGTAGGGGTCTATTCCCCCCTCTTCCCGCCTGAGATGTGGCTGGGTCCGCTGGAAATAAACTAGTCTGAGTCATAGAATCCATGAACCGCAGCATACGGCCCATGACCTCCTGGAATCCCAGTGCGGACATGAAATCCACTGGGGCTGGCTCCGCTGCAGTCACCTCACCCTACTTCTCAATAATAGGATCCTTTACTAGATCCGCTAGTGGTATAACTCAAGCAACTATAGGATGCCCTCGCCCTCTACCACGAGCTGGAGCCCTCCCTCGGCCTCTAGCAATAGGGGAAGCAACTCCTCCACGGTCGGGTACATCTGCCGCGAGCGTTCTCACCATCTGTAAGAGAATAAGAGAACGATACTTAGCATAACATCAACTGCATGATAGGAGATGAAGAAAGAGTAGTTTCCTAACACCCTATAGCCTCTCGAAGATAAGTACGGATGTCTCCGCACCGATTTGCAAGGTTCTATTAGGCCTGATCATAACTTGTGAGACCTACGTGAACCTAGTGCTCTAATACCATATTGTCACGACCCAATTTCTCCTATGGTCCGTGATGGCGCCCAACATCGTCATCACGGACCATAAGAGCCTTCAATATATTTTCAAACAGAAGGAATTAAATCTGAGGTAGAGAAGATGGCTTGAATTACTCAAGGATTATGACATTGATATTTTATACCATCCGGGGAAGGCTAATATTGTGGCGGATACTCTTAGCCGAAAATCTATGGGTGTCTTAGCACACTTGGAGACATATCAAAGGCCATTGGCCAAAGAAGTTCACTGATTGGCTAGTTTGGGAGTTCATCTTGCGGACTCTAGTGAATGAGGGGTAATTATGCAAAATAGGACTGAATCATCGCTTGTTGTGGAAGTCAAAGAGAAACAACACAACGATCCATTGTTGGCGCAATTGAAAGAGGGGATTCATAAACATAAGACCATGGCCATTTCTCTTGGCATGGATGATGGTACACTAAGGTACCAAGGGTGACTATGTGTTCCAAATGTGGATGGTCTCCGTGAAAGAATTTTGACTGAAGCCCACACTTCTAGGTATTCCGTGCACCCAGGTTCTACAAAAATATATCATGATCTTAAGGAAGTCTATTGGTGGAATGATATGAAGAGGAATGTGGCGGACTTTGTGGCAAGAAGTCCGAATTGTTAGCAAGTAAAGGCCGAACACTAAAGGCCCGGTGGGTTGGCACGGAATATGGAAATTCCAATGTGGAAGTGGAAAATGATTAACATGGATTTTGTGGTAGGATTACCTCGTACTCCTCGTAAGTTTGACTCGATTTGGGTGATTGTGGATCGACTCACGAAATCAGCACAATTTTTGCCGGTTAAGTCTACTGACACAGCAGAGCAGTATGCTCAGTTATATATCAAAGAAATAGTCAGGTTGCATGGCACCCCAGTTTCCATCATATTTGATCGGGGAGCACGATTCACTGCTAAATTTTGGAAGAAAGTTCAGCAAGGTTTGGGCACTCAGGTGAATCTTAGTACAACCTTTCACCCGCAGACTGACGGGCAGGCAGAGCGGACTATTCAAACGCTTGAGAATATGTTGCGTTCTTGTGTGCTAGACTTCAAAGGTAGCTGAGATGATCATTTACCACTTATAGAATTTGCATACAACAATAGCTATCATGCTAGCATTCAGATTGTACCGTTTGAGGTTTTATATGGTAGGAGATGTAGATATCCCATTGGGTGGTTCAAAATTGGGGAAGCAGAGTTGATAGGGCCAGACCTCGTACATCAGGCTATGGAAAAAATTAAAATCATTAAGGAGCGGTTAAAGACTGCTCAGAGTCATTAGAAATCCTATTCGAATGTTTGTTGTATGGATTTGGAGTTCAAAGAAGATGATTGGGTATTATTGAAAATTTCCCCCGTGAAAGGGGTAATGCGATTTGGTAAGAAAAGGAAATTGAGTCTGAGGTATGTCGGACCGTACAAAATCATTCAGAGGATCGGTGAGGTGGCATACAAGCTTGAGCTACCACCTGAGATGTCATTAGTACACCCAGTGTTTCATGTGTCTATGTTGAAGAAAGTAGTTAGAGATTCAACACTCATTGTTCCGATTGAGACTATTGAGGTAAATGAGAAATTGACTTATGAAGAGATTCCAATTTCTATTATTGATCGGCAAGTCCGAAAATTGAGAAATAAAGAAATTGCCTCTGTGAAAGTATTGTGGCGAAACAACAGGTTGAAGAGGTTACTTGGAGACCGACGAAGAAATGAAGAAAAAGTATTCTTATTTGTTTAAATGACCATGTATTTATAAAGTTGTGATCTAGGAAAATTATAAGACTTACTTTTATGAATTTTGTATCATTTGAACAATTGGTGTTAAAGGTGTTCCTTTCTGGAAATATATTGCTTATGAGGCCACAATTGATATTGTTTTGTATTATGTTACGTCGTTGGAATATGTATATGTTATTAGGATGTGTTTCTGGTGCTCTCTGACAGGTGGATAGGCCTAATTACAAGGGAAACTCTTGCAAAATTTTTAGAAATTTAGGGAGTTAGTCAAATTTGGGGCTACTAGTGTGTGGTATAAAACAAACTGAGTTGCATAAGGTGCTAATGACAGATTTTTACCCTTATCGAGGACGAATGATCCTAAGTGGGGGAGAATGTAACACCCCAAAAATTTTCAAAGTACTTAAGTGTAAAGTCCGGTAAAATTTGCAAAGAAAATAATATTTCATGGTGCCGGACTAGGCTTACGTGTTTGAGGATCGTAGAAATTCTTCGCGTCGAGCTTGCGAGCCATGGCTCGGACTTTTGGGTTGAACAATGCACCGAAAAGTAAAGAAAAAAATTTGACGGAAAAGCGCGTTTATGCGGTCCATTATGCGACCGCAAAATCACTCTGTGGACCGCATAATGGCCACAGAGTGAGGCAATTAATTGGGCCAGTGGAAAGCAATTATGCGGTCGACTATGCGACCGCATAACTGTTATGTCGTGCACTATGCGACTGCAGAACAGTTATGCGGATCGCACAGTGACCGCAGACACAGACAGATTCTTGGTCATTTTGGACACCAATTATGCGACCGATATGCGGTATGCATAACCATTATGCGATTGCATATGCGACTGCAGAACCTGTTCCGGAGCTTCATTTTTGGGTTTTTAAAACCCGACCCTACTTCGTTAAATACACGTTTGGGGTGAATTTTAAGCTATAATCTGATATTTTAGAGTGAGAGAGAGTACCCTAGAGTGAGAAGGTGTTTCTTAATAAATTATTCTTCAATTCTTGCTCAAGTTTTGGAATATTAAGAAGGGAAATGCACTAGGTATTAATCCTAAAGGTAAGATTCTACACCCCAACCCTCAATTTCGAATTTTGTCTAGAAATGGGTAATTAGCAAGATAATTTTTGGGCATGAGGTTGTTTATTTTACATGCATGTGATATCAAGGGGTGTAGGAAGATTGTTGAACTAAGCATGATAAAGATTGGGTTGTGGGATGATGAGATTCTCCATAAAAGGACCTTGAAAACCTTATGCACACCTAGTGTTTGATAAAATGCTCAAATGAGCTAGAACTATGATCATCTTCCTAATTTTGATTCAATTTGTTATATTTCTACAATACATTGATGTTGCTAAGAATTCCGGAACATTTAGAGTGTAAGAATTCTCAAGTGAGGTATGTTGTCTAAACTCTTCTCATAGAATTGAATCCCACGATATTCATACAAATTATGTAAGTCCCGAGTGGTTCATTATAAAATTGGCTATTCCGAGTAAGAATGGGTTGAAAGATATATGTTCAACAAGTATCCCAAATGCTTTATTCATGTTATCTTATCAATTGAGGATGTGTTAAAATATGGGTTGTACATTAATAATATTTCGACTTCAAGTCAAGTTCAAACGAAGGCTATTATGCCAAAATTTTGTGAAATATCTCTATGTGCCTTAGACTCTAAATTGTACACATGTGTACTATATACCTTGATTTGAATTGTATTTGTTGTTGATGATGATGATGATATTTGAAATTGAAAAGGTGAGTAGGAAATACTGAATATGGCCAACGTGCCAAGAATGATCTTATAATTATGGCCATTAGTGCCAATGAAATGAAAAGATGTGAAAGTAATATGAAATGCAATGATTGATATAAAAAGGTTGATGTCTCGAATAAGACAGCCTAGTCGGTCGGGTCGTGATCGGACACCATGCCGCACACATGGTGGTGATTGTGCTGGAAATTATAATTGAAATTGTGATTGTGGTCGATGTCCCTAATGGATAGCCTAGCCGATCGGGTCGTGATCGGACTCCGTGTTAAAGATAGTGGTATTGATATTGAGAGTAATTGTGGTTGATGTCTCTAATGAGATAGCCTAGCCGATCGGGTCATGATCGGACTCCGTGCTGAGAGTACGGTGGTACTGGTTTTGTAATTGGTTTTGTGAATAATGGTATTGTGGACAATAGTATATCAATACTAAAAATTTTCCAATGTGAGATATGAAAATTAATTTGAACACTGTCTGGATCCTAAATTGAGGCTTGATGTTGATTAACACTTTCATTGATATTATGATAATCTTATTTGTATTATTTGTCATTCTATTGAGAGGGTGTTTAGTTATACATACTAGTGCTATTCGACAGTACTAACGTCCTTTTTGCCGTGGGCGCTGCATCTTTAAATGGATGCAGGTGGTTCCACAACAGGAGATATTTATCAGTGATAGCAGTACACCTTCTTCCTAGCTGAGTTGGTGAGCCCCACTTCATCCCTGGGTCATGTATCTTTTGTACTTTGTGTATTTTGTTTGAGGTATAGCCGGGACCTTGTTGCCGGCATTATCATTGTACTCTTCTTTATCTATAAAAGCTTCGTAGACATAGTGTGGGTTATGTATTGGTGCTGGGAAAGATAAAAATATGTTATGTTGTGGTTGTATTATTTGTCCATTTGAGACTTTAAAAATGATGGACTATTGGAAATGAATTGGTATTGTAGACGTGAACACCTTTTTGTCTAATTAATGAAAATATATATTATCTCCATTCGTGAATGAGTTTGGGTCTAAAATAACCATATATGAAGCAAAATAGTATGACATGTAGCACTCAATGTCTACTCTTCTTTTGTAGACGTGAGCACTCAAAGAATCACGAGGCATAACCAGATATGAAGCAAAATATGATGACACGTAGGAATAAGTAGATCCCTGATCAAATAGGACTAAAGAATCTCTATGGCAAACTGGAACAATACATGTGATAATGGCGTAAGATGACTCAGCCTTAGGTCTAGCTGGGAAAGCATAACATCAGGGCTGGGCCCTACCACTCTGAACCACATCTCTAGGACGGTCTCTAGATGGCTGGCCTCCACCTCTGGCTGCCTGACCCCTGCCCCTAGCTGGCTGAGCGGGCGGTGGAGCAATTGGTGCCGGAATCATGGAACGAGAACCCTACTGCTGCACGTTGTCCTGTGATCGGGGACAAAATCTAGCAATGTGCCTCGGATCACCACAAGTATAACAAGCCCTCGATTGTTGTGATTACTGACCCTAGGACTAGCCCTGTCGACCTGGGTAACCAATCCGATAACTCTGGATCGGAGGTGAACTAATAGGAGCTGGTGGTGCATTGTAGGCTAGCTGCTCAGGATGAGACACATAGGGGCCCCGACTGCCTGAAGCACCATTGGGTGCCTGAAGCGTTGACTAAAACGGACTGGAAGGGTGGCCTCTTTCAAAAGAACACCTGCCTCCAGATGAGGCACCACTGAAACTACCGGAATGACGAGGTCTTTTATCAGACACCGGCCCCCTCTCCTAAGTATGAACCAGCTCGATCTGTCTCGCAATATCTATAGCTGTCTCGAAAGAAATATCACTCCCGGTCTCCTTGGCCATCTGTAGCCTGAGAGTGAATGTGAGCCCATCAATAAATCTCCTCACTCTCTCCCTCTCAGTAGGAAGCAAGATAGTGGCATGGCGAAGACGCTTGAACTGCCTACGGTACTCCTCTCTGAGAGTGACAGGAATGAACTTTTCTAGAAATATCAAATAATGAAAGGCCATGAAAATGAGATGATAAATGGGATGAACAACATGATCATTCACAGATGGATACTATTGAAGACTGCATTTACGTATCAGATCACATGGTTAACATTCATGAAGGATTTTTCCATGCATTCTCAAGAGTAGAAGGAACAATCAAATCGAGCAACAAGGAGCTTCTTGTATTAGAAGCACAAAGAAGAGATAACACTGCCCAGATTCTCACAAGACTAGGCAATTTTGGTGAAGCTGCCTTATTCCAATATATGGATGCTGTTTATAGACATGGAAGATCACCTCACAAGTTGAATACTATTTGTGCAAAAAGGAACATACACTAGAAGGATGCTTAAATCTTGAACAATCCGGGCAGATTATGGCTACTACTGTAATAGGTTAGTTTTTAAATTTTGCATGTCTTTACCTAGCTCAAATTGTAGTATCAGTTTTGGGTATCATAGACTCAAAATTGATACTAGGATATATGGATTAGACATAGCTCATGGTCTTATTTATCGTAAGACAACACTTTATTTGTTTTTATTTTTATTATATTTATAAAAACTAGCCCTAGGCACATCGCCTAGTGGATTCGTTTAAAAAAAAGAAGGTAAGTGCAGGCGACCCAGTTGGTCTAGTCAACATATAATCTCTCCACCATCTCCGGGCGGAACCAGTCATCTGAAATGCTGCAAAATCGACCCTATTGGTCTCAACTATACCCATGTTACGCAACATCTCATGGCAACGGCCCAGGAAATCATGTGGGTCCTCAAAAGATGCACCACTAAAATGAACAGAAAAGAGCTTGGTAAACTCATCCAACCTCAACATAGCCTCAGAAGATATAGCGGGCCTATCACCGGCCTGTGCTGCAACAACCGGCTTAACCACCCCAACTGGCAGGGCTGTTGGAATCTGATACTCGGGAGCCACCTGCTCCGGAGTGTGAGTAGCGGGAGTCTGTGCTCCTCCCCCAGCCCGAGAAACGGCTGGTGCCACCGGAAATGTACCGGTCTGGGTCACACTCTCCATAAGGCCCACCAAATGGGCTAGAGCATCCTGAAGCACTGGAGTGTCTATGAACCCCTTCGAAAACTGAGCTGGTCCGACGGGTACAGTTTGAGCTGGAACCTCCTACTCAAAATCTACCTGAGCTTCCATTGCAAGTGTTGCTGCTCGAGCTCTAGGCTGTGCCTCTGCCTCGACCTCGGCCTCGACCTCTGCCCCTGGTCGTAATTGCCACTTGGGGCTCCGGTTCCTGTCCAGCTGTAGATGCAGTGCATGTTCTCGCATCTACGAGAGAAAAAGAATAGAATGGTTCAATCACCAATAATAGAATAAAACCGCACGACCGAGTAAGAAAGAAGTGATATTTTTCCTAAACTCCATAGCCACTGGAAGATAAGTACAGACGTCTCCGTACCGATCCTCCAGACTCTACTAAGCTTGCTCGTGACTCTTGAGACCTAGGCAACCTAGTGCTCTGATACTAACTTGTCACGACCCGGAATCCAACTTCGGGGTCGTGATGGCGCCTAACATTTACTTGCTAGGCAAGCTGACGTGAGATAGTTAAATAGCCAAATTTTAAAAGTTTAAAATAAGGTGCTGATAATTAACGAGAGATAGGAACTCAATCTAATACAACACCAACATAAACCATGTAATAATATCTACTCCCAAATATCCGGAGCCACGAGTACACGAGCTACTAGAAGTTTTACAAACAGAGTATGAAATAAATACAACTGCTTCGAATGAAATGAACAGTAAAAGAGGGAAGAGGAAGGGAACTCCAAGGTCTGCGGACGCCAGCAGATCTACCTCAAGTCTCTGTATGCAATAATCCTAGCTGACGTACCTCACGCACCGCTGGGACCAATACCAAAATCTGCATAAGAAGTGCAGAAGTGTAGTATGAGTACAACCGATCTAATGTACTCCGTAAGTGTCGAGCCTAACCTCGACAAGAAAGTGACGAGGTTATGACAAGGCACTCACTTAATTAAACCTGTAAAAATATATATATATATATATATATATATATATATATATATATATATAAAACAACAACAAAAAAGAGATTTAACAATGTACAATTGGGAGGGGATATGCGAAAGTGGGAAAAGATACGATAACTATGTTAGGTATGACATCACAAGATAGCCAAATAACTCATCAACCAATGAAGACCGATAAACATACGGTATAAAGATGGCACGACATCACCATTCGTGCTTTTACTATCATCCTTACCATGAAATGATGACATAAGTAAAATAAAATGGCACGGCATCACCCTTCGTGCTTTTATTCTCGATTTGACCATGTAACAATGAATATTTGATATAGATGGCACGACATCACCCTTCGTGCTTTTACTCTCGATCTCACCATGTAACAATGAACAAATGATATAGATGACACGACATAACCCTTCGTGCTTTAATTCTCTTCCTCACTATGTATTAATCAATAAATGAGATAATGCAATAGTACGACATAATCCTTCGTGCTTTAACACTCTCCCTTACCATGTAGTAAAGATAATATAAATTCGGGAGGTAAATAGTGCAGAGAATGTGCTTTAAGTCGAATATGATGCCAAGATACCAAACCTCAACTGCCAAAATACTTAACCATTACTAATTAAGCAATAATTACAGAAAAAATGATCAAATAAGTAATAATCTAACATAAACATGTATATCACAACTAAGAAGGCAACAAATCACAAGGCAACAAGTTTCACCCGCATGCTTTATCCCAACAACAATGCATAAATGCTCGTCACATCATATATATATTGTACCCACACGTTAATCACGTAGAAAATAGGCAAACAAGTCCTAATCCCTCAAGTCAAGGTTAACCACGATACTTACCTAGCTCTGCAAGCAAATCAAAACTCAACCGGGGATTTTCCTCTAAAATTCGCCTCCAAACCAATCGAATCTAACCAAAATCGACTCAATAATATCAAACAATGCTAGGGAAATAAATTACAATACATAAAGTTAAGATCTTTGTACTTTTTTCAAAAAGTCAACCCTCAGCCCGCTTGGTCAAAACCCGAGATTCGGACCAAAACCCAATTATTCATTCACCCTCGAGCCCGATTATAAAGTTAGTTTCGAAATCCGACCTCACTTTTAGGTCTAAATCTTAATTTTACAAAAATCTCTAATTCTACCCAAATCCCTAATTTCTACCATGAAAATCCTAGATTTGATGTTGAAAACTTATGAAATGTAATGAGTAATTGAAAAGAAATAGATTAATGTTGCTTACCAAAGAATTTAGGAAGAAAATCTCTTGGGAAAATCATCTCTAGGATGTTTAGGGTTGAGAGTTTGAAAGAAATGAGCTAAATTCCATTTTTCCCTCCTTTGTCCAGGCGCAAATGTCGCAATTGCGACCTGGGGGTTCGCAAATACGAACCCCGCAAATGCGAGAAATGCTTCGCAAATGCGAAGAAGCTCACATCTTTGTTGTCATCGCATTTGCGATGATTTGTTCACAAATGCAAACGCTGGAGCTTCGCAAAAGTGACCAATTGAACGCAATTGTGATCCCTGTTGTCCCAGCCCCTTTTCGCAATTGCGAAAAAATTGTTCGTAAATGCGAACCTGACAGAAGCCCTGTACTATCACAAATGCGAACCTAACCTCACAAGTGCAAGGTTTGAGGCATGTGCGCCAGAACCAGCAAAGTCCTAATCTCTTTCAACACTGCGCCATGCGTCTGAAACTCACCCGAGCCCTCGAGGCTCCAAACCAAACATGCACACAAGTGTAATAACATCATACGAACTCGCTCGCGCGATCAAAACACCAAAATAACACTTAGAACTATGAATCAGACACCAAAAATAAATAAAAATTTCAAAAAACTTAAGAACTGATGAATTTTTTCAACCGGACGTCCGAATCACGTCAAATCAATTTCGTTTTGCATCAAATTATGAAGACAAGTTATAAATACTGAAATGAACCTATATCAAGTTTCGGAACCAAAATCCGAACCCGGTAGCACCAAAGTCAAATCATGATCAAACTTAAGAATTCTTTAAACCTTTAGATTTCTAGTTTTCAACAAATTGCGTTAATTCAAGTTAGGGACTTCCGAATTCGATTTCGGGCATACGCCCAAGTCCCAAATTACGATACGAACCCACCAGGACCGTCAAAACACTGATATGGGTTCGTTTACACAAAACGTTGATCGTAGTCAACTCAAATGAGTTTTAAGGCACGATTTCACATTTTTATTAATTTTCTCATAAAAACCTTCCGGAAAAAGGACACGGGCTGCGCACACAAATCGAGAAAAGCTAAACGGAGCTATTCGAGGTCTCGGAACATAGAAATAAAGGGTAAAACTCTAAATGACCTATCGGTCATCACAAATATTTTTCTCTTTTCCATATCTTTTTCACTTTTTATGTCTTAAATTTTTATTAAAAGTATAAACCACACTTGTTTTAAGTAGCCATCTCTTTCCAAAAAAGAAAAGGTCTGTCGTCGCCACTTGCCTTGGTCAATTTGTTTTGTTATATCTGTCATAATAAAAAAATATAAATGAAAAAAGCCACCGATCCAAGTACAACTCCACTAGCAGCACGATTTCTACTTAATCCAATTATCACTACTTAATTAATCAATCAATCTGTCTGTACATTTAAAATTCTACATTTCCAATTTCATTTTTCCAAATTGAAGTTTTTTTCATTCAAACAGATTCGGGTTTCAGACAGGCTGGTGGCGGTTGACTTTGAAGGCTGGCTGCCACACTACTTCCCCCTTCTGCTACACAGCTAGATTGATACTTCAAACATATATTTCTTTTCCTTAGTTTGTTTTATCAGACAAAAATGGTGTAGAGTAGGAGGATTGGGGGATTTTCAAAGAAAAAGTGAAAAACATTATGGCTTGGAACAATCCATTTAAGGAAATGGCGAATTCCAAGCCATTGTTCTTGACGATCTATGCAACGGTGTTGATCGGGATAGTATTCTCTTCTGTTTATGTGTTTTCAGCCATTTACTCTTCTCCTCATTCCTCCACCTTCTCTCTCTCCATTGCTCCTTCTGCTTCTTCAGGTACTTTAACAATTGCATTTGGCATTTTTGGGTTTATGCTTTTCTAATTTACTTATGTGTATATCTGTATGAGTTTAAGTTCTATACACTAACCATGTAAAATATCCACTTAATTACAGGTAAATCTCTTGAACATTAGTTGGTAATCTCACAAAAAATGAATTCACTGATTGTGTAAAATAATCTTTACACTATATAACTTTGTATATACTTAACCCATTAATAGCTCATTAACTTTGTTAATTAGCTGCTTATGTCTTGAGAATGGGTTTTCCCCCTTCTACTTTATAAGATTTTGAGGTTTGCTTTTATGAGCATTTTCTTTTTCTTTTGGGTGGGGTGGGCCACGGTCCAGTGGGTTGCATGACATTTGAGTTGGTTGGTGATCATTGTACTTAAGAATAGATATCTGCTTTCTGTTTTTTTTCTACAATACTTGTATGTTTGTGTGTGTTTATAGGTGTATACTAGGGTGTCTGGAGAAATTTAAAAACAAAAGCTTGCACTTTTGCACTGACTTTCCAATTTAGCAATGGTCTACGTAATTTGTTGACATTGGTTACGTCTTGAAAAAAGAGCGTTCTCTTCTATTTTTATTAGATTCTGAAGTTTGTACATTCACGAGCATTATTCTTTTCCCTGGTTTCTGTCTTCTTTGTATGAAGATAGTTAGAGAAGGTAGAATGTAAAGAGAACTAGTCCTTCGAGGATTCCAATATCTTGAAGTATGATAGCAAATTGTTTGCACTTGTGGAGCTGAATATAAGAAATAAGAGGGAAGAAGAGGACGCAATACTGGATCAGGAAATGGAACATCGTGACAGTGTTTTATGTTTGTGCTGGAAGACGAACGAATTGGTTTGGATTGACTTTTGTATCCAAGCAGCATTTGGTGCTTCAATTTTGAGCTCTGCGGTGACTGATTTATGTCACTGCTTCACTAAAGTATGGAGGGTTGGTTAATTTTTTTCCCCTATCATAATTTGGCATTGGCGTTGTTGTCATATTAGTTGACTTGGATACGAAAAGTGTGTACATTGAGGTCGAAGTCTGGCTCATCAATTTCGACTTTAACACTGTTTGGTTCCTATAATGCAAGAGGAGTGCAAGGAGAGAAAAAGTAACTGATTTATTTCCTGGAGGTGAAGCGTTGATGATTGATTATGATTTTTTGTATGTCCGGAAGGGAAGAAGTGTAATATACTTCCTCCTTTTGTTTAGTTTTGGACAGATTGTAAAAGTTCACGTGGAAGGGTACTCAACCCTTTTCTTTTACTTCACCTTGTCTTTTACTTCCTTAACATATGAGGAAGTGACCTGTACCCACTACTTCTATTTCCATTCCCCAGCTCCTTCTCTTTTTTACCCTAACCAAATACAGTGTTAGCATGCAGATGGATTCTATTAGTTTCCAAGTACTAAATTTGTATTGTATAAATGATGCGTGACTTCTCAGCCATAGCCATACAAAGACCATTCGCATTTGGAACTCTTCTGAGATGCATGTGTGGAGAAGAGTTACAAGCAATAGATTTCAAATTTGTTAATCCAATTGGAGCCTATTGCTATGAGTATTTCATTCCTTGCTCTCTAGTAGTTTGGCTTGCTTTGAACTGCGGTCCTCTAGTGGTGATTGTCGTCCAGCCATTGTCCGCATTCCTACTATGGTAATGGCTAGAAATCTTGCTTATTTGATTAACTTTGAAGTCTATTCTTAGCTTTTATAGGGAAAAAAGGAGAAACATATGACTCAGGTTTCTGGAGAATCATCTCCAGAAGGCAACAAGAGATAAGAGCACCCCAAATGCCTGAATTTTGCTGTTCTCTTCAATTTACCTTCCGTCAACATGTGTGTGTTTTGTCTGTGCTAGATATGTTTAAAACGAGTTTAATCTGTATTTCCTTCTTCTTCCTCTCCTCTGCCTATTTTTAGTTCTTTCTACTGTACAAAAGAAAATCAAAGCAATGAATTTCTGTTCCAGATGCAAAAGCAGAACCTTCTAGTCAAGCATCAAATTTTTCTCGTCTACAAGCAGATGGTGATTCAACACCTCTGAATCCCCAGCTTCAAAGCAAATTATTGAAGCCAATTTGGATAGTTCCCCCTGCGGGTTCAAAGATGCCATATTTAGAAAGTTTCAGATTATCAAAAGAACTGGTTGAGGAAAGAGTTATAGGCAATGTTGTAGTTGTGACCTTTGGTAACTATGCTTTCATGGATTTTATCTTGACGTGGGTTAAACATTTGACGGACATGGGTGTTGAAAACCTTCTCGTCGGTAAGTGATAAATGTATTTGTCTTTCAATAAACTCTGTTTGTTGATAGAGAGGGTAATATTTTGATCACTTGATTTGTGAAAAAACCACTAAGTCTGTGATTGTCAGGTGCCATGGACACAAAGCTATTGGAGGCTCTTTATTGGAAAGGAGTACCAGTTTTTGATATGGGTAGCCATATGAGCACTGTAGATGTTGGATGGGGTTCACCAACATTTCACAAAATGGGGAGAGAGAAAGTTGTACTCATAGATTCTATCTTACCTTTTGGCTTTGAACTCCTAATGTGTGATACTGATATGGTGTGGTTAAAGGTAATGCCTTGTCTATCTACTCCTTGTCTTTTCAATCCTAGCTGATTTTTGAGAGTTTCTGGTGATTGATAGCAAATTTAGGTCTTATTATTACTATTTAATTGGTGTAGTTAAAGGTAATGATTTGCTTATCTACTCACCCATCTTTTGAAGACTAGCTGATATATGAGAACTTCTGGATAATTGAAAGTTTAGGTCTTATTATGAGTTGTTAATTGGTTAACTAGATGGGGTAGTACTTCAATTTGAAGAATTCAGGGTAGGTGCATAAAAAAAAAGGCTATTTTTGTGTTCAAAAGGATAGGATTTCATTCTTTCCCTCTCTTGCAAAGAAATGGAGTGGGACAAGAAGCAGAAAAGGCAATACTTAATCCCAAAAAAAAAAAAAGGAAAAGCATTTAGGAGTTGCACTGAATATCATTAGGTGAAACATGAACATGACATTGCCTCAGGCACCATATGAAATCAAGACGAAAACCTAATATTCATGATGATTAACTGATAATACTCTACCATAATATATCAATTGAAGAAAAATGATCTCCACCATTTAATTGGAAAAGAGCACGGATACCTTAAACTTACCACCTCCTTTTTTGTATGAACATTGGAGCAGACCAAATCGAAAGCAATTTATCAGTATTTTTAGTTGCAAGTTTATTAACCTTCCAGATGAAGTAAGAAAATAGTAAACTTGTTGAACACTTCAAAGCTTTGTAAACTCGAAAAAATTATTTCTTACATCTAATGATTTATAACTTGGTAAAGTTGGGCTAGATTAGACAAGCTGTGTTAGGAAGTCTAGTGAATATATGAGACCTCAAATTCTAGAAGACAAGATACTCACTCTTTCTTGTGCATACTTCCTGCATCAGCGGTCATTCCTTATATGGATATAAATTGTCTGCAAATATATTGATTCTTTGCTTTTCAGTGCATTATTAGTGGCATGTCGGCTAAATATGGGGAGAATAATCAATTTATTCAGCTAGCACTTTTCCAGTTAACATGAATGACCTTCTTTCTTACTATATTTTTATTGGGGGTTGCTGGTGTAATTTGGTGTAAGAGGGGAGAAGTTGGTGTTTCTGAGTCCATGTACCAGAACCTTCATTACCTGTGGAATTTAACTTCGTGTACTATTTCTACTCAAGCTGTTAATGTCTTCTCTATTTTATCTGTACACTAATTTCTTAAGTGTTTTCCTATTGTTGCATCCTCTCATATTTTCTTGCTGTTAAATTATTGACTGCTTAGCCTGTATCTCTCTCTAGGTGCTTTGAGGAATTCTTGTTTCGCGCTCTTTTTATTTTGATTTTTTATATTCTTTTGATAAGTGGAATTTTCGCGTTGCTATATCTTCACCTTGCCAATTCTAATGCCAAATTCTGCATGCTATGTTCAATGAACAGAATCCTCTTCCTTATATTGCACGTTTCCCTGAAGCAGATGTATTGACCTCTACTGATCAAGTTGTACCAACAGTTACCGATGACAGATTGGACATGTGGCAACAAGGTAAGACTTCGATGGAAACAAAGCTTTTCAAAGGATGGTGAATCACCATATGACTTCAAATTGTTCTTATGCCATCCTTTTTTATCTGTAACTTCTTTTGTTACATAGAGATAAGTTGGTTCCAAGACATTTTCATGCTTGGCGTAATTTTAGATTTTAGGTTTAATGTAGCTCGCTAATCACGAGGGTGTTAATACTTGTAATGGAGAACAGCTCTGTGCTGATTTTATCCCAAGTGTGTGCTTACTTACTGTCTAGACCTTTCCTGTTCATCACATTGAGTGAAATATAAAGCAGATCATGTATTTTAAAGTGGATCATTAGTATGTGATTGATATCTTATTAGCTATGGAAAATAAGTGTTTGATCACCAGTGACATTACACTTCTATACTGTTCGGTAGCTAAATGAAGCAGCATCCTTCCTTTTCAACGTGGAAGATGTGGCTTTTGCTTTTGATTTTGGCATCCACTGAAATTCATTGACCTATTCGTTATAGAGGGATAGGGTGTATAAAGGTGATTAGTCTTGCTGAGTGCAAATAAGGAAGCTTAGAGAGCAAGTCACTTGAAATCTGAATGTGTTCCGACTACTATCGATCTGTGGTTCTTATAAAGCTTCAGTGCGAAACTCATAACGTGTCTTATGCTCCACTTTATGCATCACAACAGACTCATAATGATCTTTTGATGCACAAGAAATTATAGTTTCCCGAGATGCTTAGATTTCATTGTTTGTTTTCAAGTTGTGCTTTTGGGATTCTATAAATGGTACTATCCTGTACGTTGGATGGAATTGTGTAGAACGATCTTTAAATGCAACTGCATGCAATGATCATTGTTCTAAAGCCGGTTCCCAGATCTTGTAGGCAAAAAGCTTTAGTGAGCTTGGATTAATTTGTAGACATCGAGAGATACAAATCTTTAGTGTCAATCGTGATTTTTGTCTACACATTTTAAGGGAGGTCCGTGTTTTTTCTCCAAACATTTGCTTGGGAGACTTTGTCTCCAAACATTTAACCTGTGAATTTATTTTTTTGTCTGTGGGGAAGTCTATTGGTAGGGTGAAGCCATATGCATGGAGTTAGAGAATCGGACTCCTCCTTAAAAGAATTAGAGAATTGGACTCCTACCCAAAAAATTATTAGTACGCTTAACATTAGGTGTTAACTAATCTCCGCAGTCTGCGTTACTTCACTTCTCCTGGGCATATCATAGTTACTGTTATAGTTGATGGGTCATTAAACAGTCATTTGTTGTTTTATATATCCACGGTCTGGGAACCTATTGGTTTTCCTTTATTCTTTGGGTATTAGGACGTCTTCATCAGTCAATCTGTTAAATAAGAAGTTTATGTCTTCCTTGCATAGTTGGCGCTGCTTATAATATTGGAATCTTCCACTGGCGGGCCACTGAGTCTTCAAAGAAACTAGCCAGGGAATGGAAAGAAATGATTTTAGCTGACGACAAGATATGGGATCAGAATGGTTTCAATGAACTTGTGCGCAGACAGTTGGGACCTTCTGTTGATGATGACAGTGGGCTCGTCTATGCTTATGATGGAAATCTCAAGCTTGGTCTTCTCCCAGCAAGTATTTTTTGTAGTGGGCACACCTATTTCGTCCAGGTAATTCCTCACTTTGGAGATTTTTTTATTTCTTTTCTCATCCTGATATTAAAATCCTGTTTACTCGCTTGATGAAAATGTTAATCTTTCCTAATTTTTTCTCAGAACTAGCTGCTTACTCCTGAGTTTTGACTATGGTAACCGCAGAATGTTCCTAATGCTCCTTTTGCTGTTGCAGGCTATGTTTCAACATCTAAGATTGGAACCTTATGCTGTACATACAACATTCCAATATGCTGGAACTGAAGGAAAGCGTCACCGATTACGTGAAGCCATGGTGTTCTATGATCCACCCGAATACTATGATCCACCAGGTTTTCTTTACCCCTATTAGCATTCTAATCTCCTTTTTACTTATATCTCTAGCAGTGACTCAGCATTCAAGTTTCCTCTCCTTTCTTTTTGCAAGTTTCTAGTCTTCAGAGATATCTCTCTTTTGCTTTTGCATCTTCTATGCCTGCTCATTGGACTTTCTAACTAGTGTAACTTGAAGAAAAAGTGAATAGCTTACTTCCAACCTGGCCTCCCTAGATCCCGTACGAATCCAACAACCACTTTGAGATGATGGAATTTGTCGAAAGTCATGAACCAATATCTGACTGGACAGATGCAGTTATGCTTAAATCTTTGTACAATAACGACAATTACTATACCTCAATCCCAAGCAAGTTGGGGTCGGCTATGAATCCTCACTGACCATGCTGCTCCAATTAAGTTCATCTTAGTCCCATATTCTACGTTTTTCACATTAGTAAATTACAACATATTTTGATTGACAAACCGCTACTTGTCTTTAGTTTTAAGCGAAATTTGATCAAAAATAAGGTTCCTTTTGGCCTTAGAAGTTGGTACACTTTCCAATCTTGAAAATGAAGCTTGGACAAGTGAGCTTCCAAACAAATTTTGCCCCTTAATGTTGAAAGAAGTAATTGTGTTTTAAATGAATAAATCATATTACTTAGATCGAGATCAGACTTTATTGGAAATATATCCCGCTTCCTACAAAATTTTACTAACAATGAATTTGGTGTAATAATTCCCCTTTTAAAAAAAATAAGTAAGTATGCTTTGGTGTGTGTTAATTAATCCTTTGTGCAGGAGGGCTTTTGACTTTTAAGCCTACAATCCCCAAGAACTTGTTACTGGATGGAGTGCACTCCATAGATACACACTTTGCTCTTGTTAATTATCAGGTAAGCAGTAGCCAACCCCATTCTGCTGTTTTATCTGCAATTTTATGGACTTTCTTGCATTTTTAAAGTATGATTATTGAATTATTATCCCCTAGATGAAACAAATAAGGACTGCGCTTGCTGTTGCTTCAGTGCTGAATCGTACCTTGGTGAGTTACTACCCTGTTCATTTACTTATTAGCTTACGTGCTTCATGTAATTTGTGAACTTTGCATTTTTGCCACGTATAGTGAGCTATAAGATGAAAAGATAAAAGACATTGTCCTTTATATGGATACTTCACACAATAAATTACAATACGTTGGGCAATAAGCATGGCAGACGCATCTCTGAACTTTGGATGCGTTTTGACATGCTCCGACGTCCTTGTTCCTTTAACCATTAAGGCTGTTCAATTACCTTTTCTTTCATTGTTACGCGAAAAGCATACACCGTGATTTATGTTGTTCTTTGTGATTTTAGGTAATGCCCCCCCTATGGTGCAGGTTGGATAGGTTGTGGTTTGGACATCCTGGTATTCTGGACGGTTCTTTGACAAGGCAACCTTTTGTTTGTCCTTTGGATCATGTTTTTGAGGTACATATTTCATTTTTTAAACTGGTACTATTTAAATGTCCTCACCTGATGACAAGAAAATTGTGACTAAAGCAAAGAAATTACTAAAAGGAAATATAGTTCTGCGCGATGAATTACTTTCACATTCGTTTTTGTGCTCGTGAGATGACACTGAGATGTGAATGTGGAGTTTCTGGAGTTTTAATACCTGTGTCTTGAATTGAAGTTAAAGGTCTGTTCGATCGTTCTCCATTGAGTAAAGGAAATATGTCAATAGTCCAGAATATAATGTTGTTGTGAGAAAGAAGAGAATTTGAGAGAGTACACAGCTTGATTATTCCCTCATGGGGTTTAACTATGTTTATATGCCCTAAGAAAGGAAAGAAAATCAATACATAATTACACCATATAATCTATGTTGCTCGGACTCTCCGAAAATGTTGCCGGGTGCGTGTCGGATCCTCCAAAAATAGTGTATTTTTGG
Organism: Nicotiana tomentosiformis; assembly: GCF_000390325.3. Classification (NCBI taxonomy): domain Eukaryota; kingdom Viridiplantae; phylum Streptophyta; class Magnoliopsida; order Solanales; family Solanaceae; genus Nicotiana; species Nicotiana tomentosiformis. The sequence goes on from NC_090819.1 coordinate 67,473,029, forward strand.
AGGATCCGACACGAGTGTGGCATCATTTTGGAGAGTCCGCGCAACATAGCATATAATTACTGGGAGCAAATCAAGCTTTAAACTATATTTACACTAATCTAGAATACTCATGGATACGGTAAAATAGTGTTGTCAGAGATTAGCAAATTTTATCTTCTTTGACCAATATATATAATCTGCCAAAATAACCAAAGGTTAATGAAGGTTCCTCGTGTTCTGATATGTCAATATTTTTCAAGTTCAGTTTTCTTTCAGTAGTTTTTGGGTCATTATTGTCTGTATATCTTAACTAACATACTCCTTCCAAATGTCAACTGTGTAAATCGTATCGCAGAAAAATATCATTTTGATGTCATTGCTATGAACTTTTCTTTTCTCCTCTAGAGCTTACTATTTCTAATACTTTTGATGTTTGCGTTTATGACCTGAACTGAAGTGCACTTCTCTGCACTCTAATTCACTGTCCAGAAGTTTTATAAAGGTCAAAGATGAGATGGATACTGATGAGTCTTCACCTTTCTTGATCTTCTATCTTTTTGTACAGATTAATGTGATGTTGAAGGAAATGCCAAATGAGGAATTCGGACCTGGAATCAGTATTAGGGAGTACTCATTATTCGAGAATCCATCAATGCCACAAGAGGTGTTCCGTTAGCGTCATACCTTGTCTACTCCAGAAGCTTGCATCATATAGTAAATAGATTAATTCTCTCTTGTTATCTTTTCAGGTGAAAAAGTCGTGGCTTGATGTACATCTCTGCCATGAAGGGTCACTGGGCTGTCAGGTTAACAGTACTAGTCAAACTGGGGTTCTCAAACTTCCCAAACACACTAATGAAGAAACGGTATATCTGATTTATCTCTTCCCTTTTTTCTTGGACCAGGTCAACCCATCCCCTTATACCACTTTTTGGAGGGCTCTATAACTGGATCAACCCTCTCGTCTTAGTAATTCTGATTTCTTATCAGAAACAGATTACTACTATTGGCAAGAAGACAAACTTTCACAAAATAGTAGACAACAGTGCTTACAAATCGATGTCGTAAATTTGCTCCTTTCAGTAAGACCTGAAGTAGTTGGCGATGGATTAGATATTTTCCCACTGCTACAAAACCAAGTACTACCATAGAAATGAAATATGTACAAGTGACAAGACACCCAGAAGAAAAAACTGGGGGAGATGTGACAAGCGTAATACCTGATGCCTTGATAGTTTGAATAGTAACAACTAGGAATTTTATCTGGTTCAATGGCTGGCAACTTCACCCACCCTAGAGTTGGCAGTGATTCAATTCTTACCAAGAAATACATTTCCCTTCCCCTTCCCTGGAACCTCATTCATTGTACTCGGGAAAAGGAGGGGAGGGTAGAAACAGCAACATAATGTTACGTCTTCTAAAACTTTACACTTTAATGAGCTCCTCATGTGCTTTTAGAAAGTATTAGTGTCACCAAATAGAAATAGCCATTTAAGTTCTAAACTTTGTTTATTATAAACAGTTGAAGACGGTATTCTCCAAGTTTAACGATGTGAAAGTAATCCAGTTCTCATCAATGCAAGATGCCTTTGATGGCTTCACGGACAAGGTAATATCCCCACATTCTCCTCTCCTTCCCCCACCTTTCTCTCTCCCTTTCAGTCTTTATATATTAATTTTTGATTAAATGAAACCGAGAATAATGTGTACTGAATTTGTAACAGACAAGGGAAGAACAATTCAGGAACCGTGTCAAGAGGTATGTAGGCATTTGGTGCTGTGTGGAGAATCACACACCAGGTCATATATACTATGATATGTATTGGGATGAGAAACCTGGTTGGAAAGCAGCAGCTCCCAACTCTACTGAAGATGATCATCCGCCTTGGTGAGGCTTCTTGACCGTCAAGCATGGACTCCATGAGTATTACCCTCCTCAGAACTGTGTAAAATTCTGTTTCAATGCCTCTTAACATCTTGCACTTCAAGAGGGCTGTACCAATGTTTCATAGAGAATGTACGTTTTAATTCATAGGCTTGGTATGGAGGATTAGTCCTTGATTAGGATAGGAAATATTTGCTTTTTTTGTGTATAAGCAAGAGATTTTGATTGTTCAGACATAGGAAGTACAATAAGATGAATGTATGATCCTGATCTGAGCAATTTTCCTTGCTCGGAACTCAGAAGTTAGCGGTGTAAATTTTTCTGTAACATTTTTCTCAGGCTATAAGATTTCTGTTTTATAGGCTAAAAAGTGCTATCCATGTTGAATTATGTGATATCTCATCTAAAAACGTAAATAGTTAGAACATACTTTTGTTACTGCTGATGCAGTGGGGTTTATACTATTGAGACAAAACAACAAATCAACAAATCAACAACAGTTCAACCATGGCCTGAGAGTTCAACCATACAAAATAATCGATCTTTATAAAAAATAAAAAATAAAAGATGTTAAAAAATCGATTTCAGCTAGCTAAGTAAAATGATATATGTGTTTGAATTTTTTAACATATTATATGTTTTAACATCTTAACATTTTATGTGTTTTAACATTTTTTCTGCTTCTCAAAAACTATTTTTGCTTCTTCTCAAAAGTACTTTTTTTTCTTTCTAAAAGCTTGGCCAAACACCTCAATTTTTAGAAAAAAGTACTTTTGGCCTAAGTTGCTCGGACACGGGTGCGGATCTAGAAATTGGATCCTTCGAGATGTAAATTCTAAGATTCGGGGATACGGATCCTAGTACGAATACGGGTGAGGGGATCCGGCTAAAACTAATTTACAAAAATAAAAATAGAAAAATATCTCTAAATTATGAGAAATTTTGCGGAATACTTAAGTATAGCCTATAAAATGTGAATTTCTTTTTTATTCTCAAGTTGTGTAGATAAGTAAATGATTGATTTCTTAGATAAAACATACTATTTTCTTCAAATTTACTCTAGTTTTGGTTCTGATTTCGGGAATTGAATTGTATCTCGTCTCGAATTTTTTCATCCGTCGTGGTCAAAGTACCCAAAATTATTTGACCAGATCCGGTACGGATCCCATACCCACACCCATACTGATATCGTGTCGACACGGATACGGCGGCTAAACTGCCATGTAACTTAGCTTTTGGCACTTTTGGCCCCAAAAAAGCATGGCATGCTAAATTTTATCTTACGTAATACTTTTTCCATTTGTAAATAGCACACCAAAGCAAAAACAAAAAACATTCTCACAAACTCAACCTTGCCAAAGAGCCAAAACACCAAACGCAGTTAGCAGCTAGTATAAACAACAACCGGAAATATTGCAAAGAACATATCTGAGATGGGCATGTCATGACTCATGAAAAAGCTGTCCTGCAATGGATATAAAGCTTCTTTCTTCTGGAGATCATTGCCGAACAAATTCCCTCAACATGTACCACCACCTTTGCACTTCCTTTTTCGTAATCTTTCCCAAAAACCCATATTTACGCATACCCTTTTGCACATTAAATGCATTTTTATTACACGCGGGAATTCACAAGTTCGTGCTTACACTTATCTTGCCACCCAACTGTTTGATAAAATGCCGCATAGAAGAGTTCAAGATTTCAAGAATGCCAAAGGCCATGAAATATTTCAACTTGTTAAGTTGGTTAAAGAAAGCCCTTATATCTTAAGTACTTCACAAGCACATGGCTTAGCGCTTAAAGCTGGCATGCTTGCTCATTTGCCCACTGTAACTACTCTCCTCATCATCTACTCAAGTACCAAACATTTTAGCTCTTCATTGGCTCTCTTTGCTGAAATTATAAGTAAAGATGTGGTAACATGGAATGCTATCATGACAGCATGCATAAAGAACAAGTATTTCGAATTTGCAGCGAAATTCTTTGCTGAAATGGTGAATGAAGGAAAGAAGTTTGATTCTTCCACGCTTGTTATTGTCGTTTCTGCCTTGTCTAATATGAGAGATTTGAGAAAGGGGATGATTGTTCATTGTTTAAGTTTGAAAATGGGAATGTTTTTGGATTCGCTTTTGGGAAATGCTCTTATTGATATTTATGCAAAATGTAGTGATTTGAGCTCATCGGAATGTGTTTTTCAAGAAGTAGAATGTAAAGATATTGTTTCATGGAATTCAATTATTAGTGGTTGTCTTTATAATGGTCATCCTGAGAAGTCCTTGTGGTACTTCAAGCAGATGGCTAGTTTGGAAAAAGGCGCTGATGGTGTGAGTCTTTCTTGTGCTATTGTGGCTTCTGCTTGTTTAGATGAGTTTAGTTGTGGTGAGGTTATTCAAGGATGGGGAATAAAGCTAGGGTATGAGGAAAGCTGCCACCTTTCAGTGGCAAATTCTCTCATTTCATTGTATTCCCAGTCTGGGGACGTTGTTGCTGCTGAAAATATCTTTAATATAATGAAGCAGAAGGATATAATAACATGGAATTCGATGATAAATGGATTCGCTTTGAATGGAAAATTCGGTGAAGCGTTTGATGCTCTTCATGAAATGCAGTTCATAAGAACTCTGAAACCTGATGCTGTGACATTAATTTCCATTATTCCGCTAGCTGCAGAATTCATGCTATTGAGAGAAGGGAAAGCTATTCATTGTTTCACCATCCGGAGAGAGATGGGAGCAGAACTGTCGGTGATGAATGCTCTCATGGATATGTATTTTAAGTGCAAAAGGGTCACGGACGCTGAGCATCTCTTCTTAAATATGGCAACGAAAGATCTAGTTTCATGGAATACCATAATATCTGGGTATTCCCAGAATGGCCTGTGTAGAGAAGCTCAGTCTTTGCTTAAGAAGTTCCATAGTTGGAACTCAGAATGCAGCTTGTCAACTCTTCTGGGAATTCTTCCTGCTTGTGATTCCCCCAACTCAATCCAATTTGGAAGGTTGATCCACTCATGGGAGGTGAAGTTGGGATTTTTAAATAATATCATCATAGTAAATTCCCTGATTTGCATGTATATTTCTTGTGGAGATCTAGTAGCTTCTTTCAAATTGCTGGAGGAGATAGCTTATATTGCTGATGTGGATAGCTGGAATACGATGATCTCGGGATGCACACAGAAAGGCCACTTCTCTGAAGCTTTAAATGCTTTCAAGTTAATGAGGCTCAAGTTCAACATCAACCATGATACTATTACTCTAGTCAATGTCATACCAGCCTGTGGAAATCTTGAATTGACATGTGAAGGAAAGTCAATTCATGCCCTAGCTTTAAAGACCTCAGCTGGTCAAGATATTCGTGTGCAGAATGCTCTCATTACTATGTATGGAAAACTGAGTGACGTGGAAAGTGCAAGAGTAGTGTTCGAACTTTGTTTTCATCATAACTTATGCTCATGGAACTGCATGATATCTGCTTTAGCTCAGAACAATAATGCTAAAGAAGCAATAGAATTTTTCTGTTTACTCGAGTTTGAACCAAATGAGATCACCATGGCTACCGTTCTTTCAGCGTTTCGACAACTTGGAGTTATTAGACATGGGAAACAGATCCATGCACACCTCATCAGATGTGGTTTTTACAAAAATGCGTTTGTATCAGCTGCTCTTGTGGATATGTATAGCAGCTGTGGCAGGCTAGACATTGCTCGTCGAGTGTTTCAGAATTCAGCAGAGAGATCTGTTGCTGCTTGGAATTCCATGATTTCTGCATATGGATTTCACAGCAATGGCCAGAAAGCAATTGAAATCTTTCATGAGATGATTGATTCGGGACTTACTCCATCAAAAGTCACATTTATCAACTTATTAACAGCTTGCAGTCACACAGGGCTTGTTGACCAGGGGTACTGGCATTACACTCGTATGCTTGATGAGTTTGGAGTTCACCCTTCCACAGAGCATCATGTCTGTGTAGTTGATATGTTAGGCCGATCAGGGAGGCTGCAGCAGGCGTACAATTTTATCAAAGACCTTCCCAGTCAACCTGATCCAGGAATCTGGGGTGCTTTGCTCAGCGCTTGCAATTATCATGGTGATCTTCAACTGGGGAAACGAGTAGCAAGCATACTCCTTTTGTTGGAACCTGAGAATGTCGGGTATCATCTTGCGCTGTCCAACATATATGCTGCTAGTGGAAGCTGGAAGGAGGCTGGAGAGTTGAGGGACATTGTTCATCTAAAAGGGTTAAAGAAATCTGCTGGTTACAGTCTTATTGATGTTGGCTCCAGCTGAAACATCATCAAGACCTCATGCGAAGAGTTTATCTTCTAAACTGCCACCAAGTCAGCCTGAGTCTATTTTCTAAATGTTCAGACAGTCAGCCTGCTCACCGTAGGAGGACTGGGGATGATGTAGAAATTTTTGGTTTAGTGGAGCAAAGCAGCTAACAGAACATTTTGTCGAGCATCTTAAAGAAATTAAACAGCTTTTATTGGCCTTTGTTGCTGGTAGAACTTGATGATGTGCGTTAATACAAAATTTTCCAAAATATTTTAGTTGGTCTGATTGGACATAAACAGAGCATTTGTGATGTTGAGGATTCATATAGCCGATCCAACTAGCATGGGATTGAGGCTCAATAGTTGTTCTTCCCCCTTAGTCTGGTGAGAGACTTACGTCAGTGTAGGATGAATGTGAGATTTAGAGCTTTAAAAGATTTATTATGTACCAACACTAAAATGAAGCGATCCTTAGAGTGAAATATATGTCGAGGAGGAGCAGGTGATCGTTTGAGTGGTCGATTGGCTGATGTCTTTTCTTGTTGTATAACTTGTTTCAAATATATAAGTGAAACATCTTTTCGGAATTTCTTCATTTTATAGTGAAAGGAAAATTTCTTTTTTGATCCTCAATTATGCTTAATTCCAAAATCAAGACCTTATTTCATGTGGCGTTACATATTCAAAGAAATTTAATAATCTCATAGGATTTTAATGTCTTCGCTCATCCTGGTCTTATTAAAGTCCCAACAATCCATCTTTTACACCCTCAACTTTGTCATTGATCCTTGAAAATACTTGCACCAAATCTCTAGAAGACGATATAGGTTGTAATAACATTGATACTAAGATTAATCTCTTTTTCAATACTGTTTGTATGAGGGTACAATCTTAGTTTTTACAACTGGAATTTGTGCATTTTTGGCTTACAGAAGATTCAGTTGGAAGAGGAGGGAAGAATAAGTTGCAGCGTTGGCACAAGCAGGTGTTGTGGACGCACATTGGAGAACCATCTTTGCCGCAGTTAATATTGCAATTTTACTGTTGCCTGGCACGGTGCTACTGAATACTGATGGTGCATAACCTGTTGCATCGTATATTTATATATATTTATTCATTAGCAATGGCAGCGTTAGAGAAATTTTTACCAAAGAAAATCAGAATATTAAGAAATAAGTACACGAAGCAGTTAAGAAGATTTAAAAACCTTTGAAAGGAGCAAGAAAGCGAAAAAAGGGGCCAATTTAAATGAAAACATATTCATCTTTTCGAGATGATACTTGGTTGGTGACAATATGATAATCTGTTAGAGTTAGACCATCATCAGAAGAACCTTTGTATTTTATAGAGAATTAAAAATAACTTATGGAAGGATAATAAATGTCAAATCCAGTGCAATGATCTTCACAAAGCAATCTTTAAACACTTTACCTTTTACTATATGTTACTAGAATGGACATACGAAATACACATTTGGTTATAATAAGAAAAATTTCCTATCTCCACGTGCATTACATTAACGATGTGTCAGATCCCTAAAGTCTGTTTATATCTTTTTATACAAAGTGGGAACTGGACTTGATAAGAGGTTTACGCATAAGGTTTCCTTTTCTAGACAAATCCCATTTTTATATACTTATTTGTCCGGTTTAATATTACCACTCTTCGCTTATCATAGAACTAACTTCAGAGTACTTGTGGAACTAGCTTTAGAGTACATGTGTTGCATGTGTATACCGCGTCAGTCAATTAAAATTTGTGTACAAGAAAAATGATTAATATATATAAAATAGTGAGGTACGTTAAAGAAGATGCAACACTTATTTATTATATTGACGTAATAGTTAAATAGAAAATAATTGAATATCTTTTAAACTTGTAAAGATGAACAATTTAGTAACAACGTGCGCATTTGTCCATGTTAGTTAATATAAAATTTGTATAGGAAGATATAAAATTTTAGGTGATCTCATTTTCTAAGCTCTTTTTTTGAGTTAAAAATCACTTAGCTAGTGTTATTCTAACTATTTTGTTATCCAATTATACACAAAGTTTATATTGCAAAGCATATTCGATATAATAATTTTTTTCTTCAACTTTTTATATTACTGCCCAATTTAAAAGAAAATAAAAATTAATGGGGATTTTGAGAAATTGAGATTTAGACCTCAAATTGAGGTCGGATTTCGACACTAATCACATAACTGGGCTCGGGGGTAAATGAGTAATCGAATTTTGGTCCGAATCTCGACTTTTGACCAAGCGGGCCCGGGGTTGACTTTTCCCAAAAATATTAAAAATTAAATCTTTTTCACTCGTGGGTAGTTTCTAAAACTTATTTTGAATTATTTGAACTATATTTAGTTAGATTTGATAGGTTTGGAGGCTAATTCTAGAGGAAAAGCCGTGGTTGAGCATTGATTTAGTTGCGGAGTGATGTAAGTGTCGTGGTTAACCTTAACTTGAGGGATTAAGACTTGTTGGCCTAATTTTTACGTGTTTTAGGAACAACGTATATGTGAGTTGACGAGTACTTATGCGTTGTTATTGGGTTAAAGCATGCGGGTGAAACTTATTTCTTTGTATTTTATTACTTTGTTAATTATGATATCCATGCTTAGGTTAGTGTATACGGGTAAAATCGAGCCCGTCGCATGACTCGATTTCCCGGTGAGCCGAGCGGAGTGGGAAGATGATCGTAATGTATCGGAGTCAGAACGAAGAATCCCTCATATAAGGGATCAGGCAAACACCTGCCCTCGGAGATATCGGGGCCATGTCCTTGAGGTCCGATTTAAGGGTTGAGACTTCGGAGAGCATCACCGAGTAGCTGCACACGACTAACAAAGGGTCGTGATATCCGTTGTTGATACCCAATTTTTTCCTCATATATATATATATATATATATATATATATATATATATATATATATATATATATATATATATATATATATATAGTGCATATGCATCATCATTTGATTTATAAGCATACCCAAGTATTTTTCATGATTTTTAAAGATTTTAAACCAATTTATTTCTGTATTTTTATTATATAAATATCCAATAATTATCCTCCAAATTATTTTATGATGATTTAATCATCTAAACTTATCATTTATACCAGCATGGGGTTTTAAATTTCTCAGTGCATTTCTTATAACTACATTTGCACTTTTAAGACTGAATTGCACATTTTGCAATAATAGCCCACATGCATATATAATTATATTATTTATGCAGAAAATGACTTTTTATATTTTTATAATGTTAAGTAGTTATTTTTAATCACCTTAGTGTACAAATAATATTTTTAATATTTATTAATTACTTTTATAAATTATTTATTTATTAAACATTGGGTATTTAAAATTTGGCCCAAACCTTACCTATTTTCGGACCTAGACCACCCAGTCCCATACCAAATAACCCCCAACCCAACCAATTAAACCAACCCGACCCAAGAACCCCAGCCAATCGTGGCTGTTGATCTCTGAGATCAACGACCCATATTACCCCTTCCCTTTTAATTACCTTAACACTCCCCTAACCCTAAATAACTTTCACCACCCTCCTCTTTTGAACTCTCTCAAACACCCCTTCTCTCTGTCAAACCCTAGCCGTCGTTTTCCCTAAATCACTCTTCTAATCCCACCAGACATGGGATTATACGATCATTTCTTGTCATATACGACTCTTTCCTGGTACTGGATCCTTCTCTATACCGGTTTCCTAAACATGGCAAGCAAATCTCATCAAAATCGAACCAAAGTCGGTTCAACTTCTTGACCTTTCTACTATTCCTTCTATGTTCATTCTTGTTCTATTATGGGTATGAATCTCTGTGTATCTCTGTTGGTTCTTACTTACCCTATAAATTAGGGTTTCGGATCTCTTTAGATCGAACCAAAAGTGGTTCGATTCTTTGATTTTAAGCGATGTTTATGTCTATATTCATCTTATTCTGTGCAACGTTTGATTTTTTATTTTATTTTTAGATTCTGCCGATTTTGTACTTTCCCTAAAATTAGGGTTTTGAAATTTCTCTCTTTTCCTTACTGATTCGATTGCATGTGATGCTCTTTCCTTTCTAGTATTTGATTGATGATTTTTCTTGTTTGGGTGTTCGATTTCTACTGCTATATAAACCCCTGCACATTCCCCTTTGGAGGAGGACAGGGGAATCATTAAGAAATTTACTAAAAAAAAAAAATTAAAGTTGCGTGCTCTTTGTTCTCTAATACTCTTGCTCTATATTTTGGTTCCTGGCCGGCTGAAAGCCAAGGCCAGAAATTCTGGGTTCTTGCTCTTTGTTGATATTCATAACACTGTAGACTTCCGTTCTTTCTTGTTCTTCACTTAACTGGTGAGTTACCAAACCTTTGTCATTTCATTCCTATTTACTTGTCATCAGCATATGTTTTTACTTTTAAAGATTGTGGTTTAATGCGTTTCTGGGCTGTTCTCGTGTGCAATTCTGAATGTCTTCTTCAATTTTAGGCTTTTCTAATCTTAATTCCATTACGGTTGTAGTTTGAGACATGTTTAGATCTGATTTGAGCTAATTAAGTTTTTTTAAAGTTTGCCTAGCCTATATGTTACTGATGTTTAGAAACTTTGCACTTTAGCCATCTCTTTAGTGTTTAAATTAGTTATTAACCCTATTACTTGAACATACTTTCATATCCCCTTTTATAGATTAGATGACTAAGCATGAATGTATTTACTAAATGTCTAGCATAAGTTTATTTCTGAACTTGTTGTGATGACATGTAGCATGTTCGATCCTGTATGCTTCTACCATGTCTTGACTTCCCAATAGTTGCCTTAATTTGTTCTCATTCTGTTAAGTTCTGTTGCCAATTGATATGATCCCTCCTTGGGACACTAGCATCTACACTTAGTATAATCTGAACCTTTTTCTTACTATGAGTATGTGTATATCAATCTTGCAAACCTGTCTTGTTAGTATATGCATTATGTGTTGAACTTGTTTTTCTGAAACTTTGTTAAGTCTGTTCTCAAAACCTAAGCATGTTCTACTACCTGTTCTATGTGCTCAACTTGAATCTGCTAGTATCCCTCACTGTTGTCCCTTAACCTTAGTCTATTCCCTTATTGCCTGGTTTTTTTTGAGTTCTTATTCTTAGCCGGCTGAAAGCCAAGGCTACTTAGGTTCTATCATTTGACCTCCCTAGTGTGAGCACTGCTCGGGGTCCAACTGAGACCCTTGTGAACTCCGACACACTAGGATTTTGTCCTTAGTCTTTCTCCGAATTTCCCCTATCAACCTACCTAGTGTGAGCACTGACCTGGGTTATTGAAGCCCTTTGGGAACTCTGATACACTAGGGTCTTGGGTCTATTTGCTCAACTCTGTTTTCTACCTATTGGATGAATCAATTGGTTTCTGGCAGCCTTATGTCAATGAAGATGTAATTTCTGGGCTGTTGTGAACCATGGGAATGAAGGCCTGGCCTGGCTGGGTATATCTTTGGGCCTGCTGTAGGCACACTATAGTTATTTTATTCTGTAATTTATGCCATTCATTGGGTCTGTAATAATGTTGTAATAACAATTGGGGGTATTAGTAAAATTGGCAAAATGGGGTTTATCTTAATACTTCCAGTGAAATGGGTAGAGATCCTGCCTATAGGTGCTCTACTTTGCTCAAATGTGTTATTATGCTCAAATGTGTTCAGTTATTATGCGTTAGAAATCCTGCCTATAGGTTCTCTACTTTGCTCAAATGTGTTCTGCTTTTACCTGTTAGAAACCATGCCTATAGGATATTAAATGACCAATATCTCAATATGCACATGCATTAGGCTGTATAGGATCCTGTTAATTTACATGCTACCTAATCTGCAATTTAGATACCATGTCAATAGGATCTAAAATCAGTGTCAATTATGACTATAGAAATCCTGCCTATAGGGTCTAAAACCAGTCTTAATTATTATCATGCTCGTTTCTTTCAAGTGCTAATGTTGAACTTTCAACACTGTTTCGTTGCAACTATTAGAAAGCATGCCTATAGAATCAAACTGAGTAATTCTGAGTATCTTCAATAGTTATCACTGCCAACTACCGTATAAATCACCTAGATATCATGTCTATAGGTTTAATTGCTTATAATCTGTAATCAGCAGGCCGACTGTGTAGTCACTTAGAAATTGTACCTAAAATGGCATCTTGCTCTGAAACTGCCTGCAGAATTACCTAGAAGCCATGACTATAGGATTTAAGACTTTATTAATTCTGAAATTGTCACCCGCCTAATTTGTTTGCGTGCATTTATTGTCTAAGTGTGGAGGCTAACTTGAGCCCTTAATTGCCTTCACATGAAGTCCAACTTGTTTTGTATGTCGCCTAGTTTTATCATTTCTGAGCAGCCTAAGCTAAGTCTAGACACCATCCAAAATAGAGGTCCAAACGCCTCCTGGGCCATAGGCATGGGACGAGTAGTGCACGCATAGGGCACAGTTTAGAATCAACTAGTGCACTTTAGATAAAAACTTAAAGATAGTAATTGGGTAGCAGGAGATGATAGTCTGTGCCCGCTGAATAATATGAGTAACACCCCACCTCGAGGGAGTTACGAAGTATTATTTATGTTACACGGGCTAAAAACTTAGGACCCCCCATCTTGTCTTTAAACCAATTATCTGTGTTTACTCAAGGACTTTCTAATAATGATTTTTCAAATTTCTACTTTTTCTCTCTGACTATTTGACTAATTTATATAATTCAAGTTCGGCCGGGACCCACACATGTGGACCTCGAAGAGTGCCTAACTCGTTCTCTTCGAGGTAATTTGAGCCCTTACCCGATCTTTGGTGATGCAAACTGGTTAAACCAGAGTTATTTGTAAATAGGTGCCCTAACGCACCTCAAACCCATTAGGTGGTGACTCTCTCTTTTAACACATTCCTTTAAAAGAGTTGTCACGTGTCGAAACCCGATTTCGCGAGAAAGAAGGGGCGCGATAGCATGGCGACTCTGCTGGGGATATTTCTGGGCTCTTACCATAGCGAACTTGGTCTATATGAATTAGTATTCTTTGAAGAATGTGTTTCCTTGTTCTTTATCGTTACATGAACATCCCGCTTCCATTTCCCCTTTTTATGGCTACATGCACACCCTTTCCCCTATCTCCCTCTATTTTGAATTTGTATTAATATGCAAATCTTTGCTTAATTTGGTTACAATGTGAGTTTTCCTTTATTTTCTAGTCATGTTCACTTGCTCCGAATCTTTTGTTTTTAATTTGCTACATCATGTCTCTCCCTACCCCTACCCCCTTGCTTGCTTTATTGCAATTCTTTCACATTGCGCGAACTAACTTCTTCCTTGTTTTCCTTTGTTTTTATGTCTTTACGCTACATTTAATATTGCGTTTATTGTCTTCATCATGCAAAATACTTGACAATGTATTGTTTTATCTTTACATAAAGTATGCTCCACATCATATTCCACTCGTGTGTAATTAGTACCATAGTGGCGCTTGATGAGTGTTCGCGCTCTTTCTAAATCACCCTTTTAAAATTTGGAAAGGCTTATTTGCTGTAAAACTAGTCGATCAGCGGTGCAATCGACGGTTCCGTGCCTTCCCCTCTCAAGTGTGTCCACTTGAGGGTACCGGCATAGACTCTTCTAGAAACCTCCACTCTAATATTAACTGTGCATGCATCATGTCTAAACCTAGTATGGGTTAGAACGCTGTCCGCGTAATAACTCTCTAAGGCAAGCCTTGTCCAAAGCCCGCCAGGATTTCCTTAAATACCAATGGGTACAATCATGATATGTGCATTATTTGGAGAAAACGTGCCGATATGCTAATCATTAATGTGTAAATAGTCGAATCCGGAAGGGGAAATGGCTAACTTTATTTGTTTTGCAGAAATGAGGCACGAAGTCCCCAGGTTCGGCATGGTTCGAAGTATCCCATATTTGTTGCTATATTGGTGGGAAAATCTCTCGCCAAGTGACAAAAACTATGTGAAAAGAGTTCTCGGGAATTTACCTTCTTTGTTAGATATTCAGCCGAACAATGTGTTAATTGAGGCTGCCACCATGTTCTGGGATGAGAAGAGGGCCGTCTTCCGTTTTGGTGATATAGAAATGACTCCCCTTCTAGAGGAAATAGGAGGCTTCGCTGGGCTCCCATGGGATAGCCCTGGTTTGTTGGTACCGGAAAACCGTACTTCTCGAGGTTTCCTAAAAATGATGGGTTTCAGAAAAAATGATGAGTTCGTCTGTCTAAAGAAATCTTACATACCATTCGATTTTCTTTACGAGCGTTATGGTCACAACAAGTCATATCGTCTTTACCATGATGAATTTGCCATCATTTCTTTGGGTTGGACTCACCGTCGGGTTTTTGTATTCATTGTCTATTTTCTAGGGATGCTGATATTCCCGATACAAGGAGAAAGGATCCACACTCGCCTAGCTATGATCACTAAGACCCTAATGGAAGGAATTGAGGGGCAAACTTACACTATTGTCCCAATGATCATGGCTGAGATGTACCGAGCCTTAGACCATTGCAAAAAGGGGATATAGGCATTTCGAGGGTTGCAATCTGTTGCTGTAAATATGGTTGTTGGAACCCCTTCAGAGAGGAAAATACCGTCAATAATTTCCGCGACGACCATGGAATGACCACATAGCTTATCACCGTCCGAAGAGAATGACTTTTATCCCAGACAAGTTTGCACGACCGGGAAACGCTGTGAGTTGGGTACATTTCTTTAGCAATTTGACTGATGACAAGGTACATTGGATGTTCGAGTGGTTCCCTAGCAGTGAATTCATCATCAGGTCGAGAGATGTTCCTCATCTAGAGCTAATCGGATTAAGGAAAATCTATCCTTATGCTCCTATCAGAGTCATGAGGCAAGCTGGGAGAAAAGGTTATACCACGAGTTTCCAAAATGGTTCATTACAAAGCAGACTTTCAAGGGAATGCCATTCCATTCAAGTTCGAGGCACAACACATGTGGCATCAAAAGATTATTGTGGAGAAACATACCATCGAGCCAGACAGGTATCATGTCGGCCATGTGTACTTCTACTCATCATGGTTGGTCGATGACATAGCAGGAGAGGTCAAGCCAGGGGTTGATTTGAGAATTAGGGTCATAGACGACGATGCTGAAGCACAAGTCAAATACAAGAGGTTGCGCAAAAAGGGTCTTCGAATCTGAGGCCAGGCATTTGGAACAACATAAAGTGGACATGGAAGCAATCAATGAATGGAGAGGAATCGCTACTAAATCAACAGAAAGGTTGGAGTATTTGGAGCAGGGTTTGATGGAACTTTAGGGAAAGATGAGGAAAAGGGTCTCGGATTGTCAGAACGCATAGGGAAATGAAGGAGGACATCTAGCAAGGGTGTATCTGCTGCTGGACTTGCGCGACCTGGGGAATCTGATTGACGGGGCTAAGAAGGCCAAGCTTGGGGAAGGTCCCTCTAGGACCGAGTAGATTAGGAATGATGTTTTCTAGACTCGTTTTAGAATTTGATTGTAATAAGGCAAATGCCTCATAGTGACTCTTTATAATTATCGTCGTTTTAGTAGAGATTTGGTCTATTCATCATATTAATGAAATGACGCAATTATCGGCATTGAGTATTCTCCAAAGCTATATGTCACTAGGCCTACCTCGGGCATGATGAGGTCCCCAAATTAGGACGCGAATTTATAATTCCGCAATACGTGTTTAAATATCGTAAATATCCTTTTGATACTCCTTACTGACTTGTTTACCTTTTTGTTTTTCTTTTCTTTCATTTATTCCCATCCCCTAAGGTTGGTTCGTGCATACTGGCATCATCAGCATATCATACCAGATCTAGAGGTCCTCCTCCTCCTCCAAGTGATCCTAAGAACAAAGGAAAAGCTAAGATGGAAAATATGAGTGGTATCAGGAAAGACAACGCTATGCACGCCGAGAATGTCGAAACTTCGGATGGTCGGAGTACTCCGGCGCAGAATGACTTGGTTTTACGGTTAGAACAGAAGATATTGGAGTTACAAGGGGAACTTGAGCAGGTCCGTAACTTGGCAAACCTTTCCCTTACCCTGATTGTTCCCGACATCAACCAACAAAATGCCCAAAATCCAAGACCTCCTCAAAACACGCAAAACCAGCACCCGCAAAATCCTCCCGCACCTCACCAATACGCCACGCCTCTCCAAAATCCTAATCCTCCACCAGTACCAACTCCTCCATAGCATCATCATCATCCTACCCAGTACCCACAAACTACCACCTACCACACCCCTCAGAATGCACCACAACCTACTCCTAACCCGCAAAACTCAACCAATGACCTCCATTACGCCCAGATTCCTGGAGTCCACCAAAGCAATCCCATATATGTGGAAACCTTATCCCACAACCCACAACCAAAATTTGGGGCAGAATTTTGAGGAGGACCCTCAAAATTCCGGAGCAAGTCCAGCCAATGTCATCATATGCAAAACGGTCAGAGAATCGCCTAAGTAAACTGGGGCAGAATTTTGAGGAGGACCATCAAAATTCTAAGGAGGTCGCAATGTCTCTAAAGTGTCACAGTCATTGGTTCATCTAATTTATCCGATATTGCATACTAATGTATTTTAAATAATTCATCATATGCATGCACATTTTCGAAAACTTTATTTTTATGAAACAGCCAGATGCTACCCGTGGTAACTCAAGCAGGACTTCGATACAGAGCAAAGCAAAGAAGGCAGGCGGAGGCACGAACCAACCTTCCCCCATAAAACTCATGATTGTACTTTGGATGTTGGAACAAGAAATATTCTCAAATTCGGGCACACCTCAGAATCACTGTCTTCATAATGACAAAGCTACCAAGCGCAAACACATTTCCAGCTAAGAAATACTCTGCGACTACTTATTATCTGTTCATTGCATGAGACTAAGCATTGTATCCATCTTGCATGAGGCTAAGCCCTGCCTCCTTAATTGCATAAGGCAAAGCACTGCCTTCCCCTGCATGAGACTAAGCATTGTCTCTATTTTGCATGAGGCTAAGCCCTGCCTCCTCAATTGCATAAGGCTAAGCACTGCCTTCCATTGCATGAGGCTAAGACCTGCCTCCTTAATTTCATAAGGCTAAGCACTGCCTTCTATTGCATGAGACTAAGCACTTACTTCCCCTGCATGAGACTAAGCATTGTCTCCACCTTTGCATGAGGCTAAGCCCTGCCTCATCAATTGCATAAGGCTAAGCCCTGCCTTCCATTGCATGAGACTAAGCCCTGCCTCCTTAATTGCATAAGGCTAAGCACTGCCTTCCATTGTAAGAGACTAATCACTGTCTCCAATCTTTGAATAAGGCTAAGCCCTGCCTCCTCAATTGCATAAGGCTAAGCACTACCTTCCATTGCATGAGGCTAAGCCCTGCCTCCTTAATTTCATAAGGCTAAGCATTGCCTTCCATTGCATGAGACTAAGCACTGTCTCTAAGGGATAATACTGTAACTTATGAGACTAGGATAATGTATATAAATTTGGAAGTATGAACTTCTCTTTATGCCTCGTTATCAAACACATGTAGTTAAGAGATCATGCCAAAATGAAGGAAGGGCTTATCCTTAACATACCTTATCACAATCTTTTCAATCACCAAGTTGAACTCGCCTTTTCGTACGTTAATCTACAACAATTATAATAATACAATCATTAAGTTACGAAAGGTACAACTATCGCAGGATGAACGACAAGCTTATTTTGTATTAAAACGGGCAGCATCTCCCTTATAATCCTTACTTCCTCCAAATTCAAGATAACACAAACAAAACAAGAACGTAACAATAACAACATATATACATTATTTTCCAACCTTATATACACCACAAAATACTACAAAACAGCCCAACATACCCCAATCTCTTCATACACAAAACGACCACCGTAGTAGTGTCAAACAGCTTGAAAATGTTACGACGAACGACCAGACCACCACACTAAATTTATTTAGTGTTTGTACACACCCTTACTCCTCCAAAACTCCACAAAACAGTAGTAAAACACTCAGCCCTACAGCAACACTAAATAGTCTGCTACAAGTGAATAACCCGAACTCACGGCTTTCGATCACCGTCCCATGAGTTCTTACAAATATAAAACGACTTACCATGCATTTACAGTAGAAAAAAATGGATGAAAGATAGCAGTAAAATTACCTTATTTGTTGGATAACTCAGCTCCTATCTTGGTTCTTCAAACTCTAGGTTTTACCTCCAATTAGAACTTGAAAGGGAGAGAAAACCAATTAGGGTTTGTGGGAAATATATTTGGGAGGATTTTTGCAGAGCTTATGTCTGGTTATTATGCCCTATTATCAGTCTAATATATGAAGGATATAGGCCTTTAAAAGGCCTCTTTGGACGACCCGAACTGGCCCATTTTTGGACTCTTATTTAAGCAAGTAGGTGACGCATCTACTTGTCATCTAGCAGTCTGCGCAGTCTCACAAAAATGCCCATATATCTCTACTCCGATAACGTATTGACAAACGGTTTAATGTGTTAGAAAATAGACTCATTGATATTCAATTTGATGGGTGGAACACCCCATAACTATAAGTATATTTGGAGAAAATCATAGTTATATTTGACCCAAAGTTTCAGTAAAACTTATGAACGTAACTTGTAATGACTTTCATCGACTTTTGTTCCACAACTCGCTTGACTTCAAAAAATAACACACGACTATCATACGACTAACATAAATCATAACATAACCTCTTTATCATGTTAAACACCCTAGTCTCACCCCAAAAGTACATGTTATAACATTCCCAACTTGTCGACTTTCGACGAAACATTATTTTCTTCAATTCCTTTAGCGTCTGAACCTTCCAACCCTCTTGATACTTGTTGTTTATGATCTTAAATATTTGTAACCTTCGAGGTAACATGATTAACTTACTTTATATATTTTCAAAGATGATCTAATTTTTGGTCCTACATTAGTTTGCTCACGACGCACTTTTACGTACGAAAATATAGGGTGTAACACTGCCACACTTAGTCCCTTAAGCTTAACTCTGCTCACATTGCTTTCTTTAGGGAGGCGTCTTCCTGAATGACCTTTAAAGGTTATTCTTCGCTTGTCCATTCTATTATTTCCGGAATGTGATCTCTGAAATTCTCACGATGCCGACTATTATAAAATCCTCCGGTCTCTAAATCATGTTCAATTTTTTTTCTTGTTTACTAGCCCATACTAATTTATATTATTCCGGAGGCCTAATTTAGCCTTCTAGTAATCATGTTGGAGTCACCAAATCAATTCTAGAAATAAGGATATGGCTTTATGGCTTATACTCTTTATGGTCTCAAGGCCTGTCACCTGTTGTCTTTTCCTTCACTTGACTATAGACTCTGTCATCCTGTCATATTTTGAATTACCGTTATCACCAATTTATCACATCTTACTCATAATACTTCATTTACTCTCTTCTTATTCTCCTGCTAATATCTCTGTCTATTACCTTATTCTGAAAACTTCAACAAAATATTCTTTCGCTTTTAGCTCCCCTTGCTCCATCTACTGGCTCTTCGGGTCGCCTAACATTCTCTCATGACTACGGACGAGAGCTACTAAGGTAAATATTTATCCCTTCTAGGATTCCACTGCTTGTCTTCTGAAATTTTTGAACATTCTAGTATTCATATCTGACTGTTCTATTCTAGAGTGCACCATCTGGGTGTCTCACAAGGAGATCTATAACTACATTTGCACTATCCTTCAAAAATTTTAGCTAATGATAAAAATCCATCCACCATTTTGGGTTACTCTAACCCCATCTGGATCCTGATGTCCTACATTTCTCTTAAACAATAAATGTTAGCTCCCATAGGGCATAACTGAGATAGGTGTGGCCAATTGTATATATCTCTATTACCGTGGAAAGTAACTCAGATTGCTTATATTTCTCTGCCTGAATTGTAGATATTGATAATCTCCACTAACTAGGTACCTCGTACCCTCATTCACCTTGCTTCTGTTAATTGTTGAAAGTTGTATCTACCTTCTGATTCTCTTATTGCTTTTTACCACATAGGTGGATAGATATTCATGCCATAGGTTTCCTTATCAAGAAGCTTACACGTCTTAGTACACACATGATCTGCTGAAGACCTCATATTTCCTTATCGTAAGCATGATGCAAATTCGAGTTCTTCTGACTCAACTCTTCCACAGCCACATTCAATCTCTTACCAACTGTCTTTCTGGATGTATGTATCGTTGTATTACGAATAAAAATAAATTTAGGAGTTTGAATTCTTATGACTGAGCTCTACCACATGATTTAAAGTAAAGAAGAAAGAGTGACAGTCCTAAATGCCCTGTAGCCTCCTGCTTATAAGTGCGGTGCACAACACACCCATAAACTAGACACGGCTTGTAGACTACCTAGGATAGAACTGCTCTGATACCAAGTTTGTCACGCCCCAAACCTGAAGAGGCGTGGTCGGCACCCGGTGCCATACTCAGCCCGAGCGTACCACTCTGTAACTGTGAACTCTAAAGGGGAAACCCTCAAATTAGGCCAATGAGGCCATATTATGAATCATCTGAACATAACATCTACAATCAGCAATAGCAAACTAAACATCTACATAGGGCTGGTAAAGCCACAATACTGATATAAAAAAATGTACAGGACTCGTCTACAAGCTTCTAGGGATAACTGAACTGTATCATGATCAGGACAGGGCCTCGACCTACCCATCAAATCTGTATATATAAAATGGACTCCAAGGTATAGACCTGGTAACTCCGATGAAATAGAGCATACGAACCAAGCTGATGTTTGACTTTGTCTACTAGGAAGATCTATCCAGTTGTCTATCAAGACCTGCAGGCATGAAATGCAGCGTCCCCAGCAAAAGGAACGTCAGTACAAAATAATGTACCGCGTATGTAAGACAACGGAATAACTGAAAGTTGAAACTGAACTGATAATATAATAACTGAAAGTACATGTGAGTCAAATATAATTGAAGATATGCTTACCTGCTGATACTGACTCATCTCCCTCAATATAGTAAATAAAATAGATGTCTGGCCCTATAAGGCTCGGTGTATGTAACTGCTCCGCCGAAGTAGGCTCGCTCATAGGCGCTCGGCCATACTAGGCTCTGTATCTCGGCCATTCTAGGCTCGCTCATAGGCGCTCGGCAGTGGTGAAAATATTGTAATACTGTATATATATAGACTCTCTGCTCTCTTGGGTGAAAGAAGACAAAACTAAACTGAATATGAAGTCCCGATAAGGGAGAATGCTGTAACTTATGAGACTAGGAAAATGTACGTAAATTCAGGAATATGAACTTCTCTTTATGTCTCGTTATCAAACACATGTAGTTACTGAATCATGCCAAAATGAAGAAAAGGTTTAGCCTTAACATACCTTAACTCTGTTAAGTCCTTAATACCTTCCAAGCAATTCTTCAAACAACTCAACTCAATCTACCACAACATAAGGAGATTCAAAATTAGTGCTGAGTAAAGGCTAAGTCCGCAACTTAAACTAGTAACTCGTTTGTGTAAATTTGGGCAACATCTCCCCTATAACAAGGCCCTCCTCCAATACTATATACCAAAAACAACAAGAACACAGCAATAAGAACATGTATGCATCATTTTCCAACCTTATCTCCATCAAAATATACCTCAAAACAGCCCACACACCCTAATCACTTCATACATAAAATGACAACCAAAGTTGTGTCGAACAACCAAAAAAATATAATAACGAACGGCCAGACCACCATTTCGTCATTATGTGGTGTTTCTCCACACCTTTATCCTCCAAAACTCCATAAAACATGAGCACTAGAGGCCAACACGAGTGGACTACAAAACAGTCTACTAAAAGTGAAATAAATCGAACTCACGACTTCCAATCACCCGTGAGTTCTAACTATTAGGAAAAAAATTTATCAACCTTCCTTGATATTTAAAAGCTTATATACAGAAACTAGGCGTTTTCTTAACTATGAAGTACCTTCCAAAACTCAAACAACAAAGAAAAAGAGAGGTGATATAGCGATACTTACGTCCTAGGGATCGTTCTAATGTTATCGCTTATTGATGTCGTACCCGGGATGATAATCTTCTTTGGAACCCTTGTAGAGAGATTCAGGGTAAGTTTTTGGGGGTTATATGGTTGTGTTCTATGAAAAATGAAGAGAAAGACGATTTAAAATCCTATATATATATATATATATATATATATATATATATCAAATTTTGAATAGTCAAAGAGGTGCTAGCTTGGCACCCTAGCATTAGCCCTTCTTCCGACACTTATATATTTTTATCTGGATGTCGTATGAACGGACGGTTAAGAGAGTTAGAAACTACATTCCAAGAACTTTAATTTTGTATATAATATGTCCCAAAAAGACTTCATATAACATACGAAATGAATTGCTCAAAAAGCTTTAGTCATACCTACTTGTTACCTATGCAGTCTGCGTAGTCTCGCGAAACGACACATATCTCTCTACTCCGATGTCATATCGACAAACATTTTAATGAGTTAGAAACTAGACTTATAGATAGTCAATATTATATGTGGATCATCCCGTAATTCTAAGTACATTGGGAGAAATGCTCAGCTACATTTGACCTATCTTTCAGTCTTTGCATGAGGCTAAGCCCCGCCTCCTTAATTGCATAAGGCTAAGCACTGTCTTCCCTTTGCACGAGACTAAGCATTGTCTCCATGCCTGCATAAGACTAAACATTGTCTCTCCTTGCATAACCACAAATGCTATGCAATTCTAAACCTTGCACTATTCTCTACCTCTGGGCTAAGCTCTTCCCCCGATCTTACACGAGACCAAGCTCTGTCTTGTTTCATTTTGCATCATGTCTTTGCATCTCATGGGCTGAAATATCGCCATTTTGTCCAAAGGCGTCATAGTCCGAAGGCATCATCCTCAAAGCCGGAAGACACCATACCATTGCCTGAGAATCTCTCAATATTGCACATCATTATTCAAAGGCGTCATAGTTCAGAGGCACCATCCTCAGGGCCCGAGAACATTATTTCATGGCCTGCGAATCCCCTATCTCACGATTCATGGCCCGAGACATCATGGTCTAAGGACACCATCTCCATCGTCCAAAGACAGCTTTCATGGTCCAAAGGGAATTTGCATCATGCTTAAATTCTTGCAATAATCCATATATACTTGCATGCATTGTGTTTTAAGTTTTGCAGGTAATCCAGGAAGTAACCATTCTCCTAACGGGAGCAATCTTCGATCCGGTTTCCGTTCAACGTTCATATCTTGCAATTATTTCAAACGTAACAAACCACCGTCCGTTACCCATTCCCATCTGATAACCATTCAAATATCCATATCCATCCCCTAGATACATCCATTTACAATCCCGATATCATCCTGTCCAGAAAAGCTTGTCCGTTCCTACAACAACTCCATCGGTTTATTCCACCGTTAGATCCAGAACTACACATGGCCAAATTTCTATAAAACCAGGGATATGTAGGCAACTCAGAAACCAGGGTTCGGCCTATATTTTTCAAAATTACCCCATTCGGTCAAAATCGGTCATCATTTCTGTACTCGAAAACTCTTTCATCATTCCCGGATAAAGATGAGCAACTGTTGATACCCAAATTTTCCCCCATCATTCAAAATAATGCATATGCATTATCATTTGATTTATAAGCATACACAAGTATTTTTCATAATTTTCCATGATTTTTAAAGACTTTAAACCAACTTATTTCTGTATTTTTATTGTATAAATATCCAATAATTATCTCCAAATTATTTTATGATGATTTAATCATCTAAACTTATCATTTATACCAGCTAAATTGCTTATAACTACATTTGCATTTTAAAGGCTAAATTGCATATTTTGCAGTAATAGCCCACATGCATATATAATTATATTATTTATGCAAAAAATGATTTTTAAAATTTTTATAATGTTAAGAAGTTATTTTTAATCACTTTAGTGCACAAATAATATTTTTGATATATATTAATTACTTTTATAAATTATTTATTTATTAAACATTGGGTATTTAAAATTTGGCCCAAACCTTACCTATTTTCGGACCTAGACCACCCAGTCCCAACCCAATAAAATCTAAGCCCAAACCAAATAACCCCCAACCCAACCAATTAAACCAACACGACCCAAGACTCCCAGCCAATCGTGCCCGTTGATCTCTGAGATCAACGACCCATATTACCCCTTCCCTTTTAATTACCCTAACACTCCCCTAACCCTAAATCAATTTCACCATTCGCCACCTTTGAACTCTCTCAAAGCCCCTTCTATTTGTCAAACCCTAGCCGTCATTTCCCCCAAATCCCTCTCCTAATCCCACCAGACATGGGATTATACGACCATTTCTTGCCATATACGACTCTTCTCTGGTACTGGATACTTCTCTATACCACTTGCCTAAACATGGCAAACGGATCTCATCAGAATCGAACCAAAGTCGGTTCAACTTCTTGGCCTTTCTACTATTCCGTCTATGTTCATTCTTGTTCTATTATGGGTTTGAATCTCCGTGTATCTCTCTTGGTTCTTACTTACCCTAAAAATTAGGGTTTCAGATCTCTTTAGATCGAACCAAAAGTGGTTCGATTCTTTGATTTTAAGCAATGTTTCTGTCTATATTCATCTTATTCTATGCAACGTTTGATTTTTTTTTAGATTCTGCCGATTTTTGTACTTTCCCTAAAATTAGGGTTTTAAAATTTCTCTCTTTTCCTTACTGATTTTGATTTCATGTGATGCTCTTTCCTTTCTAGTGTTTGATTGATGATTTTCCTTGTTTGGGTGTTCGATTTCTACTGCTATATAAACCCCTCCCCATTCCCCTTTGGAGGAGGGCAGGGGAATCATTAAGAAATTTACTAAAAATAAAATTAAAGTTGCGTGCTCTTTGTTATCTAATACTCTTGCTCTATATTCTGGTTCCTGGCCGGCTGAAAGCCAAGGCCAGAAATTCTGGGTTCTTGCTCTTTGTTGATATTCATAACACTGTGGACTTCCGTTCTTTCTTGTTCTTCGCTTAACTGGTGAGTTACCAAACCTTTGTCATTTCATTCCTATTTACCTGTCATCAGTATATGTTTTCACTTCTGAAGATTGTGGTTGAATGCGTTTCTGGGCTGTTCTCGTGTGCAATTCTGACTGTCTTACTTCAATTTTAGGCTTTTCTAATCTTAATTCCATTATGTTTGTAGTTTGAGACATGTTTAAACTTGATTTGAGCTAATTAATTTCTTTTTAAGTCTGCCTAGCCTATGTGTTACTGATGTTTAGAACCTTTGCACTTTAGCCATCTCTTTAGTGTTTAAATTTTCTATTAACACTGTTACTTGAACATGCTTTCATATCCCCTTTTATGGATTAGATGACTAAGCATGAATGTATTCACTAAGTGTGTAGCATAAGTTTGTTTCTGAACTTGTTGTGATGACATGTAGCATGTTTGATCCTGTATGCTTCTATCATGTCTTGACTTCCTAATAGCTACCTTAATTTGTTCTTATTCTGTTAAGTTCTGTTGCCAATTGATATGATCCCTCCTTGGGACACTAGCATCTACACTTAGTATAATCTGAACCTTTTTCTTACTATGAGTATGTGTATATCAATCTTGCAAACCTGTCTTGTTAGTATATGCATTATGTGTTGAACTTGTTTTTCTGAAACTTTGTTAAGTCTGTTCTCAAAACCTAAGCATGTTCTACTACCTGTTCTATGTGCTCAACTTGAATCTGCTAGTATCCCTCACTGTTGTCCCTTAACCTTAGTCTATTCCCTTACTGCCTGGTTTTTTTTGAGTTCTTATTCTTAGCCGGCTGAAAGCCAAGGCTACTTAGGTTCTATCATTTGACCTCCCTAGTGTGAGCACTGCTCGGGGTCCAATTGAGACCCTTGTGAACTCCGACACACTAGGATTTTGTCCTTAGTCTTTCTCCGAATTTCCCCTATCAACCTACCTAGTGTGAGCACTGACCTGGGTTATTGAAGCCCTTTGGGAACTCTAACACACTAGGGTCTTGGGTCTATTTGCTCAACTCTGTTTTCTACCTATTGGATGAATCAATTGGTTTCTGGCAGCCTTATGTCAATGAAGATGTAATTTCTGGGCTGTTGTGAACCATGGGAATGAAGGCCTGGCCTGGCTGGGTATATCTTTGGGCCTGCTGTAGGCACACTATAGTTATTTTATTCTGTAATTTATGCCATTCATTGGGTCTGTAATAATGTTGTAATAACAATTGGGGGTATTAGTAAAACTGGCAAAATGGGGTTTATCTTAATACTTCCAGTGAAATGGGTAGAGATCCTGCCTATAGGTGCTCTACTTTGCTCAAATGTGTTATTATGCTCAAATGTGTTCAGTTATTATGCGTTAGAAATCCTGCCTACAGGTTCTCTACTTTGCTCAAATGTGTTCTGCTTTTACCTGTTAGAAACCATGCCTATAGGATATTAAATGACCAATATCTCAATGTGCACATGCATTAGGCTGTATTGTTAAGTTACATGCTACCTAATCTGCAATTTAGATACCATGTCAATAGGATCTAAAATCAGCCTCAGTTGTGACTATAGAAATCCTGCCTATAGGGTCTAAAACCAGTCTTAATTATTGTCCTGCTCGTTTCTTTCAAGTGCTAATGTTGAACTTTCAGCACTGTTTTGTTGCCACTATTAGAAAGTATATCTATAGGATTAAACTGAGTAATTCTGAGTATCTTCAATAGTTATCACTGCCAACTACCATATAAATCACCTAGATATCATGTCTATAGGTTAAATTGCTTATAATCTGTAATCAGCAGGCCGACTGTGTAGTCGCTTAGAAACTATACCTAAAATGTAATCTTGCTCTGAAACTGCCTGCAGAATCACCTGGAATCCATGACTATAGGATTTAAGACTCTATTAATTCTAAAATTATCACCCGCCTAATTTGTTTGCGTGCATTTGTTGTCTAAGTGTGGAGGCTAACTTGAGCCCTTAATTGCCTTCACATAAAGTCCAACTTATTTTCTATGTCGCCTAGTTTTATCATTTCTGAGCAGCTTAAGCTAAGTCTAGAAACCATCCAAAATAGAGGTCCAAACGCCTCCTGGGCCATAGGCATGGGATGGGTAGTGCACGCATAGGGCACGGTTTAGAATCAACTAGTGCGCTTTAGGTAAAAACTTAAAGATAGTAATCGGGTAGCAAGAGATGATAGTCTGTGCCCGCTGAATAATACGAGTAACACCCCACCTCGAGGGAGTTACAAAGTATTATTTATGTTGCACGGGGTGATCCTTTAGGCTAAAAAACTTAGGACACCCATCTTGTCTTTAAACCAATTATCTGTGTTTACTCAAGGACTTTCTAATAATGATTTTTCAAATTTCTTGTTTTTCTCTCTGACTATTTGACTAATTCATATAATTCAAGTTCGACCGGGACCCATAGTTGTGGACCTCTAAGAGTGCCTAACACCTTCTCTTCAAGGTAATTTGAGCCCTTACCTGATCTTTGGTGACGCAAACTGGTTAAATTAGAGTTATTTGCAAATAGGTGCCCTAACGGACCTCAAACTCGTTAGGTGGCGACTCTCTCTTTTAACACCTTCCTTTAAAAGAGTTGTCATGTGTCGAAACCCGATTTCACGAGAAAGAACAGGCACGACATCCGTACCCAACCAGATATCACGGCGCGAATCTCGGCTCGTATCAGTGATTGGCGTAACGTAAGATTTATATCTTTTTTAGAATTGTACTTAGGGTAAAACTCTGCTACTATATAAAGGGGAAAGATTATTATTCATGAACACATTGTAATATGCATATCAAGGCAATATACTCTTATTTTCTCTATTATTCAAAGTTCTTACTTCCATTCATCAGTTCTTCATTATTGTGAGCCTGGGATCGAAGGCAGGCATTGCATTAAGCTTTTATTGAGTCCGGGATCACTCCCCTTAATTGTTTTGGCAATTTATTACATCCTTTATCTGTTTAATCTAACATTATTTATCATTTATATTGAATTAATCTGCATATCCTTAAAACCACATATAAATTTAATTGTTATCCGTTTCTGAGGGCAAACAGTTTGGCGCCCACCGTGGGGATAAGGATAATAGTGGTAATTTGATACAAATTTCCATAACACACTCTATATTATACTTTTTCTTTGAGCTTTTAATTTCAGGTCAAATTAAAAATGTCAAACTCCCAATCTGCCCATTTGGACGTTGATGCTAAGTCCGGCCACCATGGCGAGAACAACAACGCGGTGCCCAGCAACGAGGTGTCCCCTATTGACCCTAATAGAGTCCCAGTCACATGTCCGATCGATGCTAACTCACACGTGGCTATCGAAGAAAACTTGCCTACTGACCCCGAAAACAGAATTTGCAGGGGAGCCCAGTTGATAGGCCGGAGTACACACGATGGCTAAGGTGATGGGATCAACTTGCGGGTGATCTTTGAAATGTTACAGGCTCAACAGGTAATATAGCCTAGTTGCAGAACCAATGTCGTGCCCCCAACAGCGTTGAGCTCGAACCATCCCAAGAAAATACTCGCAGAAATGAATAGGTCACAGAAAGGCCGGGTGAAGCAGAACCCGGGACCAACCCCGAGATAATAAAGATACTTGAGGAACTAACAAAAC
The DNA here is from genome assembly GCF_000390325.3 of Nicotiana tomentosiformis. NCBI lineage: Eukaryota > Viridiplantae > Streptophyta > Magnoliopsida > Solanales > Solanaceae > Nicotiana > Nicotiana tomentosiformis. The sequence goes on from NC_090819.1 coordinate 67,501,902, forward strand.
GGGTGGAATCGGGAGAAAAGGAAATCGAAGCCAACGACCAAAAAGTAGAGACCTATAACTCCAGAGTCGATCAAATCCCAAGAGCACCATCGATACTGAAGGGCCTGGATTCCAAGAAATTTGTCCAAAAGCCTTTCCCTTCGAGTGCAGCTCCGAAGCCGATCCCAAAGAAGTTCTGTATGTCCGAAATTCTAAAATATAATGGAACAGCTGATCCAAATGAACATGTGACCTCCTACACGTGTGCTATCAAGGGGAACGACTTGGAAGATGATGAAATCGAATCCGTTTTGCTGAAAAAGTTCAGAGATACCTTGTCAAAAGGAGCTATGATATGGTATCACAACTTACCCCCTAGTTCTGTTGACTCATTTGCTATGCTTGCAGATGCCTTTGTAAAAGAGCACGCCAGGGCTATTAAGATCAATACCAAGAAGTCAGACCTTTTCAAAGTAAAGCAAAGAGATAACGAGATACTCAGGGAATTCGTGTCGAGGTTTCAAATGGAACGGATGGATCTTCCTCCAGTCGCGGACGATTGGGCCGTTCAGGCATTCACCCAAGGACTCAACCCCCAAATCTCATTGGCTTCACAGCAGTTGAAACAAAATTTTATAGAATACCCGGCGATAATTTAGTTCGACGTCCATAATATGTATCAATGAAAAATTAGGGTCGAAGATGATAAGCTCGGGCCCCCTTCCGGATCCGTTTATCCCATCAGAACTAGTGGCAAATCCAAAAAAGTCGTCGATCATGAACCAAGATTGAACAACCATACAATGAAGATCGAAGGGGTAATGGGTCCGGACGCAACCCCGCGAGGAGTGAAAGAAGTAGCGATCGAGGTCATAATAACTGGGGACTCATGAGAAAAAATGATTTCGACAAACCCATCGGGTCTAAGGAGAAACCAAGGTTATCGGAGTACAACTTCAGCATCGATGCTACCGGTATCATATCAGCCATCGTACTCATCAAAGATACTGCAATCCAACATGCCCAAAGGGACCCCAAGCTAATGTGTAAGTATCATGGCACTCACGGCCATAGAACTGAAGATTGCCGACAACTGAGAGAAGAAGTAGCCCGGTTATTCAATAACGGACACCTGAGAGAATTTCTGAGTGATCGAGCCAAAAGTCACTTCAGGAATAGGGACTCCAACAAGCAGATTGAGCAAGAGGAACCTCAGCACGTCATTAACGTGATCATTGGTGGAGTTGATGTCCCCCAAGGGCTGATGTTAAAGCGCACTAAGGTGTCCATTACAAGGGAAAAGCGGACTCGAGATTATGTACCGGAGGGAACCGTATCGTTCAAAGACGAGGACGCTGATGGTATCACGCAACCACGTAAGGATTCATTGGTAATATCTATACTCATAAATAAATCTCGAGTTAAGCGTGTGTTAATTGATCCAGGTAGGTCGGTCAATATCATCAGATCGAGTGTCGGGGAATAGCTGGGTCTACAAGACCAAATAGTACATGCAGTCCGAGTTTTAAACGTATTTAACATAGCATGAAAAACTACTAAATGGGAGATAACCCTGCCGATAAACACCACTGGAACCATTCAGGAAACGAAGTTCTATGTGATCGAAGGAGATATGAGATATAATGATCTATTCGGAAGGCCATGTATTCACAACATGAGGGTAGTACCCTCGACACTACACCAGGCATTAAAATTCCCCACACCGGGAGGGATCAAGACAGTTTATAGAGCACATCCGGCCGTAAAACAAATGTTTGCGGTCGATGAGGTGACCCCTATATCAAAGTACCCAAGTTCGGTTACGAGGAAAGAAACCAAATATCAATCATCGACACCGGCCCCGACCGAACCAGAGAAGCAGGAGACATGCGAGGATGATGATTAGGGAGTCCCTAGGTTGTTCATAGTCCCTGACGATTCCGATTCCACCAAGTCAACGGTTAAGTAGCTGGAGCAAGTCACATTGATCGAGCACTTGCCTGATCAGAAGGTATACCTGGGCATGGGGCTTACTCTCGAGCTCAGGAAGAAACTCATTGAATTCCTTATAGCTAACATAGATTGTTTCGCTTGGTCCCACCTTGATATGACAGGGATCCTTCCAGAAATAACCACTCACAAGCTGAGCTTACACCCAAAGTTCCACCCGGTTAAATAGAAGAGGAGGCCTCAGTCCAAAGTCAAGCACGCATTCATCTAAGACAAGGTATCCAAACTCCTTAAAATATGTTCCATTCGGGAAGTTAAGTACCCGGATTGGTTAGCAAACATAGTAGTAGTGCCTAAAAAGGAGATAAATTAAGAATGTATGTAGACTACAAAGACTTGAACAAGGCATGTCCTAAAAACTCATTTCCTTCGCCTAACATTGATCGCACGATCAATGCGGCGGTCGGTCACGAGATACTCAGCTTTCTCGATGCCTATTCTGGGTACAACCAGATCCAAATAGACTCGGGCGACCAAGAAAAGACTTCCTTCATCACTAAATATGGCACCTATTGTTATAGCGTAATGTCTTTTGGACTAAAGAACGTTGGTGCCACTTACCAACGCCTAGTAAACCGGATGTTCGAAGAACAAATAGGAAAATCAATGGAGGTTTACATTGACGACATGTTAGTTAAGTACCTATAAGCAGAGGACCATTTAAATATTTGCGGGAAACGTTCAACATACTGCAGAAATACAATATGAAGCTGGACCAGGAGAAATGCGCATTCGGGGTCGGGTCCGGGAAGTTCCTTGGATTCATAGTGTCCAACCGGGAATCGAGATCAATCCCGACAAAATCAAAGCTATAGAAGACATCACTGTAGTGGACAATGTCAAGGCCGTTCAAAGGTTAACCGGGCGTATGGCCGCCCTAGGTCGGTTCATATCAAGGTCCTCCGATAAGAGCCATCGGTTCTTCTCATTATTTAAAAAGAAGAATAACTTTTCGTGGACCCCGGAGTGCCAGCAAGCTTTGGAAGAACTCCAACAAGCAGATTGAGTAAGAGGAACCTCAGCACGTCATTAACGTGATCATTGGTGGAGTTGATGTCCCCCAAGGGCTGATGTTAAAGCGCACTAAGGTGTCCATTACAAGGGAAAAACGGACTCGAGATTACGTACCAGAGGGAACCGTATCGTTCAAAGACGAGGACGCTGATGGTATCATGCAACCACGTAAGGATTCATTGGTAATATCTATACTCATAAATAAATCTCGAGTTAAGCGTGTGTTAATTGATCCAGGTAGGTCGGCCAATATCATCAGATCGAGTGTCGGGGAATAGCTGGGTCTACAAGACCAAATAGTACATGCAGTCCGAGTTTTAAACGTATTTAACATAGCATGAAAAACTACTAAATGGGAGATAACCCTACCGATAAACACCGCTGGAACCATTCAGGAAACGAAGTTCTATGTGATCGAAGGAGATATGAGATATAATGATCTATTCGGAAGGCCATGTATTCACAACATGAGGGTAGTACCCTCGACACTACACCAGGCATTAAAATTCCCCACACCGGGAGGGATCAAGACAGTTTATAGAGCACATCCGGCCGTAAAACAAATGTTTGCGGTCGATGAGGTGACCCCTATATCAAAGTACCCAAGTTCGGTTACGAGGAAAGAAACCAAATATCAATCATCGACACCGGCCCCGACCGAACCAGAGAAGCAGGAGACATGCGAGGATGATGATTAGGGAGTCCCTAGGTTGTTCATAGCCCCTAACGATTCCGATTCCACCAAGTCAACGGTTAAGTAGCTGGAGCAAGTCACATTGATCGAGCACTTGCCTGATCAGAAGGTATACCTGGGCACGGGGCTAACTCTCGAGCTCAGGAAGAAACTCATTGAATTCCTTATAGCTAACATAGATTGTTTCGCTTGGTCCCACCTTGATATGACTGGGATCCTTCCAGAAATAACCACTCATAAGCTGAGCTTAGACCCAAAGTTCCACCCGGTTAAACAGAAGAGGAGGCCTCAGTCCAAAGTCAAGCATGCATTCATCTAAGACAAGGTATCCAAACTCCTTAAAATAGGTTCCATTCGGGAAGTTAAGTACCCGGATTGGTTAGCAAACGTAGTAGTAGTGCCTAAAAAGGAGATAAATTAAGAATGTATGTAGACTACAAAGACTTGAACAAGGTATGTCCTAAAAACTCGTTTCCTTTGCCTAACATTGATCGCACGATCAATGCGGCAGTCGGTCACGAGATACTCAGCTTTCTCGATGCCTATTCTGGGTACAACCAGATCCAAATAGACTCGGGCGACCAAGAAAAGACTTCCTTCATCACTAAATATGGCACCTATTGTTATAGCATAATGTCTTTTGGACTAAAGAACGTCGGTGCCACTTACCAACGCCTAGTAAACTGGATGTTCGAAGAACAAATAGGAAAATCAATGGAGGTTTACATTGACGACATGTTAGTTAAGTATCTATAAGAAGAGGACCATTTAAATATTTGCGGGAAACGTTCAACATACTACAGAAATACAATATGAAGCTGGACCAGGAGAAATGCACATTCGGGGTCGGGTCCGGGAAGTTCCTTGGATTCATAGTGTCCAACCGGGAATCGAGATCAATTCCGACAAAATCAAAGCTATAGAAGACATCACTGTAGTGGACAATGTCAAGGCCGTTCAAAGGTTAACCGGGCGTTTGGCCGCCCTGGGTCGGTTCATATCAAGGTCCTCCGATAAGAGCCATCGGTTCTTCTCATTATTGAAAAAGAAGAATAACTTTTCGTGGACCCCGGAGTGCCAGCAAGCTTTGGAAGAACTCAAACAGTAACTTTTGAGGTCACCTTTGCTTCATACTCCGAAGGCAGACGAGCAGTTGTACCTGTACTTAACGGTATCCGAGATAGCAGCAAGTGGAGTCTTAGTCCGGGAGGAGGAAGATACGCAATTTCCTATATATTATGTTAGTAGGACTCTAGACGAGGCCGAAATAACGTATCCTCACCTCGAGAAATTGGCGCTCGCTTTACTAAGCGCCTCGAGGAAGTTAAAGCCATATATTTAATGTCATCCCATATGTGTCGTAACTACTTACCCATTGAGGAACATAATGCGCAAACCAGAACTCTTGGGGTGGTTGGCCAAATGGGCAGTAGAAATTAGCGGGTACGATATCAGATATTGACCCCGAACCGCCATCAAATCTCATATTTTGGCAGACTTCGTGGCCGACTTCACGTCGGACTTAATACCCGAAGTTGAAAAGGAATTGTTGTTAACCTTGGGGACCTCCTCGGGGATTTGGACCCTCTTTACGGATGGTGCCTCGAACGCAAAATGGTCTGGACTCGGCATCATGTTGAAGTTGCCCACGGATAACGTAGTTAGGCAATCTATTAGAACTGTGAAATTGACTAACAATGAGGCCAAGTATGAGGCCATTATTACAGGTCTCGAATTGGCTAAGAGCCTGGGGGCCTAAGTGATCGAAGCTAAATGCGATTCCTTCCATGTGGTAAATCAAATCAATGGGACATTCGAAGTGAAAGAGGAACGAATGTGAAGATACTTGGGATAAACTACAAGTAATGCTACATCGATTCAAGGAATGGACTCTACAACACGTGTCACGGGATCTAAATAGCGAAGCTGATGCTCTGGCTAACTTGGGGTCATCGGTTGATGATGATGAGTTCAGCTCGGGAACAGTAGTAGAACTCATGAAATCGGTAGTGGAAGAAATCCATGCCGAGATAAACTCGACAAGTTTAACCTAGAACTGGAGAAACAAGTATATAGATTACTTGAGGACCGAGAAGCTTCCCTCGGATCCTAAATAATCAAGATCTCTTTGCACGAAGGCGGCCAGGTTTAGCCTGTCCGAAGATAGCACTTTGTTTAGAAGAACGATCGATGGCCCACTTGCCATACGTCTGGGACAGGGAGACACTGAATATGTTTTAAGGGAAGTTCACGAAAGCACTTGCGGGAACCATTCGGGGGCATAATCGTTGGTTCGTAAGATAATCAGAGCCGGCTATTACTTAATCGACATGGAGAAAGATGCAAAGTAGTTCGTGTGAAAATGCGACGGCTGTCAGAGGCACGCACCAATGATCCACCAACCCGGGGAGTTGCTACACTCAATCTTGTCGCCCTGGCCGTTCATGAAATGCGCAATGGACATCGTCGCTCCCCTACCATGGGCGCCCGGTAAGGATAAATTTATACTATTTATGACTGACTATTTCTCTAAATGGGTTGAAGCTCAAGCATTTGAGAAGGACCGGGAAAATGAAGTCATCGACTTCATTTAGGACCACATCATATGCCGGTTCGGTATACCGGTCGAGATAGTATGTGATAACGGGAAGCAGTTCATTGGCAGCAAAGTAAGCAAATTTTTCGAGGACCATAAGATCAAGAAGATCTTGTCAACACCCTATCACCCTAGTGGGAACGGGCAGGCGGGCTCGACGAACAAAATAATCCTTCAAAACCTTAAGAAAATGTTTTCTTATGCCAAAGGGAAATGGAAGGAAATCCTGCCCGAAGTCTTGTGGGCATATCGCACAACCTCAAAATCCAGTATCGGGGCCACCCCATTTTCGTTGGTCGACGGTGCCGAAGCACTAATACCGGTTGAGGTGGAAGAATCGAGCCTCAGGTTTCGGTATGCAATCGAAGAATCTAATGTCAAGGCTGTGAGAACGAGCCTAGAACTACTGGATGAGGGATGCGAGGCCACTCTAGTTCGGCTGGTCGCCCAAAAATAGCGGATAGAAAGATATTACAACCGAAGAGCCAACCTCCGACATTTCAACATCGGGGCCGTAGTATTAAGATGAGTAACACAGAACACCCGGAACCCGAACGAAGGGAAGATAGGACCAAATTGGGAAGGTCTGTATCGAGTCATTGGGATTACCGGTAAAGGTTCGTACAAATGAAAGAAAGTTTATACGAACCTTAAAACACAACTACTAAATAACTGGAACGTGACCCACTTAAAACGATACTACTGCTAAGGTATGCCATCATTCATTTTCTTTTATTTTGTCTAACACTTGCAGGCAACATCCGAAGGATAATGTAGCTGATTAGGCCTGAAAGCGCGTGTTGCACTCTTTTTCCCTTGAAACGGTTTTGTCCCAAATGGGGTTTCCGGCAAGGTTTTTAACGAGGCAATAATAAATTGTGCTAACTTAGAGTTGAAGACCGATTTTAAATTGGAGTCAATGGTCGCATCAATAGTATCAGAGTCCACTTGAAGATCGACCTCGAATACTGGGGGCCATCACCCTCGGGTCATGATTTTTAGAAAGGAAGGAAACTCTGTGCTCGAACAATCTAGGCTCGGTGGTTAGGATTCATTGTAAGGGCCAAACGGTCAAATAAACCGTGCCCGATTAGGTCACACCGGCCATAATACGAGCTTTTATATAATCTTGTACGTTATGTACATAAATGAAAGAAAGTTTATACTTTGCTAACAAATATTTTTTGCTTCTTAAAAGTATCGAGCCTAAGGGCTACTCCTACCCGAGAACTATCGAGCCCAATGGCCACCCCTATCCGATCTCAAAGGGCTACCCCCACTTGGAGACTACCGTCCTAGATAAGTTCAGATGTCTCGGGTTATTGAAACCCAGAGGCACAAAATCTATTAGGCAGTGCCCAAACCTAAATGGCTGCAGCCACCCTAAAAATGGTTCGGAGACGTCCGGCGACCGGAATCAAAACATAAGGCCTTCAATAAAATTCCAAACCTGTTCAAAGGTTACCCTTGGCAAAATTATAGTCTAAAAACATTTAAACAAGCATCTTGGGGAAAGCTTCCAGTCACTCCGAGGCCCCATAAGTTTCAAGCAAAACTTGCATCGAGGACAAGTCTTGTTCGGACCTCCGAAAAATAACTTATTACTACATTTTATTCCGTGCTAAGGCATTTGAAATCTTTGCAATTGTAAAAAGGATGCTAAAGGTAATAGACTTGAAAATTTCCAAAACGGAAAAAACTTTATATATATATATATATATATATATATTCCAGAATGTCTTTACAAAGGCCAATGAAAATGGCCTCAACAAAATAAATGTACAAGATGCAAAAATAAAGACAAAAGTTCCTAAGGCACCTACACCTGATCTTCACCAGAACCCTCCTTATCACTAGAGCCATCAGGGCCTTCTTCATCTTCTGGTTCGTCGGAGCCCTCAGAGACTTCTTCATCCTCGGGTTCAGCCAGCTTCTTGGCATCAAGCTCGAGCTTTTTCGCCTCCTCGATCTCGACTGACATGTCGAAGCCTCGGGCATGGATCTTTTCGAGGGTCTCCCTCCGACATTGTTGCCTCACGTACTCGGCAGTAGTTTTCAGGCGAGCTTCGGCTGCTTCGACATCAGCCCTAAACTGGGCCACCATCTCTTCCGCATCGGCCCTGGTTTCTTCCGACTTGGACCTCGTTATTTCAAGCTCCTTGCCAAGGCATCCCGTTCAGCAATGGTCGAGCCCAGTTGAGCTTAAAGGTCCTCGTTTTGTCGAGCTTGTGCATCGGCCTTCTCTTTTGCCACTCAAAGTTGAACTTCTACCAATGCCAGTTGTGCCTGGGCGGTCTCCTTCTCCGATGTCAGCCGGTCCATTTTTCCCTTCCAAACATCGGCCATGACTTGGACCTCATTCATTTTAGCTAGGAGTTGGTCGATCCGGTCAATCTTCTGCTGAATCTGCGAAGTTTGGTTGTTAGTCGCCATGGCTAAGTCTTCATTGCTAACTTCAAAAATCTTTACCTTTTTGACCAAGTCGGCATGCTCCTTCTTAGCCGCATCCGACTCGACTTGGAGATTATTGACGACCCCTTTGTGTTGCTCGCTGAGAAGCTTATACATGTCTTTTTTCTCGACAAGTTCCTTGACCTCAGCCTCGAGCTAGTTAACCTCGGTTGGGTATCAAAGAAATATTTCGTGATGGAGTACCGAGGCCTGCGAAAGGGTAAAAGAAACAAGACATGAGAAATATCAAGGACTAAGTCAAAGGTTGAAAGAGTGTAATGATACCATACCCGATTCAGTGCTTGTTGCGCCTCGATGAACATACACGGTACGTCCACCTTGTTCATTTTTGCCTGATCTTCTTTGGTCACCAGGCTGGCTCGCTACTCCCACGGGAGCAGAAAGAACTCGGGCATACTCTAAGACAGTTATGATTAACTTTTGGCATGAGTTTAGCCCCCCGACCTCTGAAGACGGATCCTTTCTTGACACTTCCAGATCGCCCAGCCCGGAAAAGTCTTCTAAGACAGACGAGTCCACGACGTCAAAAAAGGAATGAAGGGGATCGTCCACGCCATGAGCCCCTTCATTAGATTTCTCCTTCCTTTCTTGGGCTTCTTCGAGCATAGACTCGGTATAAGAGGGCGTCCCCGAGATATCAATTAAAATGGGCACTTCCTTCGGTACAGAAACGGCATCCTGAGAAGTTTCACCCCTGGGATTCGTGTTGGCTTTCTAAGTTGAAGGGGAGTCGGTCTCGCGAGTCTCCCCCTCAGATGCCTCCCAATCCCCGGTATAGGTGGTCGTCCTATGAGTTACGAAGATAGATTCCTCCTCCGGCTCGTCCCTAAGCCGAAGGAGGGAGTTGAAGGCAGGCACACGGGAGCTAGAGCCCCTCCTAGGCTTGCGGAGCACTAGCTTCTTCGATTTCTTTGCCTCGGAGCTCGGGGAGCTCGAGGACTTTCTTTTTCTTTTCTTCTTTTCTTCTTTCTCTCCGTGGAGGCAACGGAGGGATCAACGGTTGGGGGCACATCTTCGTCCCCTTCCGAAGGCCTATGTTCTGTGGTCTTAGGCAAACCTACAATGATAAAGAAGAGGGATTAGTGTAATATAAAATGGAGATGTAATGTTGGCTATTCGGGAAGAGACCTTACCATGAGAACGGGCTTCCCATTGGCCCTTTGAGAGTCCGTGCCACGTGCGCTCGAAGAAGGACATCTGAGTGCAGATGCCCTCGATCCATTCCTTTAACCGGGGGACCGCATTTGGAACCCGAGCAACAGCTGCACAACCACAAACATAAATGAGAAGATCGAAATAAAGAAGAAATTTTGATGAAGGAATTGCACTTATGAGACGCATTCCATTCCTCGGGGAATGACATGAATTTTGGGGGGATCAAATCCCCGGTCTTCACTCGGACAAAGCGTCCCTGCCAGCCATGGTCTCGGTCTTCGTCGATACTGAAGAAGGGGGCCTTGCTGGCCCGGTGTGTAAGCTTGATCAAACCCCTCGAAGCATCTGGGGACTGTATAATCGGAGCAGGTGGTTGATCGTGAACCGACAAGATTCGGTCTTGTTCACAAAGAAACGAAGGAGGGTAACGATCCTCCATAGTGATGGATGGATCTGCCCGAGGCGCACTTCGTACCTCTTGCAAACTTCCAGGACGATCGGGCCCACCGAGCCCAATGTGAAGGGATAAGTGTAAACACTTAAGTACCCATTCACATAGGTATTAACGACGTCTTTGGGCCCGGGGACTACCACATCCTTTCCTTCCCAACCGCAATCCTTACAAACTATGGGAAGAATGTACTCGGTCACCAAACATACATATCTCGAGAACCCTTCGCCTCAGGGCTATTTGCGCGAGAGATTCTCGACCTTGAAGTCGTCAGTAATCGAACAACCCCCGGGGATAAACGCCGACAAAGGAGGATCGGGGGCCGGTTCGCTAACAACCATGACAGGAGAAGCCGCTTCGAGGGACACCACCTCGGGGGTGACCGCTTCAGTACTAGCGGCCGGCTGGAAAGATGAAGAGGCAACTTGTTGAGGAACGATTTTCGATGTTTTGCTATTGTCATTTGAGAGAGTTTGAAAATTTGATGAATAAACAAGAAGCTTTGGAGAAATGGGTTTTGGAGATGAAGAACAGTGTATGAAGATTTGAAGAAGTTTTTGGTAGAAATCTGAAAATTGTTATAAAGATTGAAGAACAGGGATGAAGATTTGAAGATTTGATAAAGGTTTTGACAATGGTTAATGGCTCGAATATAGTGGTTTGATCGGAAAGAAGAAAAAGGAAAAAGGAAGGGGGCTTTTATAGGGAAACAGTCGATGCTTCGCATTCGGAGGCAACCTTCCGGTAAGCGACACATGTCCAAAGTCAGAACGACGCGATTGATGGGACGTTTTGGTTCCCCATCGTAACTTACGAATGAAGGAACCAGAGTCATCTATCGTTTCCTATCGTTTCGGCTAGCCTACTCTTTGACAAGCGAGGGGACTATCTGTATTTGGGTAAAACCAAGCCCGTCGCATGACTCGACTTCTCGGTGAGCCGAGCGGAGTGGGAAGATGACCGTTACGTATCAGAGTCAGAACGAAGAACCCCTCGTATCAGGGATCGGGCAAACACCTACCATCGGGGATATCGAAGCCATGTCCTTGAGGTTCGATTTAAGGGTTGAGACTTCGAAGAGCATCACCGAGCAGATGTACACGACTAACAAAGGGCTGTGATATCTGTACCTAATCGGATATCACGGCGCGAATCTCGGCTCGTATCAGTGATCGGCATAACAAAATATTTTTACCTTTTTTAGAATTGTACTTAGGGTAAAACTCTCCTACTATATAAATGGGAAGGATTATTATTCATAGATACATTGTAACATGCATATCAAGGTAATATACTCTTATTTTCTCTGTTATTTAAAGTTATTACTTCTATTCATTAGTTCTTCATTATTGTGAGCCCGGGATCGAAGGCGGGGCATTCCATTAAGCTGTTACTGAGTCTGGGATTACTCCCCTTAATTGGTTTGGCAATTTATTACATCCTTTATCTGTTTAATCTAACGTTATTTATCATTTGAATTGAATTAATCCGTATATCCTTAAAACCATATATAAATTCAATTGTTATCCGTTTCTGAGGGTAAACAGTTAGATTATTAATTCTTTGATTATTCGTTTCGTAATTATTGCTTATTTCAAAGTTGTTGAATATTATTGGAAGTTGAAGTTTGGTATTGTGGCACCATATTTGAAGTTAAATTTATTCAAATTCATATTATCATTATTATATGGTGAGGAAGAGAGTAAAATCACGAAGGGTGATGCCGTGTCATTGCATTTACATTATCATTATTACATGGCGAGGAAGAGAGTAAAAGCACGAAGGCTGATGCCATACCTTTTCATTTACATTATCATTATTACATAGTGAGAAAGAGCGTAAGAGTACCAAGGGTGATGTCGTGCCCTTTTATTTATTTTATTATTATATGGTGAGGACGAGAGTAAAAGCAGGAAGGGTAATATCATGCCATTATATTGATATTATTGCATGGTGAGGACGGGAGTAAAAGCACGAAGGGTGATGCCGTGCTATTTTCATATCATTGGTTTGACTGATTTTTTTCGGTTTTGGTGATTACTTGGTCATTTCGTGATTTCATACCTGTCGTAGTTGTTATATCTTACCCTTTTCGCATATCCCCCTCCCCCCCGAGTTGGTACGCTATCGTTCTCTGTTATTATTGCTGCTTTATATACACTTGTACATGTTTATTTACGTAGGTGTCTTGTCATAGCTTCGTCACTGCCTTATCGAGGTTAGGCTTGACACTTACGGAGTACATTGGATTAGCTGTACTCATACTATACTTCTGCACTTCTTATGCAGATACTGGTATTGGTCCCAGCAGTGCGTGAGGTGCATCAACTCGGATCATTGCATATGGAAACTCGAGATAGATCTGTTGGCGTCCGCAAACCTTGAAGTCCCCTTCCTTTTCCCACATTTACTGTTCATTTCTTTCGAAACAATTGTATTTATTTCAGACTTTGCTTGTAGACTTCTAGTTGCTCGTGTACTCGTGACTCCAGATTTATGGGAGTAGATATTATCACGTGATTTATATCAGTATTGTGTTAGACTGGGTTTCTATTTCTCGTTGTATATCACTATTGTGTTTTTAACTGTTAAAATTGGCTATTTAATTATTTCACATTGACTTGCCTAGCAAGTGGATATTAGGCGCTATCACGACCCCGAGGTTGGGATTCCGGGCCGTGACATTTTACATTGTTCAAATTATATGGAAAAACTTAACAAGCATAGTTTAATTAATTTTAAAGTCCCAAATATTTAAAAGATTATTAAATGACTATTTTATCTAATGCGAACTCTATTTTAAAGGATAAAAAAGGCGAACGATATTTCGATGGGGCCTTCGTGCTTTAAATATAGTACTAGTCTCTGTATACGAGTTATTGCACGTAAATTTTTAGTCAATTATATATATAGTGATAGAACAATAAATTATATTTTAAATAAATTATATACAAGAAGAAAGAGTCGTAGTGATGCAATTGACATGAAAAACAATATATAACAATTTTTTTAAATGCTGAAAATCAATGTTAGCACATTAACGTATACTTGATTTCAAAATGACTGAATTTTATCTGAACCGATAAAGATAACCAATTTAGCTAAGTTTACTATATGATACTTGCATTTTATTAATCTTGAATTATGAAATTTGTCTGTTTAGATTTGTCGAATGTCCAATTTATTTTCACAATCTCCACCCAAAGTCAAGCTAATATGATGCAATACGCCAGTCTTATGTTTAGAGTACGCACACAATTACTCTTGATAATAATAAACTAACAACTCATAATAAATCATAGACACCCGAATACCTATATACCATATTAGCCGATCAATCTCATAAAACTTCCGCATCTGTCACATAATATATATTCATTCAAAAGACCACATAATGGTTTATTTTCCTCTCAAAGTTTCAAGTATTGTAAACCTCTACCTGTCAGCTTTGCCTCTGGCTATATTCTAGATCAAGGAACTGAGAAAAAAAAATTTCAACTCCATACCATGAGATCTTCTCAAACACGATCGTGAGTTTTAACAAAGAGATAACAAACTTAAAATTGCAGTGATTAGAATTATGCCATGAAAATAAAAAACTCGAAGTTAGGTATCAACACATGGAAACAAACTATAAAACATAAAGCAAAATTGTTAGGTAAGATAGAATGTTATACAAAAAATGTGGAAACGAAACAGAGAGGATATCAGAGGTACACAGAGAGCAATCAGATGTCTTTTCTCGACTACACACAAAAAAAAAACGTCAAAAGTCTAATTTCAAAATATTAATCAATTCCAAACAAAGAGTTTTTATCTTCTAATGTTAAGTACATTTTAATACTAGCGTAACAATATTAACGTCAATCAAACATCTATAGACACAACATATATAGTAACAAACCAACATTAGCTTCAATCTAAATTTCTTAATTCTATAGAAACATAGAGACTATGCACATAAAATTTACCTTCACTATTCCACTCTTTTGATAAAATCTTGAGTAACCAATTTAGTTGATGTTGCTTTCTAGGCCTTGTTTCTTCATTGTCTGTATTCTGTACATATTGATTTCTCGCTACAGATCTTTAGACCCTTCTCATTGAGCTGCCTAATAGCAAATTTACTACAATAAAAATAATAGAAAATTCATATCACAAACCAATTCTGAGAATGCACAAAAAAGGTAGAATTAATAACTAATACTAACTGCATCGCCCCATATAATAAGCATGGATACATCCTAAATTTGTTACTACTTGTTATTATCAAATTTCTTTCAACGCTTCATGGCCTTGCTTCTTTAGCCGCCAACATGGGCTTCTTGCTTCAGCGAGTTATTTCTCTCCCTGTGGTTAAAGCTGGTACTATATATAGGAGTATTAAACTTAATATATGAAGATATAAGTGGTTTGTTGGTCATTGATCGCCAAGTTTCACTTGAACATCTAGTTCAAATAGAACAAGAAAAGGAAATCCAAAGTTTCAGTCGTAATTCAATCAAGTTTTTACCCATGCAAGCTTTAAAAGTGCATGTAATAGCTTCTCACGTTAGACTTTGACTTGGACACAATAATAGCTCTATATATATATATATATATATATATATATATATATATATATATATATATATATATATATTAGATAATCGTCATAGCATGTGCATATCAAATTAAAGTCCAAAAAGAATTTTATTTCATCAAATTTATACTAAATGAGTTGAAATCAAATTCCTAAATATTTGGTGATATTTTAGATATTGGTGCGGAACGTCAAATTAAAGTCCAAAAAAATAAATTAACTTTTAAAGGACATAAAAATCAGTCAATATTTAAGAGTTATTTTTGTCGTTCAACATTTAGCATAAAAGATTCGTACTTTTATAATAACTAGTCTCTATGTACGTACTTTGCACGTAAATCTTCAGTCAATTATTTACATAGAGGAGCAAAAAATTAAACTTAAGGAAAATTATATACGAGAAATACGTTTGTTTGAAGATATAGTCTTTTTTAATAAGTTTGATGTATCTTCAGTCCATTATTTGCTTTTTAAAATAAATTTTATTTTCTATTATATTTTTCAATTTTTAAACAATTATTTTTAACCAAAAGAAGCAATTTTTGAAGATATGGTCATAAGTCATTTAAACAATTCACCTCAATTTATACGATAAAAATTGAGTAATTACATATATGTATTATAACCTCTAGAGTTTTCATAGAGCAATTTAAATACAATAAGATTAAGATAAACTCAATCGTAATAAATAACATCACATTATCAACAAAACTCAAATACATTAGAAGACCAAAAAAAAAAAGACTATGTGTATAAAACCCTATCAATATTTTTGCATCGATTCAAAGAAATAAAAAATTAAACACAAAACTTACACTTCATAGACAAATTAAAAAGCTATACTTTTGTCATATTAATATGTCTATGTGTTGTCTTTTGACAAATAATTATCTCTTCTAGAACCCTGTACGTAAAACTTACACAAAGTAATATATATATATATATATATATATATATATATATATATATATTTTGGTCACGACCCGAAATTTTTACCTTCGGGACCGTGATGGCACCTAACATTTCACTTGCTAGGCAAGCCAACGTTAGAATAATCTTAACTATTTTTAAACAAATTAAATTAAACGGAAGACAATTACTAAAATAAAGTGCGGAAGACCATAAATACCGAATCATTAAAATACATCCCCGAATCTAGTCTCACAAATGTACGAGCTACTTGAATAATACAAATAAAGGTCTGAATAAAATTCAAGCTGTTTGAAAGATAGTACACAGCTAAGATAAGATAGAAGGAAACTTCAGAACTGCGGACGCTGTGCAGTTATACCTCAAGTCTCCTCTTGGTAGCTGAATCCGAGCAAGTCTATGGTACTCCGCTGGGACCAACTCCAAAATCTATACAAGAAGTGCAGAGTGTAGTATGAGTACAACCGACCCCATGTACTCCGTAAGTGTCGAGCCTAACTTCGACGAAGTAGTGACAAGGCTATGACAAGACACATACATAAACAACCTGTACAAGCATATACAAATACGAAGCAACAATAATACGTTAACAATTTATAAATTTGGGAAGGGACATGCGAAGGGGAATGATATGGAAATTTCAGCAGGAGGAGTGTCACGTAGCAGCCAATTAATTCATCAATAAAAAAATGAGCAGCTGATAATATAAAAATGGCACGGCACCACCCTTCGTGCTTTTACTCTCATTCTTCTCATAAATTTATAAATAAATAATAAGATTGGCATGGCGTCACCCTTCGTGCTTTAACTCTCTTTTGGCATGGCATCACCCTTCGTGCTTTAACTCTCTTCTAGCACGGCATCACCCTTCGTGCTTTTACTCTCAACCTCACCAAATAAATAAATAGAACGGTACGGCATCACCCTTCGTACTTTTACTCTCAGCCTCACCAAATAAATAAATAGAACGGTACGGCATCACCCTTCGTGCTTTTACTTTCAGCCTCACCAAATAAATAAATAGAACGGCACGGCATCACCCTTCGTGCATTAAACCTCTCATAATATATACGACATCACCCTTCGTGCATTAAACCTCTCATAATATTCACGGAATCACCCTTCGTGCTTTTACACTCTTCTTCACAAAATAAATAATGCATGCACAGCATCACCCTTCGTGCTTTATACTCCTCCTCACAAATCACAGAATCAACAACACCGGATAGATATGAGTATCATAAAGAAACCAGTATTTGACCCATAATCAATAGCACAATGTAACCTCAACCTTGAATCAATATTCGAAAGTTACCAAATCTCAGTGAAACCAGATATAAGTCACCCAACATTTTAAATAACCCGCTAAGCATGGATAGTAGAATTTAAGGCTACAAAATAGAGAAGAATAGAATTTCACTCGCATGCTATGACTCGACAACTATGCATAGATGCTCGTCACCTCACCTATACATCGTATTTAACAACCAAACACGTAGAAAATGAACACATAATACCTATTCCCTCAAGCCAAAGTTAGACACGATACTTACCTCGCTTTGAAGGCCACTTAATTCTCAATCACAGCTTTTCCTTTGGAATTCACCTCCAAACCACTCGTATCTATTCAAAAATGACTCCATAATATCAAACATTACTAAAGGAATCAACTTTAATGAATAATTACAGATTTTCCAAAATTTTCTCCAAAAAGTCAAAAATCGACCCCGGGCCTGCTTGGTCAAAACTCGAGGTTCGGACCAAAATCCATTTACCCATTCACCCCCGAGCCCAAATATGTAATTGGTTTTGGAATCCGACCTCAAATTGAGGTCTAAATCCCCAAATTTCCGAAATCCCTAGTTTCTACCATAACCCCTAATTCTACCATGAAAACTCTAGATTTTAGGTTGATAATTCAAGAATTGTAATGGGTAATTGAAAGAAAATGGTTTAGAATCACTTACCAACACTTTGGGAAAGAAATGACTCTTGAAAAATCGCCTCACACCGTTTGGTTTTTGAGAAAAATGAATTTTTGGCCAAATCCCGTGTTTGGATTCTATAAAGTGCTGGGCGACAGTGTTCATCGCGTTTGCGAGACAATGCTCGCGCTCGCGTGGGCTACCTTCCCTGGTCTTCGCGTTCGCGAGTCATTGTTCGCGTTCGCGATGAAGAAAAGGCTGACTCCCCCTCCCTAGTTCCTAACACTACGCGTTCGCGATGGGCTTGTCGCGTTCGCGAAGGGTAACGCCCCCATCGCTTCACGTTCGCGACCAAGCCTTCGCGTTCGCGAAGAAGAAATCCCGGCCTCATCAGTTTACAAATCGCGTTCGCGAGAGGACCTTCGCGAACGCGAAGAAGGATATGCCAGAACCCAGACTCTGCAGAAAAAAACCAGATTTTCAAAGTCCAAAATATCTCGTGGCCTATCCGAAACTCACTCGAGCTCTCGGGGCTCCAAACCAAGCATGCACGCAAGTCTAAAAACTTCATACGAACTTGCTCGCGCGATCAAAGTGCCAAAATAACACCTAGAACACCGAATTTAGCACCAAATCAAATAAAATTCTCAAGAACACTTTAAAATTACTATTTTCTCAACCGAAGGTCCGAATTACGTCAAATCAACTCCGTTGCTCACCAAATTTCACAGGCAAGTCTTAAATATCATAATGAACCTGCACCGGGCTCCGGAACCAAAATACGGACCCGGTACTCACAATGCCAAACATCAATCAATTCATAAAAATAATTAATTTTCAGACTTTTAATTTTCATTAAAATTTCATAACTCAAGCTAGGGACCTCCGAATTCGATTCCGGGCATACGCCCAGGTCCCATAATTCAATACAGACCCACCGGAAATGTCAAAATACGGATCCGTGCCCGTTTACCAAAAAGGTTGACCGAAGTCAACAAAAATTAACTTTTAAGGCAAAAATTCTTATTTTCATTAGTTTTCAACATAAAAGCTTTCCGGAAACATGCCCGGACTGCGTACGTAAATAGAGGAAGGTAAAAATGATATTTTTAAGGCTTAAGAGCGCAGATTCGAGTTCTAAAATATAAGATGACCTTTTGGGTCATCACATTCTCTACCTTTAAAACAACCGTGCATCCTCGAACGGACATAGAAAAGTACCTGGTGAAAAGGTGGGGATATCTACTCCGCATATCGGACTCGAACTCCCAAGTAGCTGCCTCAATAGGATGACCTCTCCACTGCACTCGAACTGAAGGGTAAATCTTTGATCTCAACTGGCGAACTTGCCGGGCTAAAATAGCCACCGGCTCCTCCTCGTAAGTCAAATCCTTGTCCAACTGGACAGAGCTGAAATCTAATAATGGGACACATCACCGTGATACTTTCGAAGCTTGGACACATGGAATACCAGATGAATAACAGCTAAACTAGGTGGCAACGCAAGCCTGTAAGCCACCTCTCCCACTCTCTCCAGAAACTCAAAAGGTCCGATATACCTAGGGCTCAACTTGTCCTTCTTCCCGAACCTCATTACACCTTTCATGGGTGATACCCGAAGTAACACTCTCTCTCCGACCATAAATGCAACATCACGAACTCTACGGTCGGCATAACTCTTCTGCCTAGACTGAGCTGTGCGAAGTCGATCCTGAATAATCTTGACCTTATCCTAGGCATCCTGTACTAAGTCTGTGCCCAACAACTGAGCCTCTCTCAGCTCGAACCACCCAACTAGCGACCGACACCACCTACCATATAATGCCTCATAGGGAGCCACTGAATGCTCGACTGGTGGCTGTTGTTGTAGGCGAACTCTGCAAGAGGCAAGAACTGATCCCAAGAACCTCCAAAATCTGTGACACAAGCGCGGAGCATATCCTCCAAGATCTGAATAGTACGCTCAGACTGCCCGTCCGTCTAAGGATGGAATGCTGTGCTCAACTCAACCCGCGTACACAACTCACGCTGTACTGCCCTCCAAAAGTGCGAGGTAAACTGCGTACCTCGATCAGAAATGATAGACACGGGCACACCGTGAAGACGGATGATCTCCCGAATATAAATCTCTGCTAACCGCTCCGAGGAATAGGTAACTGCCAAAGGAATAAAGTGCGCTAACTTAGCCAGCCTGTCCACAATGACTCAAACTGCATCGAACTTCCTCTGAGTCCGTGGGAGTCCAACAATAAAATCCATAGTGATACGCTCCCACTTCCACTCAGGAATATCTAACCTCTGAAGCAAACCACCGGGTCTCTAATGCTCATATTTCACTTGCTGACAATTCAAGCACCGAGCCATGTAAGCAACTATATCTTTCTTCATCCTCCTCCACCAATAATGCCGCCGCAGGTCCTAGTACATCTTGGCAGTGCCCGGGTGAATAGAATACCAAGAACTATGAGCATCCTCAAGGATCAACTCACGAAGCCCATCCACATTAGGCACACAAATACGACCCTGCATCCTCAAAACTCCCTCATCTCCAACAGTAACCTGCTTGGCACCACCGTGCCACACTGTGTTTCTAAGGACAAGTAAATGAGTATCGTTATCCTGCCGATCTCTGATGCGCTCAAACAAAGAAGACCGAGCAACTGTACAAGCTAGGACACGACTGGGCTCAGAAACATCCAACCTCACGAATTGGTTGGCCAAGGCCTGAACATCCAATGCAAGAGGTCTCTCACCAACTGGAATATATGCAAGGCTACCCATACTGACCGACTTTATACTCAAAGCATCGGCCACCACATTGGCCTTCCCGGGATGATACAATATGGTGATATCATAGTCTTTCAATAGCTCCAGCCACCTTCTCTGCCTCAAATTGAGTTCTTTTTGCTTGAACAAATAATGCAAGCTCCGACGATCAGTAAATACCTCACATGGCACGCCGTAAAGATAGTGCCTCCAAATCTTCAGTGCGTGAACAATGGCTGCAAGTTCTAGATCATAAACATGGTAATTCTTCTAGTGAACCTTTAGCTGCCGCGAAGCATATGCAATAACCTTGCCTCCCTGCATCAATACCGCACCCAAACCAATACGAGATGCGTCACAATATACTATATAAGATCCTGAACCTGTGGGTAACACTAATATCGGTGTCGTAGTCAAAGCAGTCTTGAGCTTCTCAAAGCTTGCTTCACACTCATCCGACCACCTGAACGGGGCACCCTTCTGGGTCAGTATGGTCAACGGGGCTACTATGGATGAGAATCCCTCCACAAATCGACGGTAATAGCCTGCCAAACCCAGGAAACTACAGTTCTTTGTAGTTGATGTGGGTCTAGGCCAGTTCTGAACTGCCACAATCTTCTTAGGATCCACCTGAATACCCTCTGCTGATACAACGTGACCCAAGAAAGCAACTGAACTTAACCAAAACTTGCATTGTGAGAACTTAGAATATAACTGGCTGTCTTTCAGAGTCTAAAGAACGATCCGAAGGTGCTGCTCATGCTCCTCTCGACTGTAGGAGTAGACCAAGATATCATCAATAAACACAACCACAAAGGAATCCAAGTAGGGCTTGAACACCCGGTTCATCAAATCCATAAATGCTGTTGGGGCATTTGTCAGCCCAAATGACATCACTAGAAACTCGAAATGTCCGTACCGAGTTCGAAAAGCTGTCTTAGGGACATCAGATGCCCTAATCCTCAATTGATGGTAGCCAGATCTCATATCAATCTTCGAAAACACCTGGGCAACCTGAATCTGATCAAATAAATCATCAATCCTCGGCAATGGATACTTGTTTTTGATAGTAACTTTGTTCAACTGCCGATAATCTATACACATCCCCATCGATCCATCTTTCTTCTTCACAAACAACACAGGTGCACCCCAGGGGGAGACACTAAGTCTAATGAAGCCCTTATCAAGCAAATCTTGCAACTGCTCTTTCAATTCTTTCAACTCTTGCGGGGCCATGCGTTATGGAGGAATGGAAATGGGCTGAGTGCTCGGAGCCAAATCAATGCAAAAATCAATATCCCTGTCGGGTGGCATCCCCGACAGGTCTGCAGGAAACACCTCTGGAAACTCACGAATAACCGGCACTGAATCCATGGAAGGAACCTCCGCACTAGAATCGCGGATATAAGCCAAATAAGCTAGATACCCCTTCTCGACCATATGCCGGGCCTTCACATAAGAGATAACCCTACTAGCAGAATGGCCAAGATTCCCTCTCCACTCTAATCGAGGCAACCTCTGCAAGGCTAAGGTCACCGTCTTGGCATGATAATCTAATATAGCATGATAAGGTGACAGCCAATCCATACCAGTATGACATTAAAATCAACCATGTCGAGAAGTAAAAGATCTACACGAGTCTCAAGACTCCCAATGGTGACCACACACGAACGATAAACACGATCTACAATAACAGCATCCCCCACTGGAATGGACACATACACAGGAGCACTCAAAGGATCATGGGGCACAACCAAATAGGAAGCAAAATAGGATGACACATAGGAGTAAGTAGATCCCGGATCAAATAGAACTGAAGCATCTTTACTGCAAACTGAAATAGTACCTGTGATAATAGCGTCAGTTGACTCAGCCTCAGGCCTGGCTGGGAAAGCATAACATCGGGGCTGGGCCCCACCACCCTGAACTACGTCCTTAGGACGGCCTCTAACTGGCTAGTCTCCACCTCTAACGGCCTGACCTCTACCTCTAATAGTTTGGCCTCTGCCTCTGGCTGCCTGACCCCTGCCTCTGGCTGGCTAAGCAGGGGGTGCAACAACTGGTGCCGGAACCATGGCACGAGAACTCAGATGTTGTGAGCTGCCCGTTGCCCGAGGGAAAAATCTAGCAATGTGCCTCGGATCACCACAAGTATAACATAACTTTGGCTGCTATAACTGCTGACCCTGAAACTAACCGTGTTGACCTGAATAACCACCCTGATGACTCTGGAGTGGAGGTGCACTAATAAGGGCTGGTGGTGCACTGTAGGCTCCTGCCTCTAGATGAGGCACCGCTGAACTCACCGGAATGACGAGGTCTCTTGTCAGACCCCTGACCTCCCTGAGTAAGAACCATTTCGACTCGTCTGGCGACATTAGCAACCGCTTGAAAAGAAATCTCACTCCCAGTCTCCTTAGCCATCTGCAATCTAATAGGCTGAGCAAGTCCATCAATAAACCTCCTCACCCCCTCTCTCTCTCTCTCGGTGGGAAGTAGAATAATAGCACGACGGGCAAAATCCACAAAACGGGTCTCATACTGAGTAACAATCATACTGCCCTGCTGGAGACGCTCAAACTGACAGCGACGCTCCTCTCTCAATGTGATAGGCAGAAACTTCTTTATGAGGAGCTGAGAGAACTAGTCCCAAGTAAGAGTAGGCGACCCAGCTTGTCTGGTCAACAAGTAATCTCTCCACCATTTCTTGGAGGAACCAGTCATCTGAAATGCAGCAAAATCGACCCCATTGGTCTCCACTATACCCATATTCCGTAGAACCTCGTGACAGCTGTCAAGATACTCCTGGGGATCCTCTGAAGGAGCACCACTGAAGTGAACAGGAAAGAGCTTGATAAACCTATCCAATTTCCATAAAGCCTCAGAAGACATATCTGGCCCATCTCCAACCTGTGCCGCAATAACCGGTTGGACTAATCCGACTGGCTGAGCTGCTAGAGCCTGATACTGGGGAGCTATCTACTCCGGAGCGGGAGTGGTAGGAGTCTGGGCTCCTCCTCTAGCCTGAGAGACTGTTGGTGCCATAGGAAATATTCCAGTCTGGGCCACACTCTCCATAAGGCCCACCAAATGGACCAAAGCGTCCTGAAGTACTGGGGTAGCAATGAACCCCTCCAGAACCTGATCTGGTCCGGTAGGAACAGTTTGGGCTGGAACCTCCTCGTCAAGCTCTATCTGAGGCTCCACTGCTGGGGCTGCTTCTCGGGCTCTAAATCGAGCCCTGCCCCTACCTCGGCCTCTGGCACGGCCTCGGCCTCGACCTCTGCCCCGCGTAGGAGCTGCCACTGGAGGCTCTGGCTGTTGCTTAGCTGAGGAAGCGGTACGTGTTCTCGACATCTACGAGAGAATAAGAGTAGAAGAGTTTAATCAGCATTGAGAAAGCAAAATCTCACGACAGAGAAGAATAGAAGTTAAACTTGTTCCTAAACTTCATAGCCTCTTGAAGATAAGCACAGACGTCTCCTTACCGATCCTCCAAACTCTACTAAGCTTACTCGTGAATCGTGACACCTAGTCAACCTAGTGCTCTGATACCAACTGTCACGACCCCAAATTTTCTACTAACGGGACCGTGATGGCGCCTAACATTTCACTTGCTAGGCAAGCCAACGTTAGAGAATCATTAAACCAATTCCTTATTTCCATTCAGTAAATAAAAATAGTTAACTAAGATGAAATATAAAAGGGTGCAGAATATTATGAAACTGTATTAATTACTACCACTTGGATCTGAAGTCACAATTCACGAGTATTCTAGAATTTACTACAAGTAATAGTCCAAAAGAAATACAACTATTTGAATGAAAGAAAATAGTAGGACATAAAAGATAGACGGGGACTTCAAGGTATGTGAACGCCGACAGATCTACCTTGAGTCTCCGGACAGCGGACCAATAGCAAAATCTCGATCAACCTGAGCCAGTACCAAAATCTGCACAGAAAGTGCAGAGTTCAGCATCAGTACAACCAACCCCATGTACTGGTAAGTGTCGAGCCTAATCTCGGTGAAGTAGTGATGAGGCTAGGACAAGACACCCACATATAACCTGAACAATATAATCATGCTAGTGGCAACAACAGTAAATAACAAAATAATGTAGAAATAATGGAAAGGGGACATACATTAGGGGAATACAATATAAAGAGTGAGAATAATGAAAAGACAGAATTAAACCGAAAATCCTTAAACGAATTGAGCAAATAAAATAGCAAAGGAAAACTACACGGCATCACCCTTCGTGCTTTTACTCTCAACCTCACAAAATAAATAAATAGAATGGCACAATATCACCCTTCATGATTTTACTCTCAGCCTCACCAAATAAATAAATAGAACGACACCTTTCACCCTTCGTGCTTTTACTCTCAGCCTCACCAAATAAATAAATAGAACGGCATGGCATCACCCTTCGTGCATTAGACCTCTCATAATATACACGGCATCACCCTTCGTGTATTAATCCTCTCATAATATACACAGCATCACCCTTCGTGCTTTTACACTCTTCTTCATAATATAAATAATGCATTCACGGCATCACCCTTCGTGCTTTACACTCCTCTATAAAATTCACAGAATCAACAATAGTGGATAGATAGGAGTATCACAAAGAAACCAGTATTTTACCCATAATCAATATCACAATGTAACCTCAACCTTGAATCAATATTCGAAAGTTACCAAATCTCAGTGAAACCAGATATAAGTCACCCAACATTTCAATTGACCCGCTAAGCACGGATAGTAGAACTTAAGGCTACAAAATAGAAAAGAATAGAATTTCACTCGCATGCTATGACTCGACAACGACGCATAGATGCTCGTCATCTCACCTAGACATCGTATTTAACAACCAAAGACATAGCAAATGAACACATAATACCTATTCCCTCAAGCCAAAGTTAGACACGACACTTACCTCGCTCCGAAGGCCACTTAATTCTCAATCACAGCTTTTTCATTGGAATTCACCTCCAAACCACTCGTATCTATTCAAAAATAACTCAATAATATTAAACATTGCTAAAGGAATCAACTTTAATGAATAATTACAGATTTCCCAATTTTTCCTCCAAAAAGTCAAAAATCGACCCCGGGCCCGCTTGGTCAAAACCCGAGGTTCGGACCAAAATCCATTTACCCTTTCACCCCCGAGCCCGAATATGTAATTGATTTTTGAATCGGACCTCAAATCGAGGTCTAAATCCCCAAATTTCCAAAATCCCTAGTTTCTACCCTAACCCCTAATTCTACCATGAAAACTCTAGATTTTAGGTTGATAATTCAAGAAATATGATGGGTAATTGAAAGAAAATGATTTAGAATCACTTACCAACACTTTGGGGAAGAAATGACTCTTGAAAAATTGCCTCACACCGTTTGGTTTTTGAGAAAAATGAATTTTTAGCCAAATCCCGTGTTTGGATTCTGTTAAGTGCTGGGCGACAGTGTTTATCGCATTCGCGAGACAGTGCTCATGTTCGCGTAGGCTACCCTTCACTGGTCTTCACGTTCGTGAGTCATTGTTCGTGCTCGCGATGAAGAAAAGGCTGACTCCCCATCCCTAGTGCCTAACACTACGCGTTCGCGATGGGCTTGTCGCGTTCGCGAAGGGTAACACCCCCATCGCTTCGCGTTCGCGACCAAGACTTCGCATTCGCGAAGAATAAATCCCGGCCTCATCAGTTTACTCTTCGCGTTCACGAGAGGACCTTCACGAACGAAGGACATGCCAGAACCCAGACTCTGCAGAAAAAAACCAGATTTTCAAAGTCCAAAACATCCCGTGGCCTATCCGAAACTCACCCGAGTCCTCGGGGCTCCAAACCAAACATGCACGCAGGTCTAAAAACATTATACGAACTTGCTCTCATGATTAAATCGCCAAAAGAACACCTAGAACTCCGAATTTAGCACCAAATCAAATGAAATTCTCAAGAACACTTTAAAATTACTATTTTCTCAACCAAAGGTCCGAATTACGTCAAATCAACTTTGTTTCTCACTAATTTTCACAGGCAAGTCTTAAACATCAATCAATTCTTAAAAATAATTAATTTTCAGACTTTTAATTTTTATCAAAATTTCATAACTCAAGGTAGGGACCTCCGAATTCGATTCCGGGCATACGCCCAGGTCCCATAATTCGATACGGACCCACCGGGATTGGAAAAATGGATTCGGGCCCGTTTACCAAAAATGTTGACCGAAGTCAACTAAAATTAACTTTTAAGGCAATAATTCTTATTTTCATTACTTTTCAACATAAAAGCTTTCCGAAAACATGCCCGGACTGCGCACTTAAATCGAGGAGGGTAAAAATGAGATTTTTAAGGCTTAAGAACGCAGATTTGAGTTCTAAAATATAAGATGACCTTTTGGGTCATCACAGATTAGATAAACAATAATAACTTAAGCAAGAATATCTTAATTAAAAAGGCAATTATTCACAATAAATAAATTCCACCCGCGTGCTTTGACTCAACCACAACGTATTAGTTCTCGTCACCTCACATATAGATTGTACCCGCACATTAAATCACGTAACAACTAGACAAATAAGTCCTACTCTCTCAAGTCAAGATTAACCACGATACTTACCTCGATTCGCAACCGAATTCATGATTCCAGTAAACCTTTGCCTCACGAATCCGTGTCCGAAATCCTCAAATCTAGTCATAAACAATTCAATATACTCAATACAAATCGTAGGAATTGATTCCATATGAATTTACTAATTTTTCGGATTAAAATCTGAATTTCATTTTAAAAATCGACAGTGGGATCCACGTCTAAAATCCCGGAAGAACTCACAAAATCAGAACACCCATTTCGAGACGAGTCCAACCATATAAAAATTATCAAATTCCGATGTTAAATGGACCTTCAAATCCTAAATTTTCGTTTTTGGAAAGTTTTACAAAAATTCAAATTTCTTCCATCTAAACCCAAAATAAACGATGAATATTGACATAGATTTATGAAATGTAATCACTTTTGGATATGGAATACTTACCCAAGTCGAAATCGTGAAAAATCCCTTTGGAATTGCCTAAATCCGAGACTCAAAACTCAAAAATGAGTAAAAATGGTTAACTCCTATTTTTAAGCACTTTGTCCGGCATTTTTCGCATTTGCAGACCTATTTTCGCACCTACGGACACAAGCTCACATTTGCGGAACAGGGCAGCCTATCCAGTGGCCGCATCTTTGCCCAAAAATGTCGCACGTGCGATATTGCAGAAGCGCTCCAGTGTCCGCGGAAGCAGTCTGCCTTGCAGAAGCGGTTCGACCATCTCGGAAGCGGTTGCGCACCTGTGCTAATTTCTCTGCAGAAGCGGAGCTCGGCAGGGCTGTCAATGGTCGCAGAAGTGACTGGAATTCCGCAAGAGCGACCATGCACCTGCGCACAGAATGCCGCAGGTGCGACGCACCAGAACCAGCATTGGGCAGCAGGTTCCAATTGCTCTGTGGCTTGTCCGAAACTCATCCGAGCCACTCGGTACCTCATCCGAATATTTCAAAAAGTCAAGAAACATAATACGGAATTACTCAGGGTTCCAATTCACGTCACACAACATAAAAATTATAATTCACACCTCAATTCAGACTTATGAGTTTTAAATTTTTCGATTTACAAAACTTGTGCCGAAACATATTAAATGAATCCGGAATGACTTCAAATTTGGCCCACAAGTTATAAATGACATAATGGAGCTACTCGAATTTTTAGAATCGGGTTCCGACCCCGATATCAATAAAGTCAAATTCGCGGTCAAACTTTGGAATCTATAAGCGTTCAAACTTCCAATTTTCCAATTTTCAACAAATGGCGATAACTCAAGCTAGGGATCTCCAAATTAAATTCTGGGCATACACCCAAGTCCCAAATCATGATACGGACCTACTGGAACTGTCAAAACACTTATCCGGGTCCATTTGCTCAAAATGTTGATCGAACTCAACTCAGTTGAGTTTTGAAGCTCTATTTCACATTTTATTACATTTTTCACATAAAAACTTTTCGAAAAATTATACGGACTGCGCACGCAAGTCTAGGAATGATGAATAGTGATTTTTGAGGTCTTAGAACACATAAATGAATGTTTAAATTAAGTTGAAATTTTGGGTCATCACATTCTCCACCTCTAAAACAAACGTTCGTTCTCAAACGGAATTAGAAAAATACCTGAGCTGGTAAAAAGATGTGGATATCTACTCCGCATGTCAGACTCGGACTCCCATGTAGATGCTTCTACAGGCTGACCTCTCCATTGCACTCGAACTGATGGATAACTCTTAGAACTCAACTGTCGAACCTGCCGGGCTAGAATAGCTACCGGCTCCTCTTCATAAGTCAAATCTTTGTCCAATTGGACTGAGCTGAAATCTAATACATGGGACGGATCACCATGATATTTCTGGAGCATAGACACATGGAATACCAGATGAACTGCTGATAAACTAGGTGGTAGTGCAAGCATGTAGGCTACTTCACCCACCCTTTGAAATTCAAAATACCTAGGGCTCAACTTGCCCTTCTTTCCGAATCTCATTACACCTTTCATAGGTGAAACCCAGAGCAATACTCTTTCTCCAACCATGAATGCAATATCGCAAACTTTACGGTCGGCATAACTCTTTTTCCTAGACTGAGCTGTGCGAAGTCGATCCTGAATAATCTTGACCTTATCCAAGGCATCCTGTACCAAATCGGTACCCAACAACCGAGCCTCTCCCGGTTCAAACCAGCCAACTGGCGAACGACATTGCCTCCCATATAATGCTTCATATGGAGCCATATGAATGCTAGACTGGTAGCTGTTATTATAGGCAAACTCCGCAAGTGGCAAGAACTGATCCCAAGAGCCTCTAAAGTCTATAATACAAGCGCAAAGCATATCTTCCAATATCTGAATAGTGCGCTTTGACTGTCCGTCTGTCTGTGGATGAAATATTGTACTCAACTCAACCCGCGTGCCTAACTCATGCTGTACAGCCCTCCATAAGTGCGAGGTGAACTGCGTACCTTGATCAGAAATGATAGACATAGGCATACTGTGAAGGCGTACAATCTCGCAGATGTAAATCTCCGCTAACCGCTCTGAAGAATAGGTAACTGCTACTGGAATGAAATGTGCTGACTTGGTCAACCTGTCCACAATGACCTATACTGCGTCGAATTTGCTCTAAGTTCGTGGGAGCCCAACAACAAAATCCATAGTGATACGCTCCCACTTCCACTCAGGAATTTCTAACTTCTGAAGCAAACCACCAGGTCTCTGATGCTCGTACTTGACTTGCTGACAATTTAAACACTGAGCTACATACGCAACTATATCCTTCTTCATTCTCCTCCACCAATAATGTTGCCGCAGATCTTGATACATTTTGGCGGGACCTAGATGAATAGAATACCTGGAACTGTGGCCTCTTCCAGAATTAATTCACGAAGCCCATCCACATTAGGCACACAAATACGACCCTGCATCCGCAGAACTCCATATTCCCCCATAGCAACCTGTTTGGAACCATCATGCCGTACCGTGTCCTTAAGGATAAGTAAATGAGGATCGTCATACTGTCGATCTCTGATGTGCTCATACAAGGAAGACCGAGCGACTGTGCAAGCTAGAATCCAATTGGACTCTGAAACATCTAATCTCACAAACTGATTGGCCAAAGTCTGAACATCTATGGCTAATGGCCTCTCACTAACCGGAATATACGCAAGGATGCCCATACTCACAGCCTTTCTACTCAAAGCATCGGCCACCACATTGGCCTTTCTGGGGTGATACAAAATGGTGATATCATAGTCCTTCAACAGCTCCAACCATCTTCTCTGCCTCAAATTAAGATCTTTTTGTTTAAACAGATACTGTAGACTGCGATGATTAGTAAATACCTCATACGAGACACTGTAAAGGTAATGCCTCCAAATCTTCAGTGCATGAACAATGGCTGCCAATTCCTCGTGAACTTTAACTGCTGTGACACATATGCAATCACCCTGCTATCCTACATCAATACTGCACCAAGCCCAATGCGATATGCATCACAATACACCGTATAAGATCCTGAACATGTGGGTAATACCAACACCGACGCCGTAGTCAAAGCAGTCTTGAGCTTCTGAAAGCTTAACTCACACTCGTCTGACCATCCGAATGGAACACCTTTTTGGGTCAGTCTAGTCAATGAGATTGCTATAGATGAAATCCTTTCCACGAACAGGTGACAATAACCCGCCAAACCCAGAAAATGTTGTATCTCTGTAACTGAAGTAGGCTCAGGCTAGTTCTGAACTGCCTCAATCTTCTTAGGATCCACCTTTATGCCTTTTGCCAATTCAACATGCCCCAAAAAGGCAACTGAGTTTACCCAAAACTCGCATTTTAAAATTTGGCATAATTATTCTTCAAAGTCTGAAGCACAATCCGAAGATGTTTCACATGCTCCTCTTGACTGCTGGAGTAAATCAAGATGTCATCAATTAATACAACCACAAATGAATCCAGATAGGGCTTGAACACTCGATTCATCAAATCCATAAATGTTGCTGGGGCATTTGTCAGCTCAAATGACATCACTAGGAATTCATAATGCCCATATCGAGTCCGAAAAGCTGTCTTAGGGAGATCAAATGCTCTAATCTTCAACTGATGGTAACCAGACCTCAAGTCGATCTTTGAAAACACCTTGGCACCCTGAAGCTAATCGAATAAGTCATTAATTCTTGGCAGTGGATATTTGTTCTTGATAGTAGCCTTTTTCAACTGCTGATAATCTATACACATTCGCATTGAACCATCTTTTTTCTTTACAAATAACACTGGTGCACCCCAGGGCGAGACACTAGGTCTAATAAATCACTGATTGAGCAAGTCTTGTAACTTCTCTTTCAGTTCTTTCAATTCCGGTAGGGCCATACGGTTTGGTGGAATAGAAATGGGCTGAGTGCTTAGAGACAAATCAATACAGAAGTCTATATTTCTGTCGGGTGGCATCCCTGGCAAATTTACAGGAAATACTTCTGGAAATTCATGAACAACTGGTACTGAGTCCATAGAAGGAACATCCGCACTAGGATTGCTAATATAAGCCAAATAGGCTATACACCCCTTCTCGACCATACGCCGAGCCTTCATATAAGAAATAACCCTGCTGGTAGAATGACCAGGAGTTTCTTTCCACTCTAATCGAGGTAACCCCAACATGGCTAGGGTCACCATCTTGGCATGACAATCCAATATAGCATGATAAGGTGACAGCCAATCCATACCCAAGATGACATCAAAATCTACCATATCAAGAAGTAGAAGATCCACACTAGTCTCAAGACTCCTAATAGTAACCACACATGAATGATAGACATGATCTACCATAATAGAATCTCCCACTGGAGTGGACACATACACAGGAGAACTCAGAGAATCATGAGGCATCACCACATATGAAGAAAAATAAGAGGACACATAGGAATAAGTAGATCCTGAATCAAATAGAACTGAAGCATCTCTATGGCAAACTGGACCAATACCTGTAATCACAACATCAGATGATTCGGCCTCAGGCCTTGCTGGAAAAGCATAAAATCGGGGCTGGGCCCCGCACTCTGAATTACATCCTTGGGATGACCTCTAACTGGTTGGCCTCCACCTCTAATGGCCTGACCTCTACCTCTAATGGCCTGACTTACACCTCTAACTGCCTGACCCCTACCTCTAGATGGTTGGGCTGGCGGTGATCATAGCACGAGAACTCTGATGTTGCATGCTGCCCTAAGACCTGGGGCAGAATCTCTCTAGTTTAGGAAGCTAATAAAAAAGCTCAAAGTTTACGTGCTATCTTATGATTACACTTCTCAAAAGAAAATAGGTTACAATTTAGCGCAATTGACTCAACCCTAAACAACCAATGAACTTTAGCTGCTTCGTTTTCTGGACCTGGTTCTTCAGTTGAGTAGCTTGAATCCTTGAAAGCACCTTTTTGACGAAATTGATCTCCTCAAACATAATATGCTTGATTTGTGTGAAATGCGTCACTTTTGAATAGCAATAGAAGATCTCTTTTATATATATGTAAGGTTGGGCGAAATTCTTCTCTACTTAATGCTCCAAAACCTAGAATATTTTGATCAAGAAAAATCTCTCTAAATTTGATTTGATTTCCTTATTTATTTTTAACTCTTCAATATTTTCTTTCCATGCAAGTTTTTCCTTATTTATAGGTATCCATTTGGACATGGATTCCTCTAGCTACTATCGTTACTTATTAAGCACCAACAAACTTTCCTACAGAACCCAACTTGCGTATAAATACATATTTTTCGCGTCTAATCAATATTCTGCATCAGTCTGCTATAAACCTGATTTTTTTTCATCTACATATTAATTATGTACATCATTTTAGTAACATAGTATACTGTCCATAAAACCTAATTCTTTCAACATAGTTGATCTTGATTTGTTAATAATCATAATATGTCAGCGCTCAGCTTAACAAATTTACCATTTTTAATGATGACAAACTCATGAGGAAATTACCCAATTGTCAAAGTAACTTTTCTTTAGTTTTCAACTTAAGAACTAGTTTTACTATCAGCACTCTTCTTAAAATTCGACCATGTTTGCACAAGAGTAATATAACGATCCGACCGGTTGTTTTGAATATCTTAAGCCATGTTCTCTTTATTTGATGCTTTGCAATATATTTGTAGTTACGTGACTTTTCGAGGTGGTTGATTTGGTTTATGGGAAGTTTTAGAGTGAATTGAGACACTTAGTCGCAAGGTTGGAAGTTTAAGTAGTAAGGGTTGACCGGAGTTTGACTTTAGTGTAGACAACTCTAGAATGGTGTTTTCATGATTCCAACAGGTTTGTATGATGAGTTTAGACTTAGGCGTGTGTCCGAATTTGCATTTGGATGTTCGTAGGTTGGTTTGGTACTTTTTGGCGAAAGTTGGAAAGTTAAAGGTTTGGAAGATTGATAGGTTTGACCGAGTGTTGACTTTATTGATGCTCAGCCAGCCAGAGGCAGGGGTCAGGCAGCCAGAGGTAGAGGCCAGACTATTAGAGGTGGAGGTCAGGCCGTTAGAGGTGTAGACCAGCCAGCTAGAGGTTGTCCCAAAGACGTAGTTCAGGGTGATGGGGCCCAGCCCCGATGTTATGATTTTTCATCCAGGCCTGAGGTTGAGTCATCTAACGCTGTTATCACAGGTACTATTTCGGTTTGCAGTAGAGATGCATCAGTTCTATTTCATTCGAGGTCTACTTACTCCTATGTGTCATCCTATTTTGCTTTATATTTGGTTGTGCCCCGTGATTCTTTAGTGCTCCTGTGTATGTGTCTACACCAGTGAGAAATGCCATTGTTGTAGATCGTGTTTATCGTTCGTGTGTGGTCACCATTGGGAGTCTTGAGACTCGTGTAGAACTTCTACTCTTCGATATGGTTAATTTTAATGTCATACTGGGTATGGATTGGTTGTCACCTTATCATGCTATATTAGATTGTCACGCCAAGACGATGACCTTAGCCTTGCAGGGGTTTCCTCGATTAGAGTGGAAAGGGACTCTTGGCCATTCTACCATCAGAGTTATCTCTTTTGTGAAGGCTCGACATATGGTCGAAAATGGGTGTCAAGTTTATTTGGCTTATGTCCGCGATTCTAGTGCGGAGGTTCCTTCCATTGATTCAATGCTAGTTTTTCGTGAGTTTCTAGAGGTGTTTCCTGTAGACCTGTCGGGGATGCCACCCGACAGGGATATTGATTTCTGTATTGATTTGGCTCCGGGCACTCAGCCTATTTTCATTCCGCCATACCGCATGGCCCCACTAGAGTTGAATGAATTAAAGGAACAATTGCAAGATTTGTGGGTAGAAAGGGCTTCATTAGACCTAGTGTCTCTCCCTGGGGTGCACCGATATTGTTTCTGAAGAAGAAAGAAGGATCGATGAGGATGTGTATAGATTATCGGCAGTTGAACAAATTTACCATCAAGAATAAGTATCCATTACCGAGGATTGATGATTTATTTGATCAGCTTCAGGGTGCCAAGGTGTTTTAGAATGTTGATTTTGAGATCTGGCTACCATCAGTTGAGGATTAAGGCATCCGATGTCCCTAAGACAACTTTTCAGACTAGGTATGGGCATTATGAGTTTCTAGTTATGTTATTTGGGTTGACAAATTCCCCAGTAGTATTCATGGATTTGATGAACCGTGTGTTCAATCCCTACTTGGATTCCTTTGTGATTATGTTGATTGATGATATCTTGGTCTACTCCCACAGCCGAGAGGAGCATGAGCAGCACCTTCAGATCGTTCTTTAGACTCTGAGAGACAGCCAATTATATGCTAAGTTCTCAAAATGCGAGTTTTGGTTGAGTTCAGTTGCTTTCCTGGGTCATGTTGTATCAGCAGAGGGTATTCAGGTGGATCTTAGGAAGATTGAGGCAGTTTAGAACTGGCCTAGACCCACCTCAGCTACAGAGATCCGTAGTTTCCTGGGTTTGGAGGCCTACTACCATCGATTTGTGGAGGGGTTTTAATCCATAGCAGCCCCGTTGGCCAGGTTGACCTAGAAGGATGCCCCGTAAGGTGGTCAGACGAGTGTGAGGCGAGCTTCCAGAAGCTCAAGACAGCTTTGACTACGGCACCGGTATTGGTGTTACCCATAGGTTTAGGATCTTATACAATATATTGTGACATATCTCGTATTGACGTAGGGTGGCAAGGTTATTGCATATGCTTCGCGGCAGCTGAAGGTTCACGAGAAGAATTACCCTGTTCATGATCTAGAACTAGCAACCATTATTCACGCGCTGAAGATTTGGAGGCACTATCTTTACGGCGTGCCATGTGAGGTATTCACGGATCATCCGAGCTTGCAGTATTTGTTCAAGTAAAAGGAGCTCAATTTGAGGTAGAGGAGGTGGTTAGAGCTATTGAAAGACTATGATGTCACCATATTGTATCATCCAGGCAAGGCCAATGTGGTGGCCAATACTTTGAGTAGAAAGTCATCTAGTATGGGTAGCCTTGCTTATATACCAGTTGGTGAGAGACCGCTTGCATTGGATGTTCAGGCCCTAGCCAACCAGTTCGTGAGGTTGGATGTTTCTGAGCCCAACCGTATTCTAGCTTGTACAGTTGCTCGGTCTTCTTTGTTTGAGCGCATCAGAGATCGACAAGATGACGATCCTCATTTACTTGTCCTTAGAGACACAGTGCGGCACGACAGTGCTAAGCATGTCACTGTTGGAGATGATGGAGTTTGGGGATGCAGGGTCATATTTGTGTGCCTAATGTGGATGGACTTAGTGAGTTGATTCTTGAGGAGGCCCATAGTTCCCGATATTCTATTCATCCGGGCGCCACCAAGATTTATCACGACTTGCGATAACATTATTGATGGATGAAAATGAATAAAGGCATAGTTGCATGTGTATCTCGGTTTATAAATTGCCAGCAGGTAAAGTGTGCGCATCAGAGACCTGGTGGTTTATTTTCAGAAGATAGAGATTCCTGAGTAGAAGTGGGAGCGTATCACTATGGATTTTGTTGTTGGACTCCCACAGACTTAGAGAAAGTTCGATGCAGTTTGGGTCATTGTGGATAGGCTGACCAAGTCAGCGCACTTTATTCCTGTGGCAGTTACCTATTCTTCGGAGCGGTTGGCAGAGATTTATATTTGTGAGATCGTCCGTCTTCACGGTATGACCGTGTCTATCATTTTTGATCGAGGTACGCAGTTCACCTTGCACTTTTGGAGGGCAGTACAACGTGAGTTGGGTACGCGGGTTGAGTTGAGCCTAACATTTCATCCTCAGACGGACGGACAGTCTGAGCGTACTATTCAGATCTTGGAGGATATGCTCCGCGCATGTGTTATAGACTTCGGAGGATCGTGGGATCAGTTCTTGCCCCTTGCAGAGTTCGCCAACAACAACCACTACCAGTCGAGCATTCAGATGGCTCCCTATGAGGCATTATATGGTAGGAGGTGCCGGTCTCCAGTTGGGTGGTTCGAGTCGGGAGAGGCTCGGTTGTTGGGAAAAGACTTAGTACAGAATGCCTTGGATAAGATCAAGATTATTCAGGATCAACTTCGCATAGCTCAGTCTAGAAAGAAGCGTTATGCCGACCGTAGAGTTCGTGATGTTGCATTCATGGTCGGGGAGAGAGTGTTACTTCGGGTATCACCCATGAAGGGTGTAATGAGTTTCGGAAAGAAGGGTAAGTT
Organism: Nicotiana tomentosiformis; assembly: GCF_000390325.3. Classification (NCBI taxonomy): domain Eukaryota; kingdom Viridiplantae; phylum Streptophyta; class Magnoliopsida; order Solanales; family Solanaceae; genus Nicotiana; species Nicotiana tomentosiformis. The sequence continues at coordinate 67,538,748 of NC_090819.1, forward strand.
GATACCTAGGTATATCAGACCTTTGAGATTCTGGAGAGAGTAGGATAGGTGGCTTACAGGCTTGCGTTGCCACCTAGTTTAACTGTTGTTCATCTGGTATTCCATGTGTCCATGCTTCGAAAGCATCAGGGTGATCCGTCCCATATTTAGATTTCATCTCTGTCCAGTTGGACAAGGATTTGACTTACGAGGAGGAGCTAGCGGCTATACTAGCCTGGAAAGTTCGGCAGTTGAGATCAAAGAGTTACCCTTGAGTTCGAGTGCAGTAGAGAGGTCAGCCTAGTGAGCCAGCTACTTGGAAGTCCGAGTCCGATATGCAGAGTAGATATCCTCACCTTTTCACCAGCCCATGTACTTTTTTATTTCCATTCGAAGACGAATGGTTATTTTAGAGGTGGAGAATGTGATATCCCAAAAGTTTATTTTTCCCTCCTCGATTTACGTGCGCAGTTCGAGAGTGTTTCCGGAAAACGTTTATGTTGAAAATTGATGAAAATAAGAATTTTGCCTTAAAAGTTGATTTTAGTTGACTTCGGTCAATATTTTTGGTTCTTTTTTGAATTAAATAAATAATCAAAACTAACAGCAGAACAAATATGAATATACATCCTCCCGAGACTGGTAGTACTGAGTCACGAACTCTAACTGAATACATAGAATGACTTGCCACGAGGACCGAATATACAATGCTATTTGATTACAAGTTAACAGTACAATGAAATGAAAAGACTCCAAGGGACTGCGACGATCAAGCAACTCTACCTTGAATCCTTACGATCCCGCTTTAACTCTGCTCAAGTCCGTTATCTTTAATACCTGGCTCTGCACAAAATGTTCAGAAGGGTAGAGTGAGCACACCACAGCGGTGCCCAGTAAGTATCAAGACTAACCTCAATGGAGTAGAGACGAGGTAGAGTCAAGACACTCACTAGTCTAATAACCTGTGCAAAATGATGTACAAAATAATAGGAAACAAATAATAATAATAATAAAGGCAGGATAAAACAACCAGTGATATGCACAACAGACAACAAGAATACCATTAATATCACTCAACAATTAATAAACACAATTACACCCAATTAAATCAAGACCCTCAAATAAATGTCTTTCACATAGTTCTTCCAGATAACTCTCTTTCAAATATAATTTTCTCAAATAATTATTTTTCAAATATAATTCTTTCAATAAATCCTTTCAAATACAATTTCCTCAAATAAATATCTTTCAAAATACAATTCGTTTATATAATACTTTCTAAGTAAAAATCCTTCCAAATAAATATTTTGAATATAATTCTTTCAATTAAAAAGTTACCATGTGACACCTCATTTCAAAATCATCAAAATACGGGTCTCAGCCCATTTTTATATTTTTCGTAAATACGGGTCTCAGCCCATTTTTATATTTTCACGGCACCTCGTGCCCATAATTAAATCATCATATTTGCTCGGCACCTCGTGCGCTCGTTTCATATCACAACTGCACGGACAATTCACGTGCCAAATATCATTATCATTTCATCACAGCACCTCGTGCCCATATTTTATATCACAACTGCACGAACAATTCACGTGCCAATATCCCCATTTCATATCCCACATTTTATTTTATAAACCGCCTGGCAATAGCCACAGGCTCCCAATTTCAACATAAATAAGATAATTATCAATTTACTAACAACAAGACAAGTTGCACAAGGTATAAAAATAAACACAAGAAAATCACATCACATGAAAATTGTCAACACCACAACCCCACATCATCACATATCGTCCCTGACAATAGTCACCCAGCTCCAGCCAGATAATATCAATAGCCACCCTTATCGCTCTTATTGTTACCCTTATCGCTCCTATAGCCACAACCAAATTTCAACGCTACAACCAAGTCAATTAATTTCACAGCAAATAGCCAAATGCTCCACACAATGTGTACAACACCCATAAACAATCAATAGAGATAGAAATTACTCAACATAAAGCAAAGTCTTCATAAAAGATCAAATTATCAATAATTATATAAACACCTCTTCTTAAGCTCATTTAATTAATTATTTGCAGAGGAAAAAATACAAAATAAAATTAAATTCCAATTATTATCAAGCCAGCAAATTCACAAAATTTCATAAATAATCAAATAACAATCACATCAAATTGTCATATAACAATAGAGTCAACAATAAGGGTTTAGGCACAACAAGTAGATGATTAAATATATGCCAACAATTATCCAATTTACTACACAATATGCTCAAGACTTTAACTCAATAAAATTTGCACATATAAATCAAGTACGTACTCGTCACCTCACGTACATGGTTTTCAATTACTCAAGTTGCACATAAGACTCAATGCCTAAGGGAAATTTTCCCCACTCGAGGTTAAGCAAGGCACTTACCTCTTTGAAGTTATGCCGATATTTCAAAATCGCCTTCTTGCTTGAATTGACCTCCGGGCCGTTCAAATCTATCCAAATTATTTGTATAACTTCATTAAAATTCATAGGAAATAATTCCGGATAACAATACGTCGACTTAAAAATTTATTCCAAAAAGTCAACAAAAGTCAACGCGGGACTTGCCTCTCGGAACCTGACATAATTTTACGAGTTCAACCATACTAATTTTATCGAATTTCAATAACAACTCGACTTCAAAATCTTAAATTTTTGTTTTTGGAAGATTTTACAAAAATCTTGATTTTTCCTCCATTAAATCCGAATTAAATGATGGATTCAAAGACATAATCATGGAAATTAATCAAAACTGGATAAGAATCACTTACCCCAAACACCCACGTAAGAATCTCTCCAAAAATTGCCTTCTACCGAGCTCCAAATTAGATTTTGAGTTATGAACTCAAACCCCCCATTTTTGGGACTTTTAATTCTGCCCAGATAGGCCTTCTTCGCGTTTGCGACCATTGCTTCGCATTCGCGAAGACCAAAAACTCGCTGCCTCAATTTCTTCTTCGCGTTCGCGTTACAAGTATCGCATTCCCGAAGGCCGATGACTCCAGGCCCAGTCCCCTCCTTCCTTCTACGCATTCGCGACTGGCCCCTCGCGTTCATGTAGGTTTTTCAGGCATACGATCGCGTTCACGAGACCTCCTTCGCATTCGCGACTGCTAAATTTCAGCAGCCTCAAAACTCTTCTTCGCGTTCGCATGAGTCTCTTTGCGTTCGCGAAGAAGGAAGTCAGATACCAGATACAGCAGTTCTGAAACAGCCCGAAATGATCGAAAACCACCCGAAACACACCCGAGGCCCCCGGGACCTCAACCAAATACACCAACAAGTCGTAAAACATCATACGAACTTAGTCGAATTCTCAAATCACCTCAAACAACATCAAAACGATGAATCGTACCCCAAATGAAAATCTATGAACTTTGAACTTTCAAATTCTATAACTTGTGCCGAAACACATCAAATCAATCCGGAATGACTTCAAATTTTGCAGGCAAGTCCCAAATAATATAACGAAGTTGTTCCAACTCTCGGACTCGCATTCCGACCCAGATATCAAAAAGTCAACCCTCCGGTCAAACTTTCCAAAAATTCGACTTTTGCCATTTCAAGCCTAAATTGGCTACAGGCCTCAGATTCACAATCTGGACACACTCCTAAGTCCAAAATAACCCAACAGAGCTAACAGAACCTAAAGAACTCTATTCCAGAGTCGTCTTCACACAGTTCCGACTACGGTAAAAATCCTAAGGCTTAAGCTTCCATCTCACGGACTAAGTGTCCCAAATCTCTCCGAATCATCCGTAAATCAAACTCGACCACACACGCAGGTCATAATACATATAGTGAGGTTGCTCGAAACCTTAAGTCACTGAACAGGGCGTAAATTCTTAAAACGACAAGTCGGGTCGTTACATTCTCCATCTCTTAAATAAACGTTCATCCTCGAACATGCTAAGAATCTTTCTGAGGACTTTAAGTTACTGAGTATATTCTTGCTCACATACTTATGAGTGATTTTACATTCTCACAATTTAACACGGGTCCGACAACACCATCTCAATTGAGATTATTTCTTTTCTCCATTCTTATAAGCTTTAAAGCAAAATCCCTAACTCTCCAATCATTTCCAAAAATGCCTGCATTCTCGCAACAACGCACAGTATTAGTCTCAACTGGCTATAGCAACTCGTGCCTATGCACATATAAATTTCCTCAATAGTGTCGAAGTAATTCAAAACTTTCTCCGGGGTGCTACATTATTCCCCGCTTAGGATCATTCGCCCTCAATCACATAACATAATTTATCTCTTCCTTTGCGAATATCAATCCCCCAAATTATAAAAACCCGCAAAATTTTCAAAAATTTCGGCAGAGTCTCCCCTGTAATTGGGCCTATCCACCTGCCAGAGTAACACCCAAACAACTCCTAACAACATATCCACAACCCAACAAAATACCACAGGGTATATATCAATAACATTAATCTCAACATTGCCTTATCATAATGATATCAGGACATGAAGCACATCATATGTATGCTCATCACCACATCTCTGGTCTTAAAAGCTGTTCATAATTAATTCCAGCATCATCAATTAATCTCATATTAACCATCACCTCATTTCGAATTTTTACAATACTGACAAGAGAACGTGAGGCATGAAGACCTCATGATTACTTACTCGGATTAATGAGTCATATTAACGCCACCTGGGAACTCACCTCATGGGCTAAAACTCAATATTTACAGGACGAAAATGGCTGAATATGAATAGAAAATATACAAGCACTATCAAATAAGCCTAACCGGCATGACTCCCTATTAATATTATTGCCCAAATTAAATTTTACAAGGGAGAATTTTAAACTCATAAACATTTCACCACAAGGACCTCGTCCTTATATAACTTCCATCGCGGCTTGCAGCCCAGTTTAAATATTTCACATCATGAAAAAATGCGAGGATCTCGTCCTTAAATCCGAATCACAATTATGTTGCACATTGTGCCAACTGAAATTTTTAATTTCCTTTATTTCTTCTTTTCAATACATTTCATAAATAATTTTCACAACATATAATGAACCCTCATACCGGTAGGACGTATAATTCATAAAAATTGGAAGCAATTATTCCGAAACACATTAAACCCACTGTAATGAATAATAAAAATTATTTTTGGACTTATAGCCCTCAATGGTGTATAGAAATAAAATAACAGATACAGGCTCACATCTTTAAATCTCCCAACAGGGATAAACATATATGTGGGTCACAAATTTACGAAGCTCACCATAAGTGGAGCATAATAGGAGGACTCACCTCATTATTCAGAACCGAATCAAATTAAGAAAAATATCCTTTTATAATAAAAATCAGGATCGTACCTGCAACGACACCATCTGGTGTATTGGCCTCAGCCAAATCATAGTGATTGAATCAACGGGTCGGGCCTCCACCTCTTAGGCACCCACTACCCGCCTGTCCTCCACCTCTAGCTGACTGTGCATGTGGAGTATCAATTAGAATAAAGCTTGTAGCTGGAGTGTGCTGATGAAATTCACCCCTCCCAAGTCTGGGACAATCTCTCATGATATGCCTAGTATCACCACACTCATAACAACCCCTCTGAGGTCGCGGCTGCTCGTACTGAGTCTGTGCCGGATAACTGGAATAACCACTTTAAGAATCTCGTGCCGGTGGTGCACTATAAGCTAGAGCACCCCCAGTAATCTGATGTGCGGACTGAGATGACCGGTTTCTCGAGCCTCCGCTATAATGGGTTCTAGCTGAAGAGTAAAATCCACTGAATCCTCCAGATCTTCGAGACCTTTTGGCCTCCTTAGACTCCCTTTCCTCGCCTAAAACACCCTCAATCTTCCTTGCAATCTCTATTATTTGTTGAAATGGAGCATCAGTTTGCAACTCTCGAGCCATACATATTTTAATATCATATTCGAGCACCTCAATAAATCTGCAGGCCCGCTCTCTGATTGTAGGAACCAAGATAGGTGCATTACGGGCTAACTCACTGAACCTGATAGCATATTCTGGCATTGTCATAGTGCGCTGACGCAACCATTCAAACTCTGCGCGCCACGCATCTCTGAGAGTCTGGGGAACAAACTCTTTCAAGAACATTTTCGAAAATTGAGCCCAAGTTGGTGGTGTGGCATCGACTGGTCTACCTTCTTCATAGATTTGCCACCACCGGTACGTTGCGCCTGATAGTTGAAATGTAGTAAAGGAAACTCCGCTCACTTCCACAATACCCATGGTGCGGAGAATACAGTGACAATTTTCTAGAAATCCTTGGGCATCCTCTGTAGCTGTGCCACTGAAAGTTGGTGGATCATATTTCTTAAACCTTTCAAGTCTCTTTTGTTCTTCTTTTGATGCCTCGGGCCTGACCTCAGGCCGAACCAGAATAACAGGTTGTACCGGTACTATACCCGGAACCTGACCAATGTGAACCTGCTGCTCTGGAGTTGTGATAGGAGTCTGAGCTACTCCCCCAATCTGCGGTATATTTGGTGCAACAGAGATCAATCCCGCCTGAGTTAATGTACCAAACATACTCAGGAACTGTGCTAAAGTCTCCTGAAGTCCTGGGGTAACAATATGTGCTTTTGGTACCTGTCCCCCAACTGGAGCTACTAGTGGCTCCTCAATTGTTGTTCTGACAGGTGCTCTAGTCGCAGCACGTGCCCTTCCTCGACCTCTACCTTGGCCTCTACCTCGGCCACGGCCTCTTGCAGCCCTAGCAGTATGTGCGGATTCTTGCACAGCTAACCCAGTAGCACGTGTCCTCACCATCTATGAGAGAATGGAGATACAAAGGTTCAAATTCCAAATTCAACAAATTCCGCACGACATGAATGAAAGAAATAGAAATTTCCTAACAGTTCTGTAGCCTCTCGAAGATAAGTACAGACGTCTCCTTACCGATCCGTAAGACTCTACTAGACTCGTTCGTGACTCATAGAACCTATGAACCTAGAGCTCTGATACCAACTTGTCATGATCCAAAATCCCACCACAGGCATCGTGATGGCACCTAATCTCTAAGACTAGGTAAGCCGATTTCAAAAACCTTTTGAAGCCATTTTTTTAATTAAATAAATAATCAAAACTGACAACGGAACAAATATGAATATAAATCCTCCCGAGACTGGTAAAACTGAGTCACGAACTCTAACTGAATACATAGAATGACTTGTCACGAGGACCGAATATACAATACTGTTTGATTACAAGTTAACAGTACAATGAAATGAAAAGACTCCAAGGGACTGCGAAGACCAAGCAACTCTACCTTGAATCCTTATGATCCCACTTTAACTCTGCTCAAGTCCGTTATCTTTAATACCTGGCTCTGCACAAAATGTGCAGAAGTGTAGAGTGAGCACACCACAGCGGTGCCCAGTAAGTATCAAGACTAACCTCAATGGAGTAGAGACGAGGTACAGTCAAGACACTCACTAGTCTAATAACCTGTGCAAAATGATATACAAAATAATAGGAAACAAATAATAATAAAGGCAGGATAAAACAACCAGTGATATGCACAACAGACAACAAGAATACCACTAATATCACTCAACAATTAATAAACACAATTACACCCAATTAAATCAAGACCTTCAAATAAATATCTTTCACATAGTTCTTCCAGATAACTCTCTTTCAAATATAATTTTCTCAAATAATTATTTTTCAAATATAATTCTTTCAATAAATCCTTTTAAATACAATTTTCTCAAATAAATATCTTTCAAAATATAATTCGTTTATATAATACTTTCTAAGTAAAAATCCTTCCAAATAAATATTTTGAATATAATTATTTCAATTAAAAAGTCACCATGTGACGCCTCATTTCAAAATCATCGAAATACGAGTCTCAGCCCATTTTCATATTTTTCGTAAATACGGGTCTCAGCCCATTTTCATATTTTCATGGCACCTCGTGCCCATAATTAAATCATCATATTTGCCCGGCACCTTATGCCCTCATTTCATATCACAATTGCACGGACAATTCACGTGCCAAATATCATTATCATTACATCACAACACCTCGTGCCCATATTTTATATCACAACTGCACGGACAATTCACGTTCCAATATCCCCATTTCATATCACAATTCACGGCACCTTGTGCCCACATTTCATTTTATAAACTGCCTGGCCATTGCCACAGGCTCCCAATTTCAACATAAATCAGATTATTATCAATTTACTAACAACAAGACAAGTTGCACAAGGTATAAAAATAAACAAAAGAAAATCACAACATCACATGAAAATTGTCAACACCACAACCCCACATCATCACATATCGGCCCTGACAATTGCTACCCTTATCGCTCCTATTGCCACCCTTATCGCTCCTATAGCCACCCTTATCACTCCGCCCAGGCAATATCAATAGCCACTCTTATCGCTCCTATTGCCACCCTTATTGCTCCACTAGCCACAACCAAATTTCAACCCTACAACCAAGTCAATTAATTTCGCAGCAAATAGCCAAATGCTCCACACAATATGTACAACACCCATAAACAATCAATAAAGATAGAAATTACTCAACATAAAGCAAAGTCTTCATAAAAGATCAAATTATCAATAATTATATAAACACCTCTTCTTAAGCTCATTTAATTAATTATTTACAGAGGAAAAAATCCAAAATTAAATTAAATTCCAATAATTATCAAACCAGCAAATTCACGAAATTTCATAAATAATCAAATAAAAATCACATCACATTGTCATATAACAACATAGTCAACAACAAGGGTTTAAGCACGACAAGTAGATGATTAAATATATGCCAACAATTATTCAATTTACTACACAATATGCTCAAGACTTTAACTCAATAAAATTTACACATATAAACCAAGTACGTACTCATCACCTCGCGTACATGGTTTTCAATTACCCAAGTTGCACATAAGACTCAATGCCTAAGGGGAATTTTCCCCACTCGAGGTTAAGCAAGACACTTACCTCTTTGAAGTTATGCCGATATTCAAAAATCGCTTTCTTATTTGAATTGACCTCCGGACCGTTCAAATCTATCCAAATTAATTGTATAATTTCATTAAAATTCTTCGGAAATAATTCCGGATAATAATACGTCGACTTAAACATTTATTCCAAAAAGTCAATACAAGTCAACGCGGGACCCGCCTCTCGGAACCTAACATAATTTTTATAAAATCTGAACACCGATTCCGATACTAGTTCAACCATACCAATTTTATCGAATTCCAATAACAATTCGACTTCCAAATCTTAAATTTTCGTTTTTGGAAGATTTTACAAAAATCTTGATTTTTCCTCCATTAAATCCGAATTAAATGATGGATTCAAAGACATAATCATGGAAATTAATCATAACTGGATAAAAATTACTTACCCCAAACACCCACGCAAGAATCTCTCTAAAAATCGCCTTCTACCGAGCTCCAAATTAGATCTTGAGTTATGAACTCAAACCCCCATTTTTGGGACTTTTAATTCTGCCCAGATAGGCCTTCTTCGCGTTCGCGACCATTGCTTCGCATTCGCGAAGGCCAAAAACTCGCTGCCTTAATGTCTTCTTCACGTTCGCGTTACAAGCATCGCATTCGCGAAGGCCGATGACTCCAGGCCCAGTCCCCTCCTTCCTTCTACGCGTTCGCGACTTGCCCCTCGCGTTCGCGTAGGTTCTTCAGGCATACCTTCGCGTTCGCGAAGGCTAAATGTTAGCAGCCTCAAAACTCTTCTTCGCGTTCGCATGACTCTCTTCGCGTTCGCAAAGAAAGAAGTCAGATACCAGATACAGCAGTTCCGAAACATCCCAAAATGATCCGAAACCACCCCGAAACACACCCGAGGCCACCGGGACCACAACCAAATACACTAACAAGTCCTAAAATATCATACGAACTTAGTCGAATTCTCAAATCACCTCAAACAACATCAAAACGACGAATCGCACCCCAAATCAAAATCTATGAACTTTGAACTTTCAAATTCTATAACTTGTGCCAAAACACATCAAATCAATCCGGAATGACTTCAAATTTTGCAGGCAAATCCCAAATAATATAACGGAGCTATTTCAACTCTCGGAATCGGATTCTGATCCCGATATCAAAAAGTCAACCCTACGGTCAAACTTCCCAAAAATTCGACTTTCGCCATTTCAAGCCTAAATTGGCTACAGACTTCATATTTACAGTTCGGACATGCTCCCAAGTCCAAAATCACCCAACGGAGCTAACGAAACCGACAGAACTCTATTCCGGAGTCGTCTTCATACAGTTCCGACTACGGTAAAAATCCTAAGGCTTAAGCTTCCATCTCAGGGACTAAGTGTCCCAAATCTCTCCGAATCATCCGTAAATCAAACTCGACCGCACACGCGGGTCATAATACATATAGCAAGGCCGCTCGAAACCTTAAGTCATTGAACGGGGTGTAAATTTTTAAAACGACAAGTCGAGTCGTTACATGACCGATCGGGTCGTTACATTATGGAGATGTGGGAGTTACAATCATAATGGTAAGAAGTAGTGAGAGTAACTTCTTTAGGAGTTATAAACATCCACTACATAATATAATATTTTATAACACACTTAAATTTGTTCATCCCGAATGATTAATATTAATTCATTCATTCGATTAAATACTAGTAATATTCATTCATTCCCATTTTTTTATAACTGTGATGTCCCGACACTAATTTTATGGGATACCTGTTACTGCCCACTAGCAACAGATACCTTGTAACTCTATCCATCATTCATGCCCATTTTGGAACGTCCAAAATGCGACATTGGCTCATTTTTGTACAATTTCATAATTTTCAAGAATTCAAATTCATTAGACTTTTCAGATTTTATATTTAATTTACGTGATCTTTTTTTTTTTTACGTATGTACATTATATTTGATAGATAAATGCATATATAAAAGTGATAAAAAGCTTTTCTTCTTAAGCAAGAACCATCGTTCAAAACCCAAAAATATAATAGTAAGTAAGTAAATAAAATAGTAAGTAAATAAGTAATTAAATCAATAAAAAAAAAAGCAAAAGTCAGATAATTTATTCTTTTGATTCCTTGGAATAATGAAAAATTTCCCACCATACAAAACTATTTAACTACCTTCCTTTTATAGAGAAAAGGCCTAATGATTGATATATAAAATCCCTTGCAATAGATTATACATTTAGGAACCTACCATAGGTTCTTCTTTGGATTGACTTCACTTCCCTATAAATATAATAGTTGTGATGATGGTAATTTGTCAATAGGAAGAATTATCATATAGTCACCAAATTATTTTCTAATTAAAGAAGATGCATATGATTTCCTTAAAAGTGGTAATGTTATTCACCCTCTTGCTCATTTGGAAAGGTAAGCAAGAATTGTTTTAGTCAAGAAAACCCTCTTAATACATTTTACTCTGATATATATACCTATTTGACAAACTAATCCCCCCCCCCCCCCCCACTATTACCCCAAAGTAGGGCTAGCAATTAATTTGTAGTAAATCCTTATACAAACATGTTAAACTTGTTACTAGTTACTACTTTCACTTGTTCATTATGTCTAATGAATATGAGTTACAGGCAATGCAGCTCCAGAACAACCTTGCCAGAAACCTGGAGATTGCCATCTCAACTGCGGAGATGATGCTATTAACATTTGCCTCCATAATACATGCTTGTGCCAACGCTGCACCAATTTCTTCCCTCCCTCTCCCAGTGATGATTCTTTTGTAACCCAACATTGTTCAACTGATCATCCCAATTCCAACTGTAATCTGTACTAGTGAGATTATGATTCAAATATATTGAAAAAGAAAGTTAGTTATTTTACTATTTAATTAGCATGCGCGTATTTTTAGTAAGAGTATGTTGATTTTTATTTAACTTGTGTCTTATTATAATGAGCACACCCTGTCCCGAGCTGAATTCGGGGCAATGACTGGGCACTGAGACGGCTCCAGGATTTAAGTATATGGGTTCTAGATTTTAGGACAAGGTTCGAAATAAATTATTTATACATATTAATTAAATGACCCTAAAAGAGCAAGACACATGGGTCACCAAGAACATCGCATCCTGATTAGTCTATATGTACATACAATGTATATTATCTTTTAAATTATATTACAAGCGTTGGCTGTATACAAGGTTAGTACTTCATTTCTTATTACTGAATTCTTTGTATACAAAATGCACCAGAACTGATGTATACCGTTGTTAAGTTATAGCTTATTCAATTAAAACAAAGAATTTAAGACCCCTTCAAGTTTGTCTCTATCGCACCACCCTTCCTTGTAGTTTGAGATATTACACGCACCTCCTTTAGTTTGAGTATTTTGTAATCGAAGTTATTTCAAATGAAAAAATTGTAAAATATTCCAAAACTGACCTTCCTAGCCTTATTTATAAGATGCTAAGTTTTATACCATGAACTTCCCTCAATAACTCTTTTTGCTACATATCACGTACAATCCTTGGCAATCTCTTTAAAATAAGAAAACATGTAAATAATTTTTTTTCCTCATATTTGGATTTTAAAATAAGTCAAATTATAACATTACATTATACTTATCAAACTATAAGTTTATTTTTTCAAAACTTAGAAAATAAGAACAAGAATGTGCACCACATCTGAAGATATGAAAATATTTCAGCACATATAAACTATAACATATTTTACAAAAGTTAAAGAAATATCAAAAAGGAAAATTAATTGAAATAAATATCGGACTTTGAGTAACAATTGTGATTTTGTCTTTATGTTTTAAGTTTCAATAAAATAAATTTTTTATTTTCTATAATGGTTTCTTCAAGTTTTCCTTACATTCCGTTCCGTACCTAATACGTGAGATTCAATCCTTAGTTTGCAATTTTTTCCATTAGTTTCTTAATATTCTTTTGCATTGTTTTGATTTATTTTTTGGTTGTGACATTGATATACATTTAGAAATCTCTCATTATATATCAATATCATAAAATTAAAGTGTGAGAAAAAGGAGTTTTTTTTCCAATTCTCTTATCAATTTGAATAGTATACGTAGTTTTATTTGTAGCATAAAAGAATTGTGTTACAAAAGGTTAGTGCCACAAAGGGTAATTCTGGAGCATTACATAAATTTTACCATTTGAATTAGTTTTGTTAAAAATCAAAATAAGGGAGGTAAATACAATATTGCAAAACACAAGGGAGAGTTGTGTGATAGAGGCAAACCTAGAAGATAGTCCCTGGAATTTATCCCTAAAAATTAACTAGTAATATATCTATCTATCTATCTATCTATCTATCTATATCTATATCTATATCTATATTATATTATTATTATTATTATCTATATTATTATAAAAGCACGAATAATGTATGCTAAATGTTGAACGATTAAAATATCTTTGAAATATTGATCGAACTTTTATGCCCTTAAATATTTGTATAATTTAAGGATCTAATTGTAAATTACCTAATGATGGAATTCCTTTTCGAATTAAACTACAAGACATGGAACTTTGAAATCAAGTATAAATTTACCACTTCGATTCTCCTATTTTTGGTATCTTTCGTAGGCCTATGTCTAATATTTAAGATTTACACCACACTAAGGTTTTCTCCCTAGATTCTTTTTCTTTGTTTTTTTTCCCTCTTTTTTTTCTTTGGAATTTGCAGTGATTAACATGTAGCTTATTTTAGAAGAAAATAACGTGAAGAAATAGATTTAATGACCACTACATTTGCCCCTGGGATTCTAATTCAGTTCTCTTTCTCACCATAGATTTGAGGTAGCCTATCAGATACATCATGCTCTGCACTTTTTCCTATTAAGGAAAGACATTCCTCTTAGAAAATATTTAATTATTTATATCTAGAACAAGGACACCCATAATCTAATTTAATCATTCATCTTGGAAGGTTCAAGAAATATTTAATTATTTTTTATCTATATACTTGGTGAATACATGCAATTAAAAATATATCTTTTTAAAATACGTTTTATAACAATTAATTGGAAATATACGTGAAAAGTACGTACATGGAACCTAGAGTTTGCAATTTAACACATAGAACATTTGTTGAATTATAAGTTCGACTAACTATATATAACTTTAAACTTACATGACTATTTGACTCTCTCTCTCTATGTCACGACCCAAAATTCCATCACAGGCGTTGTGATGGTACTTAGTCTCTAAGACTAAGTAAGCCGATTTTAATTACAATTCAAGCCATTTTATTTTTTTTAAACGAAACCAACCGCGGAAATAATTTTAACACCTTCCAAGACTGGTAATACTGAGTCACGAACTCTAACTGAATACATAGAATGATCACGAGGACCAAATACACAATACTGTTTGATTAAAAATTAACAGTACAATGAAATGAACAGACTCCAAGGGACTGCGACGACCAAACAGCTCTACCTCAAATTCTTGCGATCAGACTCTAACTCTGTCCGGGTCCAATACCTGACTTTGCACAAAAATGTGCAGAAGTGTAGTATGAGTACACCACGGTCAGTACCTAGTAAGTATCAAGACTAACCTCAGTTGAGTAGAGACGAGGTACAGTCAAGACACTCACTAGTCAAATAACCTGTGCAATATAGCAGTATACAATAGTACTGGAAAACAACTAGCAATGATAACAACAAACTCAACCAGTGATATAACAACAAGGCAACAAAAATATCATAATTATTACTCAGGAGAATAAGAAACACAAGTACAATCAATAAGTCAAGTCCTTCAAATATAAATCCTTCACATATTATTCTTTAACATAAATATCTTTCGAATATACTTCTTTCCAATAAATATATTTTCAAGTAAAAGTCACCATGTGACACCTCATTTCACAATCATAATAATTACGGGTCTCGGCCTACTTTCATATTTTCCACGGCACCTCGTGCCCATATTTCTATCACCATCACACTGATAACTCACGTGTCAATAATAAAATCATCACATTTTTTTCCGGCACCTCATGCCCATATTATTTTCATAACTGCACGGACAACTCAAGTACCAAAATATCAATGTATATAAGATCCGCAGGATCAATTTATTTTCAATAAAATAAGGTTAAAATCTTTAAATCAAGTAAGAAATCAACAAAAAAATAAGTTTATTTAAGAAATCATTTGAGTGAGGAAAAATGACATTTCCATTAAAATAAAGCATCAGATAAACTATTGATTTGGATATAAAATTTATTAATTTAAACATACTAGAAATTTTTTTTTATTTAAAACAACTCAATCATCAAAAATAAGTACAACCCAAAATATAAATCCTCAAAGTCTCGTACGAAAAAGTCAAGGTCAACACAATACATCAAGAAAAATATAAGAATTTACAAATTACGGAAAAACAAGATAACCAAAGGCAAGTGCAGCCATATAGAGATATCAACAAAAAGGCACTCCCGAGGTACTGCCTCGTAGTCCCAAATCATAAATAAATTCACAATCTTTCGTTATATCATCGCGAGAGCCTTTACATATTATTCTTTAAAAAATTATTTTTTCCGAAATAGCATCCCGCGTTTTAGCCACCCTTATCATACCGCATGACTTCTAGTAGTTCCCCTACTATCCACGCATTTCAAGCCACCCTTATCTCACCGCATGACTTCTAGTAGTTCCCCTACTAGCCACGCATTTCAAGCCACCCTTATCTCACTGCATGCGTTTCAACACCCTAACCTTGTATCACCGCATAACTTCTAGTAGTTCCCCAACTAGTCAAGCGTTTCAAGCCACCCTTATCTCACCGCATGCGTATCAATATCACAATATTTCACAAATCGCACCTCAAATGCCCAAATATCATAGCATAATACAACTTGCACCTCAAGTGCTCACCTATCACAACATATCACGAATTGCACATCAAGTGCTCAAATCTTACCACATATCACAAATTGCACATCAAGTGCTCAAATCTTATAACATATCACAAATTGCACATCCAGTGCTCAAATCTTACAACATATCATGAATTGAACATCAAGTGCTCAAATCTTACAACATATCATAAATTGCACATCAAGTGCTCAATTCTTACAACATATCACAAATTGCACATCAAATGCTCAATTCTTACAACACATTATTTTTTCACAATAAGGATCCACGACTCGATCATAATGTGCACAACATATTAACAAAATATTCGGGAGTGAACAACTCAACCGAATAATATTTCACAATTTGGCACTTTGCCTCAATATGATTCACGGCCTTTATAATTCAATACCAAATTTTAAACAACGTGAACTGACAAGTAATTCATCCAGGAACAACACCTCTTTTAAATCACAACTTCAAGGAATAAATAGATTTATTCATCTTATTAACTAAAATTTTCATTTAAATTATCTGTAAGTAAAATCAATAATGAAAGTATTTTTCATAAAAATGGCAACTCAAACAAACACAGAGTTCATATAAAAGTCAAGTGGCAATCACACCAAATTATCATATAAAAACAACCTCGGCAAACAAGGAATGAGGCATGACAAATAAGGGATTTAATAAGTTACAACAATTTTTCCAACTTAATACTTAAGGGCGTCTACGAATTTCAACCGATATAATTTGTACATATAAACCAAGTACGTACTCGTCACCTCGCGTACATGGTTTTCAATTACATAATTTCCATATAAGACTCAATGCCTAAGGGGTAATTTTCCCACTCGAGGTTAGGCAAGATACTTACCTCGTTTCACAACCAATTTCAAGATTTCAATAAACCTTTGCCTCGCGAATTTGTGTCCGAAATCTCCAAATCTAGTCACAAACAATTCAATATACTCAACACGAATCGTAGGAATTAATTCCATATGAAAATATTAATTTTCCAACAAAATCTGAAATTTAACTCAAATATCACCCATGGGACCCACGTCTCGGAATCCGACGAAACTCACAAAATCCAACAACCCATTCAATTACGAGTTCACCTATACCAATTTTATCAAATTCCGATATCGGATTGACCTTCAAATCTTCATTTTATATTTTTGGAAGATTTTACAAAAATCTGATTTTTCTTTTATAAATTCACGGATTCATGATGTAAATAAGTATGGAATCATAAAATATAATCAATATAGGATAAGGAACACTTACCCCAAGGCTTACCCATGAAAATCGCCCAAACCGAGCTCCCCAACTCTATTTTTGTCAAAAATAGTAGAAAACCCCCGTTTATAGGGCCTCAGCTGTTTTGGGCGCCACAGGTAGCGTGGGGCACTGCCTGTGGCGCTATTTACAGTACCTCTAACATCCGAGCGCCAGGGCTAGCGCCCCACGCTACCCTAGGCGCTGACGGCGATGGAAAATTATTCCTGACACGGAAATGAGCATAACTTTCTCATACGATGTCCGAATTCGACGATTCTTTTTGCTATGGCTCAAAAATTTCAATACGGATCTAATGCTTCAATCAAAACTGAATTTGGAGGTCATTTTCTTAATATGATACCACATATTCTTGAAGAATTGGTGTCGAAATATAGCAAATCAAGTCTGATTGACCTCTAATTTTGTACACAAGTCATAATACATCATATGAAGCTATTCAAAACTTCAAATAGTAGAAAGGAGAGTAATAACTCAAATCGAATGTTCGGGTCGTTACATTCTCCCCCACTTAAACATATGTTTGTCCTCGAACGTGCCAAGAGTTATTTTCCAAGCCATCAAATCACTATTCCATCTTACCGCGCACATACCCGGGGGTGATCCCACGTGACCCTATTCGACGTAAGCCCGACAACACCATCTACATTGGCTATAGCAACCCGTGCCTACGTACACATCAACTTTCTTGATAGTGTTGGGGTACTTCAAAATTTTTCCGGGGTGTTACATTCTCCCCTACTTAGGATCATTCGTCGTCAAACATATAACATAACTTATCCCTTCTTTTGCAAATCTCACTCCCCCAAATTTTACTAACTCCCAAATTTTTCAGAAATTTCGACAGAGTCTCCCCTGTAATTGGGCCTATCCATCTGCCAGAGTAACACCAAAATAACTCCTAACAGCACCTCCACAACCCAACAAAACATCACAAGGAATATATCTATAACACTAATCTCAGCATTACAAGCATTGCATTAACATAATGATATCAGGACATGAAGCACATCATATGTATGCTCATCACTACATCTCTAGTCTTAAAAGTTGTTCATAATTAATTCCAGCATCATCAATTAATCTCATATTAACCAACATCTCATTTCGAATTTTCACAACACTGGCAATATAATGTGAGGCATGAAGACCTCATAACTATTTACCCTACTTAACGAGTCACATTTAATGCCACCTGGGCACTCACCTCGTAGGCTAAAGTTCAATAATTACAACACAATTATGGCACAAAAATACATAAGAGAATTATCACATAAGCCTATCAGGCATAACTCCCTATTAGTACCATAGTACAAATTTAGCTTCACAAAGGGAGAATTTAAACTCATAAATATTTCACCACAAGGACCTCGTCCTTATATAATTTCCACTACGGCTTGTAGACCGGTTTAAATATTTTACATCATATAAAAATGCAAGAATCTCGTCCTCAACTCCGAATCACAAGTATTTTGCACATTGTGCCAACTGAAATTTTCAATTTCTTTTCTTTCTTCTTTTCAATAAATTTGTAAACAATTTTCACAATACATAATGAACCCCCTTACCGGTAGGACATATAATTCATAAAATTGAAATCAAATATCCCAAAATCACATCAAAACCCATTGTAGTGAGTAATAAAATTTACTTTTGGACTTATAGTCCTCAACGGTGCCCAAAAATAAAATGATAGACACGGGCTAACATCATCAAACCTCCCAACAGGGATGAACATATAAGTGGTTCACAAAATTACGATGCTCACCCATAAGCGGAGTATAATAGGAGGACTCACCTCAATATTTAGAACCAAATCAAATTAAGGAGAATTATCCTTTTATAAAAAATCAGGATCATACCTGTAATGACACCATCTGGTGTATCGACCTTAGCCAAATCATAGCGATTATATCAACGGGTTAGGCCTCCACCTCTTAGGCGCCCTCTACCCGTCTTTCCTCCACCCCTAACTGGCCGTGCACGTGCGGTAGTAGCTGCACTG
The DNA here is from genome assembly GCF_000390325.3 of Nicotiana tomentosiformis. Lineage (NCBI taxonomy): Eukaryota > Viridiplantae > Streptophyta > Magnoliopsida > Solanales > Solanaceae > Nicotiana > Nicotiana tomentosiformis. The sequence continues at coordinate 67,557,915 of NC_090819.1, forward strand.
GGCCCATAGTCTGAGTGTTCTAATAAAATTTATCCCTCCCGAGTCTGGGACAATCTCTCATAATGTGCCTAGTGTCTCCACACTCATAACAGCCCCTCTGAGGTCGCGACTACTCGTACTGAGTCTTTGCCGGATAGCTGGAATAACCACTGTAATAATCTCGTGTCGGTGGTGCACTATAAGAACTTACTGGAGCACCCCGAATAATCTGATATGCGGACTGAACTTGCCGACTATTCGAGCCTCCGCTATAATAGGTCCTAGCTGAAGAGTAAAATTTACTTAACCCTCCAGATCTTCGAGACCGTTTGGCCTCCTTAGACTCCCTTTCCTCGCCTAAAACACCCTCAATCTTTCTTGCAATCTCCACTACTTGTTGAAATGGAGTATTAGTTTGCAACTCTCGAGCCATGCATATTTTAATATCATAATTGAGCCCCTCAATGAATTTGCGGACCCGTTCTATGACTGTAGGAACCAAGATAGGTGCATGACGGGCTAACTCACTGAACCTGATAGCATATTCTGACACTGTCATAGTGCCCTGACTCAACCGTTCAAACTCTGTGCGCCATGCATCTCGAAGAGTCTGGAGAATAAATTCTTTCAAGAACATTTCCGAAAATTGAGCCCAAGTTGGTGGTGTTGCATCGGTTGGTCTACCTTCTTCATAGATTTTCCACCACTGATACACTGCGCCTGATAGTTGAAATGTAGTAAAGGAAACCCTGTTCATTTCCGCAATACCCATGGTATGGAGAATACGGTGACGATTTTTCTCGAAATCCTTGGGCATCCTCTGTAGTTGTGCCACTGAAAGTAGGTGGACTATACCTCTTAAACCTTTCAATTCTCTTTTGTTCTTCTTCTGATGCCCTTGGCCTGACCTCAAGCTGACTCGAAATAACAGGTTATACCGGTACTACACCCGGAACCTGACTAATGTGAACCTGCTCCTCTGGAGTCGTGGTAGGAGTTTGAGCTACTTCCCCAATCTGCGAAATATTTGATGCAACAGAGATCAATCCCGCCCGAGTTAATGTACCAAACATACTCAGTAACTGTGCTAAAGTCTCTTGAAGTCCGGGGGTAACAACATGTGCTTTTGGTACCTATCCCCCAACTGGAGCTACTGGCGGCTCCTCAACTGTTGTTCTGATAGGTGCTCTAGTCGCGGCACGTGCCCTTCCTCAGCCTCTACCTCATCCTCTACCTCTTGCGACCCTAGAAGTATGCATGGGTGTCTGCTCAGATGACCCGGTAGCACGTGTCCTCACCATCAGTGAGAATATAGAGATACAAAGGCTCAAATTACAAATTCAACAAATTCCGCACGACAGGAATGAAAGAAGTGGAAATTTCCTAACAGTTCTGTAGCCTCTCGAAGATAAGTACAGACGTCTCCGTACCGATCCACAAGACTCTACTGGACTCGTTCGTGACTCATAGAACCTATGAACCTAGAGCTCTGATACCAACTTGTCACGACCCAAAATCCCACCACAGGCATCATGATGGCACTTAGCCTCTAAGATTAAGTAAGCCGATTTTAATTACAATTCAAGCCATTTTTTTTTTATTTTTTAGAAACGAAACAAACAACAGAAATAATTATAACACCTTCCAAGATTGGGAATACTGAGTCACGAACTCTAACTGAATACATAGAATGATCACGAGGACCAAATTCACAATACTGTTTGATTAAAAATTAACAGTACAATAAAATGAACAGACTCCAAGGGACTGCGATGACCAAGCAGCTCTACCTCGAATCCTTGCGATCCGACTCTAACTCTGTCCGGGTCCAATACCTCCAATACCTGGCTCTGCAAAAGAATGTACAGAAATGTAGTATAAGTATACCACGGTCGGTACCCAGTAAGTATCAAGACTAACCTCAGTGGAGTAGAGACGAGGTACAGTCAAGACACTCACTAGTCAACTAATCTGTGCAATATAACAGTATATAATAGTACTAGAAAACAACTAGCAATGATAACAACAAACTAAACTAGTGATATAACAACAAGGCAACAAGAACATCATAATTATTACTCAGGCGAATAAGGAACACAAGTCAATCAATAAGTCAAGTCCTTCAAATATAAATCCTTCACATATTATTCTTTAAGATAAATATCTTTCGAATATACTTCTTTCCAATAAATATATTTTTAAGTAAAAGTCACCATGTGACACCTAATATCACAATCATAAAAATTACGGGTCTCGGCCTACTTTTATATTTTTCATGGCACCTCGTGCCCATATTTCTTTCACCATCACACCGACAACTCACGTGTCAATAATAAAATCATCATATTTTTTCCTGGAACCTCATGCCCATATTATTTTAATAACTGCACGGACAACTCACGTACCAAAATATCAATGTATATAAGATCAGTAGGATCAATTTATTTTCAATAAAGTAAGGTTAAAATCTTTAATTCAAGTAAGAAATCAACAAAAAAAAAAGTTTATTTTAGAAAACGTTTGAGTGAGGAAAAATGACATTTTCATTAAAATAAAGCATCAGATAAACTATTGCTTTGGATATAAAATTTATTAATTTAAACATACTAGAAAGTTTTATTTTATTTAAAATAACTCAATCATAAAAAAACAAGTATAACCCAAAAATACAAATCCTCAAAGTCTCGTACGAAAAGGTCAAGGTCAACACAATACATCAAGGAAAATACAAGAATTTACAAATTACGGAAAAACAAGATAACCAAAGGCAAGTGCAGCCATAGAGAGATATCAACAAAAGGGCACTCCCGAGGTACCGCCTCGTAGTCCCAAATCATAAATAAAATCACAATCCTTCGTTATATCACCGCGGGAACCTTCACATATTATTCTTTAAAAAATCATTTTTTCCGAAATAGCATCCCGCATTTTTGCCACCCTTATCACAACGCATGACTTCTAGTGGTTCCCCTACTAGCCACACGTTTCAAGCCACCCTTATCTCACTACATGCGTTTCAACACCCTGACCTTATATCACCGTATGACTCTAGTAGTTCCCCTACTAGCCAAGCATTTCATGCCACCCTTATCTCACCGCATGCGTATCAATATCACAATATTTCACAAATCGCACCTCAAATGCCCAAATATAACAACATAATAGAACTTGCATCTCAAGTGCTCACATATCACGAATTGCACATCAAGTGCTTAAATCTTACCACATATCACAAATTGCACATCAAGTGCTCAAGTCTTACAACATATCACAAATTGCACATCCAGTGCTCAAATCTTACAACATATCACGAATTTTATATCAAGTGCTCAAATCTTACAACATATCACAAATTGCACATCAAGTGCTCAATTCTTACAACATATCACAAATTGCACATTAAATGCTCAATTGTTACAACACATTATTTTTCCACAAGAAGGAGCCACGACTCGATCATAATGTGCACAACAGCTTAACAAAATATTCGGGAGTGAACAACTCAACCGAATAATATTTTACAATTTGGTACTTTGCCTCAATATGACTCACGGCCTTTATAATTCAATACCAAATTTTAAACAACGTGAACTAACAAGTAATTCATCCAGGAACAACACCTCTTTTAAATCACAACTTCAATGAATAAATAGATTTATTCATCTTATTAACTAAATTTTCCATTTTAATTATCTGTAAGTAAAATCAATAATAAAAGTATTTTTCATAAAAATGACAACTCAAACAAACATAGAGTTCACATAAAAGTCAAGTGACAATCACAACAAATTATCATATAAAAACAACCTCGGCAAACAAGGAATGAGACATGACAAATAAGGGATTTAATAAGTTACAACAATTTTTCCAACTTAATACTTAAGGGCGTCTACGAATTTCAACCGATATAATTTGCACATATAAACTAAGTACGTACTCATCACCTCGCGTACATGGTTTTCAATTACACAATTTCCATATAAGACTCAATGCCTAAGGGGTAATTCCCCCACTCGAGGTTAGGCAATATACTTACCTCGTTTCACAACCAATTTCAAGATTTTAATAAACCTTTGCCTCGCGAATTTGTGTCCGAAATCTCCAAATTTAGTCATAAACAATTCAATATACTCAACACGAATAGTAGGAATTAATTCTATATGAAAATACTAATTTTCCAACAAAATCCGAAATTTAACTCAAAATTCGCTCATGGGACCCACGTCTCGGAATCCGACGAAACTCACAAAATCCGACAACCCATTCAATTACGAGTTCACCCATACCAATTTTATCAAATTCCGATATCGGATTGACTTTCAAATCTTTATTTTACATATTTGGAAGATTTTAATGGTAGAAAACCGAGCTCCCCAACTCTATTTTTGTCAAAAATGGTAGAAAACCCCCGTTTATAGGGTGTCAGCTATTTCGGGTGCCACAAGTAGCGTAGGGCACTACCTGTGGCGCTATTTACAGTACCTTTAACATCCTAGCGCCAGGGCTAGCGCCCCACGCTATCTTGGGCGCTGACGGCGACGAAAAATTGTTCATGACACGAAAATGTGCATAACTTTCTCATACGATGTCCGAATTTGACGATTCATTTTGTTATGGCTCAAAAATTTCAATACGGATCTAATGCTTAAATCAAAACTGAATTTGGAGCTCATCTGCTTAATGTAACACCATGTATTCTTGAAGAATCGATGTCGAAATATAGCAAATCAAGTCCAATTGACCTCTAATTTTGCACACAAGTCATAATACATCATATGATCTATTCAAGACTTCAAATAGTGGAAAGGAGGGTAATAAATCAAATCGACAGGTTGGGTCGTTACACTATATATATATATATATATATATATATATATATATATATGTGTGTGTGTGCGCGCGTGTGTGTGTGTGTGTGTGTGTGTGTGTGTGATAACCCAAAATGTCATCTTTAATTTAAACATTCATTTATGTATTTTAAGACCTTGAAAAGCACTATTCATCATTCATCGACTTGCGTGCGCAGTCCGTATAATTTTCCAAAAAGTTTTTATGTGAAAAATAGATTAAAATGTAAAATAGAGCTTCAAAACTCAACTGAGTTGACTTTGGTCAACATTTTGAGCAAACAGACCCGGATCAGTGTTTTGACAGTTTCGGTAAGTTCGTATCGTGATTTAGGACTTGGGCGTATGCCCAAAATTTAATTTGGAGGTCCCTAGCTTGAGTTATCGCCATTTGTTGAAAATTGTAAGTTTGAAAGCTTATAGATTCCAAAGTTTGATCGCGGATTTGACTTTATTGATATCGGGGTCGGAATCCAATTTTGAAAATTTGAGTAGCTCCGTTATGTCATTTATGACTTGTGTGCCAAATTTGAAATCATTCAGGATTCATTTAACATGTTTCGGCACAAGTTTTGTAAATTAAAAATTTTAAAACTCATAAGTTCGAATCGAGGTGTGAATTGTAATTTTGGTGTTGTTTGACATGAATTGGAACCTCGAGTAAGTCCGTATTATGTTTCTAGACTTGTTGAAATATTCGGACAAGGTCCCGAGTGGCTCGGATGAGTTTCGGATGAGCCACGGAGCAATTGGAACCTGCTGCCCAGTTGTGGTTCTGGTGCGTCGCACCTGCGACATTCTGTGCACATGTGCGTGGTCGCTCCTGCGGAAATCCAGTCACTTCTGCGACATTGGACAGCCCTGCCGAGATCCACTTCTGCGGAGAAATTAGTGTAGGTGCGCAACCGCTTCCGCGATGGTCGAGCTGCTTTTGCAAGGCAGACCGCTTCTGCGGTCACTGGAGCGCTTCTGCGATGTCGCAGGTACGACATTCCTGGGTGCAGATGTAGCCACTGGACAGGCTGCCCTGCTCCGCAAATGCGAGCTTTGTCTCACAAATGCATGTCCACAGGTGCGAAAATAGGTCCGCAAATGCAAAAAATGCTGGACAGAGTGCTTAAAACGGGAGTTAACTATTTTTACTCATTTTTGAGTTTTGAGTCTCGGATTTAGGCGATTCCAATGGGATATTTCACGATTTTTACTTGGGTAAGTATTCTATATCCAAAAGTGATTACATTTCATAAATCCATATCAATATTCATCGTTTATTTCGGATTTAGATGGAAGAAATTGGATTTTTTGTAAAACTTTTCAAAAACGAAAATTTAGGATTTGAAGGTCCATTTGACATCAAAATTTGATAATTTTTATATGGTTGGACTCATCTCGTAATGAGTGTTCTGATTTCGTGAGTTTTTTCGGGATTTGAGACATGGGTCCCACTTTTGATTTTTAAAATGAATTTCGGATTTTAATCCGAAAAATTAGTAAATTCATATGGAATCAATTCCTACGATTTGTATTGAGTATATTGAATTGTTTATGACTAGATTTGAGGATTTCAGACATGAATTCGTGAGGCAAAGGTTTAGTGGAATCTTGAATTCAGTTGCAAATCGAGGTGAGTATCGGGGTTAACCTTGACTTGAGGGAGTAGGACTTAATTGTCTATTTGTTCCGTGATTTAATGTGCGGGTACAACGTATATGTGAGGTGACGAGTACTTATACGTTGTGGTTGAGTCAAAGCATGCGGGTGGAATTTGTTTATTGTGAATAATTTTCTATTTAATTAAGATATTCCTGCTTAAGTTATTATTGTTTATCTGATCATTTTCTTGAGATTATTTCTAGTTTAATTATTGTAGAATATTTTGGAAGGTGAAGTCGGAATTCTGGTGTTGAATTGATTGATAAGTATATATCCCCACATTTAAATACTCTTCCGAATTTATATTATTATTTTCATGATAAGGAAGAGTGTAAAATCACAAAAGGTGATGCCGTGCCAATTTCACATTATTATTTATTGAATTATGAAGTGAGGAAGAGAGTTAAAGCGCGAAGGGTGATGCCGTGCCATTTTTAAAGAGTGTAAAAGCACGAAGAGTGATGCCGTGCCAGGAGAGAGTTAAAGCACGAAGGATGATGCCGTGCCAAAAGAGAGTTAAAGCACGAAGGGTGATGCCGTGCCAATATTATTATTTATTTATAAATTTTTGGAAAGAATGAGAGTAAAAACTCGAAGGGTGGTGCCGTGCCATTTTCATATTATCAGCTGCTCATTTTATTGTTGATGAACTAATTGGCTGCGACGTGGCACTCCTCCGGCTGAAATTTCTATATCATTCCCCTTCGCATGTCCCCGCCCAAATTTATAAATTGTTAACTATTGTGTTATTGTTGCTTCGTATTTGTATATGCTTGTACAAGTTATTTACGTACGTGTCTTGTCATAGCCTCGTCACTACTTCGTCGAGGTTAGACTCTACACTTACGGAGTACATAGAGTCGGTTGTACTCATACTACACTCTGCACTTCTTGTGCAAATTTTGGAGTTGGTCCCAGCGGAGTACCATAGACTTGCTCGGATTCAGCTACCCAGAGGAGACTTGAGGTATAACTGCACAACGTCCGTTGTTCTGAAGTCCCCTTCTATCTTATCTTAGCTGTGTACTATCTTTCAAACAACTTGAATTTTATTCAGACCTTTATTTGTATTATTCTAGTAGCTCGTGCACTTGTGACACCAGATTCGGAGATGTATTTTGATGATTCAGTATTTATGGTCTTCCGCAGTTTATTTTATTAATTGACTTCCGTTTAATTTAATTTGTTTAAAAATAGTTAAGATTATTCTAACGTTGGCTTGCCTAGCAAGTGAAATGTTAGGTGTCATCACGGTCCCGAAGGTGGAAATTTCGGGTCGTGACGAGTTGGTATCAGAGCACTAGGTTACATAGGTCTCACGAGTCACGAGCAAGCTTAGTAGAGTCTGAAGGATCAGTACGGAGACGTCTGTACTTATCTCTCAGAGGCTATGAAGTTTAGGAAAAATATCACTCCTTTGTTATTCTTTCGTGCAATTCTATTCTATCATCGATGATTGAACCATTCTATTCTTATTTTCTCGCAGATGGAGAGAACACGTAATACATCTACCGACGGATAGGGACCAGAGTCCCCAGTGGCAACTATGACTAGGGGTAGAGGCCGATGCCGAGGTCGTGCCAGAGGCCGAGGTAGAGGCAGAGGCAGAGCTCAATCTAGAGCTCGAGCAGCCACACCTATTGTAGAACCTCAGGTGGATTTAGGAGCGGAGGTTCCAGCTCAGACGGTACCTGTTGGAACAGTTCAGGTTCCGGAAGGATTCATAGCTGCTCTAGTGCTTCAGGATGCTATAGTCTGTTTGGTGAGTCTTATGGAGGGCGTGGCTCAGAATGGTACATTTCCAGTGGCACCAACCGTCTCATAGGCTGGAGGAGGAGCACAGACTCCCACTACTCCTGCTCCGGAACTGATGGCTCCACAGTATCAGGCTCCAGCAGCCCCACCAGTTAGGGTAGTTTAGTCAGTTGTTGCAGCACAGGCCGGTGATAGGCCTGCCATATCGTCTGAGGCTTTATTGAGTCCAGACAAGTTTCTAAGCTCTTTCCAGTTCACTTCAGGGTTACATCTGCTGAGGACCCACAGGATTATCTTGACTGCTGCCATGAGGTGTTGCGTAACATAGGTATAGTTGAGGCCAATGGGGTCGATTTTGCTGTATTTCAAATGACGGGTTCCGCCAAGAGATGGTGGAGAGATTTTATGTTAACCAGACCAGTTGGGTCGCCTACACGGACTTGGGAGCAGTTCTCACGGCTATTTCTAGAGAAGTTCCTCCTTATCACATTGAGAGAGGATTACCGCATGCAATTTGAGCGTCTCCAGTAGGGCAATAGCAGGGCAGTATGATTGTTACTCAGTACGAGACCCATTTTGTGGATCTAGCCCGTCATGCTCTCCTTTTACTTCCTATTGAGGGAGAGGGAGTGAGGAGGTTTATTGAGAGACTTACTCACACTATCAGGCTTCAGATGGCCAATGAGACCGAAAGTAAGATTTCCTTTCAGGCGGCTGCTAATGTTGCTAGGAGGATAGAGGTGGTTCTTGCACAGGAAAGAGGGTAGGGGTCTAATAAGAGGCCTCGTAAGTTCAGTGGGTTCAGTGGTGCCTCGTCTGGAGGCAGGGGTAATTTTGGTAGGGGTCATCCTCCCAACCATTTCATTTAGTGCTCCAGGCATCCTACAGTGCACCACCAACTCCTATCAGTGCACCACCGATCCAGAGCTTTTAAGGTGGTTACTCAGGACGACATGGACTATTTTAGGGTCAGAGTCACAGAAGTCGATGTCTTGTTATACTCGTGGTGATCCGAGGCACATAGAAAGGGATAGCTACAGTTAAGTTGATTGTAGGGAAAGGGCACTAGAGTTAGTTTTCTTGGTTATAGAGTTGTAACCCAAAACTGCTCTTTGAAGTTAATGAAGTTTTAGAGGTAAATCCTAGTAGGATAGGTCATGATTTTTACTCCCTTGAGCAAGGAAATTTTCTACGTAAAATTATTGTGTTATTTAATTTTCGTATTTTACTTTCTTTTTGTGTCTATTTTTTAGTTCAAAGAACTAGGTTTTCTAAAATCACGCATATCGGGCAAGACGCAATTCAACCCCTTCTTGTGTCCCGGTGGACTCTAAAATAACAAAGTATTTTCCAGTTGAGGAATTTTCATCTTTGATTCCTTTCCTATTTTTTCTAAATCAGCTATCTTTGCCATAAATCGTTCAGTAAACAAGAAAAAACAATGTTAACAAAAATCGTTCAGAATTGTGTCAAATTACCTTATACGATCGATGTAGGTATACAGAATTTTAGCCCAATGAACTAATTTGCAAGTGTATCATTGCTAGTTGGGCCAAGCCCATGAAGACCAAGAACTTATAAAACCTAAAGTTTACTCGTTTCAATTTCTACAGTAGTAGACTGGGGTCACTTCTCATCGAGTTATTAGCTCATACATTGTACCGTCTGCTTCAATATTCATACTTTGCATTGACGAGAAAATTACTATAATATGGTTAATTCCTTTTTAAAATTTTCAAGTATTGATATTATTTTACTACTTTTTTGTCACGACCCCAAATTCCCTCCGTAGGATGTCGTGATGGCACCTAGTCTCTAAGACTAGGTAAGCCTATCAATGCGTAATAATAATAAATATATGGAATAAATAAACTACAATTCAAACAATTTCAACACCCAAAACCCGGTAGAAATAAGTCACACGCTTCTAAAAATTTATTCTCTATATCTCTATACATCAGTGTCTAAAGCAAATAAGGAAGACAACATAGTAAGATAGAAGGGGACTCCGGAGTCTGCGGTCGCTGGCAGATATACCTCGAAGTCTTCTCATACAGCTAGTTTACTGATGCCTGGTCTGATAAGGTGTACCTGGATCTGCACAAAACGATGTGCAGAAGCGTAGTATGAGTACACCACCGCGGTATCTAGTAAGTGCCAAGCCTAACCTCGGTAGAGTAGTGATGAGGTCAGGTCAGGCCCTACAAGAAAATAATAATAAATGGCATGGTAAAATATTTCATAATATAATAAAATAAATTTACAATGGAAATGAATCAAGTAGTAAGTCACCATTTAATTACACAAATAATGGCAAATAATACCTCGTGGAACAAAAAAAAAATCAACTTTAAGAAAAATCACAACAAAATCAAAGGCAACTACGACAATAAATCAATATCAACAAGGGCACTCATGAGGTACCGCTTCGTAGTCCCAAATGATAAATAAATTCATAAAATCTCATTTCTTTATCTCACCGCGGGAGCCTTCACAATTTATTTTAAAGAAAATATTTTTTTTTCGAAATAGCATCCCGCGTTTTAGCCATCGTTATCACACCGCATGACTTCTAGTAGTTCCTCCTACTAGCGACGCATATCATGCCATCCTTATCTCACCGCATGCGTTTCAATACCCAAACCTTATACCACCGCATGTGTATCAACATCACAATATATCACAATTTGCACCTCAAGTGCTCAATTAATTTAACTTGCCAAAATACTTTAACAACAATATTTTTCTACAATAAAGAGCGCACGGCTCATGCCAACATAAATCATCAATAAAAGTTTTATACAATAAAAAGCTCACGGCTCCATCACAATGAGTACGAAAATCTTACAAAAATATTCAGGAATAAATAATTCAACAAAATAATATTTCAAAATCTTTAATATGTTGCTTCAATACTACATTTAAAAATGTCAAATACTTCATATTAATAATATTTAATTTAAAGAAATTTCACTTCAAATAATTCACAAAATGAAAGAAACCAAGTTTCAACTAAACAGGTAAAACAATTAGCAGGAAAAGGTCAAGCAAATTTAAAGTATATAAATCAAATCAATGATGGTGAATATAACAAGATTTAATAATTTAATTAATATGCAACAGTGATCTACACAATTTTAAAAAATATAATCATTCACATTTAGTGTGTGTATACTATCGTCACCTCGTGTACACGACTTTCATCACATTACAATTAATACCAATCCTAGGGAAAAATTTTCCCACACAAGGTTAGACAAGTCACTTACCTCAACTTGGTCTAATTTAACCAAGTAGTATGCCTTTTCCTCGATTTTCTGACTTCGATCGACTCGTATCTGGTCATAATTAATTCGATAGAGTCAACAAAAATTATAGGAATCAATTTCATAAGAAAATACTATATTTTTCCATAAAATCGGAAATTAGCTAAAAATTGTCGTGGGGCTCACCTCTCGGAATCCGGCAAAACTTATGAAATCTGATAACCCATTCAATTACGATTCCAACCATACCAGTTTCATTCAAATCCGACTCCGAATTGACACTGAAATCTCAAAAATTCGTTTTTATGAGATTTCTAAAAATTTTCCAAATTTTCATTTTAATACACTAATTAAATGGCGAAAATAATGATATATTCATGTATATGGACCAATTCCGAGTTAGAATCACTTACCCTAATGTCTTTCCTTGAAAATCTATTAAAAATCGCCTCTGCTCAAGCTCCAGTTTGTTAATAATGGCCAATGGGACGAATGCCCTCTTTTATAAACCTGCCCAAGCAGCCTTCGGAACTGGGCAACGATCGTGATTTCGATCATGGCCCTCGAGCCTAGACCTCAATCGTGGCTTCGATCACAGGCTCAAGCCTGGGCCTTCGGTCATGGCATCGAGCCTGGGCCTTCGATCATGGTATCGATCCTGAGCCTTCGATCAGTGGCCTTCGAGCTTGCCTTCTATCATGGCCCTCGACTTCTGGGCTCGATTGCTCAGCAGAAGAAACTTTGCAGCAGTTGTTTAAGTCCCATTTTTGATCCGTTAACCATCCGAAACTCACCCGAGGCCCTCGGGACCTCAACTAAATATAAAACAAGTCCTAAAACATCATACGAACTTATTTGAAACCTCAAATCACATCAAACAACGCTAAAATCACGAATCATTCTCCAATTCAAGCTTAATGAAACTTATAATTTCCAACTTCTACATTCGATGTCGAAACCTATTAAATCAAGTCCGATTGACCTCAAATTTTGCACACAAGTCATAAATGACATAACGGAGCTATAAAAATTTTTGGAACTAGATTCCTACCCCGATATCAAAAAGTCAACTCCCCAGTCAAACTTCTAAACTTTAAATTTCTATTTTAGCCATTTCAAGCCTAATTTCACTACGGACTTCCAAATAAAATTCCGATCACGCTCTTAAGTCCAAAAATTACCATACGGAGCTGTTGGAATCATCAAAATTCTATTCCGGGATCGTTTGCACATAATTCGACATCCGGTCACTATTTGAACTTAAACTTTTAAGTTTTCATTAAAATTCCATCTCTCGGGCTAGGGACCTCGAAATTTGATTCTGGGTATATGCCCAAGTCTCAAATCACGATACGGACCTACATAAACCATTAAAAAACTGATCCGAGTCCGTTTGCTAAAAATGTTAACCAAAGTCAACTCAGTTGAGTTTTAAAGCTCTAATTCACCTTTTTATCCATTTTTTCTCAAATAAAAACTTTCCGGAAATTTTTACGGACTGCACACGCAAGTCGAGTAATGATAAATAGTACTTTTCGAGGTCTTAGAATATATAATTAATTATTAACTTTAAAGGTGACATTTTGGGTCATCACATTCTCCACCTCTAAAATAAATGTTCGTCCTCAAACGGAGTTAGAAAAAGTACCTGAGCTGGTGAATAAGTGATAACGACAAGGTCGGTGAATCCAAACTAGAGTAAGAATTTGAAAAGTAAATGCGGAAGCAATAACAATAAGGAATTGAACAACTAGAACTAAAGGGCAGAAAATAAAGGATATGGAAAAATTCAAGGAAAGAATTCCAAGAACTTCCAAGAACGCAAGTTATATAGCCTTGACAAGATCAAAGCAACAACGTCTTGATTTATTGAAGAAATCAAACGCCTTTACTTAAAAGAAAATCAAAACAATAGATTCGGATCTTGACCGCTTTACGAGTAACTTGAGACAACAATTAATAACTAGTATTAATCGCCTTCTAAGAATACCACAAAGAAATCAAATATATCACACTAGAAAAGTAATCTTACTACCTTGAACTATGAACTAGTAAAGGTTGAAAGATAAATCTCAAACCACAAGTAACAAAGGTTCAAAAGAACTCTCAAAGTATGATATACTTAATCAATAATGAAGTGTCTCAATGAATGAGAAGAACTCCTTATTTATAGGAGTACTAAGGCACAAAAAGTCCTTAAAATTTGGTAGGGTGGTTGCTAAGGCATAAAAAGTCATTACAATTAGGTAGGGTGATTGCTAAGGAGTAAGAAAAGTCATTACAATTAGGTGGGGTGCGGCCAAATCCCTTTTGGGCAGATTTGGACCTTAAAACTACTAGTTTGGGCCATTGATTTGGACTCCAATTGGGCTCCCTTTGAAATACCCCCTTTTGGACCTCTTTTAAGCTCATTTTGAGCCCCTTTGGTGGACTTCAAGGGCTGATTTGGTGGCCCAATCTCCTCCTCTTGGACTTCAATTTGGATCACCAAATAATTATAAAACTTGGATAATTCATCTACTTTGGGTTTGAGCTCTTCCTCTACAATTAAAAGCTTCTTTATTTGCCATTGAAGTCCAGCAACCTTAGAGTGCAACTCTTTAGTTTGAGATCTTGTAAATGGCCTTGGAGCTTCCAAAACTCTATCCTTGTCCTTGATGCTATCAATAAGTGTGGATAAATGCTGCGTATATCCTGCTCGGTCTCACAAGTTGCCTCTTCGACCGGATGACCCCTCCACTGAACCTTCACGTAAACAATGTTCTTTGACCTCAGCTTTCGAACCTGCCTATCCAAAATAGCCACTGGTTACTCAACATAAGATAGATCCTTGTCCAACTGAACCGAACTGAAGTTTAACACATGAGACGGATCGCCGTGATATTTCCGAAGCATGGAAACATGGAATACCGAATGAACCGTAGAGAGACTAGGTTGTAGTGCATTGTAGTGCAAGTTTGTAAGCCACCTCTCCAACTCTCTCAAGAATCTCAAAAGGCCCAATATACCTAGGGCTCAACTTGCCCTTCTTCCCGAACCTCATCACACCCTTCATAGGCGAAACCCGGAGCAATACACGCTCACCAACCATGAATTCAACATCACGAATCTTCCGATCTGCATAACTCTTCTGTCTAGATTGAGCTGTACGAAGTCGATCCTGAATCAACTTAACCTTTTCCAAGGCATTCTGAACCAAGTCTGTACCCAATAGCCTAGTCTCGCCCGGTTCGAACCAACCCACTGGGGACCGGCACCGCCTACCATACAAGTCCTCATACGGAGCCATCAAAATGCTTGACTGGTAACTGTTGTTGTATGCAAACTCCACAAGTGGTAAGAACTGATTCCAAGCACCCCAAAAATCTATCACACACGCACGAAGCACATCCTCCAGTATCTGAATAGTGCGTTTAGACTGCTCGTCCGTCTGAGGGTGAAATATTGTACTCAACTCTACCCAAGTACCCAACCCATGTTGTACTGCCCTCCAGAACCATGATGTAAACTGTGTACCCCAGTCAGAGATGATAAATACCTGTACGCCATGGGGTCTGACAATCTCGCGAACATAGACCTGAGACAGCTATTCCGAAGAGTAAGTAGTAACCACAGGAATGAAATTAGCTCACTTGGTCAATCTTTCCACAATCACCTAAGCTGCATCAAACTTCCTCTGAGTCTGTGGGATCCCAACAACGAAATCCATAGTGATCCTCTCCCATTTTCATTCTGGAATCTCTAACTTCTGAAGCAATCCACCCAGTCGTTGATGCTCATATTTCACATGTTGACAATTTAGACACCGAGCTACATACTGCACTATGTCTTTCTTCATCCGCCTCCACCAATAGTCACTACTAGAAATTACAGTTATGGCAACCCTTCGAAAACCATTGCAGTAGATACACTAACCGTCCCTATAGGGCTATTGGGACGGATTTGGACGCGTTCCGGGATTCAGCATTACAATAGGTCTATTGGAACGATTATTTGCAACGGTTTAAAAATCGTCTCCATATATAGGGATATTGTAACGGTTTGGACAACTACCATTGTTCTATCTATAAGAATAGTTTTCTTTTCTGTTGGGACGGTTATAAACCGTTCTATTATAATAATACATCCGATATTTTAAGTCTATTGCAACAGTTTTCATGACATATTGCAACGGTTTTTGTGATATATTGGAACAATTATCAGTACCATATTGCAACAGATATTATAACATATTGTAACGGCTATTAGGGGCTACTTTTATTATTTGCTAGGTCTATTGAAACGGTTATATTCTCTATTGCAACAAATTATAATTTCTGATATTTATGAAAGCAAAATGAGAAATTGATTAATGTCTCCATACATAAGGAGATGTACAATTGACATATAAAAAGGTGTATATACATAGCTTAAGCACCTTCTGCTGTTAGCTTTGCTTTTAAGCACAACTTGATATGTCTTGTGTCATCTGAAAGATGATGTAGTTAAGTTCATTTCTTTTTTACCCTCTACTAGAAACTGTATTCTTAGAACTACAAATCTTTGGGTTGAATGATCAACAAATAATCTACAAGTTCAGAAAGCCTTGTCCATAAAGTGGTAATCCTAATAATATCACGAAGCTTTTTGCTAGGCAAATATAGGGGTTTATTCTTTAGGTTCCAAATTAATATGATATTATCTTAGGTACAAAGCATAGAAAAATAATATGTATGGTAAACTTATGATTCCTTAATCTCTTTCCCAGCAAACTGCCAGTATCCTGTTTTATGTCTAAGTACCTATATTCATCTGGTATATCTAATTTAAACAGCAGGTATGAAGATGCAAGAAAATCAATTGAGCTGCATTAAACCGACGACTCTAAGTTGTATGAGTTACTACTTCTAGTTCTGGTTTTCTACCTTTTTGGTTTCTTCTACAAATTTGCCAGAATTAAGCATTTAACATAGAAAAGGAACCAGCTTATTGCCTAATGCATGCCTATCCAATATGTGTGTGTGTGTGTGTGTCTCTGTGTGTGTGTGTGTGTGTGTGTGTGAGAGAGAGAGAGAGAGAGAGAGAGAGAGAGAGAGAACAAGAAAGATCTGAATATTTACTCTAAGACAACGATATACATACCATACCATATACTATCACTCATGCACATCTAATAACCCTTATGATTATAAAGTCACAAATGCCAATTATAATAAATGAGCAGAATCTGGTTTAGAAGATGTATTGAGACCGAATTCTAAACACTCATCAGACAGGACAAGAAACTAAGGATGAAGAACTCCTACAACAACTACTACTACGCCTAAATTACAAGCAACATGATCAGAACAAATATGGCCCTTCATTTTCCATATTTGGGGATTTGGGGGGGGGGGGGGAACAAACGACAGAGATGAGAAGGGCTAGCAGAAGGAATGGTGGTGCACTCGGCCGCAACCACATTATGCAGCATTTCAACACATCAACAGAAGTATACTATATCATCAAAATAGCATTCCATTTATTAACACGCTCAGATACATCACATCTCTCCACCTTTCTTTTGATAGAGATTACAATGTCACAATTTGCAGTTCCGCTTGGAAATTTAACTGGCCCTTTGTACTCAACACTCATTGAGGAAAGCAGCTAGATACTATGTTGTGGGAGAAAGGAAAAAGTACACTTACCTCCAGTGTGAAGTGCTTGACTTTCCTATCGGGATCAGATTTTCCTGCTACAACAACAGATTCAACGACCTCTATATTCTTTCTCTGTGTAGCTAATTTGTGAGCAGCACCATGAGAAAAAATAAGAAGGCAAAGGTTTGATGATGTCCAAGAGAGGAGGAAAGACATGAGGAATGGGGCAACCAAAGACAAGTAGGGACATCACCACATCATTTTCCAAATACATGTCACAGTTTTCAAATAATTACTGCACATTATCGTCTTCATAAATAAGATGAGGCATCTAAAACTACTTCAGATACTACTTAGCAAACCTGAAACTGCAAAATGAATCAACTTTCTAGTAACCATCCTTTCAGTTGAGCACTTGAACTTCTAGATTTATCTTTCTTTCTGTTTTTAGTTATATAATATTTTCCTTTTTTGGGTGGACAAGTTGTACTTCTATACACTCGTATTCATATAGATACTAATACACTTATTCATGATAACTTCAACTCTTTAAAAGTTTCTTTTAGATAAAGGACATGGGATAATTTAATTCTTAATCTCTAACTGTAACATCACTGCTTTACTCCAAAGGAGCTCTATTCTCCAAAAGATTCATAGGATCACTATGTGATGAACTTATTTTCACCATAATGCAATTATTATGCTAATACATGACATGAAGCAACAATTATGTTAGAAACAGTCTACTCATTTGCTTGTAATTGAGGTGTTTCCATGTCTTCTATCCATAGTCCCTTTTATTTGCTTAAAAGTTTACTGTACATATAATAGTTTAAGGACTTGAGGTTAGAAAGAGGTTTGGATATTCACTGTTCTAGGAAAGTTCTACTATTCTAGGACATACTGTGACCAAATAACATCATAAAATTGGACAAAATATGTAATTGGAAATGGGTAAGTTAATTTCCTAGGTCGTAATTAAAAAGAAAAGACCTCAACAGTTTACAACTTGCACAAAATGCTTATAGCTTTTCGTTTTTTGCACTAAGATATTAATTACAACTATGAGAGTATGATTGACGAACTACCTATAAGTCGAAAAATCTCTACTTCCGAAAGTTTATTAGATGGATTTTAAGGATTAGATAGCATCATTTTTACCAAGCAAGAAAATTTAGAAAGGCAAGCAATTTGTCTGAGAAGAATAACCCCAATGTCTAATAGACGTGAAGGCAAACAATTACCCGTTAGACAAAAGCTCAAACATGAACGAATCACACAATTTTAAGTGAAAGCAGCACAAGCATAATCGGCCAGAAGTAAAAGAATGTGTTTTTAAAAAATATTACCAGAGAAAGAAAAAAGGAGCAGCAAAACAATTTTTCTGAATAACCAAGACAGCGAACAGCGAAGATCGAACATCGATAGCAAACATCGAATAAAGAAAATCTCATGGTTTCAAACAGAAAATCAAAACCTAACAAATAAATCCCCCAATTTTGCAAACTAGAAATCACAAATGTATCATGTAATATAAACAAAGCAGAAGCAAAATAATGTGTTTATCAGAACTATTACCAGATAAAGAAAACATAAGGGGAAAAAAAAGCGAAAATCGAATAGTTATACAAACATCAAACATGGGAAAAATCGATAGCCTACCTCGGAGATTGCTCGTATGTTAGCCGAAACTGGTCGTCATTCACCGGCAGTTGTCATCCTACATCGGAGCTGGCCGACAGAGTTCGTCGATGGTGAGGTCGATGTGTTCTGGGTTGAGGCTGAGAGAGCCGATGTCTTCAAGGTTTAGCCTACCTCGGAGATTGCTCATATGTTAGCCGAAACTGGTCGTCATCCATCGACAGTTGTCGTCCTTCACCGGAGCTGGCCGGCAGAGTTCGTCGATGGTGATGTGTTCTAGGTTGAGGCTGAGAGAGACGGTCTTCAAGGTTTTGAGAGTTTAGAGAGAGTGACGGAATATTTCTATATTAAAGAGTTATTAAAATATTAGTGGGGTCATTTATTTTGTTTTTTTAATAAATATGTAGGAGGGAAAGTAAAGGGGGAAAAGTAAACCGTTCCAATATACTTTTATTTTATCAAACCATTCCCATAGGTAACTCTATCGCATCGCCTTTACAAACCGTCTCCATATATTTACTTTTGGTAACGGTTATTATACTATTGGAACGTTTATTCTTCAGAAGTGTCCCAAAAGCCTTTTGACTCTATTGGGACGGTTAAAACCGTTCCAATATATGATCTATTGTAACAGTTACAAAACCGTTGCACAATAACCGTTCCAATAAAATTATTTTCTAGTAGTTAGTGATGTTTCAAGTCCTGATACATCTTTACAGCACTCGAATGAATAGAGTACCGTGAACTGTGAGTCTCCTGGAGAATCAACTCACGAAAGCCATCTATATTGGGTACACATAGCCTGCCCTCCATCTGTAATACACTATCATCTCCAATAGTGACTTCCTTGGCATCACCGTGCTGAACTGTATCCTTAAGGACAAACAAATGGGGGTTATCATATTGACGCTCCCTGATACGATCATAAAGAGAAGACTGAGAAATCACACAAGCCAAAACTCGACTCGACTCGGAAATATCCAATCTGACAAACTGGTTGGCCAAGGCGTGAACGTCCAAGGTTAAAGGACTCTCTGATACCGGTAAATATGCTAAGCTACCCAAACTTTCCGCCTTACGACTCAAGGCATCAACCACTACATTGGCCTTCCCAGGAGAATGGTGATATCATAATCCTTAAGCAACTCCAACCACCTCCGCTGCCACAAATTAAGATCCTTTTATTTAAACAGATGATGTAGGCTTCGGTGATCAGTGTAGACCTCGCAATGGACACCGTATGAATAATGCTGCCAAATCTTCAAAGCATGAACAATAGTTGCTAACTCAAGGTCGTGTACAGGATAATTCTTCTCATGCACCTTTAACTGTCTAGACTCGTAGGCAATCACCCTACCGTCTTGCATCAACACTACGCCGAGACCAATATGCGATGAATCACAATACACAGTATAAGCCCCTGAACCTATAGGTAATACCAATACTAGGGTTGTAGTCAAAGTTGTCTTGAGCTTTTGGAAGCTTTCCTCACATTCCTATGTCCACCTGAACGGAGCACCCTTCTAGGTCAATTTGGTCATAGATGCAGCAATAGAAGAGAAACCCTTTACAAATCGGCGATAATACCCTGCCAAACCAAGGAAACTTCGGATTTCCGTAACTAAGAACGGTCTGGACCAACTCTGCACTGCTTAAATCTTCTCCAGATCTACCTTGATTCCCTCGCACGAAACTATATGACCCAAAACTCCCACTGAATCAAGCCAGAATTCACACTTTGAAAATTTTGCATATAACTTATTTTCTCTCAAAATCTGAAGCACAGTCCTCAGGTGTTGTTCATGATCTTCCCAACTCCGGGAATACACCAGAATATCGTCAATAAACACAATGACGAAAGAATCAAGATAGGGCTGAAATACATTATTCATTAAGTGCATAAATGTTGCTGGGGCGTTGGTTAGCCCAAAAGACATCACAAGAAACTCGTAATCACCGTACTGAGACCTGAATGCAGTCTTCGAGATATCTGGTTCTCGAATCTTCAACTGATGATAGCCTGAGCATAAGTCGATCTTAGAGAATACTTTGGCACCCTAAAGCTGAACAAATAGATCATCAATGCGTGGCAATGGATACATGTTCTTCACTGTAGCCTTGTTCAGTTGGCGGTAATCAATACACATCCGCATAGAATCATCCTTCTTCTTCACAAATAAGACAGGAGCACCCCAAGGTGATACACTAGGCCGAATAAAACCCTTATCAAGCAACTCATGTAATTGTTCTTTAAATTCTTTCAACTCTGCTGGGGCCATACGATATGGTGGAATAGAAATGGGCCGAGTACCCGGTAATAAATCAATGCCAAAGTCAATATCTCTGTCAGGTGGTATACCCGGAAGATCTGCTGGAAATACATCAGAAAAATCCATTACTAAAGGAACTGACTCCATAGAAGGAGTATCAATACTAGTATCTCTCACATAGGCCAGATACGCATCACACCACTTCTCAACCATTCGTTGAGCTTTAAGAAATGAAACAACCCTGCTAGGAATATGATCCAAGGTACCTCTCCACTCTAGTCACGGTAGACCTGGCATAGCCAACGTCACCATCTTAGTGTAACAATCAAGAATAGCATGATGGGGCAACAACCAGTCCATGCCCAAAATAATATCGAAATCCACCATACTGAGCAATAATAAATCAGTCCTGGTATCAAAACCACTGATAATAATTAAACACGACTGATACACACGGTCCACAATAATAGATTCACCCACGGATGTAGATACATAAATAGAAGAACTCAAGGACTCACGTGATACGCCCAAATACGGGGCAAAATAAGATGACACATAAGGATAAGTGGAGCCTGGATCAAATAAGACTGAGGCATCTCTATGACAGACCGGAATAATACCTGTGATAACAGAATCGGATGCAACGTCCTCTGTCCTAGCAGGAAGAACATAATATCTGGCCTGGCCTCCCCCTCTAGGGCGACCTCTACCTGTCTGACCTCCACCTCTGGCTGGCTGTGTAGGTGGAGTGGAAACTGGTGCAATAATCATGGCCTGAGAAGCCTGAGGGACCTGTGGAATAGGTGGGGCTTGAGAAATCCGTGGAGGTGCACCCCTCATAAATCTGGGTCAATCTCTCATAATATGACGAGTGTCACCATACTCAAAACAAGCCCTCGTAGGACCTGGCTGCTGGGACTGGCTCGGGCCTGATCGACTAGACTGCACGCTGAAAGCACCCCGTACAAGAGGTACAGTAGACACTGGCGGTGCATAATATGGAACCTGAGGTTTGGGAGTAGCCGGAATACCACTGGAAGCTGGAAATGCTGAATGAATAGGATGAGTCACATAACCTCTACCATGACGGGCTGCAACTGGGGCACGAGAATTATTATATGTGCCAGAATCTCCGGGTCTCTTAGCTTCCCTCTCTTCCCTCTCCCGGATCCTCATACCTTCCAATATCCTAGCAATTGACACCACCTGTTGGTATGTGATGTCTATCTCTAGCTCTCGGGCAATACTGTATCTGATATTAGGGTGGAGACCCTCAATAAATCTGCAAACCCGCTCTCGAACAGTAGCAACCAAGGCTGGTGCATGCCTCACCAAATCACTGAATTAGACCGCATACTCTGACACGGTCATAGAGCCCTGGTGCAGCTGCTCAAGATCTGCGCGCCATACATTTCTAAGACTCTGAGGAACATACTCCCTTAAGAACATATCTGAAAATTGAATCCAAGTGAGTGAAGATGCCTCAGTGGGACTATCCAACTCATATACCCGCCACCACTGGTAGGCTGCTCCTCTAAACTGGAATGCCGTGAAAGAAACCCTATTGGAATCCACAATATCCATAGTACGAAGGATACGGTGACATTCCTCCAGAAAATCCTGAGCATCCTCTGAAGCTAAGCCGCTGAAAGTGGTAGGGTGGTACTTCTTGTACCTTTTGAGCCTGAGCTGCTCCCCCTCTAAAACTGTTGTCCTAATCTCAGGCCGAACTGGGACAACTGGCTGCACTGGTATAACCTCTTGGGCATGGTCAACTTGGGCCCGTGGTTCTAGAGTACGGGCGGCGGGAGTCTGTGCTCCTCCCCCGGCCTGAGATGTGGTAGGAGCAAATGAAATTAACCCTGCCTGAGCTAGAGTACCAAACATGCTCAAAAACTAGGCAAGAGTCTCCTGAAGTGCAAGAGTAGTAACAGGCGTCTCAAGTGCCTGCTCTCCAACTGGAGCTACTGATGGCTCTAGTGCAGCAGCTCGTGCAGGTGCTCTGGCTGCACCACGTAGTCTTCCTCGGCCTCTGGTTTGGACTCTGCCCCGACCCCGGCCTCTTGTGGCTCCAACAAGGGGCGTGGGTGTCTGATCATCGGATCCAGTTGTGCATGTCCTCACCATCTGTGAGAGAATAGAAAGACAATGGTTTAAAATTTTGAAGTCAACAATTACGCACGATAAGGAATCAAAGAAGCGAATATTTCCTAACAGTTCCATAACCTCTCGAAGATAAATACAGACGTCTCCGTACTGATTCGCAAGACTCTACTAAACCTGCTTGTGACTCATAACACCTATGAATCTAGAGCTCTGATACCAACTTGTCACGACCCAAAATTCCCTCCGTAGGATGTCGTGATGGCACCTAGTCTCTAAGACTAGGTAAGCCTATCAATGCGGAATAATAATAAATATCTGAAATAAATAAACTACAATTCAAACAATTTCAACTCCCAAAACCCGGTAGAAATAAGTCACAAGCTTCTAAGAATTTATTCACTATGTCTCTATACATCAGAGTCTAAATCAAATAAGGAAGACAACATAGTAAGATAAAAGGGGACTCCAGAGTCTGCGGTCGCTGGCAGATATACCTCGAAGTCTCCTCGTACAGCTAGTTTATTGATGCCTGGTCTGATAAGGTGTACCTGGATCTGCACAAAATGATGTGCATAAGCGTAGTATGAGTACACCACAGTGGTACCCAGTAAGTGCCAAGCCTAACCTCGGTAGAGTAGCGACGAGGTCAGGTCAGGCCCTACTGAAAAATAATAATAAATGGCATGGTAAAATGTTTCATAATATAATAAAATAAAATTACAATGGAAATGAATCAAGTAGTAGGTCACCATTTAATTACACAAATAATGGCAAATAATACCTCGTGAAACAAAACAAAATTTCTTTTCAACTTTAAGAAAACCCACAACAAAATCAAAGGCAACTACGGCCATAAATCAATATCAACAAGGGCACTCACGAGGTACCGCCTCGTAGTCCCAAATCATAAATAAATTCACAAAATTTCATTTTCTTATCTCACTGCAGGATCCTTCACAATTTATTTTAAAGAAAATATTTTTTTCCCGAAATAGCATCCCATGTTTTAGCCATCCTTATCACACCGCATGACTTCTAGTAGTTCCCCCTACTAGCCACCCTTATCAAACCACCCTTATCTCACCGCATGCGTTTCAATACCCAGACCTTATACCACCGCATGCATATCAACATCACAATATATCACAATTTGCACCTCAAGTGCTCAATTAATTTAACTTGCCAAAATACTTCAACAACAATATTTTTCCACAATAAAGAGCTCACGACTCATGCCAACATAAATCATCAATAATATTTTTCCACAATAAAAAGCTTACGGCTCCATCACAATGAGTACAAAAATCTTACAAAAATATTCAGGAATAAATAATTCAGCAAAATAATATTTCAAAATCTTTAATACGTTGCTTCAATACCAAATTTAAAAATATCAAATACTTCATATTAATAATATTTAATTTAAAGAAAATCAACTTCAAATAATGCACAGAATGAAAAAAACCAAGTTTCAACTAAACAGGTAAAATAATTAGCATGAAAAGGTCAAGAAAATGTAAAGTATATAAATCAAATCAATGATGGGGAATATAACAAGATTTAATAATTTAATTAATATGCAATAGTGATTTACACAATTTAAAAAAATATAATCCTTCACATTTAGTCTGTGTACATACTCGTCACCTCGTGTACACGACTTTCATCACATTATAATTAATACCAATCCTAGAGAAAATTTTCCCCACACAAGGTTAGACAAGTCACTTATTTCGACTTGCTCCAATTTAACCAAGTAGTATTCCTTTTCCTCAATTTTCTGACTTCGATCGACTCGTATCTAGTCATAATTAATTCGATACAATCAATAAAAATTATAAGAGTCAATTTCATAAGAAAATACTATATTTTTCAATAAAATCTGAAATTAGCTAAAAATTGCCCGTGGGGCCCACCTCTCGGAATCCAACAAAACTTACGAAATCTGACAACCCATTCAATTACGAGTCCAACCATACCAGTTTCACTTAAATCCGACTCCGAATTGACATCGAAATCTCAAAAATTCATTTTTATGAGATTTCTAAAATTTTCCCAAATTTCCATCTCAATACACTAATTAAATGGTGAAAACAATGATATATTCATGTATATGGACCAAATCCGAGTTAGAATCACTTACCCCACTGTCTTTCCTTAAAATTCAATCAAAAATCGCCTCTGCTCAAGCTCTAGTTTGTTAAAAACGGCGAATGGACGAATGCCCTCTTTTATAAACCTGCCCAGGCAGCCTTCGGAACTGGGCAACGATCGTGATTTTGATCATGGCCCTCGAGCCTAGGCCTCGATCGTGGCTTCGATCACAGGCTCGAGCCTGGGCCTTCGGTATGGCATAGATCCTGGGCCTTCGATCATGGCATCGATCCTGAGCCTTCGATCAGTGGCCTTCGAGCTTGCCTTCTATCATGGCCCTCGACATCTGGGCTCGATTGCTCAGCAAAAGAAACTTTGCAGCAGTTGTTTAAGTCCCATTTTTGATCCGTTAACCATTCGAAACTCACCTGAGGCCCTAGGGACCTCAACCAAATACACCAACAAGTCCTAAAATATCATACAAACTTATATGAAACCTCAAATCACATCAAACAATGCTAAAATCACGATCATGCTCCAATTCAAGCTTAATGAAACTTATAATTTCCAACTTCTACATTCGATGTCGAAACCTATCAAATCAAGTTTAATTGACCTTAAATTTTGCACACATGTCATAAATGACATAACTGAGCTATTAAAATTTTGGGAATTGGATTCCGACCCCGATATTAATAAGTCAACTCCCCGGTCAAACATCCAAACTTTAAATTCCTATTTTAGCCATTTCAAGCCTAATTTTACTACGGACTTCCAAATAATGTTTCGATCACGCTTCTAAGTCCAAAATCACCATACAGAGCTGTTGGAATCATCAAAATTCTATTCTGGGGTCATTTGGACATAATTCGACATCCATTTACTATTTGAACTTAAACTTTTAATTTTTTATTAAAATTTCATATCTCGTGCTAGGGACCTCAGAATTTGATTCCGGGCATACGCCCAAGTCCCAAATCAAGATACAGACCTACAGAAACTGTCAAAACACCGATCCGAGTCCGTTTGCTAAAAATATTGACCAAAGTCAACTCAGTTGAGTTTTAAAGCTCTAATTCACCTTTTAATCCATTTTTTCTCACATAAAAACTTTTCGAAAAATTTTATGGGCTGCGCACGCAAGTCAAGTAATGATAAATAGTGCTTTTCGAGGTCTTAGAATACAGAATTAAATATTAACTTTAAAGATGACATTTTGGGTCATCACATTTTTCCAAGTTCCTTCCCCTTTTCATTTCTTACAAAAGAAATTACCCCTTGTGTTTCTGGAATCCGATGCATTTCTGTGAACTCCTCTTTGGAAGGAGGAATTTTCAGAAATCACTATTGTTTAGTGGCTATTAACTTCCTATAACTACCATATACATAATTACTTCCTATAACTACTATTCAGTTGTTACGGTAGTGTATTCGCTGTATTCGCGTTGCTGTATTCATTAATACAGCAGCAAAAAGCGCCTAAATATCAGGGCAGTCCAGCTGTACGCGCATGTATTCACATGTATTCACGCCATGAATTAAATAGCAGCAAAAAGTGCCTAAAATCAGGGCAGTCCAGTTGTATGCGTATGTATTCACATGTATTCGCGCTGCTGTATTCATGAATACACTAGCAAAAAGCACCTAAAATCAGAGCAGTCCAGCTGTACGCGAATGTATTCACATGTATTCGCGCCATGTATTCATGAATACAATAACGACAATCACCTTAAAAATAAGTATGCCCAACTATCTAATAACGGAAATAATATCAATTAGAATGATACACTCCTAATATAACTCAACAAAATCAATTCTAACATGCCTTATTATCAACCCAATTAATTATAATAATTTTTCAGTTGTATTTAACTTTTGTATTTAGTGTGCTTCAATATTTTCTTTTACTGTTGCATTCATTAGATTCAATATTTGTATTTACTGTATTCGCTATTTTATATTCAGTGTATTCAAATGTATTTGTATTAACAATATTTTAGTTATTCCTAATACATGTTATTACTGTTGTATTCAGTATATTTCATTGGTTGTATTCACTTTATTTCTATTTGTATTCAATGTATTTTATTATATTTTATTGTATTTTAAAATTAAATGTATTCACAATTTATATTCTGTTCTATTTTAATAATTGTATTCAGTATATTTCAATGTTTATATCCTATATTTAGGCATAATGTAGGTACAATATGCATGAATACATGTGTATTCAGCTGTATTAAATACAGACCTTCGAAATACATAAACATAGGCCAAAAAATATTTTTATATAAAAATACAATGTGTTTGATTGAATTTGTACATAATACAATGTATAGCAAAGAAGAGAAGAACGTTCGTCGGAGATGGCGTTTTCCGGCCAAGACTCCTTGTATCACTTCACTACCTCTTCCATTATAATTTACAAGGCTTCTAATTCGACTGCTTCTTCCTATTTGCTCTCTTACTTACCGCGCTAGGAATTTCTCTTTCTCTTCAATCTATCTGTCGCCCAAGGTTTCTCCGCTTTCTTTTTTTGATTATAGGTTTACTTTCATGTTTCTGATTTTGAGATTTTTAGGCTTTCTTTCATGATTTATTTCTCTTTCGTGTATATATGATTCGGCCTATTTTGCTCGAAGAGAGAGAGAGAAAGAAGAAAAATTCGTGTGTTAATTGAAAGAAAGAGAGAGGAAAAATATAAATAGTGTATTTCATACCTTGTTTCATGCCTCAATAGTAGTATATACCATAAATACTTATTTTTCTATAAAATATAAAAGGTAGCTATAGAAAATAATATTTTAAAATAATTTTGATTTATAATAAATAAGGTGTATACCTTTGCTATAGGAGGTAAAATTTTCTTAGTTATTACATTACTGGGTTGATGGACGGCCCCCAAATTTAGTGCTTTGGGTTCTCCAGCCCATTGATAGAAAAGGCCCATAACTAATTCTTTTGTCCTTTTTCGAATGAGTTAAGAAATCAAGGGTAAAAACTTACTCGCACCGGATATTTAACAAATACATGACACATATCTTTATAAATACTAGTTTTAGGATATGCGCATTGCGTGTGTACCCTATCTCAATGAGTAACGTTTTTCTGAAAATAATCACATAGTTATTTTATTAAAGTCTTTCTTTGAGTCATAAAATAAAAGGCGTAAATTTTGAGGTTGATGAATATTGATTATATATCACTAACTCAATAAAAGAAGAAACTGCAAAATAGAACTTATCTATCATTAGTTATTGTCCCACTGTAGTTGCATGAGGATTTCTGTAGGAATACTTTATGAAAATTATTATTATTTATGCGACCTATTGAAAACAAATAAGTATAGAAAAATGCTCTTATCATGATTTTTTTTAAAATTTATGAAGTAGCATAAATTGAAAAAATGACTCTATTAGTCTTCTAGAAATTTTGGAATAACATGGTTGGCCTACGATTGCGGAAAAAAATGGTAAGTGACAACATAAATCCTAAAAAACTAATATTGAGTTAATATTTTTCAATTGTTCCATCCTAAATAATATTGAGTTAAGAAATATTGTCTTCAATTGTTCCATCCTTATTGCTTTAAATTTTCTCTTAGCCAATTTAAAGTTACTATACTATAAATGATTTTACTTTATTTTTTTATCCTAAGAGTTTTGTCTACTTAAAAAATAATTTATTGTACGATAGTTAGTTTAAAAAAAATTGAATTAGATGTAACATATCC
Source organism: Nicotiana tomentosiformis (assembly GCF_000390325.3). Taxonomy (NCBI): domain Eukaryota; kingdom Viridiplantae; phylum Streptophyta; class Magnoliopsida; order Solanales; family Solanaceae; genus Nicotiana; species Nicotiana tomentosiformis. The sequence continues at coordinate 67,586,880 of NC_090819.1, forward strand.
ACATTTATACAACCTTTTATTCTAGCTAATATGAAAAAAAAAATTATATTCTTATGTAAGGAAATAAGTTATAAAATTATGTGATCTCCTCACTATCAAACGTCTCTTTAAAACACCAAGTGGTAGTGATCCCAAATGAAAGAGAAGGTACTCTTAGTGAAAAGTTTGTTGCATCAATCGAAGTCAACTTGTAAGTCAAAAGAAGAAATATATTACTTAGCAAAAAAAAAAAAAAAAAATTGGGTTGAAGTCTCCTTAATTAGGTCAATCATGCATGAGCACCAAGTGTTTGACCTAGTAAAGAAGCTACGGATTCACCCAAACCTGTGAGTAATTTTGCTTAGATCTTGTATATTTTTGAAAATTTTATTAAATAAGCAGAAATAATTTATTCAGAATCCAGTAAATTAAATATGATTTGATAAATTTCTGAATAAAAACCCATAAAGTTCAAATTTTAAATTCGGTCTATAATACACTATGAGCTAAGGGTAGAGTTTTAATAAGCTCGTAAGCAATGACATTAATGAGCTCATGAGGCAAGAATTCTTTAATATATATCATACTTCTAATATAGACAATATTAAAAATTTATCTTTTTAAATTGCATTTACTGAACGCTATCTCTAAACTTCTCAAAGTCTACTCTAGCCATATTAAATATCTAATTGACTTTATAACGAGTCAATTTTAGACACCTACTAGCATTATCAATTAATTAACATTTAGTATGAGATTAAAGAACAAGAAATACAAAATAGTTAAGCTAAGCATGATTACTTATGACTTGTTTAAAGTGGTTTAGCGATGCATTCAGGGCCAACTGACATTATTTGGATTTGACTTCTCTCTTTTATCTATTTTGTTTGCATATGTTTATTTATTTTTATTAGTATTTATGTTAGCATTAAGTTGCTCCCTTGAGTCATCCTGGTTTAAGCTGTAGATATATTAGTCTCCCTTGAGAATGTTGTATTTTCATTCCATTTACAAATGAATTTTCCTTAACTCTGCTAATAACAAAATCTGCATGGAAAATAAAAGAAAATGTTGAAAATAACAATTAATGATCATACACTATATATGATACAGTATATACAAGTTGTACTCTCAAAACATTTTGTCAATACTTAAAACATCTTTAACAAATAAAATAGTCAATGCGTTAATAGAGATAAGCCGTTGACTACGAAGAAGAAAAAAAGAAAATCATAGCCCATTTCCTCACAAACATTTTTGGCCATTAACGATGAATTTTTCAAATTTATGACTAAAACTTTAGAAATTATGGAGTATGGACAAACATGGAGCATGACTAATTAGGGCTATTACGTATAAAAAATTTGAGTCAACCCAACATAGCCAACTGGCTAATCTGTTGGATTTGACTCATCTTCAGTACTAACTTAGTAAGGTGTTTCCTTGAATACTCCTAGTATATATAGTATGATATTATTTTTTAATGCTAATCTAATGATAAATTAATTAAAGGATGCTTAATGAGTTTTTGACATTAATGCTCAATAATCTATATGTACGTAATACGTACATGCATGAGTACTGGATTCAAGACAACGTGTCCACGCCTGCATCGATTCGACATCTTAATTAAACTAAATCTATCGCCTTCATTCAAATTTAAATAAATGATGGAGTAGTGTTAGAGGAAAAACTTTATTCATTTTCCCTTTGATTTCAGGCTTTGATTTTTCCTTTTGACTTTAATAAAATTTGTATACTTGAAAACTATAAAAATTTATTTACCCCTACTATTATAAAGTTGCATATATTCAAAAATATGTCGAAAACGTTGTCGTCCAAGAAATATATTAGCATAAATATTATTTTAATTCAATAAAGAGGAGAACTGTAAATTTATATGAAGAAGACAAAGTAGAGAGATGAAGAGAGATGAATAGAGAGAGACAATTATTCCGTGTGTTTATGTGATGACCCAAAAGGTCATCTTATGTTTTAGAACTCGAATCTGCGCTCTTAAGCCTTACAAATCTTAATTTTACCCTCTCCGATTTGTGTGCGCTGTCCGGACAGGTTTTCAGAAAGCTTTTATGTTGAAAACTAATAAAAATAAGAATTTTTGCCTTAAAAGTTGATTTTAGTTGATTTCGATCAATATTTTTGGTAAACGGGCCCGGATCCGTGCTTTGATAGTTTCGGTAGGTCCGTATCGAATTATGGGACCTGGGCGTATGCCCGGAATCGAATTTGGAGGTCCCTAGCTTGAGTTATGAATTTTTGATGAAAATTAAAAGTTTAAAAATTATTTATTTTTAAGAATTGATTGATATTTGGCATTGTTAGTATCGGGTCCGTATTTTAGTTTCGGAGCCCGATACAGGTTCATTATGATATTTAAGACATGTGTGTGAAATTTGGTGAGAAATGGAGTTGATTTGACGTGATTCGGATGTCCAGTTGAGAAATTAGAAGTTTTAAAGTGTTCTTGAGAATTTTATTTGAATTGGTGCTAAATTTAGAGTTCTAGGTGTTATTTTGGCGATTTGATTGCGCGAGCAAGTTCGTATGATATTTTTAGACTTGTGTGCATGTTTGGTTTGGAGCCCTGAGGGCTCGGGTGAGTTCGGATAGGCCACAGGATGTTTTGGACTTTGGAAATCTAGGTTTTCTGCAGAATCTGTGTTCTGGCATGTCCTTCTTCGCGTTCGCGAAGGTACTCTCGCGAACGCGAAGAGTAAACTGGGAAGCTGAGGATTTCTTCTTCGCGAACGCGAAGCGATGGTCGCGAACGCGAAGCGATGGGGGCGTTACCCTTTGCGAACGCGACAAGCCCATCGCGAACGCGTAGCGTTAGGCACTGGGGAGGGGGAGTCAGCCTTTTTTTCATCGCGAACGCGAGCAATGTCTCGCGAATGCGAAGACCAGGGAAGGGTAGCCTATGCGAACGCGGGTACTGCCTCACGAACGCAAAGGCTTGGCAGGCCATACACTTCGCGAACGCGATAGTGCTCTCGCGAACGCGATGAACACTGTCGCCCAGCCCTTAACAGAACCCAAAACGGGATTTTTGCCAAAAAACTCATTTTTCTCAAAAACCAAACAGTGAGGGGTGATTTTTTCAGAGTCATTCCTTCCCCAAATTGTTGGTAAGTGATTCTAAACCATCTACTTTCAATTACCCATTATATTTCTTGAATTTTCAACCTAAAATCTAGAGTTTTCATGGTAGAATTAGGGGTTAGGGTAGAAAATAGGGATTTCGAAAATAGCAAGTGAAATGTTAGGCGCCATCACGGTCCCGTCGGTGGGAAATTTCGGGTCGTGACAGTTGATATCAGAGCACTAGGTTACATAGGTCTCACGATTCACGAGCATGCTTAGTAGAGTCTGGAGGATCGGTACGTAGACATCTGTACTTATCTTCCAGAGGCTATGAAGTTTAGGAACAAGTTTCACTTCTATTCTTCTTTGTCATGTGATTTTGCTTTCTCAACACTGATTGAACTCTTCTACTCTTATTCTCTCGCAGATGGCGAGAACACGTACCGCTTCCTCAGCTGAGCAGCAGCCAGAGCCTCCAGTGATAGCTCCCACGCGGGGCAGAGGTCGAGGCCGAGTTCGTGCCAGAGGCCGAGGCAGGGGCAGGGCTCAACCAAGGGCCCGAGCAGTAGCCCCAGCAGTAGAGCCTCAGATAGATATTGATGAGGAGGTTCCAGCCTAGACTGTTCCTGTCGGACCAGCTCAGGTTTCGTAGGGGTTCATTGCTACCCTAGTACTTCAGGACTCTTTGGTCTGTTTGGTGGGCCTTATGGAGAGTGTGGCTCAGACTGGCGCATTTCCCATGGCACCAGCAGTCTCTCAGGCTAGAGGAGGAGCCTAAACTCCTACCACTCCCGCTCCGGAGCAGATAGCTCCCCAGTATCAGGCTCTAGCAGCTCAGCCAATCGGATTAGTTCAGCCGGTTATTGCGGCACAGGTCGAAGATGGGCCAGCTATGTCTTCTGAGGCTTTATGGAGATTGGACAGGTTTACCAAGCTCTTTCCTCTTCACTTCAGTGGTGCCCCTTCAGAGGACCCTAGGAGTATCTTGACAGCTGTCACGAGGTTCTATGAAATATAGGTATAGTGGAGACTAATGGGGTTGATTTTGCTGCATTTCAGATGACTGGTTCCGCCAAGAAATGGTGGAGAGATTACTTGTTGACCAGACCAGCTGGGTCACCCGCTCTTACTTGGGACAAGTTCTCTCAGCTCTTCATAGAGAAGTTTCTGCCTATCACATTGAGAGAGGAGCGTCGCTGTCAGTTTGAGCGTCTCCAGTAGGGCAGTATGATGGTTACTCAGTATGAGACCCATTTTGTGTATTTGGCCCGTAATGCTATTCTTCTGCTTCCCACAGAGAGAGAGAGAGAGAGAGGGTGAGGAGGTTTATTGATGGACTTGCTCAGCCTATCAGATTGCAGATGGCTAAGGAGACTGGGAGTGAGATTTCTTTTCAGGCGGTTGTTAATGTCGCCAGATGAGTCGAGATGGTTCTTACTTAGGGAGGTTAGGGGTTTGACAAGAGGCCTCGTCATTCCGGTGAGTTCAGCGGTGCCTCATCTAGAGGCAGGAGTACTTTTGATAGAGGCCATCCTCTCAGGCCATTTCATTCAGCGCTCCAGGCATCCCACGGTGCCTCAAGTGGTCGTGGTCCTCAGATGCATTATTCCGACCAGCTTGCCTACAGTGCACCACCAACTCCTATTAGTGCACCTCCACTCCAGAGTTATCATGGTGGTTATTCAGGTCGACAGGGTTAGTTCGGGGTCAGCAGTCATAGCAGCCGAGGTTATGTTATACTTGTGGTGATCTGAGGCACATTTCTAGATTTTTCCCTCGGGCAACGGGAAGCTCACAACATCAGAGTTCTCGAGCCATGGTTCCGGCACCAGTTGCTGTACCACCTGCTCAGCCAGCCAGAGGCAGGGGTCATGCAGCCAGAGGTAGGGGCCAAACAGTTAGAGGTAGAGATCAGGCCGTTAGAGGTGGAGACCAGCCAGCTAGAGGCCGTCCCAGGGACGTACTTCAGGGTGGTGGGGCCCAGCCCCAGTGTTATGCTTTCCCAGCCAGGCCTGAGGCTGAGTCATCTGACGCTGTTATCACAGGTACTGTTTCAGTTTGCAGTAGAGATGCTTCAGTTCTATTTGATCTGGGATCTACTTACTCCTATGTGTCATCCTATTTAGTTTTGCCCCGTGATTCTTTGAGTACTCATGTGTATGTGTCCACAACAGTGGGAGACGCTATTGTTGTAGATCGTGTTTATCGTTTGTGTGTGGTTACCATTGGGAGTTGTCTTGAGACTCGTGTAGATCTTTTACTTCTCGACATGGTTGAATTTGATATCATACTGGGTATGGATTGGCTGTCACCTTATCATGCTATATTAGATTGTCACGCCAAGGCGGTGAACTTAGCCTTACAGGGGTTGCCTCAATTAGAGTGGAGAGTGAAACTTGGCCATTCTGCCAACAGGGTTATCTCTTATGTGAAGGCTCGGCATATGGTCTAGAAGAGGTTTCTAGCTTATTTGGCTTATGTCCGCGATTCTAGTGCGGAGGTTCCTTCCATAGATTCGGTGCCGGTTGATCGTGAGTTTCCAGAGGTGTTTCCTGCAGACCTGTCGGGGATGCCACCCGATAGGGATATTGATTTCTTCATTGATTTGGCTCCGGGCACTCAGCCTATTTCCATTCCGCCATATCGCATGGCCCCGCCAGAGTTGAAAGAATTGAAGGAGCAGTTACAAGATTTGCCGGATAATGGCTTTATTAGACCTAGTGTCTCGCCCTGGGGTGTACCTGTGTTGTTTGTGAAGAAGAAATATGGATCGATGAGGATGTGTATAGATTATCGGCAGTTGAACAAAGTCACAATCAAGAACAAACATCCATTGCCGAGGATTGATGATTTATTTGATCAGCTTCAGGGTGCTAAGGTGTTTTCAAAGATTAATTTGAGATCTGGCTACCATCAGTTGAGGATTAGGACATCCGATGTTCCTAAGACAGCTTTTCGGACTCGGTATGGGCATTATGAGTTTCTAGTGATGTTATTTGGGCTGACAAATGCCCAGCAGCATTCATGGATTTAATGAACCGAGTGTTCAAACCCTACTTGGATTCCTTTGTGGTTGTGTTTATTGATGATATCTTGATCTACTCCCACAGACGTGAGGAGCATGAGCAGCACCTTCGGATCGTTCTTCAGACTCTGAAAGACAGCCAGTTATATGCTAAGTTCTCAAAATGCTAGTTTTGGTTGAGTTCAGTTGCTTTCTTAGGTTACGTTGTATCAGCAGAGGGTATGTAGGTGGATCCTAAGAAGATTGAGGCAGTTCAGGACTGGCCTAGACCCACATCAGCTACAGAGATCCGTAGTTTTCTGGGCTTGGCGGGCTATTACCGTCGATTTATACAGGTTGATTGTAGGTGCCTTGCCTTAGCCTCGTCAATACTTTGTCGAGGTTAGGCTCGATACTTACCAGTACATGGGGTCGGTTGTACTGATGCTGCACTCTGCACTTTCTGTGCAGATTTTGATACCGGCTCAGGTTGATCGAGATTTGCTATTGGTCCGCTATCCGGAGACTCAAGGTAGATCTGTCGGCGTTCACAGACCTTAAAGTCCTCGTCTATCTTTTTATGTCCTACTATTTTCTTTCATTCAGATAGTTGTATTTCTTTCAGGATATTACTTGTAATAAATTCTAGAATGCTCGTCAATTGTGACTCCAGATCCGTGTGGTAGTAATTAATACAGTTTTATGATATTCCGCACTTATTATATTTTTATCTTAGTTAATTATTGTTAATTACTGAATGAAAATAAGAAATTGGTAAATGATTCTCTAACGTTGGTTTGCCTAGCAAGTGAAATGTTAGGCGCCATCACGGTCCCGTCGGTGGGAAATTTCGGGTCATGACAGTTGACAAAATGGGAGTTCTTAAGCTTAAATAGTGATGACTAACTAACATTAGGAATCCTAACAACCTTACTAATAATGGCTAAGTTAAATTTCTTAACAGCTAACCACTTAGTGTGAAATGACTGAACTATCATTTATTCTTTAACACTCCCCCTCAAGCTCGGTGGTGTAAAAAGGTTTAGAACACCTAGCTTGGAGTTTAGATATTCATGTTGGACTTTACTAAGTCATTTTGTCAGAACACCAGCAGGCTGGTCCTTGGTTGCAATATACTTGGTAGTCACTAAGCCTTGTTGAATTCTTTCTCTTACAAAGTTACAATCTATTTCGATGTGCTTGGTCCATTCATGATATACAGGATTTGTAGCTATTTGAATGGCTTCTTTACTATCACTGTATATTTCAACTGGTAGCTTGATTTTTGCATCTATTGTTTTCAACAATCCAATGAGCCAAATCAATTCTGCTACATTGGTTGCTAAGCTTCTGTAGAGCTTTTAGACACTGTGGTCTGTTTCTTAGATTTCCAAGAAACTAATGAATCACCTATCTTAATTAGGAAGCCTGTTACACACCTTCTGGTAAGAGGACAAGAAGCCCAATCTGCATCACAATATGCAGTAATTGTGTTGCTGAATTTGCTTGACAGTAATATTCCTTGGCCTGGCTGATTCTTTATGTATCTTACAATTCTCAATGCTGCCTCCATATGAGATTTCTTAAGCTTTTGAAGAAATTGACTAAGTGTTTGAACACCAAATGATATGTTAGGCCTTGTTACAGTTAGATATAAGGGTTTCCCAATGAGTCTTTGATAAATATTTTGATCAGTGAGAGGATCTTCTTCTGTTTTGACATTTTTTCCAATATGTTCATCATACACCGTAGATGTGAGCTTCATGTTAGTGTCGATAGGTGTTATTGCAAGTTTAGCTGCTAACAATCCAACTTCAGCGATGAGCTCTAAGGCATATTTTCTTTGATGTATAATGATCCCTTACTTTGACCTTGCAAATTCAATTCCTAGGAAATATTTTAGTTCTCCCAGGTCTTTCATCTTGAAGGCTTTCTGCAATGACTGTTTGGTTTCTTCAATTAGTCTTAGACTGTCTCCCGTGATTAACATATCATCAACATAAACTAATACCACTACACTTCCTTCAGTGGTTTTTCTGATAAACATGGAATGATCAAATTGACTCTGTTTGAAATGAAACCTCAGTAAAGCTTTAGAAAGTTTTGCATTCCATTGTCTTGGTACTTGTTTAAACCCATACAAGGATTTGATAAGTCTACATACTAATTTATTCTCCCCCTGACTTGAGAATCCTTGGGGTAAATCTATGTAAATTTCATCATGAAGATCACCTTGAAGGAAGGCATTATACACATCCATTTGGTGTATATGCCATTGTTTTGCAGATGCTAAGGCTAAAATAGTTCTAACCATTACCATTTTTACCACTGGCGAGAATGTCTCTTTGTAATCAATTCCTTCTTTTTGGCTATAACCTTTAGCTACTAATCTAGCTTTAAATCTTTCAATCTCACCTGTGGCCTTATATTTGACTTTGTAAATCCATTTGCAGCCTATAGGTTTCTTACCTGTTGGCAGTGTGACAACATCCCAAGTGTGATTGTTTTCCAATGCCTTTATGTCATGACCCAAAATCCGACTAGTCGTGATGGCACCTAACTCAACCCGTTAGGTAAGCCAATTAACCACTAACCAATTCCAATAACAATTTATAAAGCAATTAAGTAATTAAATATCTTAATCTTATACATTTTTCCAAAAACTGGTAGCACAAATCATGAGCTTCTAAGAATAGAGTATACAAAGCTGGTATGAAGTAATACATCATCTGTTTGAAAAGTACATAAACAGAGTTTTATGAATCTAAGGCTACCATGAACAAGAGGCAGCTACAATCGGAACGCAGGTATATCTTCAGATCCAGCTCCCAAAGAATGTAGCAACATCAACAGCTAACATCTACACGCAAGGTGCAGAAGTGTAGTATGAGTACAACTGACCCCATGTACTCAATAAGTAGCAAACCTAACCTTAGGTTGAAAGTAGTGACGAGCTTGTACCAAGGTCAGAGTCCAACTTCCATAACCAACAATAGTTCATAACAATATAAATCAAGTAATACCAGAAGTAACTCAAAGAATAAATTCTCAGCTAAATCATGACTTTTAAAAATGGTTCTGTCTTTCAAGTATATCAGTAAAGAACTCAAATCGTTTACCGAAGTTGCCAAAAATAAGAGTAAGTTTGAAAACAATAATTCTCCCAAAATCATTTCAATAATAAATAAGATGTTTTATTTTCTTTCTAGATAACCAGTGTAAAACAAATGCATCACTATGCCCATTTGTCAACATGTGTGAGAAATCATGAAAGATGTAATACCGTACAACATGAGGAAAATACATCTCTATGCATGTATGCCATATGTGTATGTTAATGCAATGTATTTTAGAGATGAATTCATGTACTCACACTCTCAGAGTACTCAATCTCATTTTCTCACACATTTCACTCATCATGCTCAATCACTCGGTACTGTAATCCGGACCAGGGAAGATCCATCCTGGAATATACACATCAACTGATCATCAGTCACTCAGTACCAAGTAGGGCCAATCCAGCCCGTGGAGAAGATCCATCTCCATGTATATAATGCTTCGGACAAGATCCATATCCAGGGAAGATCCATCCCTCAATAATATCAAACGCGCTCACTAGGGGTGTGTGTAGATTTTGGAGGGGCACCTTCATCCCAAGCGCTATAAACCGCACGGACAACTCACGTGCTATATAAAGCCTATAAGGCCTACTGCAGGCGGGCAGCCCCGATCCACATAATAATAATAATATATATAAAGCCAACATGTTCTGATGCGGTGTGTAGCCCGATCCCAAAAAGGTCCTCACAGTTAGGCCCTCGGCCTTCCTCAGTCATCAATCTCTCCAGTCTCTCTCTCATGGGCTCACAAAGACTGAGATATGATATGCAATGAAATGAATATGACTGTGTAACGATCCGACTGGTCGTTTTGAATATTTGCACTTCGCTTGGTGTTTTGAGGGCTCGAGTATCTCCGCATGATGTATTATAACTTGCGTAAATCGTCAGTGTCGATTTTCAAGTTATCCGAAATCGATTAGGAAGAATGAACTTCAAGATTTAAGCTCTAACTTGAAAGAGTTGGCCAAGTTTGACTTTTTAGCATTTGACCTCGGAATGGAGTTTTGTCAGTTCCGTTGGGTGATTTTGGATTTAGGAGCACGTCCGGATTGTAATTTGGAGGCCCGTAGTCAAATTAGTCTTGAATTGGCAAAAGTTGGATTTTTGAGAAGTTTGACCGCGAGTGGACTTTTTGATATCGGGGTCAGATTTTGATTCTGAAAGTTAGAATAGGTCTGTAATGGAAAATGTGACTTATGTGCAAAATTTAAGGACAACCGGAGGTGATTTGAGGGGTTTCGGTATCGGTTATAGAAGTTGAAGTTTCAAAGTTCATAGATTTTGACTTGAGGTGTGATTCATCATTTCGAGATTGTCATGTATGATTTGAAGCTTTACGTAGGTTCGTTTCATCAAATGGAACTTGTCTGCAAAATTTGGCGACATTCGGAGTTGATTTGATATTGTTCGGACGCTCGGTTGCGATTCTAGAAGTTCTTGAAGTTTAGTTGATCTTCATGCTTTTTGGCGTCCGAGTCGTGATTTTAGAAGTTATTTTGATGATTTGAGCGCGCGAGCAAGTTCGTGTTGTGTTTCTAGACCTGAGTGAATGATTGGTTTGGAGCCTTGAGGGCTCGGGTGAGTTTCGGATTAGTTTCGGATTGATTCTTCATAAATTTTGATTGCTAGTACTGGTATCATCGCATTTGTGATGTATTAGTTGCAAATGCGACAGTCGCAATTGCGAAGCAGCCATCGCATTTGCGAAACCTGGGCTGCTGGGCAGGAGTTCGCTTTTGCGAAGAATTTCTCACATTTGCGATGGCCCCATTTCGCATTTGCGAAGCGTTTGGTCGCAAATGCAACCTTAGCAGGAAAGTCTCCAGTTCGCAATTGCAAAAAACATCAACGCATTTGCGATAGTAGCTCTACATTTGTGATGCCAACTGTTGCTTTTGCGAAACATTCAGAGCTCGTATTTGCAAGTCTTCTGTCACATTTGCAACATGAGCAGAGCTAGTCAGCTTTCACTTTTGCGATACTTTTGTCGCATTTGCGATCCTGATGTTGCAAATGCGACATCTGAGGCTGGTATTAAGACACCCATTTCGGGACTTAGCTTCATTTTATCCCATTTTGAACCCTAGGTCTGAGAAGAGGCGATTTTGTGAAGGAATTTTCATACCAAATCATTAGGTAAGTACCTTTAATCATTTCCCAACTACGTTTCATGATTATATATATGATTTAACATCAAATTCATGAGAATCTGAAGGAAAATTTGGGGGAAATTGTAAAATCTTTCAAAAATGCAAAATGATAATTTGAAGGACAAATTGGTAACAGAACTTGATAATTTTAGTATGGTTGAATTCGTATCGGAATGGGTGTTTGGGGTTTTGTAAAATTTATCGGCTTTCGAGGTGCGGGCTCGAGGAGTTGACTTTTATTGACTTTTTAGAAATTGAATAAAAATCACAGCTTTATTAATTGAAGTTATTTTCCCTTGCATTGTGTAATGTATTTAAGTCATCTTTGGCTAGATTGAGCCGAGCGGAGGTGAATTTGTAAAGGAAAAAGCTAAATTGAGTATTGAGTTAGCCGAATTGAGGTAAGTGTTTTGCCTAACTTTGTTGAAGGAATTTTGCTCCTATTTGTCATTGTTTGCCACATGCGGGGGTGATACATATATGAGGTGACGAGCGTATATGTATATGCAAGGGTTAATCATGCTCGGGGGGAGGGGAGGGGAGGGGGAGAGGGGTGGACTATGTTACATTTATGTTTGTAGAATTTCGTGATCTCCTGGTTCATGCCTTACTTGACTCTTAGAAACTAAGAACATAATATTAAATGATAGAAATCAAGACTTAGCTCATTACAACATGATCAAACTTGACGGAAATTCTAGACTTAGCTCATTACAACATGATCAAACTTGACGGAAATTCTGAGAATACATTGATGTGTCTAATTCGGTCATCTCTATGCGAAATCATTATTACATGCTGATATTCTTGAGATACTACACTCTATGCATGTGTTGTGGATCATTTGCAAAATTTGTGGAAGTATTTGAATAATACTGTTACACCCTATATTTTCGTACGTAAAAATGCGTTGTAAGCAAACTAATGTAGGACCAAAAATGAGATAATATTTAAAAGTATATAAATTAATTTAATCATGTTACCTCTGAGGTTACAAATATTGAAGATCATGAACAACAAGTACAAAGAGGGTTGGACGGTTCAGAAGCTAAAGCAATTGAAGAAAATAATGTTTCGTCGAAAGTCGACAAGTTGGGAATGTTATAACATATACCTTTGGGGTGAGACTAGGGTGCTTAACATGATAAGGAGATTATGTTATGATTTATATTAGTCGTATGACATCCGTGTGTTATGTTTTGAAGTCAAGAGAGTTGTGGAACAAAAGTCGATGAAAGTCATCACAAGTTACATTCATAAGTTTTACTGAAACTTTGGGTCAAATGTAACTGCGATTTTCTCCCAATATACTTAGAGTTATGGGGTGTTCCACCCATCAAATTAAAGATCTATGAGTCTATTTTCCAACGCATTAAACTGTTTGTCAATACGACATTGGAGTAGAAAGATATGGGCATTTGTGCGATACTGCGCAAGCTGCTAGGTGACAAGTAGGTGTGTCACCTACTTGCTTAAATGAGAGCCCAAAAAATGGGCCATTTCGGGTCGTCCAAAGAGGCCTTTTAAGGGCCTATTTTCTTCATATATTAGACTTAAAATAGATCATAATAACCAGACATAAGCTCTGCAAAGAATCCTCCCAAAAATTTCCCACAAACCCTAATTGATTTTCTCTCCCTTTCAAGTTCCAATTGGAGGTAAAACCTAGAGTTTGAAGAACCAAGATAAGAGCTTGAGTTATCCAACAAATAAGGTGAGTTTACTGCTATCTTTCATCCAATTTTTCTTCTGTAAATTCATGGTAAGTCGTTCTATACTTGTAAGAACTCACGGGACGGTGATCGGAAGCCGTGAGTTCGAGTTATTCACTTGTAGCGGACTATTTTGTGGACTGTTTTGTGTTGCTGTTGGGCTGCATGTTTTACTACTATTTTGTGGAGTTTTGGAGGAGGAAGGGGGTTTATAAACACCATATAAATGTAGGGTGGTTGGCTGGTCGTTCGTCATAACATTTTCGGGTCGTTTGACACTACTACGGTGGTCGTTTTGTGTATGAAGAGATTGGGGTGTGTTGGGCTGTTTGGTAGTATTTGATGGTGTATATAGGGCTGGAAAATGATGTATATATGTTGTTATTGTTCTGTTCTTGTATTGTTGGTGTTATCTTGAATTTGGAGGAAGTAAGGATTATAGGGGAGATGCTGCCCGTTTTAATACAAAATAAGTTTGTCGTTCGTTGTGCGATAGTTGTACCTTTCGTAACTTAACGATAGTATTATTATCATTCTTGTAGATTAAGGTGCAAAGAGGTGAGTTCAACTTGGTGATTGGAAAGATTGTGATAAGGTATGTTAAGGCTAAGCCTTCCTTCATTTTGGCATGATCTCGTAGCTACATGTGTTAGTAATGAGACAAAAAGAGAAGTTCATATTCATGAATTTATTCACACTATTCTAGTCTCATAAGTTACAATATTATTCCTTATCGAGACTCTATATTCAATTTTAGTATTGTCTTCTTCCAGTCAAGAGAGCAGCAAGCCTATATATACAGTATTACAGTATTTTCATTACCATCGAGCTATAATCGATGGGCAGGCCCCTATTGGGCAACCTCTGATCAGATGGAAAGTTATATACCGAGCCTACTGTGGCCGAGCGCCTATGAGCGAGCCCAGCATGGTCGAGATACATAGCCTAGTATGGTCGAGCGCCTATGAGCGAGCCTACTATGGCAGAGCAGTTATATATACCGAGCCTTATAAGGCCGTACAATTATTTTACTTACTATATTGAAGGAGTTGAGTCAGTATCAGCAGGTAAGTTTATCTCCAGATCATCTTTGACTCCCAGTTACTTCCAGTTATTATATTATCAGTTCAGTTTCGATTTTCAGTTATGTTATTGCCTTACATACTCGGTACATTATTTCGTACTGACATCCCTTTTTCCGGGGACGCTGCATTTCATGCATGCAGGTTCAGATAGACAGACGAGTAGATCTCCTCAGTAGGTGTTTCCCGAGTTCAGCCTGATCGGTAAGCTCCACGTCTTTCGGAGTTGCCAGGTCTAGAGTGTTGTGTACATCTTATGTATATCTGTATATATGTTATGGGTAGGTCGGGGCCCTGTTCCGATCATAGTACATCTATCAGTAGAGGCTTGTAGACATATCCTGTTGGTTAGTGCAGTATGTTGGGTTTGTAGGCCTGGTATGTATAATTTGGTGGTTTGTCAGCTGTAGTAGCTATGACGGCCTTTTCAGCCTAGCTTTATATTGATGTTTAGTTAGCGCTAGTTTCCATTCAGTTTTATATTTTGCTTCGCAAATTGTCTTACAAGGTGGCCCCATGGCCAAAGTATGACATTATGTGTTCAGAGTCCCTTCGTCGCAATTTGGTATGCCAGGTTAGGTGAGGCATCGGGTGCTTGTCTCGCTCCTAGGTTCGGGGCCTGACAAACTTGGTATCAGAGCAGTTCTGTCCTAGGAAGTCTACAAGCCGTGTCTAGTAGGGTCTTGTTTATAGATGTGTTGTGCACCACATTATATAAGCAGGGAACTACAGGGCATTTAGGAGTTGGTTACCCTTCTTTGAAATCTAAATCGTGCTATAGAACTGAGTTATAGGAAATTTGAATTAAACTTATGTGTTGGTGTTTGCATGCACAGATGACGGTGACTAGGAAGACTACGGCTAGCCAGAGGAGAGATACAGTAGTAGGTGAGGGGACCAGCAGGGTACCCCCAGTAGATGGGGCCCAGTCTGAGGCTCAAGGTGAGACCCCTACTCAGCCATTACCGGCTCCTCCACCAACTACGGAGATTCCTAGGGAAACCGCACATCCAGTTCCCCCTCCACTTCCATCAGATCGGGACTTAAGGAGTGCGGTGCATTTGTTGACACAGTTGGTAGCTACCCAGCAACAGGCTAGGGCATCAGCTAGTGCAGGAACTTCTGAGGGGTCTGGGAGTTCAAGGGTCCGAGAGTTTATTGCTTTGAGTCCCCCAGAGTTCACGGGGACAGATCAGAGGGAGGACCCACAGGATTTCATAGATCAGCTTCACAGGATCTTTCGTGTTATGCATGCCACGGAGAAAGAGGCAGTTGAGCTAGCAGCTTTTCGACTCCGAGATATAGCCATCCTTTGGTATGAGGGATGGGAGAGGTCCAGGGGACGTGATGCACCTCCAGCTATTTGGGGGAATTTTTCAGATGCCTTCCTTGACCAGTACTTACCACGGGAGATCCGACAGGCTCGAGTCGATCAGTTTCTAGCCCTCAAGCAGGGTAATATGAGTGTTCGAGAGTATAGTCTCCATTTTGACTCATTGGCCAGATATGCACCATCCATAGTTGCTACTATGCGGGACAGGATTCACAGGTTTATAGCAGGGTTAGCCCCAGAGTTAACCGAGGCATGTGCCACCGCTGCATTGCAGGATAGTATGGATATCTCCCGGATTCAGGCATTCGCCCAGAATATAGAAAGGGGTAGGCGTCGGCAGCAGGGTACAAAGAGGGCTGAGCAAGGGCAACGTAAGAGGATGAGATTTCCCAGGTCTCAGGAGCAATCTCAGGGTAGTTATAGGACCCAGTACTTCGGACGGCCACCTAGGCCTCCGCCACCTCAGTTACAGGGTTACAAGTATGACCGCTATACTCAGTCAGGACCAGGTGAGAGCTCACGGGCGTCGGGTTTGCAGTGACAGCGAGGATCTGCGCAGACATGGTCATTTCCTCCACGGTGTGACATCTGTGGTAGAGGACACTTGGGCTAATGCCGAGCAGGTTCTGATGCTTGTTATACATGTGGGCGTCCAGGGCATATGATGCGAGATTGCCCAAATAGAGATTCGGGGGGAATGGCACAGCCAGCGAGTTCAGCAACAGGATCATCTATGTCCGTGCATCCTTCAGGGCGCGAGTCTCAGTCTTCGGCTGGTAGAGGTCGGGGCAAAGGTAGAGGTTCCAGTTCAAGTGGTAATCAGAACCGTATCTATGCTTTAGCGGGTCGACAGGACCAGGAGTCTTCACCAGATGTTGTGACAGGTATATTAACCATTTGCTCTCACGATGCTTATGCTTTGATAGACCCAGGATCTACTTTATCGTATATTACCCCATTTGTCGTGAGGAAGTTTGGTATAGTGCCTGAAATACTAAGTGATCCTTTTTCGGTATCTACACCGGTCGGAGAATCGATTATTGCTAGACGGGTTTACCGAGGTTGTACGGTGACAATTTGTAGTCGTCAGACCTCAGCTGACCTAGTTGAGCTAGAGATGATAGATTTTGATGCTATCATGGGCATGGACTGGTTGGCAGCTTGCTATGCCACAGTTGATTGCCGAGCAAAGGCAGCCAAATTTTATTTTCCGGGTGAGCCCGTCCTTGAATGGGTAAGTAATACACCAACACCCAGAGGTAGGTTTATTTCCTATCTGAAGGCGAGGAAAATGATCGCAAAAGGGTGCATTTATCATATTGTTCGAGTTAGAGATGCAGATGCTGAGATACCTACACTTTAGTCTATTCCCGTAGTCAAAGAGTATGCAGATGTGTTTCCAGATGAGCTTCCAGGTATTCCTCTAGAGCGAGAGATTGATTTTAGCATCGATTTGCTTCCAGGAACTCAACCAATATCCGTCCCTCCGTATAGAATGGCACCTGGCGAATTGAATGAGTTGAAGGAGCAGTTAAAAGATTTGTTGGAGAAAGGTTACATCAGGCCCAGTACCTCACCTTGGGGTGCACCAGTATTATTTGTGCGGAAGAAAGATGGCTCGCTGAGGATGTGTATCGATTATAGGTAGTTGACCAAGGTAACTATTAAGAATAAGTATCCACTTCCAAGGATCGATGACTTGTTTGATCAGTTGCATGGGGCTAGATGCTTTTCAAAGATAGATTTGAGGTCGGGGTACCACCAAGTCAGAGTTCGGGAAAAAGATATTTCGAAGACAGCCTTCAGGACCCGATATGGCCACTTCGAGTTCCTTGTCATGTCCTTCGGGTTGACTAATGCACCCGCTGTATTTATGGACTTGATGAATAGCCTATTCCGGCCATTTTTAGATCTGTTCGTGATAGTATTTATTGATGATATTCTAGTTTATTCCCGTTCAGAGGATGAGCATGCGGACCACCTGCGAGCAGTACTCCAAACCCTCCGTGATCGTAAGTTGCATGCTAAGTTTTCTAAATGTGAGTTCTGGTTGAAGTCTGTAGCATTCTTGGGGCATATTGTATCAGATGAAGGGATAAAGGTTGACACTCAGAAGATTGAGGCCGTGAAATATTGGCCCAGACCTACCACTCCGACAGAGGTTCGTAGCTTTCTAGGCTTAGCAGGATACTATCAGAGGTTCGTAGAGGGTTTTTCTTCCCTTTCGGCACCATTGACAAAGTTGACACAGAAAGAAACTAAGTTTCAATGGACAGAGGCTTGTGAGCGGAGTTTCCAAGAGCTTAAGAACAGGTTGACCTCAGCTCCAGTTCTAACACTTCCAGAGGGTCTAGAGGGTTATGCCGTGTATTGTGATGAATCAGGTGTCGGGTTAGGATGTGTCCTGATGCAACATGGGAAGGTAGTTGCGTATGCTTCAAGGCAGTTGAGGAAGCACGAGAGGAATTATCCGACCCACGACCTCGAGTTAGCTGCGGTTGTCCATGCACTTAAGATATGGCGGCATTATTTATATGGTGTTCATGTTGATGTATTTACTGATCATAAAAGCCTACAATATATCTTCAAGCAGAAAGAGTTGAATTTGCGACAGAGGCGATGGCTTGAGTTATTGAAAGATTACGATGTTAACATTCTCTACCATCCAGGGAAAGCTAATGTTGTAGCAGATGCCTTAAGTCGCCGATCTATGGGTAGCTTAGCACATGTAGAGCCCAAGAAAAGACAATTAGCTAGAGAGATTCATCAATTGTCTTCGTTGGGGGTTCGGTTAGTAGATTCTGAGGATGGTGGAGTTGTACTCCAAAACACTACAAAATCATCCCTCATAGCGAAAGTCAAGGAAAGGCAGTACGAGGACCCAGAGTTGGTCGAGCTGAGAGAGCGAGTTCCGCAGCAGAAGAAACCACTGTTAGAGCTAAAGGGAGATGGGGTTCTCAGATATAGGGGTCGTTTGTGTGTTCCAGATGTAGCAGGGCTACGAGACAGGATTATGTCAGAGGCACATTATTCATGGTATTCCATCCATCCTGGGTCGACGAAGATGTATCATGACATTAAGGATGTGTACTGGTGGAATGATATGAAGAAGAACATTGCTGAGTTTGTCGCCCAATGTACTAGTTGCCAGCAAGTGAAGATAGAGCACCAGAAGCCTGGAGGGCTAATGCAGACTATAGAGATCCCGACATGGAAATGGGAGGCGATAAACATGGACTTTATCACGGGTTTACCTCGTTCTAATCGTAAGTTCGATTCCATATGGGTGATAGTCGATAGGCTCACGAAATCAGCTCACTTCCTACCGGTCAAATCTACATATACAGCAGAAGATTATGCAAAGTTATATATTAAGGAGATAGTGCGGCTACACGGAGTACCAGTTTCTATTATATCTGACCGTGGGGCTCAATTTACAGCACATTTTTGGAGGTCATTTCAGAGAGGTCTAGGTACTCAGGTGAATCTCAGCACAGCTTTTCATCCACATACTGATGGACAAGCCTAGCGCACAATTCAGACGCTCGAGGATATGTTACAGTATGTGTGTTGGATTTTAAAAGAAGTTGGGATGAACATCTACCTCTTGTCGAGTTTGCATATAATAACAGTTACCACTACAGTATTCAGATGGCTCCGTACGAGGCTTTGTATGGGCGTAAGTGCAGATCTCCTATAGGGTGGTTTGATGTTGGGGAATCTGGGTTATATGGGCCAGGACCTGGTTCAACAGGCCATAGAGAAAGTAAAGCTTATCCGGGAGCGACTGTTGACAGCTCAGAGTCATCAGAAGTCATATTCTGATGTGCGGCGACGAGACTTAGAGTTCAGGATTAATGACTGGGTATTCTTAAAGGTATCACCTATGAAGGGCGTGATGAGGTTTGGCAAGAAAGGCAAGCTTAGCCCACAGTATATTGGGCCTTATAGGATCATTCGGAGAGTGGGCCAAGTAGCTTATGAGTTAGAGTTGCCCTCAGAATTGGAGTCTGTCCATCCGATTTTTCACGTATCTATGCTACGGAAGTGCATTGGCGATCCTACCCGAGTGGTGCCCACGGATGATGTACAGATTACAGAGGACTTGTCATACGAGGAAATTCCAGTTGCCATCCTAGACCGACAAATCCGCAATCTACGAAATAAGGAGGTAGCTTCCGTAAAGGTTTTATGGAGGAGCAAGAATGTAGAAGAGATGACGTGGGAATCGGAGGAAGAAATGAAGTCTAAATACCCCCACCTATTTCAAACTGAAGATATGGCTCGAGATGGGATGCTACAACACAGCTCTATTCAGGCTAGCAGGTCAGCAGGTAAGCTTTTATTTTTCACTTTTAGTATTTATGATTTACGGTTGGTGAGGCAAAGTGTTGCTATTTATAAACATTGGCCATGTGTGGCATGCATAGTATGTTTTCTAGCTACGTACAGGTTGGTTTTAACCTAGTGTACGAAGGATACTCTGGCAAAAGTTTCCAAAGTCTCTAAGAGTAAACATTCGAGGACGAATGTTTCCAAGGGGGGAATGATGTTACACCCTATATTTTCGTACATAAAAATGCATCGTAAGCAAACTAATGTAGGACCAAAAATGAGATAATATTTAAAAGTATATAAATTAATTTAATCATGTTACCTCTGAGGTTACAAATATTGAAGATCATGAACAACAAGTACAAAGAGGGTTGGACGGTTCAGAAGCTAAAGCAATTGAAGAAAATAATGTTTCGTCGAAAGTCGACAAGTTGGGAATGTTATAACATATACCTTTGGGGTGAGACTAGGGTGCTTAACATGATAAGGAGATTATGTTATGATTTATATTAGTCGTATGACATCCGTGTGTTATGTTTGGAAGTCAAGAGAGTTGTGGAACAAAAGTCGATGAAAGTCATCACAAGTTACATTCATAAGTTTTACTGAAACTTTGGGTCAAATGTAACTGCGATTTTCTCCCAATATACTTAGAGTTATGCGGTGTTCCACCCATCAAATTAAAGATCTATGAGTCTATTTTCTAACACATTAAACCGTTTGTCAATAAGACATTGGAGTAGAAAGATATGGGCATTTGTGCAATACTGCGCAAGCTGCTAGGTGACAAGTAGGTGTGTCACCTACTTGCTTAAATGAGAGCCCAAAAAAATGGGCCATTTCGGGTCGTCCAAAGAGGCCTTTTAAGGGCCTATTTTCTTCATATATTAGACTTAAAATAGAGCATAATAACCAGACATAAGCTCTGCAAAGAATCCTCCCAAAAATTTCCCACAAACCCTAATTGATTTTCTCTCCCTTTCAAGTTCCAATTGGAGGTAAAACCTAGAGTTTGAAGAACCAAGATAAGAGCTGAGTTATCCAACAAATAAGGTGAGTTTACTGCTCTCTTTCATCCAATTTTTCTTCTGTAAATTCATGGTAAGTCATTCTATACTTGTAAGAACTCACGGGATGGTGATCGGAAGCCGTGAGTTCGAGTTATTCACTTGTAGCGGACTGTTTTGTGGACTGTTTTGTGTTGCTGTTGGGCTGCGTGTTTTACAACTATTTTGTGGGGTTTTGGAGGAGGAAGGGGGTTTATAAACACTATATAAATGTAGGGTGGTTGGCTGGTCATTCGTCATAACATTTTCGGGTCGTTTGACACTACTACGGTGGTCGTTTTGTGTACGAAGAGATTGGGGTGTGTTGGGCTGTTTGGTAGTATTTGATGGTGTATATAGGGCTGGAAAATGATGTATATATGTTGTTATTTTTCTGTTCTTGTATTGTTGGTGTTATCTTGAATTTGGAGGAAGTAAGGATTATAGGGGAGATGTTGCCCGTTTTAATACAAAATAAGTTTGTCGTTCGTTGTGCGATAGTTGTACCTTTCATAACTTAACGATAGTATTATTATCGTTCTTGTAGATTAAGGTGCAAAGAGGTGAGTTCAACTTGGTGATTGGAAAGATTGTGATAAGGTATGTTAAGGCTAAGCCTTCCTTCATTTTGGCATGATCTCGTAGCTACATGTGTTAGTAATGAGACAAAAAGAGAAGTTCATATTCATGAATTTATTCACACTATTCTAGTCTCATAAGTTACAATATTATTCCTTATCGAGACTCTATATTCAATTTTAGTATTGTCTTCTTCCAGTCAAGAGAGCAGCAAGCCTATATATACAGTATTACAGTATTTTCATTACCATCGAGCTATAATCGATGGGCAGGCCCCTATTGGGCAACCTCTGATCAGATGGAAAGTTATATACCGAGCCTACTGTGGCCGAGCGCCTATGAGCGAGCCCAGCATGGTCGAGATACATAGCCTAGTATGGCCGAGCGCCTATGAGCGAGCCTACTATGGCAGAGCAGTTATATATACCGAGCCTTATAAGGCCGTACAATTATTTTACTTACTATATTGAAGGAGTTGAGTCAGTATCAGCAGGTAAGTATATCTCCAGATCATCTTTGACTCCCAGTTACTTCCAGTTATTATATTATCAGTTCAGTTTCGATTTTCAGTTATGTTATTGCCTTACATACTCGGTACATTATTTCGTACTGATGTCCCTTTTCCGGGGACGCTGCATTTCATGCATGCAGGTTCAGATAGACAGACGAGTAGATCTCCTCAGTAGGTGTTTCCCGAGTTCAGCCTGATCGGTAAGCTCCACGTCTTTCGGAGTTGCCAGGTCTAGAGTGTTGTGTACATCTTATGTATATCTGTATATATGTTATGGGTAGGTCGGGGCCCTGTTCCGATCATAGTACATCTATCAGTAGAGGCTTGTAGACATATCCTGTTGGTTAGTGCAGTATGTTGGGTTTGTAGGCCTGGTATGTATAATTTGGTGGTTTGTCAGCTGTAGTAGCTATGACGGCCTTTTCAGCCTAGCTTTATATTGATTGTTTAGTTAGCGCTAGTTTCCATTCAGTTTTATATTTTGCTTCGCAAATTGTCTTACAAGGTGGCCCCATGGCCAAAGTATGACATTATGTGTTCAGAGTCCCTTCGTCGCAATTTGGTATGCTAGGTTAGGTGAGGCACCGGGTGCTTGTCTCGCTCCTAGGTTCGGGGCATGACAAATACGGTTCTTGAGGGTTGTTGAATCATTGTTGACTTGGAAATTTGTGATTGGGATTTATTTGGAATATCGTTAAAACACTCTCCTTGATCTTATTTATGCTTCCTGCCTTGTTTGTCATTGATATTCATATACTTGGTAAGGAAGAGTGTAAAGAACGAAGGGTGATACTTTGCCATTGTTTATACATTATCATGTGAGGGAGAGTGTAAAGCACGAAGGGTGATGCTGTGCCATATTGTTGAGAGTAAAGCACGAAGGGTGATGTCGTGCCATATTATTAAGAGTAAAAGAACGAAGGATGATGCCGTGCCATATTATTGAGAGTAAAAGCACGAAAGGTGATGCCGTGCCATGTTATAAGAGTATAAAGCACGAAGGATGATGTCGTGCCATTTTGTTTGTACTGGTATGCTTTTATATTATCGTGAGGTCATGGCACGATCGGTGTTTCCGTGCAGGCGAGGATGAGGGACATGCATTATGTTATGATATCCGTTTTCCCGTGTATATGTTCATGTCTTTACCTTGAACTGTTATTGTCATAATTATAGATCTGATGAGATTTGTTGCTATTGATTTGTCATGATCTCTATCTCAATTGTTGTTGTGTTGCTCATATCTTCTGCTTGCTTAACTTGCAAATGCCATGCCTATTTCCTGCTTTTATAATTATACTCATGTCATATCTATTCTGTTGCACTTTAGTATAAGCCTTCCACCATGCTAGTCATTCATGCCCTTACTTGTTAACTTGTAAAGATCATGTGTTTCCTTCTCTTTTGCTATATTTGTACTTAGGCCTCCATTATGCTAGTTAATTGAAGTTGATACTCTTTGTTTTCCAATTGTTGTTATTACTCACGTGCTTTCCGCCTAGTGTTTTATTGTTTCCCACATGTATATTCTCGTCCATTGTTGTTACTTGTATATTTTCTACTTTGTAATTCCTTTTATCGATGTTTCTATCATCTGATTGGTTCTGTTATATGTACATTTGAAAGGATGAGTTGAACGCACGAAGGGTGTTGCCGTGCTAATTGGTTTGACATATAAATTATTTGTATTGGTGAGGATGAGATAAATGCACGAAGGGTGTTGTCGTGCCGTTGGATTTGATGTCTTGAGTATGTTTCTCACACTATGAAAATTTTGAGGTGATTATTGTGATTTATTGGCTTTCTCTCTAAGGAAAGGATTGGGTGAGATATTGATACCTGATGAGTTGTGGTTTCTTATAGTACTCCGTTATTGCTTTGTATATTTGTTTCGTGTGCTCTATTCTGTTGCACTGTAGTATAGTGCTATCGTTAGTTTACATTGCAGATTTTATCAGTAGGCATCATTTAACCAAAGCCTCGTCACTACTTCGACGAGGTTAGACAAGATACTTACCAGTAAATGGTGTCGGTTGTACCGATACTACACTTCTGCACATTGCGTGCAGAATTTTAGAGCGGAGCTGCTAGTGATGTCGGGAGTTGACCCTGAAGATGTTCGTGTATTCTGGATAAAAGCTGCCATTTGTCCTTGGTAGCTTTAGAATTTGATAATCTATTTATGTAGTTTGAAAACAGGTCATGTAATTATTTGTATCAGATTTCTTTTGTAAATCCTAAGTCTTAGAAGCTCATGATATGTACTACCAGTTCTTGGAAAAATTTGTAAAAGTTTAGATAATCCTATTTTACTTTCTTATAAATTCAATTGCACTACTAGAAATTCGGTAAAAAATGACCAAAAATACCGATCAACGTTGGTCGGTAATAGCCAAAAACCGACCAAAACGCGACGATTTACGTATGGACGGTGTTTTTGTGGTCGGAAAGGAATACCGACCAAAGTTGGTCGGAAATTACCGACCAACTTTGGTCGGTCAATTAAATTCAAAAAAAAAAATATTGCAAAAAAAACCAACCAAAGTTGGTCGGTTTTTTCCGACCAAAGTTGGTCGGTATTTTAATTATGTAATAAAAAAATTCAGTATTTGGGAATCGAACCGGGGTCTGTACTGTGGCAAGATACTATTCTACCACTAGATCATTGGTACATTTTGTTTTAAGATTGTCTTTTATTTGATTTATACTCTTTAATTGTATTTTCGCACGAAAATAACCGACCAAAGTTGGTCGGTTTTATTAAAAAGTAAAATTACCGACCAAAGTTGGTCGGTTTTTTTAAATGACCCGCCGAATTAACCGACCAATTTTGGTCCTTTTTTTAATATTAATTTTTATTTATTTTAATTAAAAAACCGACCAAAGTTGGTCGGTTTCTTGAAACATAAATTTTGCGGGACTCAAAAATAGTTTTCCGCATTTTTGCGCCAAAGAAAACCGACCAAAGTTGGTCGGTTTTGTAAAAAATAAATAAATAAATAAAATATTTTAAAAAACCGACCAACTTTGGTCGGTTTTTTGGTCGGTTGTTTTTACCGACCAAAGTTGGTCGGTCGATCTTGGTCGGTTTTTGCCGAATTTTTAGTAGTGTTGGCTTGTATCATTTGTTAGTTGGCTTACCTAGCGGGTCGAGCTAGGTGCCATCACGACTTGTGATTTTTGGGTCGTGACAAGTTGGTATCAGAGCAGTAGGTTCGTAGGTTCTACGAGTCATGAGCAAGTGTCTAGTAGAGTCCTGCGGATCGGTATGATGGCGTCCATACCTATCTTCGGGAGGCTATAGGGAATTTAGGAAAAATTTCCCTTTCTTCTTTCCTTATCGTGCGGCCTTATTTCAGCTTGAAATCTATGACTTTGACTCTTCTCGATCGCTCATATGTGATGTTGTGTGCTCATGATTCGCTATGTGCCGACGATCGGGATGCTGCAGATGGATTACAATGGGCCATTGATGCTTAATTACCGTCGCGATGTGTTGTCTAGCCTCAGAAGCAGATGCAATGTTAAATTTTCTAGTTGTTCAATTGTGGTATGAGGCGGGTTCATATGTCTAGTTGGTAAGCACAAATTTGGGAAGGTTGGCTGGTGGCCTGGCCATTGTGGTTAAGGTGAGTTCATGGCAAGGTGTCGATTTGAGTATAACCGGTGGGCCATCTCCTGTATGATGAGTTTGGATCGTGTGTCTTGTATGAGGTTCAATTCGGTGGAGTTCATATGTTATTATTTCAGAGCATTTGGGGAAGTTGTTTGACTATTGCAATGATAGGTAAGCACTTGGCAGAGTCTTCGAGGTGTTCTATGATCGATATTGCATGAGTTTTGAAGTATTCAGCTAAATAGTCATGCGAAATCGGGACATGCTGTGAAGATATGGTACTTTGGATTACTGATGAGGTGATCTATGGCTTCGAACTAAGTGGTGGAGTCTGCTAATGCGATGGGATTGTAGGATCATGGGCCGTATCAGTTTCTGGGCCGAGAGATTGCTTGGTTATTCCTTTGAATGGGCACATGCTGGTGAAAAATGGGTTGCTCGACACGAAATAGCTGTGTATTTAAGATCAGAGTAAGATGAGTAGTCATCGAGGAGGTTCTAGCGAGTTCCAGGTCTTATGTAGCCTTTAAGGACTTTTGAATTTGTCTACGGGCAGACTTGAAATTGGTAGCGTATGGTAATCAGATCGGTGGTATTTCCTTGTCAAGAAAGGTCTACATGTCAATGTTGGAGTAATGCAAGAAATGGCTTCGGGTTCCCAGGGCGGTCATATCGGATTAAGTCACTTTTGGGTTGGCAGCCTGCGTGACCCGATTGAGTTAGAGGCGATTGGTTCTGATTACTCGATTATGTGATACTGAGTTTCGAAGAATTTATCATGGTTATGACCACGGTCGGGGTTGGTGTTTACCATAGGTATAAAAGTTATATTGCATATGGTGGTGTTCTCCTGGATTGAGTTAAATGAAAGATTCTCGGTTGATGAGGTGTTCAGTTTTCTTATGGTTCATAGTTGACTATGAGATTTTCGTAGTGTTGCAAGTTAGCATATTAGAGGCGATGCGCCGTGTGGGGTTGAAATGTTGCACGTACAAGGTTGCAGATAGTTTCAAAGGGAAGTATATGAGTTCTTGATGACACGGACGATTTCGAGTGTTTAAGGGTTTGCTGGCATTATGTGTTTCCACTGGGGGAGAGTTCGCCTGTTGGCAGGTACAGTGTGTTTTGACTTATGGGTGTTTTTCCGTGAGATGATGGAGTATGAGTCACATGTCAGCCATTTGAGTAGCGGTGTTGAGATTGGGTATGAAGATTCTGGTATTCGTGAGGCTCAGAGACTGAATGTTCTTGTCGGCAGACTATTCCTTGATTGCAAATTGTGAAGAAATGTAGAGGATTGGATAATTGATGGTAGGTGTTATGGAAAGGTTACTGTAGACTTTTGGAAGGTTTATTACATATTGGGGATGATCGAAAATTGGTTTGGGAGTTGCTTTTGAGCCTAATGAGACTGTGTATTCTGTATCGGATCGGATTTGTTTGTTCTTGCGCAGTTGTTATCATATGTATATCATCAGGCGGAATGGATGTTATTCGTGCCTTGGTTTATGTTATATGTTTCTCTCTTATACTATGACAGGTTGTGAGGGTTACATGATTCTTCACGCGCATATTGTGTTTCAGTTTAGGCCTCATGGCATTATGGGCGAGATGGACTTTGTGATGTTTATTTGCTTATTGCACCATAGTTGTGCTTGTCTTTCTCAGTATTGTTTGTTCCTAATGATTCTCCCATAGTTATATTTTTGTGCACTTAGTTGTACTTGATATTGACGCATATGTGATCAGTGAGCCCGAGTATTATGGCTCGATGGGTATCCTATGAGGATTGATATGATGGGATCAGGTTGCACGCCGCAATGGTACAGTGATGAAATGTGACTCCTTATTCCTATTTTGTATATTTTTGCTTTCACCTCGTTGAAAATAGTTCATAGAAAAAAATGCTAAAATTTCCCTGCCTTCTTAACTTGCTTAGTAGTCTTCTTATTTAGTTTTCTTACTGTTATCTGTCATGTCTTAATTATTACTTGTTACTGTACGGAACCGGGATGTGTAGGGCTCCATATGATTATTGTTGATACTTGTCGGTGTGGTTGCTCGTTTTGGCTGAGATGAGGTTTCTAGACCTGAGATTTGTGCTATTTTATTGGGATGAGGAAGGTTTGGAAGAATAACACTATATTTTGTTGAGGATGTGGACAATGGCCCTGGTCGGGCGAGTGAGTTTCTTGGCTTATTGATCAGATGAGTGGTTAGGCAGTTATGCGTGTTTCTTTCATCATCGGTAGGGTATGAAGGTTTTGAATGAGGTTCTAATCGATAGGAGGTTGCTAACGGCACCAGATATGTTTTGGGCAGTAATGGTGGTCAGCAGTTCCTACTGTGATTGTCGAAGTGATGGGTTATATCATGTGATTACATCTTGGGTTATGATTATGACTTGATACAGCTTGTTCAGGCTTATATAATATGTAGATGTAGGATTCAGGTCTTGTAATGAATTCTGGATGATAAAGATTGGGTTCTAAGGTTTCAGGACCAAGGTTGAAATAAGGATCTCTAATGGTGTGGTGTTGGCGGGCTTATTTGGAGTAGGGTGACGTGGGATCACCCCCGGGTTGATGCTTAGTAAGGTTACACCAGGATTTGATAGCTTTGGAATGACTCCTGGCACGTTCGAGGACGAACATGTGTTTAAGTGGCAGAGGATGTAACGACCCAACTGGTCATTTTGAATATCTGCGCTACGCTCGGTGTTTTGAGGGCTCGAGTATCTCCGCATGATGTATTATGACTTGCTTAAATTGTCAGTATCAGTTTTCAAGTTATCTGGACATATGGAAGAATGAACTTCAAGATTTAAGCTCTAAGTAGGAAGAGTTGACCAAGTTTGACTTTTTAGCATTTGACCTCAAAATGGAGTTCCGTTGGGTGATTTTGGATTTAGGAGAGCGTCCGGATTGTAATTTGGAGGTCCGTAGTCTAATTAGTCTTGAATTGGCGAAAGTTGGATTTTTAAGAAGTTTGACCGAGAGTGGACTTTTTGATATCGGGGTCGGATTCTGATTCCGAAAGTTGGAATAGGTCCATAATGGCAAATGTGACTTGTGTGCAAAATTTGAGGTCAACCGGAGGTTATTTGAGGGGTTTCATCATCGGTTGTAGAAGTTGAAGTTTCAAAGTTCATTAATTTTGACTTGAGGTGTGATTCATCATTCGAGGTTGTTATGCATGATTTGAAGCTTCGTGTAGGTTCATTTCGTCAAATGAAACTTGTCTGCAAAATTTGGCGCCATTCGGAGTTGATTTGATATGGTTCGGATGCTCGTTTGCGATTCTAGAAGTTCTTGAAGTTTAGTTGATCTTCATGCGTTTTGGCGTCCGATTCGTGGTTTTAGAAGTTATTTTGATGATTTGAGCGCGCGAGCAAGTTCGTGTTGTGTTTCTTGACCTGGGTGCATGATTGATTTGGAGCCCCGAGGGCTCAGGTGCGGTTCGGATTGGTTTCGGATTGATTCTTCATAATTTTTGATTGTTGGTACTGGTATCATTGCATTTGCGATGTATTGGTCGCAAATGCGACAGTCGCAATTGCGAAGCAGCCATCGCATTTGCGAAACCTAGGCTGCAGGGCAGGAGTTCGTTTATGCGAAGAATTTCTCGCATTTTTGATGGCCCCATTTCGCATTTGCGAAGCGTTTGGTCACAAATGAGACCTTAGTAGGAAAGTCTCTAGTTCGCAATTGCGAACAACATCATCGCATTTGCGATAGCAACTCTGCATTTGCGACACCAACTGTCACTTTTGCGAAATAATCAGAGCTCGTATTTGCGAGTCTACTATGGCATTTGCGGCATGAGCAGAGCTAGTCAGCCTTTGCTTTTGCGATACTTTTGTCGCATTTGCGAGTATCGCATTTGCGATCCTGATGTCGCAAATGCGACATCTGAGGCTGGTATTAAGACTCCCATTTCGGGACTTAGCTTCATTTTATCACATTTTTAACCCTAGGTCTGAGAAGAGGCAATTGTGTGAAGGAAATTTCATACCAAATCATTGGGTAAGTACCTTTAATCATTTCCCAACTACATTTCATGATTATATATATGATTTAACATCAAATTCATGAGAATCTAAAGGAAAATTTGGAGAAAATTGTAAAATCTTTCAAAAATGCAAAATGATGATTTGAAGGATAAATTGGAATCGTATCATGATAAAATTTGTATGGTTGAATTCATACCGGAATGGGTGTTTGGGGTTTTATAAATTTTATCGGGTTCCGAGGTGCGGGCTCGGGGAGTTGACTTTTATTGACTTTTTAGAAATTGAATAAAAATCACAGCTTTATTAATTGAAGTTGTTTTCCCTTGCATTGTGTAATGTATTTAAGTCGTCTTTGGCTAGATTGAGCCGAGCGGAGGTGAATTTGTAAAGGAAAAAGCTAAATTGAGTATTGAGTTAGTCGAATTGAGGTAAGTGTTTTGCCTAGCTTTGTTGAAGGAATTTTCCTCCTATTTGTCATTGTTTGCCACATACGGGGGTGATACATATATGAGGTGACGAGCGTATATGTATGTGCCCGGATTAATCATGCTCGGGGAGGGGGGAGGGGTGGACTATGTTACATATATGTTTGTAGAATTTCGTAATCTCCTGGTTCATGCCTTACTTGACTCTTAGAAACTAAGAACATAATATTAAATGATAGAAATCAAGACTTAGCTCATTACAACATGATCAAACTTGATAGAAATTCTGAGAATACATTGATGTGTCTAATTCGGTCATCTCTATGCGAAATCATTATTACATGCTGATATTCTTGAGATACTACACTCTATGCATGTGTTGTGGATCATTTGCAAAATTTGTGGAAGTATTTGAATAATACGGTTCTTGAGGGTTGTTGAATCATTTTGGAAAGTTGTGATTGGGATTTGTTTGGAATATCCGTTAAAACACTCTCCTTGATCTTATTTATGCTTCCTGCCTTGTTTGTCATTGATATTCATATGCTTGATAAGGAAGAGTGTAAAGAACGAAGGGTGATGCTTTGCCATTGTTTATACATTATCATGTGAGGGAGAGTGTAAAGCACGAAGGGTGATGCCGTGCCATATTATTGAGAGTAAAGCACGAAGGGTGATGACATGCCATATTATTGAGAGTAAAGGCACGAAGGGTGATGCCGTGCCATATTATTGAGAGTAAAGGCACGAAGGGTGATGGCGTGCCATGTTATGAGAGTATAGAGCACGAAGGGTGATGCCGTGCCATTTTTTTGTACTGTTATGCTTTTATATTATCGTGAGGTCATCGCACGATCGGTGTTTCTGTGCAGGCGAGGATGAGGGATATGCATTATGTTGTGATATATGTTTTCCCGTGTATATGTTCATGTCTTTACCTTGAACTGTTATTGTCATAATTTAGATTTGATGAGATTTGTTGCTATTGATCTGTCATGATCTCTATCTCAATTGTTGTTATGTTGCTCATACCTTCTACTTGCTTAACTTGCAAATGCCATGCCTATTTCCTGCTTTTATAATTACACTCATGTCGTATCTATTCTATTGCACTTTAGTATAAGCCTTCCACCATGCTAGTCATTCATGCCCTTACTTGTTAACTTGTAAAGATCATGTGTTTCCTTCTTGTTTGCTATATTTGTACTTAGGCCTCCATTATTCTAGTTAATTGAAGTTGATATTCTTTGTTTTCCAATTGTTATTACTCACGTGCTTTCCGCCTAGTCTTTTACTATTGCCTACATGTATATCCTCGTCCATTGTTGTTACTTGCGTATTTCCTACTTTGTAATTCATGTTATCGATGTTTCTGTCATTTGGTTGGTTCTGTTATATGTACATTTGGAAGGATGAGTTGAACGCACGAAGGGTGTTGCCGTGCTAATTGATTTGACACATAAATTATTTATATTGGTGAGGATGAGATAAATGCACAAAGGGTGTTGCCGTGCCGTTGGATTTGATGTCTTGAGTATGTTTCTCACATTATGAAAATTTTGATGTGATTATTGTGATTTATTGGATTTCGCTCTAAGGAAAGGATTGGGTGAGATATTGATACCTGCTGAGTTGTGTTTTCTTATAGTACTCCGTTATTGCTTTGTATATTCATTT
Source organism: Nicotiana tomentosiformis (assembly GCF_000390325.3). Taxonomy (NCBI): domain Eukaryota; kingdom Viridiplantae; phylum Streptophyta; class Magnoliopsida; order Solanales; family Solanaceae; genus Nicotiana; species Nicotiana tomentosiformis. Next base: position 67,618,565 of record NC_090819.1, read on the forward strand.
CGTCTGCTCTATTCTGTTGCACTGTAGTATAGTTCTATCGTTAGTTTACATTGCAGATTTTATCAGTAAGCATCTTTTAACCAAAGCCTCGTCACTACTTCGACGAGGTTAGACAAGATACTTACCAGTACATAGGATCGGTTGTACTAATACTGCACTTCTGCACATTGCGTGCAGATTTTTGGAGCGGAGTTGCTTGTTATGTCGGGAGCTAACCCTGAAGATGTTCGTGTATTCTGGATAAAAGCTGCCACTTGTCCTTGGTAGCTTTAGACTTTGATAATCTGTTTATGTAGTTTTCAAACAGGTCATGTAATTATTTGTATCAGATTTCTTTTGTAAATCCTAAGTCTTAGAAGCTCATGATTTGTACTACCAGTTCTTGGAAAAACTTGTAAAATTTCAGATAATCCTATTTTACTTTCTTATAAATTCAATTGACTTGTATCTGTTGTTAGTTGGCATACCTAGCTGGTCAAGCTAGGTGCCATCACCACTTGTGATTTTTGGGTTGTGACAGACTGAGTATGAATTTTCAATTTAAACAAATAATTCGCAGCAATATGACCTCTGTGGGTCCCAATAATACTGGCACATAGCTTCAACATGATTTTTAATATGATTCTTAGCTAAATTTCTTTAACACATAAAACTACATAGAAAATGCCAAGATTATTTGACTACAAAATTCCATGGAAACAAATTACGTCATAATTTCTATGGTGCACGCCTACACGCCCGTCACCTAGCATGTGCGTCACCTCCAAACAATTCACATAATACGTATTTTTAGGGTTCATACCCTCAGCTCCAAGATTAGAAGAGTTACTTAACTCGAACAAGATGAATCCAATTTCGAGCAAGATCAAAATACTCCAGAAATTCCATTATGCGGGTATCAACTCCTGAACAGCTCGAATCTAGCCACAATAAATTTGATTCAGCCCACATAATTTAGAGGAATTAATTTCATATCAAAATACTAATATTTTCCCAAAATATCCAAAATTATACTTCAAAAATTGTCCGTGGGGCCCACATCTCAAAATCCGACGAAATTCACAAAATCTGACAACCCATCCAATTACAATATCAACCATACTAATTTCTCCCAATTTCGACTCTAAGTCGATGTTCAAAACTCAAAAATTCGTTTTATGACATTATAGGAATTTCCTTCGATTTCTCTTGAAGATTCGATAATATTACACCAAAAATGAAGATTAATTCATGAAATATAATCACGAGGGAGTCAAGAACACTTACCCCAAGTTGTGTGGAAAATTTTCTCAAAACATCGCCAAAGTCGAGCTCCAAAATCCGAAAATGAGTGAAAAATTACCAAAACCCCGAATCTAAACTTCTACCCCATCGACTTCCGCATCTGTGGACATGAGGTAGCACCTACGACCCTCTCTTCTGCAGAAATATGGGCGCATTTGTGAGCCAGGCCGCTTATGTGTCGTGTAAACCGCATCTGCGGTCGCGCTTCTGCGTGTTAGGCCGCTCCTGCGCAAGCGCTTTTGCGCCCTGGCTTCCGCTTCTGCGGCCCTCACTCCTACGACTGCCTTTTCGCATCTACGACCATCGCACCTGCAAGCCCATTTCCGCAGGTGCAAAAACACCAGAACCAGCAACCTTCAACAATGCAATATGCAACGAAATTGATACGAACCTCGTCTGAAACTCACTCGAGGCCCCCGGGACCTCAACCAAATATACCAACAAGTCGCATAACATAATACGGACCTACTCGAGGCCTCAAATTATATCAAAACGATGAATCGCACTACAAATCAAAATCTACAAACTTTGAACTTTTAAATTATATATCTTGTGACGAAACACATCAAATCAATCCGGAATGACTTCACATTTTGCACACAAGTCATAAATGATATAACAAAGCTATTCCCATTTCCAGAATCGGATTTCGGCCCCGATATCAAAAGGTCAACTCCCCGGTCAAACTTTTAAAAATATAACTTTCGTCATTTCAAGCCTAATTCCACTACGGACCTCCAAATAATTTTTTGGACACGCTCCTAAGTTCAAAATCACCATACGAAGCTATTTGAATCATCAGAATTCAAATTCGAGGTCATTTATATATAAATCGACATCCGATCGACTTTTCCAACTTAAGCTTTTTATTTAAGAGACTAAGTGTCTCATTTCACTCTAAATTCTCTTCGGACCCGAACTAACTAACTCGATAAGTCATACAACAGCTATAAAGCACAAACATAGTAGTAAATAGGGGAACGGGACTGTAATACTCAAAACGACCGGCTGGATCATTACATTTTATCTCCTCATTCATTGCTTCCATCCACCTAGGATTTTTCACTGCTTCTGAGTAGTTTGTAGGATCAACAATAGATGAGAAAGCACTCATGTAGGCTTGATATTTGGGTGACAATTTATCATATCCTAAGTACTGGTTTATTGGATAAGGCTCTTCTCTATAAATGTTCAGAGATACAAAGTCTCTCATCCATATTGGTGGATTTTTGTCTCTTGTAGATTTTCTGACAAACAACTGTTGAGACTGAATTTGCTCTTGTATGTGTTGTTCTGTAGCTACTTGTTCTTATGGTTGACAACTTGATTGAATATCTTTGAATGATGGAGAGGGTGCATTTGTTGTTGGTGGTTCTTGAGCTGCAGATATTTCAGATTCTGCAGGCACTTCATTTTCTTGAGTGTGCTGTTCTGATGCATTATCTGCAGGTATGTTTTCAGGCAGGGCATCAAATATTATTCCTGTATGTAGTGTAGGGTCTGCAAATAGTGGTTCTGCTGCACTTGTATTTCTTGAATTGAAAGGGAATATGCCTTCCCTAAATGTTACATCTCTGTTGACAAAGAAAGATTGATTAACAATATAAAATAAAATGTACCCTTTTTGTACTTCTGAATATCCCCTGTGTATGGCCTTCTTGGCTCTTGGCATGAGCTTATCATGTTCCTGCACAATTCTTGCAAAACATAGACACCCTAGTACTCTGAGATGTCCTAGTGAAGATTTTTTCTGATATAATCTATCATAAGGGGTCATGTTTCCTATGACTGAGCTGGGCATTCTATTAATCAAATAAACAGCTGCTAGAACACAATGACCCCAATACTTGATAGGAATTTGAGCTTGAAATCTGAGAGCACTAGTGACCTCTAATATGTGCCTATGTTTCCTCTCAGCTACTCCATTTTGCTGAGGGGTATAGGCACAAGTTCTGTGATGTATGATTCCTAGATTCTTGAATAAGGTAGTACATATTGAGTTTATAAACTCTATACCATTATCAGTTCTTAAAATTTTCATTATTCTATCAAATTGATTTTTAACAAAGTTGAAGAAATACTGTAAAGAGAGGGTCACATCAGATTTTTGCTTAAGTAGAAATATCCAAGTCATTCGAGAATAATTATCAACCACAGTAAGAAAGTATCTATTACCATCAAATGTAGCTATTTTGTAAGTACCCCACAAATCTACATGAATCATATGAAAACAGTAAGTACTTTTGATGCTACTAGAATGAAAAGGTAGCCTGGTTTGTTTAGCACAAGGACAAATAATACACTTGCTGATTCTTTCTCTAATGAATTGTAAACTAACATGCAATACTTTTTGTAAAACTATAGTAGACATGTGGCCAAGTCTCTTATGCCATAGATCCATATCTAGCTGATTGTCTATGTTTGATCCAACTTCTGAGGCTGCTAAGGTAATCCTTTTATTCTTCTCCATTATTTGTCTTAGTAAAATGTAGAGTCCATCTTCTTCCTTACCAATCTCCCTCACCTTTCCAGTGAAGAGATCCTGGAAGAAGCAAAAATCAGGAAAATATGTGGTTGAGCATTTTAGTTCTTTTGTGGCCTTAGATACAGATAGTAGATTAAATTTAAATTGTGGCACATGAAACACATTTGTGATTGTATTCCTATCTGATATAAAACTAGCACCTATGTGAGTAACCTGAGTTATATCTCCATTTAGTAGAAATACTTTCTTTTGTTTTTCAGTTTCAACTATTGAAGATTTATTTAACATGCAAATATCAGAAACCATGTGATTTGTAGCTCCAGTATCTATAATCCACTCCTAAGGCTCACTAGAAACTAATACTCCCTCGGTTTTAATTTATGTGAACCCATTTAACTGGGCACGAAGTTTAAAAAAAGAGAAAAGACTTTTAAACTTGTGGTGTAAAATGAGGCACATATATTTTGTGTGGCTATAAATCATTGCATAAAAGTAAATTATTTTCAAATAAGGAAAGATGCCATTTTTTTTTTGCATGGACTAAAAAGGAAATAGGTTAACATAAATTGAAACGGAGGGAGTAGTACTTTATGAATACCTGCTATGTTTGCTGCAGAATTGGCTGATGCAGGGATTGAGAGTTTATTCAACATCTGCACAATTTGATCATACTGATCCTTGGTGAAGGTATAGTTTCCCAATTGATTTGTAACACTTTCTGATGATTGACCATATAAGCATGAGTTCTGATTGTGGTTGTTGCTTGCATTTTGTTCTAACACATTTGTATTCTGCCCATAGTTGAATGCAAGAGGTGTTGCTGCACCATTCTGGCAATTCTGAGAGCCAAGGGTTATTTCTATGAGTATATTGACTGTATTTGCACTGTAATTAGGATGATGTCCTTTAGTTCCTTTCTTCTTGAATTTGAAATCTGCAGGATACCCCTCTATTTTATAACAGTTTTCTTTGCTATGCCTTTTTAGCTTACAAAATTTATATTGAATATTGTAATTATTCTTGAACCTCTGAGGCTGATTGTTACCATTTCTTGAATATATAGCCAAATCATAATTCCCAGTAACTGCTGTAGGATTAGTCCCTAGCAAACCAGAGGTAGCTGCCACAGATTTTTGGCTTTCATCACTGACCATCATTGCATATGCATGATTTACTGTAGGTAAGGGACTTCTCATTAAAATCTAACTTCTAGCTTGTGAATGTGAATCATTCAGTCCTATTAAGAACTGATACAACTTCAATTTTTGTAAGTATATTACAAATTTTTTTATTTTTTCACAATTACAGCCAGGGGCAGGCACTAGTGCCTCAAATTCTTCCCACAAATCTTTGAGTCTTGAATAATACACTGACACAGAAGCAGTTCCTTAAGTTAAAGTCGCAATTTCTTTATGCAAATTAAAGGTTCTTGACCCATCGACTTTATTAAATCTTTCTGATAGATCTTCCCAAATAGCTTGAGCACTTGAGGCATACGTAATTCCTCCTAGTAGGCCCTTAGCAACTGAATTCATTATCCAAGATAATACTATTGCATTGACTCTTTCCCAATGATTTTTCATTGTATTTAGAAAGTTTTCCTTCTTGTATGTATCATCAACCAAGCCTAATTTATTTCTTCCTAGTAATGCTACTCTCATAGACCTATTCCAGATTGATGTAGTTTTCGATACCAGTTAATTAAAAAGAAATAATTTGAATCCCACTTACATCGGCCGGAGACAAGAACAATGGATGATTGTAATCGACACCTGTAATTGGATTTCCAGAGTTTTGAGTCAAAGCTCCCCTGTGCCTAGATTTGCAGAGTTCAGCCCTAATTGTTCTCCAATTGTCCCCATTGCTTCTTGAATTTCAGAATTCAGAATCGACTCTTGTTACTAGTATAAACTCGATCGATTTACAAGCTTCAATTTCTAAGCTTGTGATGCTCTGATTCCATGTTATAATTCAACAAAGAGGAAAAATGTAAATTGATATGAAGAAGACAAAGTACAGAGATGAAGAGAGATGAATAGAGAGAGAATTATTGTATTGAGTATCCTTCCGTGTGTTTACAAAATGGGAGTGCTTAAGCTTAAATAGTGATGACTAACTAACATTAGGAATCCTAACAATCTTACTAATAACGGCTAAGCTAACTTTCTTAACAAATAACCACTTAGTGTGAAATGATTAAACTACCCTTTATTCATTAACAATCAATTATGCGATATAAAATAGAACAAAGAATATATATATATATATATATATATATATATATATATATATCGCGTGCCTCAAACATGATGGGTTACGTATAATTATTGAAACCAAAAGGATATGCTGATACTCTTTAAAGGGCCAGCTTTTAATTGACCTTCATCTTAACTATCTATTTATTTTACAAAAAATAATGTAAAATTAGGAAAAATTAGAGTGCCCTATGACACCACAATAATAGGCAAACCTTATTTGTAAAGTATAAGAAAGACTTGTAATGAAATTGATCGCATAGAAATAATCCTAACCCCTATATAAGATTCTCTTAACTGTGTGTAACCTTTTGCGGAAAAAAGTATATGCGTGACTAAAACGGACAATATCAAGAAAATATTAAGAGTGACTTAGCAAAACCCTCTACCCCTAAACCTCCCATAAACATACACATTATCTTGGTTGTTACCTACGGACAAGTTCCCAGTAATGAACTAAATCATGAAAGAAGTTAACGAAAGAAAATAAATAAATAAATAAATGAACACTGTTCCAGTGGATTTGATAACATCATCTTATAAAAGGTGGTTTTGGAGTGATTTCCACTCCCACAAGTTGTAAGAATGTAAAAAAGAAAAAAGAAAAAACAGTACAAGAAAAGAATAATAGGAGTAGTAATTACTACTAATAACAATGTGGGATCAAGAAAAGAAGAAAATGCAGTTTGATTTGCTTATATTTTTTTCCTTTTACTATCTCTATACAAATTGTGCATGCATGTTGCATGAAATTTTCAAATCCGATCCCATCTTTCATTGTACCGTTCCAATAATTAAACCAAGTAAACCAAGAGAGAGCATATCATTTTCTTTTATTACGAGTATTATATTAGGGTCTGATATGGGGGTTGGAGGGAGGGAGGTTGAACGATTATGTTCTCAAAATCGGATCCAAAACTTAAATTTTATAGGTTCTAAATTCTAAGACAATGATCACAAGTTCTAATATTAGGTTTTGAATTTAATTTTTAAAAATATTTAGTGACTTTATTAACATTTATATAGGATTTTGGGCCAAAATAAATGGGTTCTGCCAACGCATAATTAAAGTTTACACCCACCCTTGATGTTTAATTCATAAATCTGTGAGCTAACTAAGTTTGTGGCAAGCCAAGGTGGATCACAGAATGAGTTCTGTAAGTTCACGGAAAATATTAAATTCGTCTCGAATTATGTATAAATATGTAAAGAAAAAGATATTTAAAAAGATTGCATTCGTATCGAATCCATTGATTTAACACTACGGTGATAAAATAAGGGAAAATAATGGTCTCGCGTTGAAATATTTTGGGCCATACCATAAGAAGAAATAACGAAATAATTGACTCATAACTTTCTGATCAACTTGCAAATAATCAATGTATAGCTGGTTTTCTAGAAACTTAGGAGAGAAGTCAGAACACTGGTTTTCTCTGGCACATGGGAAACCTTTTTCTTTGTTTTGTATTCTTTTTTGGGGCATAGTCCAAGTCTTATTACATGCATGTACAACAAAATTGAGATCGTGCCATGATTTCAACAGAAGAATTATAGCTTCTTGTCGCGACCCAACACCAATCCGTCGTGATGGTGCCTATCATGGTGCTAAGCAAGCCGATTATTCAGATATTTCCAACGCTTTAAAACTTGAAAGTTACTAAAACAGTTTAAATAAAGGAAAATCTCTTAAAACAGAATAAGAAATCATAACTCAATACATAAATTCTTCCCAAACCCGGGGTGTCACTGAGTACATAAGCATCTACGAAATGACAAAGTCTAGTACACTGTCTAGAAGTAAAACTGAATAAATAAACTGAAATATAAGGGAGGAGAGTCAAGGTCTCCGAACGCCAAGCAGCTACCTCGATGATCTCCGAAGGTCTGGCCTCTGCAAATCAACAACAGCCGTAATCGGACGCACCTGGATTTGCACATGAGATGCAACATCTAGCGTGAGTACAACCAACTTAGTAAGTAACAAGACTAACTATTGGACTAAAAGTAATGACGAGCTTAGCAGGTACAGTTCAATACAGAATTAACAGTACATAAATGTAGGCATGTTTTCATGTTCAACAGATAAAACTCAATACAAGTAAAATAGATCAACCCTGAATGATATGAGGGATATGAAATTTCTATATCTACATGCCATTGTATATGCTGTATATGGTACACTACGATGAAAGCCTCGCACACTCACACTCTCAGAGTACTCAATCACTCAATACAGTACGGGACAGTCTAGCCCAGCGAAGATCCACCCCTCAATATAAATGTATAGGGAAACTCCATGCCCAGGGAACCCTATCCTAAATATGAATATATAGGTCAACTCCATACCCAGGGAACTCCATCCCAAATATAATATCTACTGCGCTCACTGTGAGGGTGCAGACTCCAGAGGGGCTCCTTTAGCCCCAGCGCTATAATAAGCTAGGTCTGGGCATAAGTAAACAAAAATATATTGCGACGTGCAGCCCGATCCCGTAAGATCATCACAATTAGGCCCTTTGCCTCACTCAGCCATCAATCTCTCCAATCTCTTGGACTCTTAATAATCATGATAAATAGCCCAAACATCGATGATATAATGCATCAATAAAGAACAACAGAAACTGAGATATAATATGCGAGTAAAAACTGTGACTGAATACAGAGTGGCAATTTAACAGATAATTCAACACGAACTCTAGGGGTCCCTACAGTATCAACACATAGCCTAAGCATGATTTCTAACATGATTTGCAGTTCAAATTCTATAACACATGGAGAATATACGGATAACAACCGATTAATAAACTATATAGTTCCATGGAATTGACCGACTCACAATTACTATGGTGCATGCCCACACGCCGTCACCTAGCATATGCGTCACCGAAACACCAATCACATGACACAAAATTCAAGGTTTCATGCCATTAGAACCAAGTTTAGAACTGTTACTTACCTCAAATCGTGCAAATCCCTACTCTTACATGCCCTTGCCTCGCAAATTGGCCTCCAAATGCCTCGTATCTAACCATAAACAGTTTGACACAATCAACACGAGCTAAAGGAATCAATCCCATAAGAAAATACTAAGTTATTAGTCAAAAGTAAAAAATTCAACTCAAAAGTCGCCCCCCCGGGCCCACGTCTCGAAATCCGATAAAAGTCACAAAATCCAACCACCCATTCAACCACGAGTCCACCTATACTAAAATTACTCAAATCCGATACCAAAATCTCAATCAAATCCCAAAATTTCGGCCTAAGAACTTTCCTCCATTTTCCCCTAATTTTCCACACCAAATCACTAATTAATTTATGAAATCAAAGACATAAACATAGAATTTAATCAAAACTAAGTAAGGATCACTTACCCCAATCACCCACTTGAAAATCTCTCCAAGAATCTCCTCCCACCGAGCTCCCAAAATCAAATTGGGAAAATTAACTCAAACCCTCATCTTGAAATATTTAGGTTTTGGCCCAGGTGACCCTTCTTTGCAAACGTGACCCTCTTCTCGTGCTCGCGTAGCACAAACCATTCTGCCACCCAAAAACCTTCTACGTGAACATGAGGTCCCATTCGTGAACGCAATGGCTAACTGACCCCAACCTTCGCGAACACGATCCCCCTACAGTGAACACATAGACCTACGTGTGAGGTCCCTGTCTTCTCCTCTCTTCTTCGCTAACGCGACCCTAATCTCGCGTTCACGATGCACCATCATTCCCAGACCTTCGCAAACGCGGTTCCCCTCTCACGAACGCACTGAACAAACCTTCACATGCTTCCAGATACTCTTCGCGAACGCGTGACTCCCATCGCAAATGCGAAGAAGGAAACCAGATACTAGAAATCTGCAGCTGCAGCCATCTTGTAAGTCCAAATTCCCATTCGTTAACCATCCGAAATCCACTCGAGGCCCCCGGGACCTCAACCAAACCTACCAACAAGTCCTAAAACATCATATGAACTTAGTTGAGCCTTCAAATCACATTAAACAATGCTAAAACCATGAATCGCACATTGATCCAAGCCTAATGAACTAAGAAATTCCATCTTCAACAAACGATGCCGAAATCTATCAAATCACGCCCGATTAACCTCAAATTTTGCACACAAGTCACAAATGACATCATAGACCTACTCCAACTCCCGGAACCCCATTCCAAGACCGATAATCACTAAGTCCACTCTCGGTCAAACTTATAATTTCAAACTTTTGCCATTTCAAGCCTAATTCAACTACGAACCTCTAAATCATAATCCGGACATGCTTCTAAGTCCAAAATCACCCAATGGAGCTAACAAAACCATCGAAACACCATTCCAGAGTCGTTTACACATAAGGCAACATCCGGTCAACCTTTTCAACTTAAGCTTTCAACCTTGAGACTAAGTGTCTTAAGTCCTTCCGAAACCTCTCCAGACCCGAAACCAACTATCCTAGCAGGTCACATAGCAGCTACAAAGCACAGAATGAGCTGTAAATGGGGGAACATGGCTACAACTCTCAAAACGACCGGCCGGGTCGTTACATCCTCCCCCTCTTAAACAAAAGTTCGTCCTCCAACGGGTCTTGAAACGTACTTGGAGTCTCAAATAAGTGTGGATATCTGCTCTGCATCTCCTGCTCGGTCTTCCAAGTAGCCTCCTCAACTGGCTGACCTCTCCACTGCACCTTCAATAAAGCTATGTCCTTTGACCTCAACTTCAGAACCTACTGATCTAAAATGGTCACCGGCTCCACATCATAAGTCAAATCACGATCCAACTGAACCATGTTGAAATCCAAAACATGATACGGATCGCCGACATACTTCCAGAGCATAGAAACATAAAATACTGGATACACACTCGACAGACTAGGTGGCAAGGCAAGCTTGTAAGACACCTCTCCAATCTTCCAAAGCACCTCAAACGGACCAATATACCGAGGGCTCGACTTTCCCTTCTTTACGAACCTCATCACACCTATCATGGGTGAAACCTTGAGCTGTACATTCTCCCCAACCATATAAGCAACGTCCCGAACCTTCCTATCAACATAACTCTTCTGTCTAGAATGAGCCGTGTGAAGCCGATCCTGAATCAATTTAACCTTGTCCAAAGCATCCTGAACCAAGTCAGTACCCAGTAGCCTAGCCTCCCCTGGATCAAACCAACCTACCGGAGATAGACACTGTATCCCATAAAAAGCCTCATACGGAGCCATCTAAATGCTCGACTGTTAGCTATTATTGTAGGCAAACTCCGCGAGCGGCATAAACTGATCCCAAGAACCCCTAAAATCTATGACACAAGTGCGTAGTATATCCTCCAATATCTGAATAGTGCGCTCGGACTGTCTGTCCATCTGAGGGTGAAATGTTGTACTCAATGTAACCTAGGTGCCCAACTGTCGCTGCACGACTCTCCAAAAATGTGATGAAAATTGCGTGCCCTGATCTAAAATGATGGACACTAGCACACCATGAAGGCGAACAGTCTCGTGGATGTAAATCTCAGCCAACTGCTCTAAAAAATAAGTAGTCCCAACTGGAATTAAGTGCGCGAACTTGGTCAGCAGATCCACAATCACCCAAATAGCATCAAACTTCCTCGAAGTTCGTGGGAGCCTAACTACAAAATCCATGGTGATACGCTCCCATTTCCACTCCGGAATCTCAAGCCTTTGATGCAATCCACCCGGTCTCTGATGCTCATACTTCACCTGCTGATAGTTTAGGCACCAAGCTACAAACCCCACCATGTCCTTCTTCATTCTCCTCCACCAATAATGTTGCCGCAAATCCCGGTACATCTTCGTGGCACCCGTATGAATGGAATACCACGAACTGTGGGCCTCCTCAAGAATCAACTCATGTAGCCCATCTACATTAGGCACACAAATCTGACAATGCATCCTCAACACCCCATCATACTAGCGCTCTCTGATGCGATCAAATAAGGAAGACCGAGAAACTACAGAAGCTAGAACCCAACTGGGCTCCGAAACATCTAATCTCACGAACTGGTTGGCCAAGGCCTGAACATCAACCTCAAGAGGCCTTTCACCAATAGGAATAAATGCAAGGCTACCCACACTCACCACCTTTCTACTAAAGGCATCAACCACCACATTGGTCTTCCCGGGATGACACAGAATGGTAATATCATAGTCCTTTAGCAGCTCCAACCATCTCAGCTGCCTCAAATTTAGATCTTTTTGTTGGAACAAGTGTTGGAGACTCCAATGATCTGTAAATACCTTACAAGACACACCGTAGAGATAATGTCTCTAAATCTTCAATGCATGAACGATGGCAGCTAACTCCAAATCATGAAAAGGGTAGTTCTTCTCATGAGGCTTTAATTGACGCGAAGCATAAGCAATCACTCTACCTCCCTGCAACAAGACACACCCGAAATCTTTGACACAAGCACGTAGCATATCCTCTAATATCTGAATAGTGCGCTCGGACTGTCCGTCCGCCTGAGGGTGAAATGTTTTACTCAATTCAAATAGGTGCCCAACTGTCGCTACACGACTCTCCTAAACTATGATGTAAACTGCGTGCCTTGATCTGAAATGATGGACACCGGCACACCATGAAGGTGAACAATCTTGCGGATCTAAATCTCAGCAAACCACTCTAAAGAATAAGTAGTCCCAATTGGAATGAAGTGCGCGGACTTGGTAAGCCGATCCACAATCACCCAAATAGGTTTTTCCACTTAAGGCATCAGCCACCACATTGGTCTTCCCGGGATAATACTGAATGGTAATAGCATAGTCCTTTAGCAGCTCCAACCATCTCAGCTGCCTCAAATTTAGATCCTTTTGTTTGAACAAGTGCTGGAGACTCCGATGATCTATAAATACCTTAAATGACACACCGTAGAGATAATACCTCCAAATCTTCAATGCATGAATGATGAAAGCCAACTCCAAATCATGAAAAAGGTAGTTCTTCTTATGAGGCTTCAACTAACGAGAAGCATAAGAAATCACTCTACCTCCCTGCAACAAGACACACCCAAAATCTGTGACACAAGCACGTAGCATATCCTCCAATATCTGAATAGTGCGCTTGGACTATCCGTCCGTCTGAGAGTAAAATATTGTACTAAATTCAACCTAGGTGCCTAACTGTCGCTGCACGACTCTCCTAAACTGTGATGTAAACAGTGTGCCTTGATCTGAAATGATGGACACCAGCACACCATGAAGGTGAACAATCTCGCGGATGTAAATCTCAGCAAACCGCTCTGAAGAATAAGTAGTCCCAACTGGAATGAAGTGCGCGGACTTGGTCAGCCGATCAACAATCACCCAAATAGCATCAAACTTCCTCGAAGTTCGTGGGAGCCCAACTATAAAATCCATGGTGATACGCTCCCATTTACACTCCGGAATATCAAGCCTCTGAAGCAATCCGCCTGGTCTCTGATGCTCATACTTCACCTGCTGACAGTTTAGGCACCGAGCTACGAACCCCACCATGTCCTTCTTCATTCTCCTCCACCAATAATGATGCCGCAAATCCTAGTACATCTTTGTGGCACCCGTATGAATGGAATACCGTGAATTGTGGGCCTTCTCAAGAATCAACTCACGTAGCCCATCTACATTAGGCACATAAATCTAACCCAGCATTCTCAACACCCCATCATCCCCTATAGTAACATCCTTGGCATCACTGTGTTGTACTGTGTCCTTAAGAACATACAAATGAGGATCATCATACTGGCGCTCTCTGATGCGATCTAATAAGGAAGACCGAGAAACTACACAAGCTAGAACCCGACTGGGCTCCAAAATATCTAATCTCACGAACTGGTTGGCCAAGGCATGTACATCAACTGCAAGAGGCCTCTCACCAATAGGAATGAATGCAAGGCTACCCACACTCACCGCCTTTCTACTCAAGGCATCAGCCACTACATTGGTCTTCCTAGGATGATACAGAATGGTAATATCATAGTCCTTTAGCAGCTCCAACCATCTCAGTTGCCTCAAATTTAGATCCTTTTGTTTGAACAAGTGCTGGAGACTCCGATGATCTGTAAATACCTTACAGGACACACCGTAGAGATAATGCCTCCAAATATACAATGCATGAACGATAGCAGCCAACTCCAAATCATGAACATGGTAGTTCTTCTCATGAGGCTTCAACTGACGCGAAGCATAAGCAATAACTCTACCTCCCTGCATCAAGACACACCCAATACCAATCCGAGAAGCATTACAATACATTGTATAAGAACTAGAAGCGGAAGGTAGAACTAGAATTAAAGTTGTGGTCATGGCAGTCTTGAGCTTCTAAAAGATCTCCTCACACTTATCCGACCACCTAAAAGTAGCCCCTTTTTGGGTTAATTTAGTCAAAGGCGATGCAATAGATGAGAAACTCTCTACGAAGCGACGATAATAATCGACCAAGCTGAGAAAGCTCTGAATCTCCATAGCTGAGGATGGCCTGGGCCAACTCTGAACTGCTTCTATCTTTTTCGGATCTACCTTTATCCCCTCACTGGACACTACGTGCCCCAAGGATGCCACCGAACTAAGCCATAACTCACACTTGGAGAACTTGGCATAGAGCTTCTCCAATGTGGATCTGAACTTGGCAACCGCTGCAACACAATCCTCAAATGTTGGGCATGCTCCTCCTGGCTATGAGAGTACACCAGGATATCATCAATTAATACTATGACAAAGGAGTCAAGATAAGGCTGGAATACACTGTTCATCAGATGTATGAATGATGTTGGGAAGTTGGTCAGCCCAAAAGACATCACAAGGAACTCATAAAGACCATAACAAGTCCTAAATGTTGTCTTTAGAATATCCGAATCTAGAATCTTCAACTGGTGATACCCAGACCTCAAATCAATCTTAGAGAACACCCTAGCTCCCTGAAGCTGGTCAATAGATCATCAATGCGCGGCCTAATAAACACATCCGCATAGTACTATCCTTCTTCTTCACAAACAGAACCGACATACTAGCCCTAATAAACCCCTTATCAAGAAGTTTCTGAATTTGTTCTTTCAATTCCTTTAACTCAGCTGGTGCCATACGATAAAAAGGAATAGAAATGGGCTGAGTGCCCGACAACAAGTCAATACCAAAGTCAATATCCTTATCGGGCAGCATGCCAGACAGGTCTGCATGAAACACATCCAGAAAATCTCATACCACCAGAACAGATTCAATAGTAGGAGTATCAGTACCAACATCCCTCACAAAGGCCAAATAAGATAAATAACCCCTCCCAACCATCCGTTGGGCCCTCAAATTTGAAATTACTCTGCTGGGAACATAATCTAGAGAACTTCTCCACTCGATCCTTGGCAACCCGACATCGCCAATGTCACAGTCTTAGTGTGAAAATGCAGAATAGCATGACATGGAGACAACCAATCCGTACCCAAGATCACGTCGAAATCAACTATACTAAGCAATAAGAGATCAACTCTAGTCTCCAATACCCCTATAGTCACTGCATATGACCGATATACACGGTCCACAACAATAGTATCGCCCACCAGCATAGATACATGAACAGATAAGACTAAGGACTCACGAGGCATATTCAGATAATGAGAAAAATACGATGTTATATACGAATAAGTGGAAATAGAGTCAAATAATGCAGAAGCATCTCCGTGGCATACTGAGACAATACCTGTGATCACTGTCTGAAGCAAAGACATCTGGTCTGGAAAGAAGAGCATAGAATCGGGGTTGGACACCACCCGATCGGCCTCTCTCTCTAGGGCGACTCCTAGCTGACTGAGCCTCACCCTGAGCTGGGTGGGTGGTGAAGTAACTGGTGCTGAAGTTGTAGTCTGACTCCTCTGCTGATCTGGACCTCTCGGAAGGCAGGGGAAATGTCTCTTTATGTGACCCAAATCTCCACACTCATAAAAAACCCTCTCGGACAATGGTGGCAGGTACTGAGCCGGACCTCGAGAACCAGAATAACTATCCGAAGAACTTGGTACAGACGAACCCTGAACTGATGGTGCACGAGATAAACTCTGGGCTGGAAGAATACTGAGATATGACTGACCCAGACGACCACTGTATGAACCATGGCTAGATAATGCACCATGGTGAACTGGACGAGCCATCTGAGCGGGCCTATAAGGACGACCCCTGCTGTGGTAAGACTGCCCCCAAAAGGAACACCACTAGGATCACTCGATCCTCGAGGCCTCTTGGCCTCCCTCTTCTCAAGCTCGTGACTACGGACCATCTCTATCTGCCGAGCAATATTGACCACCTTGTCAAAACTAGCATCAGATACCCTCTCCCAAGTCATGAGGAACCGCAACTGATATGTGAGGCCATCATTGAACCTCCTAATCCTCCCCTATCCGTGGAAACCAACAAAACTACTTGACGAGCCAAAACGGAAAACCTCATCTCGTACTGGGTCACAGATATGCCATCCTGACGTAGCTGCTCAAACTGTCTGCACAGCTCCTCCCTGCGAGATTGTGGCATGAACTTCTCCAAAAAGTGAACGGAGAACTCATTCCATATAAGTGGTGCTGCACCGACCGGTCTACGCCTCTCATAATCCTCCTACCATCTGATGGCAGCCCCAGTAAACTGAAAAGTAGTGAATGTGACCCCACTGTTCTCTAGAATACCTGCCATGTGAAGAATCCGCTGGCACCTGTCTAAAAAGTCCTAGGCATCCTCGGACTCAGCCCCACTGAATGATGGAGGCTGGAGTCTCCCAAATCTCTCTAGTCTCCTCTGCTCGTTATCAGTCATAATAGATCCACCTGAGCCTAAGTAGCTGCAACTAGCTGGGCTGGCAATACCTCTGACGTCTGAAGTCCCTGCATAACCTGCTATAGCGTACGGGTGGCGGGAGTCTAAGTACCTCCCCCAGCCTAAAAAGTGGCTGCTGCGGCTGGAACAGAAAACGCCTGACCAAGGCTGGTGCACACTGTCAAAATCTGAGCCAAAGCCTCCTGAAGGCCTGGAATCACAATTGGCACAACTAGTGCCTGAGCTGGCCCCACTGGCTCAACCCTATCTGGTACCTGCTCCTTAGCTAGAGCAACTGGTGGATCTGCAGGTCTAGCTGTTGTACGAGCTGTAACTCTACCCCTACCGCGACCTCAGCCTCTCGTGGCCCTAGCTGGTGGTATTGGTGGCTGTCCGTCCCGACCGGTTGCATGTGTCCTCACCATCTGTGAGAGAATAGAACAACAGAAGTTTAGTGACCGAAATCAACAAATTCGCACGACAAGAATACAAGAATGTGAAATTTCCTAAGGGTTCGGCATCCTCTCGAAGATAAGTACATACATCTCTGTACCGATCCTCAAAACTCTACTAAGCCTGCCCATGACTAGTGAGACGTATGTAACCTAGCCTTTGATACCAACTTGTCACGGCCCAACACCAACCCGTCGTGAGGGCGCCTATCATGGTACTAGGCAAGTCGACTATTCAGACATTTCCAGCGCTTTAAAACTTGAAAGATACTAAAACAGTTTAAATAAAGGAAAATCTCTTAAAACATGATAGGATATCATAACTCAATACATAAATTCTTCCCAAAATCGGGGTGTCACTGAGTACATGAGCATCTATGAAATAACAAAGTCTAGTACACTATCTAGAAGTAAAACTGAATAAATAAGCTGAAAGATAAGGGAGGAGAGTCAAGGTTTGCGAACGCCAAGCAGCTACCTCGATGATCTCCGAAGGTCTGGCCTCTGCAAATCAACAACCGCCGTAACCGAAAGCACCCGGATCTGCACACGAGATGCAGGGTGTAGCGTGAGTACAACCAACTCAGTAAGTAACAAGACTAACTATTGGACTGAAAGTCGTGACGAGCTCAACAGGTACAATTCATTACAGAATTAACAATACAGAAATGTAGGCATGTTTTCAAGTTCAACTGATAAAACTCAATAAAAGTAAAATAGATCAACCTTGAATGATATGAGGGATATGACATTTCAATATCTACATGCCACTGTACATGTTGTATGTGGTACACTACGATGGAAGCCTCGCATACTCACATTCTTAGAGTACTCAATCACTCAATACAGTACGGGCAGGTCTAGCCTAGGGACGATCCATCCATCAATATAAATATATAGGGCAACTACATACCCAAGGAACTCCATCCCAAATGTGAATATATAGGGCAACTCTATGCCCAAGGAACTCCATCCCAAATATAATATCCATTGCGCTCATTGTGGGGGTGCAGACTCTGGAGGGGCTCCTTCAGTTCAAGCAATATAATAAGCCATGTCCAAGTATAAGTAAATAAAAATATGTTGCGGCGTGCAACCCGATCCCTTAATATCCTCACAGTCAGGCCCTTGGCCTCACTCAGTCATCAATCTCTCCAGTCTCTCGGGCTCTCAATAATCATGATAAACAGCCCGAACAATGATGATATAATGCATCAATTAAGAACAACAGAGATTGAGATATAATATGGGAGTAAAAAATGTGACTGAGTACAGAGAGGCAATTTAACAGATAATTCAACATGTAACACGAACTCTGGGGGTCCCTACAGTATCAACACGTAGCCTAAGCATAATTTCTAACATGATTTGTAGTTCAATTTCTATAACACATGGAGAATATACGGATAACAACCGATTAATCAACTATACAATTCTATGGAACGGACCGAGTCACAATTACTATTGTGCACGCCCACACGTCCGTCACCTCAACACCAATCACATGACACAGAATTCAGAGTTTCATACAATCAGAACCAGGTTTAGAATTGTTACTTACCTCAAACAGTGCAAATCCCTACTCCAACACACCCTTGCCTCGTGAATCGGCCTTCAAATACCTCGAATCTAGCCACAAACAGTTCGACACAATCAACACAAGCTAAAGGAATCAATCCCATAAGAAAATACTAAGTTATTAATCAAAAGTCAACTCAAAAGTCTGCCTCCGGGCCCATATCTCGGAATCCGATAAAATTTACAAAATCCAAACACTCATTCAAACACGAGTCCATCCATACCAAAATTACTCAAATCCGATAGCAAAATCTCAATCAAATCCCCAAAATTCGGCCTAAGAACTTTCCTCCATTTTACCCCAATTTTCCAACCCAAATCACTAATTAAATAATGAAATCAAAAACATAAACATGGAATTTAACCAAAACTAAGTAAGAATCACTTACCCCAATCACCCACTTGAAAAGCTCTCCAAGAATCGCCTCCCACCGAGCTCCCAAAATCAAATTGTAAAAATGAACTCAAACCCACGTTTTGAAATATTTAAGTTTCTGCCCAGGTGATCCTTCTTCGCGGCGTTCGCATAGCACAAACCATTATGCCACCCAAAAACCTTCTACGCGAACACGAGGTCTAACTTGCGAACGCGAGGTCCCACTCGCAAATGCGGTGACTAACTGACCCCAAGCTTCGCGAACGCGATCCCCCTACCGCGAACGCGTAGACTAACGCGTGAGGTCCCGACCTGCTCCTCTCTTCTTCGCGAATGCAACCCTCTTCTCGCGTTCGCGATGCACCATCTTTCCCAGACCTTTGCGAATGCGGTTCCCCACTCGTGAACGCGATGAACAAATATTCACCTGTCTCCTGATACTCTTCGCGAATGCGGGATTCCCACCTCGAACGCGAAGTAGGAAACCAGACATCAGAAATCTGTAGCTTCACCCATCTTTCAAGTCCAAATTCCCGTCTGTTAACCATCCGAAATCCACCTGAGGCCCCCGGGACATCAACCAAACCTACCAACAAGTCCCAAAACATCATACGAATTTAGTCCAGCCTTCAAATCACACTAAACAACGCTAAAAACCATGAATCGCGCATCGATTCAAGCTTAATAAACTAAGGAATTCCAACTTCAACAAACGATGCCGAAATCTATCAAATCACATCCGATTGACCCCAAATTTTACACACAAGTCATAAATGACAGCACGGACCCACTCCAACTCCCGAAACCCCATTCCGAGCCCGGTAACCACAAAGTCCACTCTCAGTCAAACTTATAATTTTCAACTTTCGTCATTTCAAGCCTAATTCAACTACGGACCTCCAAATCATAATACGGACATGATCCTAAGTTCAAAATCACCCAACGGAGCTAACAGAACCATCGAAACTTCAATTCCGAAGTCGTTTACACATAAGTCAACATCCCGTAAATCTTTTCAACTTTAGCTTTTAACCTTGAGACTAAGTATCTTAACTCCTTCCGAAACCTCTCCGGACCCGAACGAACTACCCCGGCAATTCACATAGCAGTTATAAAGTACAGAATGAGCAGTAAATGGGAGAACGAGACTACAACTCTCAAAACGACCGACCGGATCGTTACACTTGTATGCCTCAGTATTGTGTTAGGGTCAAGTACTTCTGAGTTATTATTTCCACATCATAATTATTGATTTAATTTTCCCAAAAGTGATCAATGGGTTCCCTCTTAATTATTGTTATGATGAACCTATAATACTAGTTAGTGTACTCAGAATTTACCTTTATCCTCCGATATAATAGTCAGTTGCATAGTCAGTTGCTGCTCTTCTCTTGTTTTTCTCTATAGATGTCTCTTTTTCTTGTTTAGTTTTCGTTTTCTATGCGGATCAATCTATAATGCAATATTGAGAGGATTTGACGGGGAAAAAAAACTGAGAGGGAAGGAAACATAGCACGAACTTGTTAAAGTAAAAGCTACTGGAGAGGATGCCTCCTTTTTCTTGGTTACTTATAATTTTTGCTACTCTGGAGATTAATGTGTGCGCGCATATATATATATATATATATATATATATATATATATATATATATATATATATATATGAGATTAGTAAATAAAACACTTTTTTTATTTAGATTGTAAGTGATCATGAAAAATCATTTCAATTAAGAAAGATAAATAAAGGGAATAGCTAGGGAACTTTTCGATCGAACAATGAGAAACACCTAATTGTTTCAAGTCCAACTCTAATAATCATACCTTTCTCTTTTACTTTTTATTTTTGGGCGAATTGATCCCAGCAAAACAAAATTCATTATATATATAAAATTTAAGATAATTTATCACAAATATTTCTTTTAGTAAAGGGAAAGGAGCAAATTTCTCGTACTTAGTGTGCTGAGTGCTGACTACGTCCTTCAGACATCCCTACCAAAAGTTGCAGGACGAAGACAATTGCTATTTTGTTGAGACATATAAAAAGTGTGTAAATGTCAATTCTATAGAAAAGAAAAAGGCGTATAAGCTTTTATCGAAATATTTGTCTCTTCCTTTTGGCAAATATTACACAACCATGGCCAATAAGGAAAGTGGAGAATCTTGCCTGATCACTATCCTTTTTCTTCGTTGAAAATTAAAGGTCACATTAGGACTTAAGTTAGATATGTATAATTGATATTCTAACCATTTTTTAGATCACTAGTGTAATTTTATATGTCATAACATGTTATCATTTACCGTTTATTTCAAATTACTAATCAATATTATTAACTAAAATTATCTGCACTTACATTACAATTATTGACTTGATCATATAGGTATCATTACAGCGTCAGTGTATCGAAATTACCCTTTGTTGGATTATGGGTCGTGGGTCGCTCCATGGGGCTGACTCGATCCGATTAGGAGAGATGAGTGAGAGAGGTTAAGGGAAGTTACCACTAGATCACAAACTCCACTAAACTGAACGTGCAAAAACAAAAAAAGGAGTGAGTGGTGGATTATCTTCCTTAACCGCTATTACTCTGCCTATTTATGTTAAGGAGATAATACAGAACTTTCAAGCGTAAGAATTTTCTTTGACTAATCCTTTCTACTCGAAAAACACATATAAGTTAGGGCATCTAATTTGTGGAGGATTAATGTGGAGCCCGTTGTTGCCCGTCATGTGGAGCTTGAAGACGAGCGGCTTGGTGCTGCTAAAGTTGTACCTAATGCCTTTATGGCAGAATCAAGTGGTACAAAGAGATCAAGCTTCAAGCGCAAGAGAAACTGAAAAAATGACGGAAAGGGTAAGGATATCGGAGAAGGATCCTCCAAGAAAAGAAACAAGCCAAATTCCAAGAAAGGAAAACGGTTCTACAAGAAGAAAGACAAGAGCAAGATGAAGTGCTACAATTGCCAAGTCCCAGGGCATTTTGCTCGTGAGTGCACTGAGCCGAAAAAGGTACCATTTCAAAATGCATCTCTTAGTGCTATATATGTTTCTTGCACTGTTTTTCTTACTGAATCTTATCCTGTGTGGATTGTAGACTCAGGGGCCACCGACCATGTGAGCTGTGATAGAGAAGCGTTTATAGAGTTTCGTCGAGTTTCACCTAGATCAAAGCATGTATATGTGGGAAATAATGCAAAGTTTGAAATCAAAGGGATAGGTACTTGCAGAATGGACATACGTGGTGGCCGATCTTTGATGTTGCATGATGTCCTGTATGTTCCAGAGATTCGACGAAACTTAGTCTCTGTGTCTGTTCTTCTAGATTTAGATTTCAATTTGAACTTTAGTCGTAATGGTCTTAGAATTACTCAAGACAATGCTTTTTATGATTTTGGACATCGTTATGATGGTTTTATTATGTTAGATTGTAATCCTTCTACATATAACTATTATGTTGATCGTTGTATTATGGCATGTTATTCTAGTAACAATGATATTGATGTTATTATATGGCATGCAATATTAGGTCACATCAGGCAGGATCAAAGAAATAGGTTGGCTAAGGAAAGACATTTGGGTTCTTTCTCTAAAATTAAAATGCCAACTTGTGAAAATTGTCTTGCCGGAAAACCATTTGGAAAGGCAAAGAGGGCTGATTTTCCATTGTAATTAATTCATTCTGATATCTGTGGTCCAATAAATGTGAGGACTAGGTCCGGTGCTTTATATTTCATTATGTTCATTGATGATTTCACACGCTTTGGTTATGTCTATTTGATTTCTCATAAATCTGAAGCACTTGAATGCTTTAAGAAATATTTGAATGAAGTTGAGAATCAATTAGGCAAAAGGATTAAAACCTTAAGAACTTATAGAGGACGTAAATATCTATCAAAAGAATTTGAAGAATTGTGCATTGAAAAGGACATCACTAGACAGTTAACTATTCCGTACACACCTCAACAAAATGGTGTAGCAGAGAGGAAGAATAGAACACTACTGGACATGATAAGGTCCATGATAGTGCAGGTAAATTTACCTATCTCATTTTTGGGAGATGCGTTATTGACTGCAACCTACATATTGAACAAAGTGCCTTCTAAATCAGTTTCTTCCACTCCTTATGACCTATGGACTGATCATAAACCAAACTTAAAGGATTTACGACCTTAGGGTTGTGCTGCATATGTAAAAGATTCTTTTAGCAAGTTTGGTAAATTAGGTCCAAAAGGCAAGAAATGTATCTTTATAAGATATTCAGAACACTCCAGAGGGTATGTGTTCATTGGTGAATTAGAGGATGGAAGTGTTACTGAGATTGAATCACAAGATGTCATCTTTCAGGAAAATGATTTTCCAAAGAAGGGCGAGGTAAAGAATGAAGAGCCTCTTTATGAAATGTTGAACTCAGATAGTCAGCAAGTGTCTTTTGACACAGTCGATATTCAAATTGATCAAAATCTTATTCTTGATCTGAGTGGGAGTGGGAACTCTCAATCCCAAAATCCTTCTGACGAACCTAAATTTCAACTACGAAAGAGTGCCAAGAAAAATATACCCAAACGTACTTATGAAATTGAAGATTATATTTTCTTGGTATCTCCCACAGAAATGGATGAGCCAAAGTCTGTGACTGAGGCTTTATTGAGCCCTGGAAAAGATGAGTGGATGAAAGTAATGAAAGAAGAATTAGAGTCCATGAAAACCAATAAAGTCTGGGATCTAGTTGACCTTCCGCATGGGAGTATAGCCATTGGGAACAAATAGGTTCTCAAAGTTAAACGCAAAACGGATGGGTCAATAGAAAGATACATGGCACGATTGGTGGCAAAAGGCTTTACTCAAGAAGCCGGAATAGATTATGAGGAAACATTTTCACCAGTTGTGAAGTTTACCTCAATTCGCTTACTTTTGGCTATTGTTGCACGTTTGGATTTGGAATTACATCAAATGGACGTCAAGACATATTTTCTCAATGGAGAACTAAACGAAAAAATCTATATGGAAAAACCTGTAGGCTTCATCGTTAAAGGTCAAGAAAAGAAGGTCTGTAAATTGAAAAGATCTATTTATGGCCTGAAGCAATCTTCAAGGCAATGGCATTTGAGATTTCACAAGGAGGTGATCTCATATGATTTCACCATGATCAATGAAGACCATTGTATTTATGTAAAGAAGTCCAATGGGATGTTTGTATTTCTTTCTCTTTATGTAGACGATATTTTATTGGCCGGAAATAATTTGGAGTATTTGAAAACTATCAAGTCATGGCTATCAAAGTTATTTGACATGAAAGATATGGGCGAGGCAGACTATATCCTTGGAGTTAAGATCCAAAGAGACCGTTCTAAAAAGTTATTAAGTCTATCTCAAGAAATTTATATAAAGAAAATTTTGGAGCGTTTTCACATGAATAGTTGTAAATCCATGGATACTCCTATAGCGAGAGGTGAAACGTTAAGCCTTGAAATGTGTCCCAAGACTGAAAATAAAAAGGAAGACATGTCTCGAGTTCCATATTCAAGTGTTGTCGGGAGCTAGATGTACGCTATGATATATACTTATCTAGACATTTATTATGCCGTAGGTCTGGTTAGCAGGTATCAATCCAATCCTGAAAGAGATCATTGGAAAGCTGTGAAGAGAATTTTCAAATACCTAAAGGGAACTGTAGATTATTTACTATGTTATAGCGGAAATGATTTATACTTAAGAGGATATACAGATGCCGATTGGGCTGGTGACCGAAATGATAGAAAATCAACATTCGGTTATGCCTTCTTACTTAATGGTGGTGCTATATCATGGAAAAGTAAGAAATAAACTTGTACAACCCTTTCAACGATGGAAGCTGAGTTTGTGGCTTGTGCGTCTGCAGTACAAGAAGCTGTTTGATTGAAGAGATTCTTTGAGTATTTGGATATTACAAAAAACTTTCAGGATTCCATGACTCTATATTGTGATAGTCAAGCGACAATTGCATATACAAAAGATCCTAAGTATCACAGCAAGACAAAACACATTGACATCAAGTATAACTTTGTGAGACACATAGTAGCAAGTAGAGAGATACATTTACAATACATTCCTACGCGAAGCATGATAGCTGATCCTTTTATAAAGGCGATATCTAGAGACCTGTTTAAGAAACATGTTATGGCTCTAGGTTTGCGAAGGATATAAACATATTTATGTATTGTAAAATGACTATAGTATTATAATATGCTCATCAAAATTTGACTCTTGAATTTATGCTTATATCTCGTATGCATGTGATAAATGTTTTGTTGATAAAGTGTGTCGAACAAGTCGCGAGATTGGTTCTCTCACACGAGCAATCGCCTCTTACGTTAAGAATCATGAAGAGATGAGACCTTATAGAACCTTGGATAATACGAGGTTATATTTACTTGTAGAGGTCGGTCTTGACAACTAATCAGACTTACGAATTTCACTATTCGATTATGACTTGTTTTGTAAGTCAGATGCAAGTTTCTCTAAGAAGATGGTTTGAGGATTATTGAAGTGAGAAACTCGGGTTAGACATTTGGAGGTGTCTAGACCAAGATATATATGGTGTTGAATGATTAAAAGAATAAGACACACGCGCCAATATAAGGTAGGAACACCGTAACATGTGTTTTATACCACGTGTGCTATCGATCATGAGATAACGAAAGAATGAATCCCTGCTTCTTCATTGTGTGAGATCCCAAAGAAGTTAGAGTAACTCTGATTGAAATACCCTTTGACCTTTTACTGTCTCTTGAAGTACCAATCAGTGTTGCTACTTTAGCATGCCACTAATAGCCATGAGTGATTCGGCAATCCAGTGCATATCTAGAAAAGCAGTTGATTTGGAATGAAAAGATTCGAGTAGAAAGGAAAGACGACTAAAATTTAGTAATTTAACTTGTATTCATAGGTCGACCATTACACTTACCATGAGGGTATTGGGTGTAATTGTGGATACAATATTATATGAGAACTCGAGTTTGCCTCTTTCGAGGATGAGGGACCGAATAAGTAGCTACTGCAATAGCGAATGATGTCTGGGGTATTGCGAGTAATAATATCCTCATGCTAGTAGTGAATCCTTTCTATATATAATTGGATTTCTACATAGAGTTTTAGTACAACCTTTAATTGGTTTTCGAATGTTACATCTCTTTGTGCTCGCAGGTCGCACCAACTATTTGCCAGTGTGAACTGTGTGTCAAAGAGATCGGTCTAGCCCACTATGAGCGAAGTCGGAGATGTTGGATTATGGTCGTGGGTCGCTCCATGTGGACTGACCCGACCCGGATTTGGAGAGATAAGTGAGATAGGTTAAGGGAAGTTATCACTAGACCACAAAATCCACTAAAGTGAACGTGCAAAAAAGAAAAGGGTGAGTGGGGGTTATCTTTCTTAACCACTATTACTCTGCCTATTTATGTTAAGGAGGAAATACAGAACTTTCAAGCATAAGAATTCTCTCTGACTAATCCTTTTTACACGAAAAACACATATAAGTTAGGGCATCTAATTGATGGAAGATTATCTCTTTTTCATAGTGATTCAAAGTTCGATTTGGGGCAATTATTTTGGTGGTGAGTTCAATAATTCTTTTGTTTCATAAAAAAGGTACACACTTTTTTTTTATCGCTCGGCGTTTTAATCTAACACACTTTATATAATATTATGCAACTTTATAGTGGTGGAGCTTGTCTTTTCCCATACAAAAGCACGTCAAATAATAGCTGTAACCAAGTAGTTCTTGAAAGTAATGGTGCCATTTGTATATAACAAAAAATTAAGACTTGATATTTGACTCCACTAATCCACTTAATTCTTGCTATATTGGCCGCTTACTTTTGTAATCTTTTTGTGTCTATATGCTATAGCAACTAAACCTACTTCTTATTGCATTACATATTAATTTTAACTTATTAACATCTTACCAATTACTTGCTGAGTAAAATATAGTATAATGTAAAATATGTTTTATAAGTTGAAGTAGATTTGGTTTCATAGGCCACACTAGTATAATAAAGGGGTTAAGTATGCTCTTTAAGGCCAGTTGCACGAAAAAGAAATGTTTTCATATCATCTGAAATCTGAATCAACAAGGATATTTAGGAAGATCAAAGATCTAAATAAATCCAAATTGTGAATACAGCTAGCTAATCCATCAAGAATTGTAAAGCATTTCTCAAAATCACCATTTGTATAGGATAAGCTTTGAGGGTGTAAGATCTTTTATATATGAAAAACAAACTGTGTGTCACGACCCAAAACCCACTACAGGTCGTGATGGCTCCCAACGCCGCCGTCAGGCAAACCAATGAAAATTTATCAATTTAATTACCCATTTCAGAAATATGAAATCAAAATATTTCCTTAATTAGACAGTATAAAAATAAAATTTATAGAGTAAATGAAAATATCTGCACGAACCACAATAATGAATAACCTGAAAGAACCCCCAAAACCCGGTGTCACAAGTACATGAGCATCAACTAGGGAATATGATAAAATACAACATCTGTATGGAATACAAATTAGACAGGAGTATGTAAACAACTCTGATGGATACTCTATATGCTGCGGATTTGTAACATGGAATTCAGCTCATCATAAGTCCCTGCAATAGCCGCGCCTTTACGCCCAAAAGATCACTAGACATATATGTACCTGCATAAAATATGAAACAAGTATAGTATGAGTACGTAAATCAACGTGTACCCAGTAAGTATCAAGCCTAACCTCGAAGAAGTAGTGACGAGAGGTCGACATCGACACTTACTAAAGGTCCAATAAAGCAACATAATAAAGGCGTAAGCAGATATGAAGTGCACAACAATAGTGGGATAAATCTGTAAGGTATATAATCTTCCAATTATTCCTCTTAAAATATAAGTATTTTGATCTTGTATTCTACATTAATATCTTAGAAAATTTCCAAGTGTCAATACCAATTATGTAAGAAATACCATAAAATGCCGGGTTTCAGTGGGAGATTAATCTTGTGAATACTCGAACTACTTGCGATAACGCACGATTCTGTCGAGGTCGTTCGACCCGATCCAGAATAATTTGTACACTGCCGAGGGACGTGCGGCACGATCCATAGATGTATCGATACTGCCGAGGTATTCGGCCCGCTCCACAAGAAAGGAGGAAACTTTATGAACCTCCGGAATGAGAAGCTATGACGAGACTGACACGTAAGGATGTACAATTTCTATTAACGGTCGAGTAATTCGCACAAAAATTCAGGTACGTGAAATTTCGGCCTTCTACTATTTCCTCTAACAATTTCCAATATGATTCAGGTACTTCAATTAACAAATGATGCAAACATTACAAGTAATTCATGATTTGGGTCTTAAATTACCCGGAGATAAGCATAGTTAGTAGCTAGGAACGGACTCTCATCACCTAACACGTACGTAGCCCCCGCAATTAGCAGCAGATATTAATTTAAATCACATATGGTGTAAATTCCCTCTTACAAGGTTAGACAAGAGACTTACCTCGCTCCAAAGTTCCATAGCCGGCTCTAACGCCACTCTAACACATCAAACTGATGTTTGTCGATCCAAAAGTATGCAAACAATGTGCAAATCAATCAATATGTGTTTTAATACCAATAACTAATCAATTTAAATAATTTTTAACTCCGCTCGAAAAGTTGGCAGTGAGGCCTATGCCTCGGAACCCGACGAAACTAACAAAATCTGACAACCCATCCAATTACGAGTTCAACCATACTAATTTCACTCAAATCCGACTCTGAATCAGTATTCAAAAATCAAAAATTCATTTTTATGAAATTATAGAAATTTCCTTCGATTTCCCTTGAAGATTCGATAATCATACACCAAAAAGGAAGATTAATTCATGAAATATAATTACAAGGGAATCAAGCACATTTATCCCAAGTTGTGTGGTGAAATTCCTCTCAAATGCCGCCCAAACCGAGCTCTAAAATCCGAAAAATGGGTGAAAATATCTAACCCTCGAACTTAAAGTGTTCTGCCTAGTCATTTCCGCTTCTGCCGACACAAGAGACGCTTCTGCGGTGTCGCTTCTGTGACACGAGCTCCGCTTCTATGGAATCCACTAGCCAATCGACCCCTCGCACCTGCGGGTCTTCATCTGCTTTTGCGCAACCGCATGTGCGAAGCCAAACGCGCTTCTGCGCTCCGTATCGCTTCTGCGGGATCGCAGATGCGCCCCAATTTTCGCTTCTGCGTTCCTCCCCAGCCAAGCCTACTAGCGCTTCTGCGATCAATTGTCCGCATTTGCGGACTCGCATCTGCGCCCATATTCCGCGGATGCAAAAAAACCAGAACCAACATACCTATAGCACAGCAACATGAAACGAAAATGATCCGAACCTCATTCGAAACTCACTAGAGCCACCCGGGACTCCGTTCCAACATACCAACAAGTGCCATAACATAACACGGACCTGCTCGAGGCCTCAAATCACACATATCAATACCAAAATTACAAATTGCACCTCGAAGTGAACTTATAAATTTTTCAAACTTTCAAATTCTATATCTTGTGCCGAAACATATCAAATCAAGTCCGATTGACCTCAAATTTTTCACACAAGTCCAAATTGATATTACAAACCTACTCCCACTTCCAGAATCGAAATCCGACCCCGATATAAAAAAGTCCACTCTCAGTCAAACTTCCCAAAAATCATCCAATTTCCAACTTTCACCAATTGACGACGAAACAACCTATGAACTTCCAAATCAATGTCCGAACATGCTCCTAAAACCAAAAATTACCATACGGAACAATCACCAGGCTCGGAATCCCAAATTGACATCGATAACATCAAAATCCACTTCAAACCACACTTAGGAAATTATTAAACCTTAAAAATGCTAACCTTCCGTAATAGGCGTCAAAATACTCCTGGGCAACCCGATACTCGACTCGAACATACGCCCAAGTACGAAATCAACATACGAACCTATTAGAACCTTAAATTCCTGATTCTGAGGTCGTTTACCAAAAATCCAAACCTTAGTCAATTCTTCCAACTTAAAGCTTCCGAATTTAGAATTTTCTTCCCAAATCAACTCCAAACCTCCTGAAATTCGATTCCGACCACGCGTACAAGTCATAATACCTGAAGTGAAGCTACTCAAGGCCTCAAACCGCCGAACGACGCGCTAGAACTCAAAATGACCGGTCGGGTCGTTACATTCTCCCCCACTTAAACATACGTTCATCCTCAAACATGGTAAGAGCTGCTCCGGACTTGTCCAAAATTACTGTTTATCACCTTGTGCACCTACCTGTGCCATCACAATCCTAGTTTGGCACCTCACCTCGAGTCGGACTGAAGGTCCTCCTTTTTATTCAATTAATAAGCCTTAAAACCAAATTCAAACCTCCGAATTTCTTTACAACACCTTATTCTACTATACCAACACCGTATCAATCACTACACACTGTACTAAAACATGATCGTGCACCTTTGCTGAAATCACACAGTGCACCACATAAGTCGGTTGCCCATAGTAACATCCCTCAACCACAATAGCTGAAACATTTACGAAGCTGATGTCCGCAATATACCTCATAACGCATATAAGCCCGGTTTCAATACTATTGTACAATCGCGACAAAAGAGACATGTAAACTCATAACCTCCTGCCGAATCAACGATTCGTGGAGTCTCTCCTCCTGACAAGAACCATTACCTCATTCTGAGCAGAATAACGATATTTTCTCTTTAATGTACCTTATATAAACATGATCACACTACCTTCAGGTCCAATAACCTAATCTCACCCAGTACAAACTGTTCTGGAAACAAGCCACCTCAGACACTACCAAAAGTCTCATATGATGCCCACAGTGCGCCAATAAGCTACGAACTCGAATATAATTCATAAGGAAGAACGATCTCTGATAGGGAATTACCCAGCCCGCATAACGAATGAAATGGCTGAATAAGTGCTATGCAACTACCTCAGGGATGAAAACAAAGCACACAAAATGAGCATAAGGAACCATGCTCAACATCTCACTGTTGCGGCGTGCAACACGATCCATCATGACATTGTTGCGGCGTGCAACGTAATCCAAACATTATATACCCGTGGCGGAGTGGCACCCGATCCGCACATAATAGTCAAGAAGAAAATACACATCAAGCCGTAATGCTTACACTTACGAAATACCCGATTATCGATCACAAGCATGCCAAGTGCAAAAATACAACTCTGGGGAGACGGAAAGTGCAATACGCCACAAACCCAAGTACAACTAAGGCACGATAAATGACCTACATCCCGAGAGCTATCCTGCTCATATAACACCAAAAGCTACACGAGACCTCAATACATAGGCGAATAATCAAGCTGTCTCAATCCGAAATAACTCCCACAGTTCACAACCAAAGGAATATAGCACCTTCTAGGCCCACACTCTCACATTTACGATAGTACTAGAATATCCATACCCAATTTTGATTCCCCAATAATCAAATAACTAACACGTTACACTTATACGATCTTCTCATGGGATATACTCCCACAACCTTCCGCATCAGGAAACAAAATCTAAACATCAATGACCATTAACCATGCTATTTCTACAGTACTAGCCAAGCATCCACATTTCAATACCCCAACACTACTACCACAACATAGACCATCCTCCGACTGCCTGGCAATAGTGCCACCATATACTGAACATCTAAAATCCTCCCCCGCTTCTCCTAGCTTGTGACATTCTTATCAAAACCAAATCATAACCTTGATCCTCAACTTCCAATTTCCATACCACTCACCGCACTTATCATGCCGCTACGCGTTAATACACGTATTCACCATAACCCTTGAACTACTAGTAGAATACACACTTCACTGGCTGGAAACCTCTCACTTATCTTATTTCAGAAGGACCAATACAACACGTAACCGAATTCCCAAATTGTAGAAAACACAACCTCAAACAGTGATCTAAATCGTCATAACTCTTCTGGAATCCATTTACACAACAAGTCCATTTGAATCAACTACCTCTCAAATCAATCAAGTTATGGTGGTTGTCATGACTATGAATATAACCATAAACCATATGTATAAATTTACGCTGAAGGATCTGATCACTACTACAATCATGCTGATTCAACCATTACTAACCGACCCAACATCTTCAAATTCACTCTTGACTTGCCTTAGAAATACTAGCAGCTCCATTCAAACATAACGAACTAAATCCGCACTCATACCGAGTGACCCGCAGTACGAGACCACATCATCTCAATACACATAATTCATCTCATACCTTCCTCATGCGTACAATGGCATTTCCAACTGGTATACCTAATCCGCAAGACCTCCCGCTAATCCAAAGTTATTTCTTCCTTTCCCCTAATACTGCACCGCACACCCCGGTGATAACATAAAACACTTCAAGTCCCGTTCACAATCCCCTGCAGAACCGTGATCCTTAACCACACAACAGACCCAAAATCCTTAGGTACTGGACTTAAATCTTAAACTCACTGGACCATTGTTAAGAGTCACCCACTCTGACCCGGCCTCGAATATAACCAAACTTTATTGCTCTGCTAACACATGAATACCCACTCAAAGAAGAAACCGGCTGAATTCTTTTCCTTGTACATTACACCCACAAGAATCATAAACTCTAAGTCTTATCAAAACCTGCATCCAAATCAATAAGACGAAGTTTGGAAAACATTCATCAAGTTCCGTGCTCGAATTCCTTCTGTTGTTTTCTGTTCTTGGTCATGAATAGTTTACCAATGCACCGATAGCCAGAATCCGCACATGCAGACAACCACGCGATCAAATCGTAGACTGTGGGGCTCCCCCACTTAGCTTTAAGCTACCATCACATAATGTAGAGCCCACAATGATTCCTCCTTCTCAATTATCGTGATCTCGCACCGTTAACCCGCCAAATTTCTCTAAGTATTTTGTTAAATCTCTTCATGAACATTCTGAATCATCAGCCACGATCTCATATTCGACCTCTTTCAACAACATTGTATAAGTCTGTTCCTTCATCCTTAACATCAACATGAGTTCAACAATATCATCCAAACTCAAGTCATATCGCATATGAAATGATAGTCAAATCTTTGCACCCCTCTTTATTCCAAGCAAACTCTTTTCTGCCATATTCACTCTTTCTCCGTACGGTAACCATCATTCCAAGTAAAATACGTAGACAAATCACCTTTCATCATGATTCCTAAGTCGTTCAGCACTTTCTCAAGGTACATGGCTACCCTACCCCAGAATCCATATGCTACGCTGCCTCTCCCACTTCAGTCAAACAATTTCCTTTAAATAACTCTCGACTTTCGATTCTCATACATGACTCGCTAGTAATTCAACCACCACAAGACACCTCCCACAGGTCCTTCCTCATTCTTTGTTGCCCAGTCTTGTATCAAATCAAAATCCATCTCTATAAATCTGAGCTAATAAATGGCTACTAGCTTCAAGCCTCCTAGAAGACTATCTTTCTTGAGCCGTCACATTAGAAATACCAATTCGACCCTGAACCGTTGTACACCGCAGCTCAGGCACCAGTTCACAACACCCCGCCCCGAAGGCAAAATTCAAAAAGACCATAGCACCAGCAAACTGAAAATACGTTCAAACCAGGACGACGACACCGCATCACAATGAAAATTCCACATGCTTAAAAATACCAAGTCTCGTTACTCCATCAACCCAAACCTGAACACTCATGTCCAATTGCCTTTCCTTAGCTGGGATTAAATACTGAACTTCTAAATCATGCACTGAGAGATCCTCCTTTCGAGTCATTCCCTAGTTTGCCATGTAGGCAGGCACCCTACCATTTCACCAATATTGTGCATAGCTTCAAAACCATACCGATACTGAATTGAAATGACAGAACCTCCTTCCTCAGGAAGACGATAATGACTTGCCTGAATGCGCAGGGAAAAGCATCCTGTACCACGTCTATAATACGACTACAACTCCTTGGTACCCAATTAGCACGAGCGCTCAACATCGTATAAGAATGGGTAAGAAGGAAATAGAGGCACAAGCCTCAATGGAATCAAACCGCATGATAAAGGAATCAATAAGGGAAGTTCTCTTAACAGCCCTTGTAGCGTCTCGAAGATAAGTACAAACATCTCCATACCGATCCGTAAGACTCTACTAGATTGCTCATGACTCGTGAGAGCTAAGTGAACCTAACACTCTGATACCAAACTGTCACAACACAAAACCCACTATAGGTCATGATGGCGCCCAACTCCGCCGTCAGGCAAACTAATAAAAATTTACCAATTTAATTAACCACTTTAGAAATTTGAAATAAAAAATTTCCCTTAATTAGACAGTATAAAAATAGAATTTATAGAGTAAACGAAAATATCTGCACGAATCACAATGATGAATAACATGAAAGAACCCCTAAAACCCAGTGTCACAAGTACCTGAGCATCAACTAGGGAATATGATAAAATACAACATCTGTATGGAACACAAATTAGACAGGAGTATGTAAACAACTCTGATGGAGACTCTGTATGCTGCGGATTCATAACATGAAATTCAGCTAACAGTAAGTCCCCGCAATAGCCGCGCCTCTATGCCTAAAAGACCACTAGACATATATGTACCTGCACAAAATATAAAACAAGTATAGTATTAGCACGTAAATCAATGCGTACCCAGTAAATATCAAGCCTAACTTCGAAGAAGTAATGACAAGAGGTCGACATCGACACTTACTTAAGGTCCAATAAAGCAACGTAATAAAGACATAAGCAGATATGAAGTGCACAACAATAGTGGGGTAAATCTGTAAGGTTTATAATCTTCCAATTATTCCATTTAAAGCATAAGTTTCTCGATCTTGTATTCTACATTAATATCTTAGAAACTTTCCAAGTGACAATACCAATTAATTACGAAATACCATAAAATGTCGGGCTTCAGTGGGAGATTTATCTTGTGAATATTCAAACTACTAGCGATAACGCACGATTCTGCCAAGGTCGTTTGTCCCGATCAGGAATAACGCGTACACTGCCGAGGGACGTGCGTCACGATCCATAGATGCATCTATACTGCCGAGGCATTCAGCCCGCTCCACAAGAAAGGAGGACACTTTATGAACCTCCGGAATGAGAAGCTATCACGAGGATGACACGTAAGGAGGACACTTTATTAATGGTCGAGTAATTCTCACAAAAATTCAAGTACGTAAAATTTCGGTCTTCTACTATTTCCTCTAACAAATTCCAATATGATTCAGGTACTTAATTAACAAAGGATGCAAACATTACAAGTAATTCATGAGTTGGGTCCTAAACTACCAGGACATAAGCATAATTAGTAGCTACGCATGGACTCTCGTCACCTCGTGCGTACGTATCCCCTACAATTAGAAGTAGATATTAATTTAAATCACCTATGGGGTAAATTCCCTCTTACAAGGTTAGACAAGAGACTAACCTAGCTTCGAAATTCCATAACCGGTTCTAGCGCCACTCTAACACCTCTAACCGATGCTTGTTGATCCAAAACTATGCAAATAATGTGCAAATCAATCAATATGTGTTTTAATACCCATAACTAATCAATTTAAATAATTTCCAACTCCGCTCGAAAACTTGACAGTGGGGCCTATGACTCGGAACCCGATGAAACTCAAAAAATCCAACAACCCATCCAATTACAAGTTCAACCATATTAATTTCCTTCGATTTCCCTTGAAGATTCGATAATCATACACCCAAAATGTAGATTAATTCATGAAATATAATTACAAGGGAGTCAAGAACACTTACCCCAAGTTGTGTGGTGAAATTCCTCTCAAAAGCCTCCCGAACCGAGCTCCAAAATCCGAAAAATGGATGAAAATATCGAGCCTCGAACTTAAAGGGTTCTGCCCAGTCATTTTCGCTTCTGCAGACACAAGATTCGCTTCTACGGCGTTGCTTCTTCGACCCCTCGCACTTGCAGATGTTCATCCGCTTCTGCGCAACCGCTGGTGCGAAACCATATGCGCTTCTGCGCTACGTATCGCTTCAACCCCCAAGGCCCTCTCTTCTATGGAGCCGCACATGCGCTCCAATTTCCTCTTCTGTGATCGTCCCCAGCCAAGCCTACTTGCGCTTCTGCAATCAACTGTCTACATTTGCGGACTCGCAACTGCGCCCATTCGTCCGCGAATGCGGAAAAACCAGAACCAGCATACCAACTGCAATACAACATGAAACGAAAATTATCTGAACCTCTTCCGAAACTCACCCGGGCCACCCGGAACTCCGTCCGAGCATACCAACAAGTTCCATAACATAATACGGACATGCTCGAGGCCTCAAATCACACATAACAACACCGAAATTACAAATTGCACCTCGAATCGAACTTATAAATTTTTCAAACTTCCAAATTCTATATCTTGTGCTGAAACATATCAAATTAAGTCCGATTGACCTCAAATTTTACACATAAGTCCTATTGACATTACTGACCCCCACTTCCAGAATCAAAATCTGACCCCGATATAAAAAAGTCTACTCTCGGTCAAACTTCCCAAAAATCATTCAATTTCCAACTTTCGCCAATTGACGACGAAACGACCTACGGACTTCCAAATCACCGTCCGGACATACTCGTAAGACCAAAAATTACCATACAGAACTATTCCCAGGCTCGGAATCCCATACGGACAACGATAACATCAAAATCTACTTCAACCCAAACTTATGAAATTATTTAACCTTAAAAATGACAACCTTCCGTAATAGGCGCCGAAATACTCTCGGGCCACCCGATACTCGACCCAAACATACGCCCAAGTTCGAAAGCATCATACGAATCTATTGAAACCTTAAATTCCTGATTCTGATTACCAAAAATCCAAACCTTAGTCAATTCTTCCAACTTAGAACTTTCGAATTTAGAATTTTCTTCCCAAATCAACTCCAAACTTTCCGAAATTCGATTCCGACCACGCGTACAAGTTATAATACCTAAAGTGAAGCTGCTCAAGTCCTCAAACCATCGAACGATGCGCTAGAGCTCAAAACGACCGGTCGGGTCATTACATTGTGATCTTTCTGAAAAGGGTGAATATATATATATATATATATATATATATATATATATATACACACACACTAATTATATTCATGCATTAAAAGAGAGATTCATTATGATATGATGCAACATTTCATGAAATACCAAAAAAAAAAAGAAGGAATTATTGAAAGAGATAATTAGAGGGCAGTTTCTAATAATGATTAGCACGCATGCAAAGGTTTGTTTACAATGAACTCTCCTTCTCTTTCTGGTGTCTTATTTTTTCTTATAAATACACGCGTAGCAAAGCTTGCTATCATCATCTTCCTTTTTTAAAGAATTGATACAAACAATACTCTTGTCCTTGTTAATTTCCTTCAAATTGATTTGTAGTTGTGATTTCTTTATCTAATATATGTTCTTATGAAAACTTTTATACATAAAAAAATCTTTAATAGAAAAATAAGAAGTAAATTAAATTGATAAATAAGTTAAAATTTGAACTGTAAATAAAAGCTAGAACTCGTAATTATCTATCTATATCTATATCTATATCTATATTATCTATATTATCTATATTATTATTAAAGTATGAATACAATGTTGGAAGACCAAAATAGCGTTAAACATTTAAGTTAAATAAAGACGGAATCGTAATCACTTCTAATATAGTATTAAATTTTGGATGAGTTAATAGGTAGGATATATTAGGGGTGTCAATGGATATTCGAAAACCGACTAAATCGACCGAATCGTGCCGCACCGAACCGATTTTTAGGTTTCTTTTAAAGAAACCATAGGTTTTATATAAATCTATAACTGCACCGATAGTTATGGTAGATTTTTTATTTTATGAAAATAAATCGAAAAAATACAGAAATATACCAAATAAATTTTGTATGTGTAAAATATATTTATATAGTAAGTTTAAAAATCATAATGCATTAGATTTTTCTTTGGGTTTTGGAATTATGAAAACGGTTACAAGCCAACAATTAATTAAACTCAAAATACTAATTCCTAAAGCCTATTATGCTACTTATACTTAAACTAAGTTATTTCAAGTATCTTCCTATCACGACCTGAAAATTCCATCTTCGGGACCGTGATGGCACCTAACACTTCACTTGCTAGACAAGCCAATGTTAGAATAATCTTAACTAATTTTAACAATTCATCTTAATTAAATGATAATGAAATCATCAACTGGAATACTATATGAATTTAGGTGAACAAACCAAAATAAGTATGATGTCTAAATACTATCCCAGAACTAGATTCACATGTGCATGAGCTTCTACAATAATACAAACAAGGGTATGAATAAAATTAAAGTTGTCTGAAAGAAAGCATACAACTAAGATAAAATAGAAGGGGACTTTAGAGCAGCGAACGATGTGCAACTATACCTCAAGTCTCCTCTGATAGCTGAATCCGACCAAATCAACAGTATGCCGCTGGGATAAACTTCGGTATCTGCACAAGAAGTGCAGAGTGTAATATGAGTACAACCGGCCCCATGTACTCTGTAAGTACCGAGCCTAACCTCGACGAAGTAGTGACGAGGCTAAGGTAGGTTATTTACATTAAACTGTACGCAATAATAATGATAATAACAGCAATAGAAGTAAGACCGGTAAATCATATCAATAATTAAGTCAATCCAGCAGTCATAATTCCTCAATTTATTTCCGTTGCGGCGTGCAACCCGCTCCAACAATATAAACTTAGAATAAAATCTGTTGCGGCGTGCAATCTGATCCAACAATAAAATCTTTCAATTTAATTCCATTGAGACGTGTAACCCGCTCCAACAATATAAAATTTTAATTAAATTTCGTTGCGGCGTGCAACTCGTTCCAACAATATAAACTTAAAATAAATTTGTTGTGGCGTGCAACCCGCTCCAACAATATAATTTAGCAATTCTTAAATGTAAAAATACTTCATTAAATACCATATTCAATAAGAATTTATTAGGCAACAAGGCATACGATGGTTAAGATTTATTTACAAAATAAGTAATGACAAGTAACAATTAATTGTGAAAATCAGGG
Source organism: Nicotiana tomentosiformis (assembly GCF_000390325.3). NCBI lineage: Eukaryota > Viridiplantae > Streptophyta > Magnoliopsida > Solanales > Solanaceae > Nicotiana > Nicotiana tomentosiformis. The sequence continues at coordinate 67,657,899 of NC_090819.1, forward strand.
AGAAAATTGGCAATTTAATATTTAATATGCTAAATGTCAAGTAGCAATTAATACACATCATTCATATAAGCATGTAGAAATTATAGCATGAATTCAAGACATAATATTGGACAAGAAATAATTGAGAAATAATTAATATAATAATTAATTCATGATTTAAAATAATTTATAATTTTGAGATAAATATGCAAACAATCAATTTTGACGACGTATATGCACTCGTCACCTCGCCTATATGTCATTACACATGAAAATTACTTAACAAATAATTCAAGGGTTCTATTCCCTCAAGTCAAGGTTAAGCACGGCACTTACCTTGTTTTTCAATTTCAAGTGATCACTCGTCCACGGCTTTTCCTTTCGAATTATTCTCCAAACCAATCAAACCTAGCAAATTATTTACCAACAATTCAATTTGAGCTTTAGAAATTATTCACAATTCAAAAGATACTTAATTTAAGTCATTTTCGAAAATATCAACCAAACATTAATGTGGGGGCCACTTTTTGAAACCCGACAAAAGATCACGGAATCCGGACACCCGTTCCAATACGAGTTCAACCATACTAAAATTTTCGAATTCCAACATCGGATTGTCTTTCAAATCCTAAATTTTCGTTTTTGGAAAGTTTTACAAAAATTTCACTTTCTTCCATCTAAATCTGAAATAATCGATGAATATAAATATGGCTTTATAAAATATAATCATTTTCGGGTATAGAACACTTACCCAAGTCGGAGTCATGAAAAACCCTTTTGGAATCGCCCAAATCTGAGACTCAAAACTCAAAAATGAGTAAAAATGGCAAACTCCCAATTTTTAAGCATTCTATCTAGTATTTTCGCATCTGCGGACATATTTTCGCATCTGCGGTTTCTCTTTTGCTGAAAATTCCCCGTATATGTGGTTCCTACCAAGGCTGGACTTTCTCCGCTTCTGCGGTCACACGCGCATCTGCGGTCGACAAGCCGCTTCTGCGGCTTCGCAGATGCGGCAAAGGCTCCGCACCTGCGCACACTGCCTTGCCCCTTCCCACTCCGCTTCTTCGAGCCCAAACTTGCTTCTACGAGCTTGCACCTGCGAGATAATTTCCAAAGGCGCGATTACATTAGTAGGTAGCAAATTCTCAGCTTTGTTCTAAGTCCAAATTTGATTCGTTAACCATCTGAAACTCACCCGAGGCCCCCGGGACCTCAACCAAATACACCAACAAGTCCTAAAACATCACGCAAACTTAGTTGATACTCAAATCATATCAAACAATGCTAAAACCACGAATCATACCTCAATTTAAGCTTAAGGAACTTAAGAATTTTCAACTTCTACATTCGATGCCGAAACCTAACAAATCAAGTCCGATTGACCTCAAATTTTGTATAAAAGTCATAAATGACATAACGGGCCTATTCAAATTTTCAGAATAAGATTCCGACCCCGATATCAAGAAGTCAACTCCCCGGTCAAACTTCCAAACTTAAATTTTTATTTTAGCCATTTCAAGCCTAATTTAACTACGTACTTCCAAATAATTTTTTGGACACGCTCCTAAGTCCAAAATCACCATACGGAGCTATTGAAATCATTAGAACACTGATCTGGGTCCGTTTGCTAAAAACGTTGACCGAAGTCAACTTAAGTGAGTTTTAAAGCACAATTTCACATAAAAATTTTCCGGAAAAGTTTACAGATTGCGCACGCAAGTCGATGAAATGCTGAAAGGTGCTATTTAAGGTCTCCGAACATGGAAATGAATATTAAATTTAAAGTTGACATTTTGGGTCATCACTTCTCCACCTCTAAAACAAACATTCATCCTCGAACGGAATTAGAAAATTACCTGAGCTGGTGAAAAGGTATGGATATCTACTATGCATGTATGACTCGAACTCCCATGTAGCTACCTCAATCGACTGACCTCTCCATTGCACCCGAACTGAAGGATAACTTTTAGACCTCAACTGTCGGACCTGCCGGGCTAGAATAGCTACCGGCTCCTCTTCATAAGTCAAATCTTTGTCCAATTGGATTGAGCTGAAATCTAACACATGGGACGGATCACCACGATATTTCCGGAGCATGGATACATGGAACACCAGATGAACTGCTGATAAACTAGGTGGTAGTACAAGCATGTTGGCTACTTTACCCACCCTTTCAAGAAATTCAAAGGGTCCGATATACCTAGGGCTCAACTTTCCCTTCTTTTCGAACCTCATTACACCCTTCATAGGTGAAACCCGTAGAAATACTCTTTCTCCCACCATGAATGCAGTATCACAAACTTTACGGTCGGCATAACTCTTTTTCCTAGACTGAGCTGTGCGATCCTGAATAATCTTGACCTTATCCAAGGAATCCTGCACCAAATCGATAACCAACAACCGAGCCTCTCCCGGTTCAAACCAGCCAACTAGCGAACGACATCGCCTTCCGTATAATGCTTTATATGGAGCCATCTGAATGCTCGACTGAGCTGTTATTATAGGCAAACTCTACAAGTGGCCAGAACTGATCCCAAGAACCTCTGAAATCCACAAGACAAGTGCGAAGCATATCTTCCAATATTTGAATAGTACGCTCGGATTATCCGTCCGTCTAAGGACAAAATGTTGTACTCAACTCAACCCGCGTGCCTCACTCACGCTGTACAACCCTCCAGAAGTGCGAGGTGAACTATTACCTCGATCTGAAATAATAGACACGGGCACACCTTGAAGGCGGACAATATCAAGAATGTAAATCTCTGCTAACCGTTCTAAAGAATAGGTAACTGCTACTGGAATGAAATGTGTTGACTTGGTCAACCTGTACACAATGACCCATACTGAATCAAACTTTCTCTGAGTTCGTGGAAGCCCAACAATAAAATCCATAGTGATACGATCTCACTTCCACTTAGGAATTTCTAACTTCTGAAGCAGACCACTATGTCTCTGATGCTCGTACTTGCCTCGCTGACAATTTAAACACCGAGCTACATATGCAACTAAATCCTTCTTCATTCTCCTTCACCAATAATGTTGTCGCAAATCTTGATACATTTTGGCGGCAATCGGATGAATAGAATACCGGGAACTGTGGGCCTCTTCAAGAAATAATTCACGAAGCCCATACACATTAGACACACAAATGCGACCCTGCATCTACAAAAACTCCATAATCTCCCACAACTACCTGCTTGGCACTATCGTGCCACACCGTGTCCTTACGGACAAGCAAATGAGGATCGCCGTACTATCACTCTCTGATACGCTCATACAAGGAAGACCGAGCGACTGTGCAAGCTAGAATTTGACAAGACTCTGAAACATCTAACCTCACGAACTGATTGGCCAAAGTCTAAACATCTGCAGCTAATGGCCTCTCGCCAACCAGAATATATGCAAGGCTGCCCATACTCACAGCCTTTCTACTCAAAGCATCGGCCACCACATTGGTCTTTCTGGGGTGATATAAAATAGTGATATCATAGTCTTTCAACAGCTCCAACCATATTCTCTGCCTCAAATTGAGATCTTTTGTTTAAACAGATACTGTAGACTACGATGATCAGTGAATACCTCACACGAGACACCATAAAGGTAATACCTCCAAATCATCAGTGCATGAACAATGGTTGCCAATTCTAAGTCATGTACAGGGTAATTCTTTTCATGAATCTTCAACTGCCGTGATGCATGTGCAATCACTCTGCCATCTTGCATTAATACTGCACCAAGCCGAATGCGAGATGCATCACACTACACCATATAAGATCCTGAACCTGTGGGTAATACCAACACTGGCGTCGTAGTTGAATAAGGCTTGGACTGCTGGAAGATCAACTCACACTCGTCTGACCATCTGAATGGGGAACCCTTCTGGGTCAATTTGGTCAATGGGGACGCTAACGGATGAAAATCCCTCCACAAACCGGCGATAATAACCTGCCAAACCCAGGAAACATCGGATCTCTGTAGCTGAAGTATGTCTAGGCCAATTCTGAACTGCCTCAACCTTCTTAGGATCCACCTTTATACCTTCTGCCAATACAACATGCCCCAAAAAGGTAACTGAGTCTAACCAAAATTCATATTTTGAAAATTTGGCATATAACTAATTATTCTTTAAAGTCTGAAGCACAATCCGAAGATGTTGCTAATGCTCATCTCTACTGTTGTAGTAAATCAAGATATCATCAATGAACACAACCAAAAAGGAATCCAAATACGGCTTGAATACCTGGTTCATCAAATCCATAAATGATGTTGGGGCATTTGTTAGCCCAAATGACATCACTAGGAATTCGTAATGCCCATACCGAGTCTGAAAAGCTATCTTAGGGACATCGGATACCCTAATCTTCAACTGATGGTAACCAGACCTCAAATTGATCTTTGAAAACACCTTGGCAGTTGATCGAATAAGTCATCAATTCTTGGCAATGGATACTTGTTCTTGATAGCAGCCTTGTTCAACTGCCGATAATCTATATACATCCGCTTTGAACCATCTTTCTTCTTTACAAATAATATTGGTGCACCCTAGGGTGAGACCTTAGGTCTAATGAGTCCCTGGTCAAGCAAGTCTTGTACCTTCTCCTTTAATTCCTTTAGTTCCGGCAGGGCCATACAGTATGGTGGAATAGAAATGGGTTGGGTGCCCGGAGCCAAATCAATACAGAAGCCAATATCTCTATCGGGTGGCATCCCCGGCAAATCTGCAGGAAATACAATTGGAAACTCACTTACAACTGGGACCGAATCCATAGAAGGGACATCCGCACTAGGATCTCAAATATAAGCCACATAAGCTAGGCACCCCTTCTCGACCATACATCAAGCTTTCAAGTAAGAGATAACCTTACTGGTGGAATATCCAAGAGTCCCGTTCCACTCTATCCGAGGTAACCCCGGCATGGCTAAGGTCACCGTTTTGGCGTAACAGTCCAATATAGCATAATAAGGTGATAACCAGTCCATTCCCAAGATAAAATTTAAATCTACCATATCAAGAAATAGAAGATCTATGCTAGTCTCAAGACTCCTAATAGTAACAACAAACGCACGATAGGCATGATCTATAACGATAGAATCCCTCACTGGTGTGGACACACACCGAAGCACTCAGAAAATCACGAGGAACAACCAAATATGAAGCAAAGTAGGAGGGAACATAGGAATAAGTAGATCCTGGATCAAATGGAACTGAAGCATCTCTATGGCAAATTGGAACAATACCTGTGATTACGGCATCTGATGACTCGGCCTCAGGCCTAGCTGGAAAAGCATAAAATCGGGGTTGGGCCCCACAACTCGGAGCTGTATCTCTGGGACAGCCCCTAACTAGATGGCCTCAACCTTTAACAACCTGACCTCTACCTCTAATTGTTTGACCCGTGCCCCTAGTTGGCCGGCCGGGCGGTGAAGCAACCGGTGTCGGTATGGTGGCATGAGAATTCTGCTGAGATCTGTTGCTCGACAACCTAGGGCAATACCTCCTGATGTGACCAATGTTCCACCACTCATAACACCCATCCTACTGTTGTTGCTGATTAAAGCTGAAGCTGGCCCGAATGGGCTGGATAACTGCTGTAGTGACTCTAGAGCGGTGGTGCACTGATACGAGCTGAATATGCACTAAATGTTGGCTGTCCAGAGTAAGGCATAATAGGACCGTGACTCCCTCAAGCACCATGAGAAGCCTGAAGTGCTGAATAAAATGGCCTGGGAGGATGACCCCTACCATAAGTACCCTTTCCTTTAGATGAGGTGCCTCTAAAATTACCGGAATGGCAGGGCATCATATCTGACACTGGCCCTCTCTCTTGAGCATGAACTAACTTGATCCGCCTAGCAGTATTCACGGCTGCATGGAAGGAAATATCACTCCATGTATCCTTGGCCATCTGAAGCCTGATAGTATAATTGAGTCCATCAATGAATCTCCTCACTCTTTCTTTTTCAGTCGGAAGCAAGATGATGGCATGACGTGCTAAATCCACAAATAGAGTTTCATACTGGGTAACAGTCATATTACCCTATCGGAGATGCTCTCTCAGTGTAATAAGAGCAAAATTCTCCAGAAATAGCTATGAGAATTGCTCCCAGGTAAGTGCAGGTGAATTAGCTGGTCTAGTAAATACATAATCTCTCTACCACCTCTTGGCAGAACCAGTAATCTGAAACACAACAAAATCGACCTCGTTGCTTTCAACTATCCCCATGTTCTGCAATACCTCATGGCAGCGGTCAAGATAATCGTATGGATCCTCAGAAGGTATACCACTGAAGTGAACAAGAAAGAACTTAGTAAACTTGTCCAATCTCAATAAGGCTTCAGAAGACATAGCGGGCCTATCATTGTCCCGTGCCGTAACAACTGGCTGAACTATCCCAATTGACGGGAATACTGGAGCCTGATACTGCGAAGCCCTTTGGTCCAGAGCGAGAGTAGTGGGAGTTTGTACTCCTCCCCCAGCGTGTGAGACGGCTAGTGCCATTGGAAATGTACCATTCTGGGCCACAACCTCCATTAGGCTCACTAAATGGACTAGAGCGTCTTGAAGTATTGGAGTAGCTATGAATCCTTTCGAGTCCTGGACTGGTCCAACAGGTATAGTCTCAGCTAGAACCTCCGCTTAGAAATCCACCTGAGGATCCACAACAGGTGTTGTTTCTCGAGCTCGAGGCTGGGCTCTGCCTCTGCCTCGGCCTTGGCCTCTAGCACGACCTCGTCATCGGCCTCTAGTGCCCTGATACTAACTTATCACGACCCAAAATTCCCACCTTCGGGACCGTGATGGCGCCTAACATTTCACTTGTTGGGCAAGCCAACGTTAGAATAATATTAACCAATTTTAACAATTCATCTTAATTAAATGGTAATGAAATCATCAACTGGAATAATATCTGAATTTAGGTGAACAAACCAAAATAAGTACGATGTCAAAATACCATCTCAGAATTAGAGTCACAAGTGCACGAGCTTCTAGAATAATACAAACAAGGGTCTGAATAAAAATAAAGATGTCTGAAAGAAAGCATACAACTAAGATAAAGTAGAAGGGGACTTTAGACCTGCATACGATGTGCAACTATATTTCAAGTCTCCTCTGATAGCTAAATCCGAGTAAATCTACAGTATGCCACTGGGATCGACTCCGGTATCTGCACAAGAAATGCAGAGTATAGTATGAGTACAACTGACCTCATGTACTCTGTAAGTGCCGAGCCTACCCTTGACGAAGTAGTGACAAGGCTAAGGTATGTTGCTTACATTAACCTGTACGCAATAATAATGATAATAACAACAATAGAAGTAAGACCAATAAATCAAATCAATAATTGAAGTCAATCCATCAGTCATAATTCCTCAATTTATTTCCGTTGCGGCATGCAACCCGCTCCAATAATATAAGCTTAGAATAAAATCCGCTGCGGTGTGCAACCCGATCCAGCAATAAAATCTTTCAATTTAATTCAGTTGTGGCGTGCAACTCGCTCAAACAATATAAACTTTCAATTAATTCCGTTGCGGCGTCCAACCCGCTCCAACAATATAAACTTAAAATAAATCCGTTGCGACATACAACCCGCTCCAATAATATAATTTAACAACTCTTATATGTAAAAATACTCTAGTAAATACCACATTCAATAAGAATTTATTAGGCAACAAGGTATACGAGGATTATGATTTATTTAGGAAACAAGTAATGATAAGTGGCAACTAATGGTAAAAATCAGGGAGAAAATAGGTAATTTAATATTTAATATGCTAAATGTCAAGTAGCAATTAAGACACATAATTCAAATAAGCAAGTAGCAATTATAGCATGAATTCAAGACATAATATTGGACAAGGAATATGAGAGAAATAATTAATTCATGATTTAAAATAATTTATGATTTTGAGATAAATATGCAAACAATCAATTTGGACGACGTATAGGCACTCGGCACCTCGCCTATACGTCATAACATATGAAAATCACTTAACAAATAATTCAAGGGGTTCTATTCTCTTAAGTCAAGGTTAACCACGACACTTTCCTTGTTTTACAATTTTAAGTGATCACTAGACCACGGCTTTTCCTTTCGAATTATTCTCCAAACCAATCAAACCTAGCAAATTATTTACCAACAATTCAATTTGAGCTTTAGAAATTATTCACAATTCAAAAGAGGCTTAATTTAAGTCATTTTCGAAAAAATCAATTAAAAGTCAATGTGGGGCCCACTTTTCGGAACCCGATGAAAAATTACAGAATCCGGACACCTGTTCCAATACGAGTTCAACCATACTAAAATTATCGAATTCTGACATCGAATTATCTTTCAAATCCTAAATTTTCGTTTTTGGACAGTTTTACAAAAATTCCAATTTCTCTCATCTAAATCCGAAATAATCGATGTATACAAACATGTATTTATGAAATATAATCACTTTCGGGTTTAAAACACTTACCTAAGTCGAAATCGTGAAAAACCCCTTTGAATCGCACAAATCCTAGACTCAAAACTAAAAAATGAGTAAAAATGGCAAACTCCCGATTTTTAAGCATTCTGTCCAGCATTTTCGCATCTGCGGACATAATTATGCATCTGCGGTTCCTGCTAAGGCTGGCTTTCCTCCGCTTCTGCTGTTGCCTTTCCGCTTCTACTGACTCGCTTCTGCGAGAGGCAGTCCGCTTCTACGGTCACACGCGCATCTGCGGTCGATAAGCCCCTTCTGCGGCTTCGCAGATGCGGCAAAGGCTACGCACCTGCGCACGCTGCCTTGTCCCTTCCCACTTCGCTTCTGCGAGCTCACACCGGCGAGATAATTTCTGCAGGTGCGATTACATCACTAGGCAGCAAATTCTCACCTTTGTTCTAAGTCCAAATTTGATCCTTTAACCATCCGAAACTCACCCGAGGCCCCCGGGACCTCAACCAAATACACCAATAAGTCCTAATACATCACACGAACTTAGTAAAAACCTCAAATCACAACAAATAACACGAATCATACCCCAATTCAAGCTTAAAGAGCTTAAAAATTTTTAACTTTTACATTCGATGCTGAAACCTATCAAATCAAGTCTGATTGAACTCAAATTTGCGCACAAGTCATAAATGACATAACGGACCTATTCAAATTTTCAGAATCAGATTCCAACCCTGATATCAAAATGTCAACTCCCTGGTCAAACTTCTAAACTTAAATTTCTCTCATAGCCATTTCAAGCCTAATTTAAGTACGGACATCCAAATAATTTTCTCGACACGCTCCTAAATCAAAAATCACCATACGGAGCTATTAAAATCATCAAAATACTGATCCGTGCCCGTTTGCTAAAAATATTGATCGAAGTCAACTTAATTGAGTTTTAAAGCTATATTTCACATTTTTGACATAAAATCTTTCCGAAAAAATTTACGAATTGCGCACGCAAATCGAGAAAATACTGAAAGGTGCTATTCAAGGTCTCCAAACACATAAATGAATATTAAATTAAAAGATGACCTTTCGAGGCATCACACTTAATTAGCAAGACACAATATTCTAGCGATTATGAGTAGCAAACTACAATGTATTGAATATGTTTTCTTTCATATAATTTAGATTTATCTTTTTGAATATTTTATTATCTTCTATAGACTTTATTATTGAGTCCCAACTTGGTTAATATCTTTCCACTCGTATGATTTATATTTTTTCCTTTGCCTGGTTTCTTTTAAGGTTTTTTAAAATAGTTGATGGATCTATACTCGAGCCATCTTTCATTTTTTTAATTCATCACCCTTTAAACAGTAAAAATATCTAGAGAGTTTTGCTAAGTCCTATAAAATAACATATGTTATTGCATTCTACTTCTACTGTGAATTTTATATGATATTTAAAAAATATCAAAAATTAACTGAACCGTACCGTTACCGAAGACAAACGACATGATTGGGATGGTTTCGAAAATTCTAATTTTGTTTATACATTATAGAATTATCAAAAAATTAGTATGATACCAATTTTATAAAATAACCAGCCGAACCGAACGATTGACACCCTAGGATATATGATGAACCAAATATGAAGTTGCCACCCCGTTCCTAATCATGAAGCAAATCGAATCCAACTTTGATTAGAAAGGCATATCTATAAAAAGTTTCTTTTGAAGAAAAAAAATTCTTGTGCCAAAACTTTCGGATTTTTAAGGAAACATTCCTATTTATATAAATCGTTCATTTTTTTTTGTTTCTTCTCAAATTTTAGTAATTTGATTCTTTACTAAATTTTATGAAAGCAAAATTATTACTTCAATGAGATAATTTTTGTCGGATGAAATTGTACGTTTAGTATTTTACTTAATAATTAGGATTTTTGAAGTCCACTAACAATAAAAAAAATTATCTATATATCTATAACCCTAATAATGTTGGCATACTTATATACAGTTTATTTAAAAATCTTATCTCTATGCTAATGTAACGTCGACTAAAAAGTTGTCTAAGAAAGCAAATAACTTTAGGAGTCTTCTACTTTAATTAGACATGTAATTGAAATAAAGAAAATTTTTTCTTAGAATACAAATAACTTTAGGAATTTTCTACATCAAATAGACATGCAAGTAAACTCAACTATTGTAGCTTACGGATATAAAAATTTAAATATTCCATCTATATACGGTCGAAATCGAGCTCGCCTACGACATGGCGAGTCAGGCTCGTAACTTAGCAATAAAGGGCTGAAGATCGAATCCAAGTCATACCAGGCTAGAATCCGGGGGTCATAACGCCTACCCTCGATAACATTGAGTCCGCGATCCCGGCGTCGATCATAATCCCGAACGAGCTCGAAGAAACGTTGTTAGCATAGTTAACAGAAGACCGAAATATACGTGACCGGTCGGATATAAAAGTGGAAATCTCGGCACGTATCAATAAGGACCCGAGAATCAGCAAATCTAGAGATTTGTTACCTTTTATAGAATTGTACCTAAAATATGACTCTTCTACTATATAAAGGGGGTCAAATAATTCATTTAAGGGATGTTAATACGGATTCCAAAGCAATACATTATTATTATTCTCTTTAAGCTCTTATTCTTCTGTATCTTGATACCGATCGAAGTACGATCGGCTCGAGGGTGGCTAACCATCCAAGTCTAACATTGTCCAATTCGTGTGGTTTGCATTTACTTTATCGCTATTTATTTCAATTGTAATCTAATTTATCATTTTGTGTTAAGTTAATCCACATATCCTTAAAACTACTTACAAATTCAATTGTTATCCGATTTTGAGGGTAAACAGTTTGGCGCCCACCGTAGGGCTAAGGATAATAGTGGTTATTTGATACAAATCTCCATAACATACAGTACTTTACACTTGTTCTTTGAAGTGTCTCTTATTTGAAGTTAAAACTCAAAATGTTGAACTCTCAATTAGCACTCCTACATGTTGACAATGAGTCTGGTCATCACGGTGAAAACAAAATAGCGCCTGGTGACGAGGTACCGCTCGTTAATCCCATCAGAATTTCGGCCGCAGACCCAATTGACGCTAATTTACATGTGGCTATCAACACAAACCTGCCTACCAAACCTGAGAATAGCATCTGTGGTGGAACCCGATTGGCAACTCAAAATAAACAAAATATTGGAGGACACAGGATCAGTCTACAGGTGAACTTTGAAATGTTGCAAGCTCTACAGGCGGTGATAGCTCAGTTATAGAACCAAAGTTGCACACCGAGTAGAGTTGAACCCGATCCGTCCTGGGAAGTCACCCGTAGGGATGAACCGGTCGTAGAGAGGTCGAATGAAAATGAATCAGGGACTAACCCTGATATCATAAAAATGCTCGAGGAACTAACCAAACGGGTAAAATCATGGGAGAAAAAAATCGAAGCTAATGACAAAAATGTGGAAACCTACAACTCTAGGGTCGATTAAATCCCAGGAGCACCACCGATATTGAATGGCCTGAATTCCAAGAAGTTCGTGCAAAAACCTTTTCCTCCGAGCGCAACTCCAAAACTGATCAATAAAAAGTTCCGCATGCGGGAGATTCCTAAGTACAACGGGACGACCGACTGAAATAAGCAACCTTCTATACATGTGCCATCAAAGGGAAGGACTTGGAGGATGATGAGATCGAGTCTGTCTTGTTGAAGAAGTTCGGAGAGACCATGTCAAAGGGAGCCATGATATGGTACCATAACCTACCTCCTAATTCTATTAACTCGTTTGCTATTCTTGAAAATTCCTTCGTAAAAGCATATGCTGGAGCTATCAAAGTCGAGATCAGGAAGTCAGACCTCTTCAAAGTAAAGTAGATGGATAATGAAATTCTCAGAGAGTTCGTGTCCCTATTTCAAATGGAGAGAATGGACTTACCCCCGGTTGCGGACGATCGGTTCATTCAAGCTTTCACCCAGGGACATAATGTTCGAAGCTCGATGGCTTCACAACAGTTGAAACAAAACCCGATAGAATATACGGCTGTTACTAGGGCCGACGTGCATAACCGGTATTAATCGAAAACCAGAGTCGAAGATGATTAACTTGGGGCCCATTCGGGGTCCGTTTATCCCGTCAGAGCCATCGATAAAGCCAAGAGAGACATTGATCGTGAACTGAGACCAAGCAGGGATCGTTATCAACCGTACAATGGGGATTGAACAAGCAACTGATCTGGGAGAAATCCTATAATAAGTGAAAGGAAAAGTAATCAAGGTCAAAGTAACTGGGGACTCATGGGCTAGAATGGTTTCGACAGGCCTATAGGGCCTAAGGAAGCACCGAGGTTATTGGAATACAACTTTAACGTCGATGCTGCCACCATTGTATCAACTATCGGACGCATCAAGGACACCAAATGGCCTCGAGTTATACAAGGGATCCTAACCAGATTTATAAATATCACAATGATGTACTGGTAATATCTGTACTCATAAATAATCTCGAGTTAAGCGTGTGTTAATTAATCCAGGTAGCTCGGCCAACATCATTCGATCGAGGGTCGTAGAGCAGCTATGTCTAGACAATCAAATCGTGCATGCAGTTCGGGTTCTAAACAGATTCAACATGGCATATGAAACCACTAAGGCGGAGATAACATTACCGATGAATACTGTGGGACCATCCAGGAAGCTAAGTTTTATGTGATCGAAGGAGACATGAGGTATAACGCTTTGTTCTGGAGGCTATAGATCCACAACATGGGGGCAGTGGCCTCGACTTCTCAGCAAGTGTTAAAATTCCCAACACTAGATGGGATTAAAACAATCTACGGAGAACAACCAGTCGCAAAGGAGATGTTTGCGGTCGAAGAGGCGATTCTGATATCCACACTTGCAATGACAAAGGGGCCGAGTTCGGTCACAAAAAAAGAAGCTAAATAGCAATTACCGACATCAGCCCCGACCCAACCAGAGAAATAGAGGACTGATGAAGAAGATGATTACGGGGTTCCCAGGTATTTTATATCCCCCGATGATTCCGACGCCACTAAATCGACGGTCGAGGAGCTGGAACAGGTCATATTGATCGAGCATCTATCCGACCGGAAGGTATACCTGGGCACAGGGTTAAGTCCCGAGCTCAAGAAAAAACTCATTCAGTTTCTTAAAGCTAACATAGATTATTTCGCTTGGTCGCACCTTGATATGACGGGGATCGTGCCAGAAATAACCACTCACAAGCTAAGCTTGGACCCGAAGTTCCATCCGGTCAAGCAGAAGAGGAGACCCCAGTCCGAGGTCAAACATGATTTAATCAAGGACAAGGTATCTAAACTCCTTAAAAAAGGGTCCATTCGGGAGGTTAAATACCCGGATTGGTTAGCGAACATAGTGGTAGTCCCTAAAAAAGGGAATAAATTAAGAATGTGTATAGACTATAAGGATTTGAATAAGGCATGTGTAATGACCCGACCGATCGTTTTGAGCCCTAGCGCATCGTTTGGCAGTCTAAGGCCATGAGCAGTCTCACATAAGGTATTATGATTTGTACGCGTGGTCGGAATTGAATTTCGAGAAGTTCGGAATTGATTTGGAAAGAAAATTCTAATTTCAGAAGCTTTAAGTTGGAAGAATCTGACTAAGGTTTGATTTTTGGGTAAACGACTTCGGAATTGGGATTGGAAGATTCCAACAGGTCCGTATGATGATTTTGGACTTGGGCGTATGTCCGGATCGGGTTTTGGATGACCCGGGAGCGTTTCAGCGCCAATTGTGGAAGTTGGCATTTTGGGAGAATTTCATAAAAATTGGTTTGAGGTGTATTGCAATGTTATCGATGTCCGTTTGGGATTCTAAGTCTGGGAATAGCTCCGTACGGTAATTCTAGTATTGGGAGCACGTCCGGAAGTGGATTTGGAGGTTCGTAGGTCATTTCGGGGTCATTTGGCGAAAGTAAGAAATTCAAAGGTTTCTAAGAAGTTTGACCGGGAGTGGACTTTGTGATATTGGAGTCGGATTCCAATTCCGAAAGTTGAAGTAAGTTCGTAATGTCGAATGTGACTTGCGTGCCAAATTTGATAGGTTTCGGCACCGAATGTAGAAGTTTAAAGTTCTAAAGTTCATTAAGCTTGAATTGGGGTACGATTCATGATTTCGATATTATTTGATGTGATTTTAGGCCTCGAGAAAGTTTGTGTCATGTTATGGGACTAGTTGGTGTTGTTGGACGGGGTCTCGAGGATCTCAGGTGTATTTCGGGGTGGTTTTGGATCAATTCAGGCTATTTTGGACTACTGTTGTTGGTATCTAGTTTCCTTCTTCGCGAACGTGAAAGGAGTCCCGCATTCACGAAGAGGAATTTTGATGCTGGTGGTTTTTGGCCTTTGCGAATGCGAGGCAATGGATGCGAATGCGAGGCAGGAGCTGCCAAGCCTTCGCGAACGCGACATAGGGGTCGCGAACGAGAAGAAGAAATAGTGAGCGGGGGCCTGGAGTAGTTTGGCCTCCGCGAACGCGGAGCTCCAACCGCAAATGCGAAGCAGTAGAGTCTGTAGCCTTCGCGAACGCTAAGAAAGGCGGACTTGGGCTGGGCAGAATGTTTTTAAAGCGAGGTTAGGGTTCATTTCACCCATTTTTCACACGGATTGGCCAATATTTGGAGCTTTTGAAGAAGGGAATTTCATCATCAAGCATGAGGTAAGTGATTTCTACTAGTTGTGAGTTATATACAAGGTTTACAGATGCATTTAGGCATGAAAATTTGTAGAAATTTGGGATTTTGAAGAAAATCCTAGAAATTTATATTTTTGGATTTTGACCACGAATTTGGGCATGGAATTGAGAATAAATCATATATTTGAGTTCTTGATGTTATGGATAAATTTTATATTCGAACATTCTCGGAATCCAGGCACATGGGCCCGAGGGTGATCTTATCGACTTTTTGAGCGGAGTTGGGAATTTATCTAAATTGATTTGTTATGAGTATTAGAGTATATTCTTATTGGTTTGCACATTGTTTGACTAGTTTTGGAGTTATAGGTCCCGGTTTAAGGTGTTAGAGTGGCATTGGAGCCGGTTACGAAGGTACGGAATGAGGTAAGTCTCCTGTCTAACTCTATGAGGGGGAAAATACCCCTAGGTGTTATATGTCAATGTGTGCTACTTGTTGTGGAGGACAACGTACGTGCGAGGTGACGAGAGTCCGTATGTAGTTACATTCATGTTATTGTCCGGGTAGGCTTAGGTTCACATCATGATGTAGCTGCACCTTTGGAGCACTTTCTCGCCTATTAAATTCCTCTGTTTTACATTTCTACTTGAGACTAGACTTGCTATTGTAGAGACTTCACGAGTTCATGATTAGTCACCGAATAACTTTACCCCTCTTATAGCATGTTTTCGTGATATATATACTTCATTGAAAGGTTTTTGTTAAAGAAATTACAACTCACACGTTTATTCGTGAGTGGGGTCAAGGATTCGTCAAAGCTTCTTATTCTAATGGGATCGGGTCGTTCGCCTTGGCAGGATTATGTATTTCACTCTTATGGGATCGGGCCGTTTGCCTCGGCAGGATTATGTATTTCACTCTTATAGGATCGGATTGTTCGCCTCGGCAGAATTTATGTACCACACTCTCATAGGAGCGGGCCGTTCGCCTCAACAGTTTAATAGATGTATCTATGGTTCAGGCCGTTCAACCCTCGGCAGTGCACAATTTAAATATTTATGTTGGATCGGGTCGTGAGCCTTGGCATTTCCTATATCATATCCTCATGGATTCGTGCGTAATATATGGAAATAAGACAGTGTATCGGTGAGTTTTCCCGATTTGAGTTATGACGATCTATCTGATAAGATCCACTATATATATATATATATATATATATATATATATATATATATATATATATATATATATATATATATATATATATATATATATTCTCCTATTAAGGAGGGAATTTCTAATGGAGAGCTTGAGTTTCTCGTAAATAGGGGGGATTTGCACCACGTGATTTATTACTTATTTACCCCATTTATTTACTCTGCCTCATATTTACTTATCTCTTTACTGTACCTGATGTTATTGGACCACTAATGAGTGTCTATGTCGACCCCTCGTCAATACTCCTCCGGGGTTAGGCTAGATACTTACTGGGTACACGTTGAATACATACTCATGCTACATTTGTAGCACATTTTTGTGCAGGTACATATGTGACTAGTGGCCTTGTGAGAGCAGGGGCCTGTATGCATGCGGGGACTTACGTGAGCTGCATTCCACATTACGACCTACATCCGGCAGAGTCTCCTTCAGAGTATTTATATTTCTCCTGTCCAAATTTGTATTCCGGACAGATGCTGTATTTTATTTTACATTTCTAGTTGATGCTCATGCACTTGTGACATCGGGTTTTGGGGTGATTATGAGTTATTCTGTATTGAAATTGTTAAAAATATTATCATTTATTCTGTAAATTCCATCTTCTACTATTTAATGGAAGGAAAAATATGATTTCAAAATATTAAAACGAGAACCAAATTGATTATTTATTGTTGGCTTGCCTAACAGTCGTGTTCGGCACCATCATGACCTTTAATAGATTTTGGGTAATGACAACATGGTATCAGAGCGTTAGGTTCACATAGGTCTCATGAGTCATGAGCAAGTCTAGTAGAGTCTTGCGGATCGGTGTAGAGACGTATGTACTTATCTTCAAGAGGTTACATGACTGTTAGGAGCCCATCCCTTCTTGAATCCTCATCGTGCGAATTGATTCTTTTGAGGCTTGTGCCTTTATTTCTATCCTATTCAATCTTATGCGACGTGAAGTGCTTGTTATAGATTGGGAATTGAGGAATTGTCATGGCACTACAGAGGTAGTGCATGATGTCTCTGCATGCGTGTTTGTTTAGGCTATTACCATCGCCTTGTGAAAGGTCGTCCTGTCATTTCAGCTCAGCATCAGTATTTCCTACGATTTTGAGATTTGGAATTGAATGTTATGACGATTCGTGCGATGCTAATGCACAGTTTGTGTGTCATGGTAGGATGCTTGTCTAGGCGTCGAGGCAGTGAATGAGCTGAATGGAGGTTTTACTCAGTGCATGATCTAAAGGTTCGGTATTTTATTTCCTGCGGAGGAAAGGCAATCAGACTAAGAATGTTCATATTTGGGTTAATGGAGTATCGAGACTTGGTATTTTTTGAGCGTGGTGGAATTTTCATATGTAATGTGATGCCTTGTCCTTATTGAATGTGCTAAGTTCGTCAGTATTATGGTTTTCTTCAATTCGCCTTTGGGGCGGGGGTATTGTGAAATGGTGCCGGGGAAGCGAGTGCCAGAAATCGCGGTGTGCAGTGGTTCAGAATAGAATCGGTATTCCTAGTATTGATTGCTCGAGAAAGATAATCTTCGAGGAAGTTTAAAGTTGGTAGCGATTTATTGATCCTGGTGCTACAGAGATGGATTTTTTATTTAAGGCAACAACTGGGCAGTGAATGATGAGGAAGGACACGTGGAAGGCGTCTTGCGGTGGTTAAATTTCTAGAAGGCCAAGTGTAAGAAACATGAGTCGGGTAGTTGCATAAAGGAAAGGATTTGACCAAAGCGGGAGAGTGACAGAGTAGCATATGGGTTATGTGGTAGGATAGTTGCACGTCTTACTGAAAGTTCATACTGATTTGGGATTCATGGTGGACAGTGACTAGATCTACGGGCTTAATTTGGAATATTGGCTGTTATGCGAAGGAAGGTTGGATACGATAGAAAAGAGCTTGCTTGATATAAGGAGAATGCAATATGACTTCGGGGGTGGAATGTATTGTTGCACTTTTTGGAATGTCAATGGGGAGTGAACGGACTTGTACAACTGGTGAATGGTCACGGGCTCAGGATGGTTTACTGATTACATAGTAATTGTACCTAGAGCTGAATCGTTGGAAGATGTCGACATAGAAATTTCCACAGGTGGGTTATCTCATGTGAGCAGGTTAGCGGTTGCGTGGTGTTGACGAAGCTTCTGCGAAGAATTCTACTGGCTACCTGGTAAGAAGTCAAACATGTGAATGTGGCTGGGATTCACAGCATTCATGAAATGGTTAACAAGAAGATTTCGAGGAATTTGGCTGGTCGATTGCGTGAGGTCATGTCAGTGAGGAATAGGGAATCTTGGTATGTTCCAGGGTCATGTAATTGTAGCTTCAAGCTAAGTGGGAGAGCCCCACCATCTACAATTGGATTGGGATGGTTGTCTACTTGTGAGGTTTCTGGTTATCGGTATATTGGTGTGTTATTATGACTAAGGAAAGAAAACATCAGTGGTAATTTAATCAAAGGATTGGAGGAATGTGTGCTATACTTGGGCCTTATCTGTTCATGTTCAGTTTTGAGAAGACTAAGAGTTTCTGCTTTTGGTGGAAATAATGTACAAGGGAATAGAATTCAGTTATGTGCTTCTTTGATAGTATGTTCACGTGCTGGCAGAGCGCTAGAGTTTGGCTTATACTCGGGACCAAGACAGAGTGGGTGACTCTCAATAGTGGTCCTGGTGGGTTCAATAATTTGAGTACAGTGCCTAAGGACTTGGAATGTTCTATGTTATCATTGGGTATACAGTGCAGTATTGAAGGAAAGGAATAAGTATCTCCGGATTCACGGAAGGTCTTGTAGAATGGATGTACCAGTTGGCTATGCTATTGAGCACTTAAGGAGAATATGAGACGGTTCATGAGTATTGAGACGATGTTGTCTCGTTGATTGGGTCACTCGGGATGAGTGTTGTTGGGTTTCGTTACG
The DNA here is from genome assembly GCF_000390325.3 of Nicotiana tomentosiformis. NCBI lineage: Eukaryota > Viridiplantae > Streptophyta > Magnoliopsida > Solanales > Solanaceae > Nicotiana > Nicotiana tomentosiformis. The sequence continues at coordinate 67,677,129 of NC_090819.1, forward strand.
TTAATGAATGGAACTATTATTGTTTCTAAGGCAAGTTGAGAAAAAATTAGAAGTTGAGGATCAAGGTTGCGATGGATGTTGATAAAAATGTCAGGAGCTCGGATGAGCAGGGAAGAATTCAGATGTTTAGAGTAAGCTGGTATTGTCTTTAGCGTCACCTGAGATCGGTGTCATGTGGAAGAGGCTTTGTGTATTGACTTGCAAATTTTTGACTCACTCTACAGAATTAGAACTGTTGGTGGTATGGATGTGCGGACCTTGCTACCTGAGCGGAATGGTCATGGGAGCATGCCCCACGGGGAGATTTGTATAAGCGTGTCACTTGATTGTTAAATATTGAGTCCGAATATAGAGGTCATGGTAATATCACAAGTGCGAGAGTTTATGCTTGAGAGGCATTCTATTCCTTGGGTTGTGGACCATGTGAGTTCATTTTTGGATTTAACGGTTGTTCTTATGTGTCGTGAATAGGTCATTGTGGGTCCTTGAAGGGTTATTAGCACAGTGCAGTACGATCAGAATCGGTTTGATGTCCGTGGATGGATCTAAATGTGAATGTCGGCTCTATATCAGCCCAAATGTGTTCATTTTAGCATAGGGTTGTATTTGGAGGGGTCTTCAGGCCTTGGATTATATTTCTGCTGTAGTCTCTATTGTGCCATGTGGGTTATGAGGCGGTTTAATTATTCGCACTCGTATTGAGATCCCGTGTAGTTTGTGATGTTATGTGAGCAGGATGGCTCTCGATATGCAGATCATGTATCGCTTCTTAGTTGTGCTTGAGTTTTATAGCGTGTGACGCTACCCATCTCCTCAGGATTTGTACCATGCACTTGGCATGCTTATGGTTGATATTCGGGCATTTCGTGAGTATAAGCGTTATGGCTCGATGTGTGTTTTCTTTAGATTATTATGTGTGGATTGGGTGGCACGCCTCCACAGGTATATGGTTGGATCGGGTGGCACGTCGCCACGGATATGTTATTTGGATTGGGTGGCACACCACCACGGGTATCATGGATGGATCAGGTTGCATGCCGCAATGGTATCATGTGTAGATCGGGTTGCACTCCGCAACAGTGTGATATTGAGTATAGTTTCCCATATCTATTATTGTGTGTTTGCTTCTCATTTCTTGAGAAAGGTTCATAACATCTTTTCGGTTGTTTAAATTAGTTGCGTGGGTTGAGTAGATCTTTCCAGAGTTCGTTTTCTTATGTATCACATTTGATTTTGTAGCTTGTTGGCACATTGTGGCATCATATGAGTCTTTTGGCAGTGTCTGAGGTGGCTTATTGCCTGAGCAACTTGTACTGGGTGAGACGAGATTATTGGATCTGGGATCATTGAGATCAGATTTAAGCAGTATTGCGAGAGTGAAAGCAAGGCTTCATCAGTCATGAGGTACACTACAGGCTTCGGTCAGTCGAAATTTTAGCTCTTGTGCTTTGGAAAGATTGCCTTGGGCAAATGAGTTATGCGGTGCATGGTAAGAATACAGTAAAGGTATACAATCGTATTTCACGCTATGTGCAATGATTGATACGGTGTTCGTATGTTGGAAACATGCCTAGTAGAGAATTTCAGATGTTGGAACTTGGCTCTAATACTAACTCGACTGAATAAAAGGGAGAATCTACAAACTGCTCGAGCTAATATGCTCAGTTGGGTTGTGGTAGCACGAGTTGGTGCAAGAGGTGTTAAACAATGATTTCGGACAAACTCCAGAGCAGTTCTTAGCACGTTCGACAACGAACGTATGTTTAAGTGGGAGGGAATGTAATGACCCGACCGGTCATTTTGATCACTAGGTCGTTCGGTAGTCAGAGGCCATGAGTAGTCTCACGTCAGGTATTATGATTTGCGCGCGTGGTCGGAATTGAATTTTGGGAAGTTCAGAGTTGATTTGGAAAGAAAATTCTAATTTCAGAAGCTTTAAGTTGGAAGAATCTGACTAAGGTTTGATTTTTGAGTAAACAACCTTGAAATCGGGATTGGAAAGTTACAATAGGTTCGTATGATGGTTTTGGACTTGGGAGTATGTACGGATCAGGTTTTGGATGACCCGGGAGCATTTCGACACCTATTGTAGTAGTTGGCATTTTGGATGAATTTCATAAAAATTGGGTTGAGGTGTATTCCAATGTTATCGATGTCCGTTTGGGATTCCGAGTCTGGAAATAGCTCTGTATGGTGATTTTGGTATTGGGAGCGCGTCCGGAAGTGGATATGGAGGTCCGTAGGTCATTTGACGAAAGTTAGAAATTCGAAGGTTTCTGAGAAGTTTGTCCGGGAGTGGACTTTGTGATATCGGGGTCGGATTCTGATTTCGGAAGTTGGAGTAAGTCTGTAATGTCGAATGTGACTTGCGTGCGAAATTTGAGGTAAATTGGACGTGATTTGATAGGTTTCGGCACCGAATGTAGAAGTTAGAAGTTTTAAATTTTATTAAGCTTGAATTGGGGTGCAATTCATGATTTCGATATTATTTGAGTCCTCGAACAAGTTTGTGTTATGTTATGGGACTGGTTGGTGTGGTTGGACGTGGTCCCGAGGGCCTCGGGTGTGTTTCGTGGTGGTTTCAGATCAATTCGGGTTGTTTTGGACTGCTGTTGTTGGTATCTGGTTGCCTTCTTCGCGAACACGAAGGGAGTCCCGCATTCGTGAAGAGGAATTTTGAAGCTGCTGGGTTTTGGGCTTTGCGAACGCGAGGCAGTGGACGCAAACGCGAACGCGAGGAAGGAGCTGGCCAAGCCTTCGCGAATGTGACATAGGGGTCGTGAACGCGAAGAAGAAGAGGGAGGGGGTCCTGGAGTAGTTTGGTCTTCACAAAAGCGGAGCTCCAACCGCGAACGCAAATCAGTAGAGTCTGTAGCCTTCGTGAACGCAAAGATGGGCAGACCTGGGCTGGGCAGAATGTTTTTAAAGCGGGGTTTGGGTTCATTTCACCCATTTTTCACATGGCTTGGCCGATATTTGGATTTTTGAAGAGGGGATTTCATCATCAAGCACGAGGTAAGTGATTTATACTAGTTGTGAGTTACTTACAAGGTTGATACATGGATTTAGGCATGAAAATTTGTAGAAATTTGGGATTTTGAAGGAAAGCCTAGAAATTTATATTTTTGGATTTTTACCACGAATTTGGGCATGGAATTGAGAATAAATCATATATTTGAGTTCATGATGTAATGATTAATGTTTATGTTCGAAAACTTTCGAAATTCGGGCACGTGGGCCCGAGGGTGATCTTATCGACTTTTCGGGCGGAGTTGGGAATTTGTCTAAATTGATTTGTTGTGAGTATTATAGTATATTCTTATTGGTTTGCACATTGTTTGACAAGTTTTGGAGCAACGGGCACCAGTTTGAGGTTATAGAGCTACGTTGGAGCCGGTTACGGAACTTTGGAGCGAGGTAAGTCTCCTGTCTAACTCTGTGAGGGGGAAATACCCCTAGGTGTTGTATGTCGATGTGTGCTACTTGTTGTGGGGGGCTACATACGCGCGAGGTGACGAGAGCCCGTAAGTATCTACATTCATGTTATTGTTCGGGTAGGCTTAGTTTCACATCATGATGCAGCTGCACTATTTGAGCATTTTCTGGCCTATTAAATTCCTCTGTTTTACATTTCTACTTGAGACTAGACTTGCTATTATAGAGACTTCACGTGTTCGTGATTAGTCACCGAATAACTTTATTCCTCTTACGGTATGTTTCCGTGATATATATATACTTCATTGAAAGGTTTTTGTTAAAGAAATTACAACTCACACGTTTATTCGTGAGTGGGGTTAAGGACCCGTCAAAGCTTTTTATTCTAATGGGATCGGGCCGTTCGATTCGGCAGGATTATGTATTTCACTCTTATGGGATCGGGCCTTTCGCCTCGGCAGGATTTATGTACCACACTCTCCTAGGAGTGGGTCGTTATCCTCGGTAGTTTAATACATGTATCTATGGTTCGGGCCGTTCGACCATTAGCAGTGCAGAGTATAAATATTCATGTTGGATCGCAGCCGACAGAGTCTCCTTCAGAGTATTTATATTTCTTCTGTCCAAATTTATATTCCGGACACATGCTGTATTTGTTTTTCATTCCTTATTGATGCTCATGCACATGTGACACCGGGTTTTGGGGTGATTATGAGTTGTGCTGTATTGAAATTGTTAAAAATATTATCATTTACTCTATAGATTCCATCTTCTACTATTTAATGGAAGGAAAAATATAATTTCAAAATATTAAAACGAGAACCAAATTGAGTATTTATTGTTGGCTTTCCTGACAACGGTGTCCTGCGCCGTCACGACCTTTAATAGATTTTGGGTCGTGACAGCATGTCCCAAGGACTCCTTCCCTTTGCCCAACATAAATCGCATGATCAATGCAATGACCAGCCACGAGATCCTCAGTTTTCTCGATGCCTACTCCGGGTACCACTAAATACGGATGAACCCTGGTGATGAGGAAAAAACCTCCTTCATCACTAAATACGGCGCATACTGCTATAACACGATGCCATTTGGGTTAAAAAACACCGGTTCCACTTACCAATGCCTAGTAAACCGAATGTTCGAGGGACAAATAGGAAAATCAATGGAGGTTTACATTGTCGATATGTTGGTTAAGTCTCTGCGAGCAGAAGTACCATTTAAAATATTTGCAGGAAACCTTGAGCATATTGAAAAAAAATAATATGAAGCTGAACCCGGAGAAATGTGTGTTTGGAGTTGGATCAGGTAAATTCCTCGAATTCATGGTATCCAATCGGGGAATCGAGATCAACCTCGACAAGATCAAAGCCATCGAAGATATCACGATTGTGGACAATGTGAAGGCCGTGCAAAGATTAACAGGACGCATAGCCGCCCTGGGATGATTCATGACGCATAGCCGCCCTGGGATGATTCATCTCGAGGTCCTCCGATAAGAACCACCGATTCTTCTCACTATTGAAGAAGAAGAATAACTTCTCATGGACCCCGGAGTGCCAATGGGCCTTGGAGGAACTCAAGCGGTATCTATCGAGTCCACCACTGCTTAACACGCCAAAGACAGACGAACAACTATACCTGTACTTAGCAGTATTGGAGATAGCGGTAAGTGGAGTCATGGTCCGGGAAGAGAAAGGTACGCAATTTCCATATTACTATGTTAGCAGTAACCTAGGTGAAGCCGAAACTAGGTACCCTTACCTAGAAAAATTGGCGCGATCAGAGGTGTCCTCTAATCACCACGACTCGCTTTGCTAAACACCTCTAGGAAGCTGAAACCATATTTTCAATATCATCCTATATGTGTTGTGACTACTTACCCATTGCGAAATATAATGCATAAACTCGAGCTCTAGGGACGATTAGCCAAATGGGGCTTGGAAATCAGCGGGTACAATATTGAATATCGACCCCGGACCGGCATTAAATCTCAAATATTAGTGGACATCGTAGCCAACTTTATGCCGGCCCTAATACCCGAGGTCGAAAGAGGGTTGTTAGTGAATTCGGGGACGTCTTCGGGGATCTGGACCCTCTTTACAGACGGCGCCTCAAACGCAAAAGGGTCCGGACTTGGCATCGTACTGAAGCCACCAACAGGTAATGTAGTTAGACAATCTATTAGGACTGTGAAATTGACTAACAACGAGGCCGAATATGAGGCCATGATAGCAGGTCTCGAACTAGCCAAAAGCTTGGGGGCAGAGGTGATCGGAGACAAGTGCGACTCCCTCCTCGTAGTGAACCAAGTTAATGGGACATTCGAGGTTAGAGAAGATAGAATGTAAAGGTACCTGGATAATTTGGAGGTAACATTACATCAGTACAAAGAATGGACTTTGCAACACGTACCTCGGGATCAAAACAGTGAGGCCGATGTCCTTGCTAACTTAGGATCATCAGTCGAGGACGACGAGTTTAATGCGGGGGCAGTTGTACAACGTATGAGATCGGTAGTGTAAGAAGGCCATACCGAGATTAACTCAATGAGCCTAACATAGGACTGGGGAAACAAATATATAAAATTTTTGAAAATCGAAAAACTGCCTTCAGATCCGAAAGAATTGAGGGCCCTGCGTACGAAGGCAACCCAGTTTACTTTGTTCGAAGACGGAACCCTGTTAAGAAGAACATTTGATGGCCCGCTCGCCATATGTCTAGGAGCAGGAGACACCGAGTACGTTTTGAGGGAAATCCATGAAGGCACCTATGGAAATCATTCAGGCGCCGAATCATTGGTTTAAAAAGTAATCAGAGCCGGCTACTACTGGATCGATATGAAAAAAGATATGAAGGAGTTCGTATGAAAATGTGATGAATGTCAAAGACATGCTCTGATGATTCATCAACCCGGGGAGCTACTGCATTCGGTTCTGTCACCATGGCCATTCATGAAGTGGGGAATGGACATCGTTAGCCCCCTTCCTTGGGCACTCGATAAGGCTCAATTTATATTGTTTATGACTGACTATTTTTCTAAGTGGGTGGAAGCCCAGGCTTACGAGAAGGTCAGGGAGAAGGAGGTCATCGACATCATTTGGGATCACATCATATGCCGGTTCGGAATGCAGACCGAGATCTTATGCGACAACAGTAAACAATCCATCGACAGCAAAGTAAGCAAGTTTCTCGAAGACTACAACATTAAAAGAATCCTATCAATGCCCTATCACCCTAGTGTGAATGGACAAGTAGAATCCACCAACAAAACCATACTTCAGAAACTCAAAAAGAGCTTAACTGATGCCAAAGGAAAATGGAAGGAAATCCTTCTCGAAGTCTTATGGGCATACCGTATGACCTCGAAGTCCAGTACCGGGGCTACCCCATTCTCACTGGTTTACGGCACCGAATCTCTAATACTGGTCAAAGTCAGAGAACCAAGTCTCAGGTTCTGATATGCAACGAAGGAATGAAATGACGAGGCCATGAATATAGGCCGCCTGGATCTATTAGATGAAAGGCGTGAAGCCGCCCTTGTCTGGATGGCCGCCCAAAAGCAGCGGATCTGGAGATATTACAATCGAAGGATCAACTTTTGACACTTCAATATCGGGGAGTTGGTATTAAGGAAGGTTACGCTAAACACTCGAAACCCGAACGAAGGGAAATTGGGGCCGAACTGGGAAGGTCTGTATCAAATTATCGAGATCACAGAAAAGGGGTCCTACAAACTCGGAGCAATGAACGGCGAGCAACTACCGAACAAATGGAATATAACTCACTTGAAACAGTATTACTACTAAGGTATGACCCCATTCATTTCTTTTGAACTAACACTTGCAGGTAACAAATAAGGAACGATACAATTTTTCGGCCTAAAAGCACGCGTTGCACTCTTTTTCCCTTGAACCGGTTTTGTCCCAAATGGGTTTTCCCACAGTATTTTTAATGAGGCAACAATGAATCATGCAAACTTAGAATTGAAGGTCGGTTACGAATCGATATCGAAGATCACGGCAACAGGTATTCGAGGCCTCTCTATGATTAGCCCCGAACACTGGGGGGAATTACCCTCGGATAATGACTTTTGCAAGGAAATAAACATTATGATTGAATGGTCTCGGCTCGATCGATAGGATTTACTGTAAGGGCCAAACGGTTAAATTAACCATGCTTGCATAGACTGCTCGTGCCCTTGCACAAAGCTTGTACACATATGTAACTATTACACACAATAATAAAAAGAAGTCTCTACCTTGCGGATAAATATCTTGTCCCTTAAAAATTTCTACTTTTTTCTTTCCTGTAAAGGAATTTCCTACAGTCGATCCCCTATAGTAATCACACACAAGCGATAAACACGATATACAACAATAGTATCTCCCATTGGCATAGACACATACACAAGATCACTCAAAGAATCACGAGGCACAACCAGATATAAAGCAAAATAGGATAACACATAGGAATAAGTAGAGCTCGTATCAAATAGAACTGAAGCATTATCTATTGCAGACTGGAACAATACCTGTGATAATGGCGTAAGATGACTCGGCCTCATGTCTAGATGGGAATGCATAAAAATGAGAATGGGCCCTACCACCTCGACCTCCGCCTCTCGGACGGCCACTAGCTGGCTGGCCTCCAACTCTAATGGCCCGACCTCTACCTCTAATGGCCTGACCTCCACCTCTAGCTGGCTTAGCAGGTGGTGAAGCAACCGGTGTCGGAACTATGGCACGAGAACTCTGTTGTGGCATGCTACTCAACAATCTAGGACATGTGACCTATATCCCCACACTCAAAACACACATCCGGCTGTTGTGGCTGCTGAAGCTGAAACGGACCCGAACGGGCCGGATAACCATGGTGGTAGCTCCGTGTAATGACCCGGCCGATCGTTTTGAGTATTATAATCCCATTTTTCCATTCACTGCTCAAGTTATGCTTTACAATTTTTTATGACTTACCGTGTTAGTTAGTTCGGGTCCGGAAGGGTTTCGGAGTGAAATGAGACACTTAGTCTCAAAATTGAAAACTTAAGTTGGAAAAGTTGATCAGATATTGACTTATGTGTAAACGACCCCGAAATTCAATTTTAAAGATTCCAATAGCTCTGTATGGTAATTTTGGACTTGGGAGCATGTCCGGAAAATTGTTTTGAGGTCCGTAGTGGAATAAGGCTTCAAATGGCGAAAGTCAAATTTTTGGGAAGTTTTACCTGGGGGTTGATTTTTTTTATATTGGGGTCGAAATCCGATTCTGAAAATTTTAATAGGTCTGTTATGTCATTTATGACTTGTGTGCAAAATTTGAGGTCAATCGGACTTGATTTGATAGGTTCCGGCATTGTTTATGGAAACTTAAAATTTCAAAGCTCATTAGGCTTGAATTGGGGTATAATTCGTGGTTTTAGCATTGTTTGAGGTAATTTGAGGGTTCGACTATATTTGTATGGTGTTTTAACACTTGTTGGTATATTTTGTTGAGGTCCCTGGGGCCTCGGGTGAGTTTCGAAGGGTTAACGGATCTGTAGGTTTCTGCCATTTGATGTAATCGCACCTGCGGAATTTCTATCGCAGATGCGTCCAGGCGTGGTTGGGGCTTCGATCGCAGAAGCGGCAGGTAGCCACAGAAGCGGCCCCGTACCTGCGGGCATTTGATCGCAGAAGCGCAAGGGCGCTTGGTGAGGCAGCACCGCAGAAGGGATAGCTCCTCGCAGATCCGTATCCGCAGATGCGCACAAAATCCCGCAGAAGCGGATACCCCTGGGAAGTACAAAAACATAGGGGTTCCAAGCTTTTGCCCTTTTTGGGCAGTTCAAGCTTGGGCTGGGCGATTGTGAGTGAGGTTTTTACAGGAAATCTTGAAGTAAGTCACTTGTGATTATTTTTACTTTATAATATTGAATTATCATCGAATAATCCGACTAGATTACATGTTTTTGAGTTGTAAATCGGGGATTTGAACTTAGAGATTTGAAAAATAAGATTTGAAGATTTGGAGGTCGAGTTGAGGTCGGATTTTTGTAAATCTGGTATGGTTAGACTAGTGGTTGAATGTGCTTCTGGATTTTGCAACTTTTGTTGGGTTCCGAGACGTGGGCCCCATAGGTGATTTTTTAGCTAAATTTTGGATTTTGATGGAAAACTAATATTTTATTATGGAATTAATTCCAATAAATTTTATTGACTGAATCAAATTATTTGTGGCTAGATTCGTTACACGATTTGAGGTAAGTATAAAGAATTACACGGTTTTAGGTAAGTAACTATTCTAAATTTGGTCATGAGGGTATAAAACCCCGGAATATGTATTATGCGATTGGTTTTGAGGTGACGCACATGCTAGGTGACGGGCGTGTGAGCATGCACCGTACGAATTATGACTTGGTCAATTCCATGGAACTGTTTAGTTGAAAAATCTGTTGATATCCGTACATTTTTCCTCGTATTAGAGAAATTGATCTATGAATCATGTTTAAATCAAATGTTTACACTGTTGTGACCCACAGAGGTCGTGTACTTGTGAAATATTTGCTAAATTGTTGTTTTGCACTCAGTCACAGATCTATTTGCACATTCTTACCTCAATCTCTCTTATTCATTATTGATGAATCATATCATTGTTGTTGGGCTGCTTATCATGATTTCTGAGAGCCCGAGAGACTGGAGAGGTTGAGGACTCAGTGAGGCCGAGGGCTTAATTGTGAAGATATTTATGGTTCGGGTTGCACCTCGCAGCATATTTCATTGATTTATGCCATTATTGGCTTGATATAGTGCTTCGGCTGAAGGAGCCCATCCGGAGTCTGTACACACCTCCAGTGAGCGCAGGTACTTACTGAGTGCGAGTGCCGAGTGCCGAATGATGAGTGACTGTGAGGAATCAATGACTATGTGGAAAGAGTAACTGTGAGGAAAGAGTGACTATGAAGTTGGAGTGAATGGGAGGACTGAGTGACTGTTACTCTAAGAGGATGCATTGATTTCATTGTTTGCTGCATTTCAGCTGTCATATATCACTATTTTGAAAATTTCGGAAAAAACATTATTTTCTGTTTTGGTCAAACTTGATATGAAATTTTAGTGAAATCTTAAATATTAAACTTGAGCGCATGCCTACCCTTTTTTATTGGAATGTACTGTATTTGGACTTAGCTGAGAAGCTCGTCACTACTTTCAGTTCTTTATTTATTATTGTTACTTACTGAGTTTGTTGTACTCGTACTACACCCTGCACTTCGTGTGCAGATCCAGGTGATCCCGAATATAGTGGGTGTTGATTCTTTCACACAGTCAATTTTCCGAAGATTCAGAGGTAACTATCATGTTTCACATACTTTGTCTCTCCTTCCCTATCCTTTTGTTTATTTTATTTGGTCTCAAAATATTATAGACCATGTTTTCCTGACTGTAATGTATAGATGCTCATGTACTCAGTAACACTGGGTTTTGGGAATGTATTTTATGTTAATAATTTGTATGGTTTTCTATGAAATTCAAATATTATGTTTTCAAACTTAATAGAGAATGTGGCTTATTGAGATTATCGTCTTGCCTAGTATTGAGATAGGCGCCATCACGACTGGTGAGATTTTTGGGTCGTGAGTCATGAGCGGGTTTAGCAGAGTCTTGCGGATCGGTATGGAGACGTCTGTATTTATCTTCGAGAGGCTTCCAAACCCTTAGGAAAAATTTCAATTTCTTGTACTCTGTCGTGCGAATTTGTTGATTCCGGAAACTAAATTTATGTTATTCTATTCTCTCACATATGGTGAGAACACGTACTACCGGATCGGACGGTCAGCCACCAGTTCCACCAGCTAGGACAGCTAAAGGTCAGGGCCGTGGTAGAGGACTGGGCCGAGGTAGAAGTTGAGGTGTAGCTCGTACAGCAGTTGGAGCAGCACCTGTAGAACCACCAGTTGCTCCAGCTCAGGAGCAGATTCCAGATATAGCTGAGCCGACCGGACTAGCTCAGGCACCAACTGTGCCCATTGAGATTCCAAGGTTTTAGGAGACATTAGCCTAGATATTGATAGTTTGCACTGGCCTTGCTCGGGTGGTTTCGGCTTAGGCCACACCTGCCACTTCTCAGGCTGGGTGAGGTACTCATACCCCTATTTCCCGTACACCAGATCAGGTGGTACATGGCCTTCAGATACCGGGGGCACTACCAGCCCGGCACCTGTTCAGGCCCCGGTAGTCCTTGTTAGGGCGGATGATGACCAGATGAGATTTGAGAGATTTGGGAGGCTTTGACCGCCATCATTTAGCGGTGTTGAGTCAGAAGATGCTCAGGGTTTTCTGGATAAGTGCTAGCGGATGCTTCGGACAGCGGGTATTCTTGAGACTAGTGGGGTCTCGTTCACTACTTTTTAGTTTTCTGGGGCTGCCTTTAGATGGTGGGAGGCTTATGAGAGGCGCAGGCCGGTCGGTGCAGCACCACTTACATGACAGGAATTCTCCGTTCTCTTTTTGGAGAAGTTTGTGCCGCAATCTCGCAGAGAGGAGCGGCGCAGACAGTTTGAGCAGTTACATCAGGATGGTATGTCTGTGACGCAATATGAGATGATATTTTTTGAGTTGGATCGTCACGCAATTTGGTTGGTTCCCACTGATAGGTAGAGGATTAGGAGGTTCATTGATGGCCTCACATATCACCTACGGTTACTTATGACTCGGGATAGAGTATTTGGTGCTACTTTTGATGAGGTAGTTGACATTGCTCGGCAGATAGAGATTGTCCGTAGCCAAGAGCGTGGAGAGAGGAAGGCTAATAGGCCTTTTGGGAATGTATTTTATATCAATAATTTGTATGGTTTTCTATGAAATTCAAATATTATGTTTTCAAACTTAAGAGAGAATGTGGCTTATTGAGGTTATCGGCTTGCCTAGTATTGAGATAGGCGCCATCACGACTGGTGAGATTTTTGGGTCGTGAGTCATGAGAAGGTTTAGCAGAGTCTTGCGGATCGGTATGGAGACGTCTGTATTTATCTTCGAGAGGCTTCCAAACCCTTAGGAAAAATTTCAATTTCTTGTACTCTATCGTGCGAATTTGTTGATTCCGGAAACTAAATTTATGTTATTCTATTCTCTCACATATGGTGAGAACACGTACTACCGGATCGGACGGTCAGCCACCAGTTCCACCAGCTAGGACAGCTAAAGGTCAGGGTCGTGGTAGAGGCCTGGGCCGAGGTAGAGGTCGAGGTGTAGCTCGTACAGCAGTTGGAGCAGCACCTGTAGAACCACCAGTTGCTCCAGCTCAGGAGCAGATTCCAGATATAGCTGAGCCGACTGGACTAGCTCAGGCACCAACTGTGCCCATTGAGATTCCAAGGTTTTAGGAGACATTAGCCCAGATATTGACAGTTTGCACTGGCCTTGCTCGGGTGGTTTCGGCTTAGGCCACACCTGCCACTTCTCAGGCTGGGTGAGGTACTCATACCCCTATTTCCCGTACACCAGATCAGGTGGTACATGGCCTTTAGATACCGGGGGCACTACCAGCCCGGCACCTGTTCAGGCCCCCGGTAGTCCTTGTTAGGGCGGATGATGACCAGATGAGATTTGAGAGATTTGGGAGGCTTTGACCGCCATCATTTAGCAGTGTTGAGTCAGAAGATGCTCAGGGTTTTCTGGATAAGTGCTAGCGGATGCTTCGGACAGCGGGTATTCTTGAGACTAGTGGGGTCTCGTTCACTACTTTTTAGTTTTCTGGGGCTGCCTTTAGATGGTGGGAGGCTTATGAGAGGCGCAGGCCGGTCGGTGCAGCACCACTTACGTGACAGGAATTCTCCGTTCTCTTTTTGGAGAAGTTTGTGCCGCAGTCTCGCAGAGAGGAGCGGCGCAGACAGTTTGAGCAGTTACATCAGGATGGTATGTCTGTGACGCAATACGAGATGATATTTTCTGAGTTGGATCGTCACGCAATTTGGTTGGTTCCCACTGATAGGTAGAGGATTAGGAGGTTCATTGATGGCCTCACATATCACCTACGGTTACTTATGACTCGGGATAGAGTATTTGGTGCTACTTTTAATGAGGTAGTTGACATTGCTCGGTAGATAGAGATTGTCCGTAGCCAAGAGCGTGGAGAGAGGAAGGCTAAGAGGCCTCGTAGTCTAGGTGATTTCAACGGTGTTCCTTTCGGGGGTCAGTTTTATCACGGTAGGGGTCGACATATAGACACGCTTAAACGGGTCGTCCAGTTCACTGTGGTGCATCATCCAGCCAGTGTTCATATAGTTCTCATCAGGGTCAGTCATTTTCCAGCGCCCTGCCATCCCAAAGTTCGTCCCATGCTCCTGCAGTTCAGGGTTCATTTTCACCAGGTGCTTATAGCAGTTATTCTATTTCTCCGGGCCCGATTTAGTCAGCACCACCACCAGTACCGGGGAGCTGCTTTGAGTGCGCGAAATTTGGGCATATGTGCATACAATGTTCTCATCAATCGGAAGGTCTAGTGCAGCAGAGAAGTCAAACTACGACTTCAGTACTAGTTACTTCACCACCCGCCCATCCAACTCGGGGTGGGGGTCAGCCAACTAGGGGTCGCCCAAGAGCAGGAGGCCGATCAGGTGACGATCATGCCTGATTCTATGTTTTTCCTGCCATGCTAGATGACATTGCCTCAGATGCAGTGATCACATGTATTGTTTCAATGTGCCACAGGGAAGCTTTTATATTATTTAACCCTGGTTCTACATATTTGTATGTGTCGTCGTACTTTACTCATTATCTGGATATGCCCTGTGAGTCCTTAGTTTCACATGTTCATGTATCTATCCCGGTGGACGATACTATTATTGAGGATTGTGTACATCGGTCATGTGTGGTAACTATTGAGCGACTGGAGACTAAAGTTGATCTCTTATTTCTTAGTATGGTTAATTTCGACGTAATCCTGGGTATGGATTGGTTGTCTCTATGTCATGTTATTCTGGACTGTCGTGCAAAAATTGTGACGTTGGCAATGCTGGGGTTGCCGAGGGCCGAATGGAAAGGTTCTCTAGATTATGTTCCCAGCAGGGTAATTTCTTATTTGAAAGCCCAACGTATGGTTGGGAATGGGTGTTTGTCATATTTGGCCTTTGTGAGAGATGTGGATGCAGATACTGCTACTATTGATTCAGTACCGGTAGTGAGAGACTTTCCAGATATATTTCCTGCAGACCTTCCGGGTATGCCGCCCGACAGGGATATTGATTTCGGTACTGACTTGGTGTTGGGCACTCATCCCATTTCTATTCCTCTGTATCGTATGGTACCAGATAAGTTAAAAGAATTGAAAGAGCAACTTCAGGAGCTTCTTAATAAGGGGTTTATTAGGACTAGTGTGTCGTCTTGGGGTGCACCGGTTCTGTTTGTGAAAAAGAAAGATGGTACTATGCGAATGTGTATCGATTACAGGTAGTTGAACAAAGTTACAATCAAGAATAAGTATCCTTTGCCGCATATTGATGATTTATTTGACCAACTTCAGGGAGCGAGAATATTCTCCAAAATTGATTTGAGATCTAGGTATCACTAGTTGAAAATTCGGGATTCGGATATTCTAAAAATGGCATTCAGGACTCGTTATGGTCACTATGAATTTCTTATGATGTCACTAGTGATGTCACTATGGTCACTATGAATAGCGTATTCCAATTGTATCTTGACTCATTTGTCATGGTATTTATTGATGATATCCTAGTGTACTCACGTAGGCAGGAGGAGCATGCACAACACTTGGGTATTGTATTAAAGAGGCTAAGAGAGGAGAAACTATATGCCAAATTCTCTAAGTGTGAGTTCTGGCTTAGTTCGGTGGCATTCTTAGGATAAATAGTGTCCAGTGAAGGGATTAAGGTAGATCCGAAGAAAATAGAAGCAGTTCAGAGTTGGCCCAGTCCATCATCAGTTACTGAGATTCGGAGTTTTCTCGGCTTGGCCGGTTATTATCGTCACTTCGTGGAGGGTTTCTCGTCTATTGCATCGCCTATGACTAAATTGACCCAGAAAGGTGCTCCGTTCAAGTGGTCGGATGAATTTGAAAAGAGATTTCAGAAGCGCAAGACAGCTTTGACTATAGCTCTAGTACTAGTCATGCCTATAGGTTCAAGGTCTTATACTGTGTATTGTGACGCGCCGCGTATTGGTCTGAGCGCAGTGCTTATGCAAGACGGTAGGGTGATTGCCTATGCGTCTAGACAGTTAAAGGTACATGAGAAGAATTATTCAGTCCACGACCTTGAGTTAGCAGCTATTATTCATGCCTTGAAAATTTGGCGGCATTACTTGTACGGTGTCCATTGTGAGGTTTATACCGATCACCGGAGTCTGCAACATCTGTTTAAACAGAAGGATCTTAATTTGCGTTAGCGAAGGTGGTTAGAGTTGCTTAAGCATTATGATATCACCATTCTCTATCATCCCGGAAAGGCCAATGTGGTGGCCGATGCCTTGATTCGTAAGACGAAGAGTTTGGGTAGCTTAGCATACTTACATGTAGCAGAGAGGCCTTTAGCCTTGGATGTTTAGGCCTTGGACAACCAGTTTGTTAGAGTGGATGTTTCCGAGCCGAATCGAGTTCTGGCTTGTGTGGTTTCTCGGTCTTCTTTATATGATCGCATCAGAGAGTGCCAGTATGATGATCCCCATCTGCTTGTCCTTAAAGACACATTTCACCACAGTGATGCTAAGGAAGTCACTATTGGGGATGACGGTGTATTACAAATGCAGGGCAGGCTATGTGTGCCTAATGTAGATGGTTTGTGTGAGTTGATTCTCCAGGAAGCTCATAGTTCACGGTACTCCATCCATCCAGGTGCCGCGTAGATGCATCAGGATTTGAGGCAGCATTATTGGTGGAGGCGAACGAAAAAAGATATAGTTGGGTTTGTAGCTCGGCGTTTAAATTATCAACAGGTGAAATACGAGCATCAGAGACCGGGAGGATTGCTTCAGAGACTTGAAATTCAGAAGTTGAAATGGGAGCATATTACCATGGATTTCATAGTTGGACTTCTACGGACTTTGAGGAAGTTTGATGTTGTTTGGGTGATTGTGGAATGATTGACTAAGTCCGCGCATTTTATTCCAGTGGGTACTACTTAATCTTTGGAACAATTGGCTGAAATTTATATCCACGAGATTGTTCGCCTACACGGTGTGCCAGTGTCCATCATTTCCGATCGGGGCACGCAATTTACATCAGAGTTTTGGAGAGCAGTGCAGCGAGAATTAGGTACACAGGTTCAGTTAAGTACAACATTTCACCCTCAGACGGACGGACAGTCCGAGCGCACAATTCCTATATTGGAGGATATGCTACGTGCCTGTGTAATTGATTTTGGGGGTTCTTGGGATCCGTTTCTGCCACTCGCGGAGATTGCATACAATAACAGGTACTAATCTAGCATTCAGATGGATCCATATAAGGCTTTATATGGGAGATGGTGTCGGTCACCGGTGGATTGGTTTGAGCCCGGTGAGACTAGGCTATTGAGTATTGATTTGGTTCAAGATGCTTTGGAGAAGGTTAAATTGATTCAGGAGTATCTTCGCATGGCGCAGTCTAGATAGAAGAGTTATGCCGACCGCAAGGTCCGTGACGTTGCTTACATGGTTGGGGAAAAGGTTCTACTAAAGATTTCACCCATGAAGGGTGTGTTGAGGTTAAGGAAGAAGGGCAAGTTGAGCCCTCGGTATATTGGGCCTTTTGAGATATTTAAGAAAATTGGAGAGGTGGCTTATGAACTTGCCTTGCCACCTAGTCTATCAGGTGTTCATCCAGTATTCCATGTATCCATGCTCTGAAATTAGGTCGGGGATCCGTCTCATATTCTGGATTTCAGTACAGTGCAGTTGGAAGGCAATTTGACTTATGATGTGGAGTCGGTGGCTATTTTAGACCGGCCGATTCGAAAGCTGAGGTCAAAGAACATAGCATCAATAAAAATATAGTAGAGAGGCCAGCCAGTTAGAGAAGCTATTTGGGAGATTGAGAAGGAGATGCAGAGAAAATATCCACACCTATTTGAGACTCCAGGTATGATTCTAAACCTGTTCGAGTACGAATGTTTGTTTAAGAGGGGGAGAATGTAACGACCCAGATGGTCATTTTGAGTATTATAACCTAGTTTCTCCATTTACTACTCAAGTAATGATTTACAGTTGTTTTATGACTTACCGTGTTAGTTGGTTCAGGTCCGGAAGGATTTCGGAGTGAAATGAGACACTTGGTCTCATAATTGAAAACAAAAGTTGGAAAAGTTGACCAAATATGGACTTATGTGTAAACGACCTCAGAAGTTAATTCTGATGATTCCACTAGCTCCGTATGGTGATTTTGGACTTAGGAGCACGTCCGAAAAATATTTTGGAGGTCCGTAGTGGAATTAGGCTTGAAATGGCGAAAGTCGAATTCTTGGGAAGTTTGACCTGGGGTTTGAATTTTTTATATCGAGGTCAAAATCTAATTCTGAAAATTTTATATGTCCGTTATGTCATTTATGACTTGTGTACAAAATTTAAAGTCAATCGGACTTGATTTGATAGGTTCCGGCGTCGTTTGTGGAAACTTAAAATATCAAAGTTCATTAGGCTTTAATTGGGGTATGATTCATGGATTTAGCATTGTTTGAGACAATTTGAGGGTTCGACTAAGTTCGTATGGTGTTTTAGGACTTGTTTGTATGTTTGGTTAAGGTCCCGGGAGCCTCGGGTGAGTTTCTGAGGATTAACGGATTGAATTCGGACTTAGAAGAAAATCTGAAGGTTTCTCCCATCTGATGTAATCGCACCTGTGGAATTTCTATCGCATGTGCGAACTCGCAGAAGCGAGCCTTCCATCGCAGATGCGTCCAGGCGTGGCTGGGGCTTCGATCGCGTAAGAGGCCTCGCACCTGCAGGAGTTTGATCGCAGAAGCGCAATGGCGCTTGGTGAAGCAGTTTCGTAGAAGCGTGTCCACATATGCGCACAAAATCCCGCAGAAATGGAAACCCCTGGGAAGTGCAGAAACAAAGGGGTTCCGAAATATTTACCATTTTTGGGCATTTCATGCTCGGGCTGGGCGATTTTGAGCGAGGTTTTCACGGGAAATATTGAGGTAAGTCACTTGTGATCATTTCTACTTCATAATATTGAATTATCATCGAACAATCCAACTAGATTACATGTTTTTGAGGTGTAAATCGGGGATTTGAACTTAGGCATTTGAAAATAAGATTTGAAGATTTGGAGGTCGAGTTGAGGTCGTATTTTGGTAAAATTGGTATGGTTAGAATCGTGATTTAATGGGCTTTCGAATTTTGTAACTTTTGTCGGGTTCTGATACGTGGGGCCTACGGGCGATTTTTCTGCAAAATTTTAGATTTTGATGGAAAATTAATATTTTCTTATGGAATTAATACCAATAAATTTTATTGACTGAATCGAATTATTTGTTGTTAGATTCGAGGCGTTTGGAGGCCAATTCACGAGGCAAAGACATTGCAGAATAAAGAATTGCACGGTTTGAGGTAAGTAACAATTCTAAATTTGGTCTTGAGGGTATGAAACCCCGGATTATATATTATGTGATATTTTTTGAGGTGACGCACATTCTAGGTGACGGGCGTGTGGGTGTGAACCATAAGAATTATGACTTGGTCAATTCCATGGAATTATGTAGTTGAAAAATTTGTTGATATCCATACATTATTTCTCGTACTAGAGAAATTGATCTATGAATCATGTTTAAATCATATGTTTACACCGTTGGAACCCACAGAGGTCGTGTACTTGTGAAATTATTTGCTAAATTGCTATTTTGCACTCAGTCACAGATCTATTTGCACATTCTTACCTCAATCTCTCTTATTCATTATTGATGCATCATATCATTGTTGTTGGGCTGCATATCATGATTTCTGAGAGCCCGAGAGACTGGAGAGGTTGATGATTGAGTGAGGCCGAGGTCCTAATTCTGAAGATATTTATGGTTCGGGCTGCACGTCGCAGCATGTTTCATTGATTTATGCCATGATTGGCTTGATATAGTGATTGGGCTGAAGGAGCCCCTCCGGAGTCTGTACACACCCCAGTGAGCGCAGGTACCTACTGAGTGCAAGTGCCGAGTGCCGAGTGTCGAATGATGAGTGACTGTGAGGAATGAACGACCATGTGGAAAGAGTGACTATGAGGAAAGAGTGACTGTGATGTTTGAGTGAATGGGAGGACTGAGTGACTGTTACTTTGAGAGGATGCATTGATTTCATTATTTGCTGCATTTCAGCTGTCATATATCACTATTTTGAAAATCTTGGAAAAAATATTATTTTCTGCTTTGGTCAAACTTAAATGTTGAATCCTTGCGATCTTAAATGTTGAACTTGAGAGCATGCCTACCATTTTATATTAGAATGTACTGTATTTGGACTTAGCTGAGAAGCTCGTCACTACTTTCAGTTCTTTATTCATTATTGTTACTTACTGAGTTTGTTGTACTCGTACTACACCCAGCACTTCGTGTGTAGATCCAGGTGATCCCGGATACAGTGGGTGTTGATTCTTTCACACGGTCGATTTTCCGAAGATTCAGAGGTAGCTGTCATGTTTCACAGACTTTGTCTCTCCTTCCCTATCCTTTTGTTTATTTTATTTGGTCTCAGAATATTATAGACCACGTTTTCCTGACTGTAATGTATAGATGCTCATGTACTAAGTAACACCGGATTTTGGGAATGTATTTTATGTCAATAATTTGTATGGTTTTCTATGAAATTCAAATATTATGTTTTCAAACTTAAGAGAGAATATAGCTTATTGAGGTTACCGGCTTGCCTAGTATTGAGATAGGCGCTATCACGACTGGTGATATTTTTGGGTCGTGAGTAATGAGCAGGTTTAGCAGAGTCTTGTGGAGATGTCTGTATTTATCTTCGAGAGGCTGCCGAACCCTTAGGAAAAATTTCAATTTCCTGTACTCTGTCATGAGAATTTGTTGATTCCGGAAACTAAATTTCTTTTATTCTATTCTCTCACATATGGTGAGAACACTTACTACCGGAACGGACGGTCAGCCACCAGTGCCACCAGCTAGGACCGCTAAAGTCCAGGGCCGTGGTAGAGGCTAGGCCCGAGGTAGAGGTGTAGCTCGTACAGCAGTTGGAGCAGCACCTGTAGAACCACCAGTTGCTCCAACTCAGGAGCTGATTCCAAATATAGCTGAGCCGACAGGACCATCTCAGGCACCAACTATGCCCATTGAGATTCCAGGCTTTCAGGAGACATTGGCCCAGATATTGACAGTTTGCACTGTCCTTGCTCAGGTGGTTTCGGCTCAAGCCACACCTGCCACTTCTCAGGCCGGGTGAGGTACTCAAACCCCTGTTGGCCGTACACCAGATCAAGTGGTACAGGGACTTCAGATACCGGGGGCACTACCAGCCTAGCCGGCGGTAGCTGTTCGGGCCCCGGTAGTCCCTGTTAGGGCGGATGATGACCAGAGGAGAATTGAGAGATTTGGGACGCTTTGACCTCCATCATTTAGTGGTGTTGAGTCAGAAGATGCTTAGGGTTTTCTGGATAAGTGCTAGCGGATGCTTCGGACAGCGGGTATTCTGGAGAGTAGTGGGGTCTCGTTCACTAGTTTTTAGTTTTTTGAGGCTGCCTTCAGATGGTGGGAGGCTTATGAAAGGCGCAGGCCGGTTGGTGCAGCACCACTTACATGACAGGAATTCTCCGTTCTCTTTTTGGAGAAGTTTGTGCCGCATTCTCGCAGAGAGGAGGGGCGCAGACAGTTTGAGAAGTTACGTTTGGTTGTACTCGTACTACACCCTGCACTTCGTGTGCATATCCAGGTGATCCCGGATATAGTGGGTGTTGATTCTTTCACATAGTCAATTTTTCGGAGATTCAAAGGTAGCCGCCATGTATCATAGACTTTGTCTCTCCTTCCCTATCCTTTTATTTATTGTATTTGGTCTCAGATTATTATAGACCACATTTTCCTGATTGTAATGTATAGATTCTCATATACTCAGTGACACCGGATTTTTGAAATGTATTTTATGTCAGTAATTTGTGTGGTTTTTTATGAAATTCAAATATTATGTTTTCAAACTTAAGAGAAAATGTGGCTTATTGAGGTTGTCGGCTTGCCTAGTATTGAGATAGGCGCCATCACGACAGGTGAGATTTTTGGGTCGTGACACTCTGGATCGGAGGCGCACTAATAGGAGCTGATGGTGCACTCTAGGCTGGTTGCCTAGGATAAGATACATAAGGACCACAACTACCCGAAGCACTGTAGTATGCCTGATACGCCGACTAAAATGGCCTAAGAGGATGTCCTCTACCAAAAGTACACATGCCTCCAGATGAAGCACCACTGAAACCACCGGAATGACGAGGCCTCTTATCAGACACCGACCCAATCTCCTAACCACGAACCATATCGATCCGTCTAGCAATATGTACGGCCCTCTGGAAAGAAATATCATCTCCTGTCTCATTGGCCATCTATAGCCTGATACTAAAAGTGAGTCCATCAATGAATCTCCTTACTCTCTCCCTCTTAATAGTGAGCAAGATGATGGCATGGCGAGCTAGGTCCACAAATCGAGTCTCATACTGGTTAACGGTCATGCTGCCCTGTAGAAGGCACTCAAACTGCATGCGATACTCCTCTCGCAGAGTGAAAGGAATGAATTCCTATAGAAATAGTTGTGAAAACTAGTCCCAACTAAGTGAAGGCGAACCAGCTGGTCTAGTCAACACATAATCTCTCTACTACCTCTTGGCAGAACCGGTCATCTAGAACACTGCAAAGTTGACCCCATTTGTCTCAAAAATGCCCATGTTGCGCAACACCTCGTGGCAATGATCCAAGTAATCCAGTGGGCCCTCAGATGGCGCACCACTGAAATGAATAGCAAAGATCTTGGTTGTAACGATCCAAAATCCCACCACATGCGTCGTGATGGCACTTAGTCTCTAAGACTAAGTAAGCCGATTATAACTACAATTCAAGCCTTTTGTTTATTCAATGGAGGTGTCAACACTAACAGCGGAAATATTCAACAAACAACCTCCCAAGACTGGTAATATTGAGTCACGAACTCTAACTGAATACATGAAATTATCACGAGGGTCGAATATACAATATTGTTCGAATAAGAAATTAACAGTACAATAAAATGAAAAGACTACAAGGGACTACGATGACCAAGCAGTCCTACCTTGAATCCTTGCGATCATACTCTAGTCTCTGTCTAAATCCGATATCTTCAATACCTGACTCTGCACAAAAATGTGCAGAAGTGTAGTATGAGTACACGACGGTCGGTACCCAGTATGTATCAAGACTAACCTCAATAGAGTAGTGATGAGGTACAGTCAAGACACTGACTAGTCAAATAACCTGTGCAATAAAGCATACAAAAATAATAAAAAAAATAAATAGCAGTGATAGCAACACTAATCAACTAGTGATTTAAATGACAAGGCAACAGGAACACCATAAATATTGCTCAAACGAATAATAAACACAGGTACACCCAATTAATCAAGTTCTTCGAAATATACATCTTTTATCCATAAGTTTTTCAATAAAAGTCTCTAGAATATAATCCTTTCCAATAAATATATTTCAAATATACTTCCTCCAAATAAATATCTTTCCATTAGAATTCTTTCAAATAAATATCTTTCGAATATAATTCTTTCAAGTAAATATCTTTCAAATATAATTCTTTCGAGTAAATATATTTCAAATAAATATCTTTCAAATATAATTCTTTCAAGTAAATATCTTTCAAATATAATTCTTTCAAGTAAATATCTTTCAAATATAATTCTTTCAAATAAAAGTCACAATGTGACACCTCATTTAACTTCCCTGGTGTGAGAGATATATTCAACATATCACATCAAATGGCACGGCAATACCTTCGTGCACTTGTCTCATTCTCACCCAATATGTATATATATGTAGACCAAATAAATTAGTACGGCAACACACTTTATGCATTTATCTCTTTCTCACCATGCATACATATAACAATACCAACTAGGTAGGAGAAAAGTCAATAACAATAAAAGAAATAAAGTGGGAGGCACACAGTAAGTAACAACGACTACAAGTCACATAGAAAATATAGGTGTACAATAACATCTCAAGACAAAGGCATGAATGTATACACAACAAAACGATATCACAATATAATGTATGTCTCTCGTCCTCGCCTGCACGAAAATACCCTTCGCGACATGAGTATATGATAATATAAAAATGATGGCACGACATCACCCTTCGTTCTTTTGCTCTCATCCTCACCTAATAATATAAATAAAATGGAACGACATCACCCTTCGTGATTTTACACTCTCAATGGCACGACATCACCCTTCGTGCTTTTCACTCTCAAATGGCACGGCATCACCCTTCGTGCTTTTCACTCTCAAATGGCACGGCATCACCCTTCGTGTTTTACATTCTTCCTTACCAAGAACATGTATATCATTAACAAGCAAGGTAGGAAGCATAAATAACATCAAGGAGAGTGTTTAAACCAAAACGCAATACAACAATTCATATCACAATTTGCCACTAACCACAACCAAATTTCAAATATGTAGAAAAATCAATCAATTTCTCAACAAATAGCCCAAGGCTACACACAACGTATATAAAACCTCAAAACAATCAACAGAGGTGAAAAATACTCAGTATAGGGAAACGCCTTCATTAATCCAAATTTTTGATAATTATATTAACTCCTCAATTTAAACTTATTTAATAAATATTTGCAGATAAGGATTCCATCATGAATTTAATTCCAAGAAAAATATCAAATAAACAAACACACGGAATTCACATAAAATTCAAGTGACAATAACACCAAATTATTATATAAAATACAAACTCGACAAATAAGGAATGAGCCGTGATAATTCAAGGACTTACTAAATGCCAACAATTATCCAATTTAATACATAATAATGTCTAAAACTTTAAACCAATAAAATTTTCACAAATAAGCCCGAGTACGTACTCGTCACCTCATGTACACGGCTTTTCACATTTCACAAATGGCACATAAGACTCGATGCCTAAGGGATAATTCTCCCACTCAAGGTTAGACAAGATACTTACCTTTTTGAAGTTATGCCGATAATCTAAAATCGCCTTCTTGCACAAATTGACCTTTAGACCGCTCCAATCTATCCAAATTAATTGTATAACTTTATTAAAATTCATCGAAAATAATTCTAGATAATAAAACTTTGACTTAAAAATTTAGTCTAAAAAAGTCAATAAAAGTCAACGTGGGGCCCGCCTCCCAGAAACCGACCGAATATTTACAAAATCTGAATGCCCATTCTAATACGAGTTCAACCATACCAATTTTACCGAAGTCCAATAACAAATCGTCCTCTAAATCTTGAATTTTCGTTTTTGGAAGATTTTGCCAAAATCTTGATTTTTTCCATTTAAATCCGAAATAAATGATGAATATAACCAGATATTCATGAAATATAATCACTTTAGGATATAGAACACATACACCAACCAATCTTGTGAAAACTCCCTCTAGAATCGCCCAAATTAGAGCTCCAAAAATACCAATCGAAAATCGTAGAAAATGGGGCGAAATCCCATTTATAGAACTTAAGTTCTATTTGCCCAGGTTTTTAACCTATGCGATCGCGTACATTGCTTCGCGATCGCAAAGCACATTTTTAGGTTGCCCGGGTTTTGCTCTATGCAAACGCGATAGTTCTCTCGCGAATGCGAAGCACAATTTCTTAGCCTTCCTCATTCGTGGACTACCTTGTGTGATCGCGTAGTACAAATTTTTGTGCTTCAGCTTCTGCATCATTCCTTCTTTGCGAACGCGGCTTGATCCTTGCGTTCGCGGTGACTTAGTCGCTGCAACTGTGCGATTTGCGAACCTCACCATGCGATCTCATAGTACAATTTCATCTGTGACCATTAAGCATTCGTGATCGCGGACACAGTCACGCGATCGCATAGAAGGAAACCAGTAGCAGCAGGTTCATGGTTCTGAAATGCGCCGATCATGATCCGAATTATACCCGAGCCCTCGGGGTTCCAAACCATTTATACACACTAGTCCAAAAAACTTAATAAGAACTCGCTCGCACAATCAAAATACCAAAATAACACCTAGAACTACGAATTAGATACCAAATCGAAATTCGACCTCATTATCAAAAATTCCACTTTGAGTCGAACTTTCCAAAATCTTATATTTTCCAACTTTCGCCAAAAATGCATCGAATTTCCCTATGGACTTTCAAATCCAAATTCGGACACACGCCCAAGTCCAAAATTACCATACGAAGCTATTGACATTATCAAAGTTCCATTCCAGGGTCGTTTGCCTAAAATATAGGGGAGCCATCTTCTCCGGAGTGTGAGTAGAGAGAGTCCGTGCTCCTCCCCCAACCCGAGAGACGACTAGTGCCACAAGAAATGCACCGGTCTAGGCCACACTCTCCATAAGGCCCATCCAACAGACTAGAGTGTCCTGAAGCATTGAGTGGCTATGAATCCCTCCCGGACCTGAGCTAGTCTGACGGGTACGGTCTGAGCTGGAATCTCCTCCCCATAATCAATCTGAGGCTCCACTACGGGTGTTGTTTCTCGAGCTCTAGGCTGAGCTCAGCCTCAAGCTCGACCCCTGCCTCGGCCTCGGCCTCTGCCCCTGGTAGTAGATGCAACAGGGGGCTCCAGCTCCTGCCCGACTATAGATGTTGTGCGTATTCTAACTATCTGCGAGAGAGGAAGAATGGAATGATGCAAACATCAATCATATAAATAAAAGGCACAATAAGGAAAGAAGGAAGTGAAATTTTTCCTAATACTCCATAACCTCTAGAAGATAAGTACAGACGTTTCTGTACTGATCCTCCAGACTCCACTAAGCTTTCTCATGACTCGTGAGGCAACCTAGTGCTTTGATACCAACATGTCACGACCCGGAATTGCTACCCTCGGGACCATGATGGCGCCTAATATTTCACTTGCTAGGAAAGACAACGTTAGATATAATTATTAACCATTTTTAACAATCCAAATCAATTTACCACAATAAAACTGAATGGTCTGAAATAAGGTGATAAACTAATAAATGACGAAATCCAAATACAATAACAAATCTGGTGTCACGAATACACGAGCGTCTACAAATAGTCTGAATAAATGCATAATTGTCTGAATCGAAATAAACAGCTAAGATGATATAGGAGGGGACTTCAGGGCTACGAGTGTCGTGCAGCTATACCTCAAGTCTCCTCTTGACAATTAAGGTGTGCAAGTAAAAAAGTTAATTAAATGGAAGGAACGAACAATTCATTACAAGAATAATTAAATGAAAAATACAAAATTACGGCATAGAAAGCAATTAAAGCATGTAACAATTAAGGTATGGAATGAGATAATTCATGAAATATGAGAAAACATGGAAACAAATATTTTGGCGGCGTATATACACTCGTCACCTCGCATATACGCCATATTCTCAAATAATCCACATAACACATAGTTCACAAGTTCCTAATTACCTCAAGTCAAGGTTAGATCCAACACTTACCTCGCTCCGCAATCAAATCAAAGCTCAATCGGGGACTTTTCTCTAAAATTCACCTACAAACCAATCAAATTTAACCAAATACAGTTCAAACTATTCAAAATAAGCTTTAGAAACAACCCACGAGTGAAAAAGATTCAATCTTTAATGATTTTGAAAAAAGTCAACAAACGTCAACCCCAAACCCGCTAGGTCAAAACCCGAGATTCAGACCAAAACCCAATTACCCATTCACCTCCAAGCCCGATTTTGTGATTAGTTTCAAAATCCGACCTCAATTTGAGGTCTAAATCTCGATTTCTCAAAATTTCCAATTTCTACCATGAAAAAGCATAAATTAAAGGTTAGAAATCAATGGGTGATGATGGAAATGGAAGAAAACGAGGTAAGATCTACTAACCTATGAAGTTGAGATGAAGTTTCTCTTCAAAATCGCTTCTAGGCCGAGGTCAAACATGGAAATGGTGAAAAATGGGATAAATCCCGACTTTTGGAAGTTTTAAATCACTAGTGCCAGGTCTTCTTTGCGTTCGCGAAGGACTTGACACGATCGCGAAGTATTGCCGCCCAACTGTTCTTCGCGTTCTTGATGTCCCTCCCCCCTGGCCTTCGCGTTTGCAACCCAAGGTTCGCGTTCGTGTAGAATACCCAATAGACCCCCTCCCAGACCCATTACCCATCGTGTTCGCGTGGTTTTGGTCACGTTCGCAAAGGGGAAATACCACCACTGATTCGCGTTTGCGACCTCTACCTCGCGTTCACGTAGGAGAAATCCTCCCCAGCCCAAGTTACCCTTCAAAACCGTAAGAGTGGCTTTGCGATCGCGAAGAACAAAGCACCAGACACTAGAAACCACCGAAAACCAGCAATCTCTTAAGTCTAAAATGGTCTGTAGCCTATCTGAAACTCACCTGAGCCCCTCGGGCTCCAAACCAAGCATGCACACAAGTTTAACAACATCATACGAACTCGCTCGCACAATTTTTTCAAACACCAAAATAACACCTAGAACCACGAATCGGACATCAAAATGTATGAAATTTTCAAAGAAACTTAAGAACCTTCAAATTTACAACTGGACGTCCGAATCACGTCAAATCAACTCCGTTTTGCATTGAATTTTGCAGATAAGTCATAAATAGTAAAATGGACCTATACCAAGTTCTGGAATCGAAATCTGAACCCGGTAGTAATAAAGTCAACCTACAATCAAACTTAGGAATTCTTTAAACCTTCAAATTACTAATTTTTAATAAATCATGTTAAATCAGGTTAGGGACTTTCAAATTTAATTTTGGGCATACGCCCAAATCCCAAATCACTACACGGACTCACCGGGACCGTCAAAATACTCATCCGGGACAATTTACACAAAACGTCAACTCAACTTATTTTTAAGGTAAAAATTCATATTCTCTACAATTTTTCACATAAATACTTTCTGGAACAAGACACGAACTGCGCACGCACATCGAGGAACACTAAACTGAGCTAATCGAGGTCTCAAAACACATATATAAAGAGTAAAACTCGAAATGACCTTTCGGGTCATCACAAAAAGTGTAGCATAAGTACAACTGACCCATGTACTCAGTAAGTGTCGAGCCTACACTCGAAGATGTAGTGACGAGGCTATGGAAAGTCTCTCGCAAATAACATGTACAAAATAATAGTAACAGAAAATAAAAATAGAAATAAAGCAGTAAACTCGTATGAACGAACCCGAAGGTCAACTACCAGAAGGCCCAAGAATAACATAATCTCATATCACAATATCGAGAATAAACTCTACACCCACAAACAACTACAATACATCAAATCCGTTGCGGCGTGCAACCCAATCCCAAGTCTCAACATAATATCTTTTACTGCGTACAACTCATTTCCAATATCAGATCATATCATTTCCTGTTTTGTTGCGGCGTGCAACCCAAACCTCTAATATTAATTCATTTAAGTAACGTTGTGGCGTGCACCCTGATCATTCGATATCAATTTATCAACCTAAACAACCCAATACCAGTATTTACTAAATATCAACACAAAAGAGAAATAAAACATGCAAAGCAATATGGAACTACCAATACAAACGGAGAATAGCCAATACTTTGTAATCCTCAAACATTGGCAAAACATTAATACCGAAATTGCTAATGGCTTGCGTAATCGAAATAGCATAATAGAGTGCATCAAGTAATATGAGGACAATAAAAGCAAGTAAGAACGTGTGACAATGAGAATATACAATTAAGGCAAGTAGGAACATGTAGCAGGTAAGCATATATTGAGTGATAAATGAAAAAATCAAAATAAGTAACAATTAAATAACAATACGCGGGTTTCCCCACCTAATTCACATAGAAAATAGTCCAACAAGTCATAATTCCCTCAAGTCAAGGTTAGCCACAATACTAACCTTTTTGCACAACCAACTCAACAATCAACCATGACTTTTCCTTTTGAACAAGCCTCTAAACTAACCAAATCTAGCCAAATATTGATCAAATAATTTAAAATAAGCTTTAGAAACTACCCACAAGTGAAAAAGATTCAATCTTTGATGAATTTGGAAATAGTCAACAAAAGTCAACACAGGGCCCGCTTGGTGAAAATCCATGATTCTGACCAAATTCTGATTACCCATTCACCCTCAAGTCTGATTATGTGATTTGTTTCGAAATCCAACCTCAATTTGAGGTTTAAATCTCAATTTTACAAAATCTCCAAATTCTACCCAAATTCCCAACTTTTACCATAGAAATCCTATATTTGATGTTAAAAACACGTGAAAAGTAATGGGGAATTGAAAGAAAGTGAATTAGAGTTGCTTACCAATGATTTTGGGAAGAAGATATTCTTGAAAAATTGCCTCTAATAGTGATGAACTGGGTAATTCTTGAAAAATCGCCTCTAAGTTGCCAGGGGTCACAAATGCAAGGTCACCCAGACCAGGCCCCTACTCGCAAATGCGAACTTTTGTTCGCAAAAGCGAGGCTCAAAAATGCAATCTTAACCTCGCAATTGCGTGATCTGCATCAGACACGAGATACAGGCACTGCATCAGCAGTACTCAAACTATCCAACCTCATCTATAACGCATCCAAAACTCACCCGAGCGCCTCGGGCTCCAAACTAAATATGAACACAAGTGTAATAACATCATATAAACATGCTCTTGCGATCAAAACACCAAAATAACATCTAAAATTACGAATCAAATATCAAAACGAATAAAATTCAAAAGAAAACTCTAGAACCTCTTAAATCACAACCAAACGTCAGAATCCTTTCAAACCAACTCTGAATGGTACCGAATTTGCAGACAAGTACAAATAACAAAACGGACCTATTCCAAGTCCCAAAACCAAAATCCAAATTCGATAACAATAAAGTCAACATATGATCAAGCGTAGAGAATTTTCAAACATTCAAATTGCTAAATTTCGGCAAAACAAGTTAAATCAACGTAGAGACCTCCGAATTAAATTTCGGGCATATGCCCAAGTCCAAAATTACCATACGAACCTACCTGAATCGTCAAAATACTAATTCGAGGTCGTTTACCCATAATGTTGACGTAGTCAACTCAAGTTATTTTTAAAACTAAAAAACATATTTTCTTCAAACTTTTACGTAAAAACTTTCCGAAAAATAACACGGACTACACACGCAATTCAAGAAACATCAAATGAAGCTAATAGAGGTCTCAGAAAATGAAAATAAGGTCTAGTACTCAAAATGACCTATCAGGTCGTCATATTCTCCACCTCCAAAAGAAACGTTTGTTCTCGAACGTACATAGAAAAGTACTTCGACTGGTAAAAATTTGGAGGTATCTACTCGACATATCGGATTCAGACTCCCACGTAGCTGCCACGCTCAGCTAACCTCTCCATTACACTTTCATAGAAGAAAAACTCTTAGATCTCAATTTTCGAACATGTCGGTCTAGAATAGCCACAGGCTCTTCCTCATAAGCTAAATGTTCATCAAGCTGAACAGTGCTGAAGTCCAAAACATGCGAGCTGCCCTCATGGTATTTCCGAAGCATGGAAACGAGGAATACCGGATGTACTCCTGCTAGGCTAGGAGGCAATGTAAGCCTTTAAGCAACCTCCCCAACTCTTTCCAAGATCTTAAATGGGCCAATAAACCTCGAGATCAACTTGTCATTGTTCCCAAATCGCATCACTCCCTTCGTAGGAGACACTCGGAGAAGAACCTTCTCACTCACAATGTAAGCTACATCTCGAACCTTCTGGTCTACATAACTCTTCTTCCTGGATTGAGCTATACGAAGTCGTTCCTGAATCACCTTTAACCTTCTCCATAGCATCACGGACCAAATCATTGCCAAACAACCTAGCCTCTCAGGGCTTAAACCAACCAATCGATGAACGACATCACCTCTCATATAAGGCCTCATATGACGCTCTCTAAATACTCGACCGATATCTGTTGTTGTAGGTGAACTCTGCTAAAGGTAAGAACTGGTCCCATGAACCTCCGAAATCCATAACACAAGCACGTAACATGTCCTCCAGGATCTAAATAGTGCGCTTTGACTGTCCATCTATTAGAGGATAAAACATTATGCTTAGCTCAACCCACGTGCCCAACTCACGGTGCATAACTCTCCAAAATTGCGATGTGAACTGCATGCCTCGGTCATAAATGATGAAAATGGGCATGTTGTGCAGACGGATAATCTCCTAAATGTAAATTTGAGCCAACCACTCTGAACAATAGGAAGTCGCCACCGGAATGAAGTGTGCGAGCTTAATCAATCGGTCCATAATAACTCAAACTGCATCATATTTCTTCAAGGTTCGAGGCAAGCCAACAACAAAATCCATAGTGATGTTCTTTCACTTCCACTCCGATATCTCCATTCTCTGAGTCACTCCACCCGGTTTCTGATGTTCATACTTTACCTATTGACAATTCAAACACCGAGATACATAATGCTGTATTTCTTCATTCTTCACCACCAATAGTGAAGTTTCAAGTCACGGTACATCTTCGTGACACCTGGATGAATGAAATAGCGCGAATTGTGAGCCTCCTTAAGTATCAACTCTCTCAACCTATCAACATTTGGAATAAAAATCTGGCCCTGAAGCCGCATAATACCATAATGACCAATCACAACCTCTGTAGCACTACCCTGCTGCACTGTATCCTTCAATACCAACGAATGAGGACCATCAAACCAGCGAGCCTTGATATGCTCCAACAACGAAGACTATACCACAACATAAGCAAGAACCCGGTTGGGCTCCGAAACATCCAATCTCACAAACTGTTTGGCTAAAGCCTGAATATCCATGGCTAGTGGCCTCTCTGCCATCGGTAAATATGCCAAACTACCCATGCTCTCTGCCTTCCTACTCAATGCATCGATCACTATATTGGCCTTCCCCGGATGATATAATATGGTGATATAATAGTCTTTCAACAACTCTAACCATCTCCGTTGTCGCAAATTGATGCCTTTCTACTTGAACAAGTGTTGGAGACTTTGATGGTCAGTATAGACCTCATATGGAACGTTGTACAGATAGTGCCTCCAAATCTTCAGCGCGTAAACAATGGCTGCCAACTCTAAGTCATGAACAGTGTAATTCTTCTCATGAAACTTCAATTGTCGAGATGCGTAGGCAATCACCCTACCATCTTGCATTAATATCGCGCCAAGCCTAATATGCAATGCATCATAATACATGCTGTAAGATCTCCAATTTGTAGGCAACACCAACACCGGAGCTGTAGGTAATGCAGTCTTGACCTTCTTAAAGCTCAACTCACACTCATCGGATCATTTGAAAAGAGCACCCTTATGGGTCAACTTGGTCAATGGGGCTGAGATAGATAAAAACCCCTCCACGAACCGGCAATAATAACCGGCCAAACCTAAGAAGCTTCGAATCTCTATCGCTAAAGTCGGTGTAGGCCAGTTCTGAACTGCCTCAATCTTCTTAGGATCCACTTTAATGCCCTCTGAAGATACTACATGGCCCAAAAGGAGAACTGAGTCCAAGAACTCACACTTAGAAAATCTGGCATATAACTAATGATCTCTCAAAGTCTGAAGTACGATCCGTAAATGTTGCTCATGCTCCTCTCGGTTGAGGGATTAAACTAAAATATCATCAATGAAGACAATTATAAAAGAATCCAAATAGGGCTTGAACACCCAGTTCATCAAATCCATAAATGATGTTGGGGCATTAATCAAGCCAAATGACATCACTTAGAACTCAAAATGACCATACGGAGTCCGAAAAGCTGTCTTAGGGACATCCTATGCCCTAACCTTCAATTGATGGTGGCCAGATCTTAAGTCAATCTTGGAAAATACCTTGGCACCCTAAAGTTGATCAAATAAGTCATCAATTCTCAACAAAGGATACTTGGTCTTGATAATGACCTTGTTCGACTACCGATAATCTATACACATCCTCATTATTCCATCATCTTCTTCATAAACAATACAAGTGCACCCCAAGGCGAGACACTTGGTCTAATGAATCCCTTATCAAGTAAATCCTGCAACTGCACCTTCAATTCGTTCAACTCAACTAGGGCCATATGGTATGCTGTGGTAGAAATGGGATGAGTGCCCAGAACCAAATCAATGCAGAAGTCGATATCTCTGTGGAGTGGCATCCCCAGAAAATCTATAGGAAATACCTCTAGAAACTCGCGCACAATCGATACTGAATCAATGGAAGGAACCTCCGCACAAGGATCGTGGATATAGGACAAATATGCCAAACACCTCTTCTCGACCATATGTCGATCCTTCACATAAGAAATAACCCTGCTATGATAATGGCCAAAAGTCCCTCTCCACTCTAATCGAGGCAACCCCGACATGGATAATGTCACAGTCTTAGTGTAACAGTCCAAAATATCATGATAAGATGATAGCCAATCAATTCCCAGGATGACATCAAAGTCCACCATATCAATAAGTAGAAGGTCTACCCTAGTCTCATAGCTCCAGATAGAAACCACACACGAGCGATAAACACGATCTATCACAATAGAATCTCCCACAGTCATGGACACATAGATAGGAGCACTCAAAGAATCACGAGGCATAACCAGATATGAAGCAGAATAGGATCACACATATGATTACGTAGAGCCTGGATCAAATAAAACTGATTCATCTGTATGAAAAAATAGAATAATACCTGTGATGACGACATCAGATAACTCTACCTCAGGTCTAGCTATAAATGCATAAAAATGGAGCTAAGCCCCACCACTCTGATCTCCGCCTCTCGAACGGCCTCTAACTGGTTGGCCTCTACCTCTAACGGCCTAACCACCTTCTCTAGCTGCCTCACCTCCGCCTCTAGTTGGTTGTGTGGGCGGTGGAGCAACTAGTACCGAAATCATGGAATGAGTACCCTGCTGAGGTCTGTTGCTCATCACCCTAAGGTAGTACCTCCTAATGTGACCTTGACCTGCATCATCGCACTCAAAGCAACCCCGCGGCTGGCCTAACTATTGAGTCTGAGATGATCCCTAATGACCTGAACGACCACTGTAGTAACTCTGTAGTTGTGGTACACTAATAGGAGCTGAAGGTTTACTGAATGATAGCTGCTCAGGACGGGACCCAAAAGATCCATGACTGCCCGAACCACCGTGTGCTATCTGAAGCGCTGACTGAACTGGCCTTTGAGGATGGCCTCTACCAAATGAACCTTTTCCTCCAAATGAGGCACAACTGAAACCCCCAAAATGACAAGGCCTCTTCTCAAATACCGCCTATCTACCCTTACCATGAATCATCTCGATCCATCTAGAAATTTCTACAGACCGCTAGAAAGAAATAGCAACCCCCTCCCCCCCCCCCCGGTCTCTTAGTCTATCTGTAGCCTGATACCAAAAGTAAGACCATCAATGAATCTCCCCACCCTCTCTCTGTTAGTAGGAATCAAGATTGCTGCATGATGGATAGGTCCACAAATCTAGTCTCGTACTAGGTAACAGTCATGCTACCCTGCTGGAGGCACTCAAACTGCTTGCGGTACTCCTCTCTCAGAGTAAAAGGAATTAAATTCTCCAACAATTGCTATGAAAACTGATCCCAAGTGAGTGGAGGTGAACCTGCTGGTTTGGCACGAACATAATCCTTCACCATCTAATGGTAGAGCTGGTCATCTGAAACACTACGAAGTCGACTCCATTGGACTCCACAATACCCATGTTGCGCGGTACCTCGTGGCAACAGTCCAAGGAATCATATGGTCCTCAGAAGGTGTACCACAAAAATAAATAGGAAAGAGCTTTGTGAACTTATCCAACCTCATTAATCCCTCAGAATACATCACGGGACTCTCCCCGGACAGTGTAGCAATAACTATTTAAACTACTCCAACTGCTGGAACCGCCGAAGTCTGGTACAGGAGAGCCATCTGCTCTGGAGTATGAGTGGCCGGAGTCTGAGCTCCTCCCCCATCCTGAGAGACAGCTGGTGCCATAGGAAATACTTCGACCTGGGCCGCACTCACCATAACGCCCACTAAGCGGACTCGGGCATCCTGAAATACGTAAGTAGCAATAAATCCCTTCGGGACCTGAGCGGGTCCCACTGGTGCGGTCTGAATAGGGCTCTCCTTCTCAAGCTTGATCTGAGGCTCCACAACGGGTGCAGCTACACGTGCTCTATGCTAAGCTCTGTCTCTGCCTCAGACCCTACCTTAGCCCCGACTATTACCACAGGTATTGACTGCAATAGGGGGCTCTAGCTCCTGTCCGGTTGTAGATGTTGTGTGTGTTCTCACCATTTGTGATAGAACAAGAATAGAATGATTCAAACTTCAGTAATAGAATAAAGTCACACGACGGAGAAAGAAAGAAGTGATATTTTTCTAAAGATCTGTAGCATCTAAGATAAGTACATGCGTCTACTAAGCTTGCTCATGACTCATGAGACCTAGGTAACCTAGTGCTCAAATGCCAACTTTTCACGACACGAAATCCCAAGATCGAGGCTGTGATGGTGCCTAACATTTCACTTGCTAAGCAAGCCAACGTTAGCTAATTATTTAACCAGTTAAACAATTTCAAACAGAACATTAATAATACAAAGCTGTAATAGTTTGAAATAGATGTGATAACTACGACACAACGTAGTCTAAAAATATACCAGAAATCTGGAGTCACGAATACATGAGCATACTAGAATTCTAGAGATAAAGTCTGAACGAATTACATCTATTCGAAATAAGAAAAATAGTAATGATAGGGTAGAAGGGGACTTCAGGGACTGCAAACGCTAGTAGTTCTACCTCAGGTCTCCGAAAGTAGTTGAATCCGAGCAGTCTCTGCTATGCGCCACTGGAATCAACACCGGTATCTACATAAGAAGTGCGTAAGTGTAGCATGAGTACAACCGACCCCATATATTCTATAAGTGTCGAGCCTAACCTCAACGAAGTAGTGACGAGGCTATGGCAAGTCACTCAAATAACATGTACGAAATAATAATTATAGAGAAAAGGAATAGAAATAAAGCAGTAAACTCATATGAACAGACCCGAAGGTCAACTACAAGAGGACCAAGAATAACATAATCTCATATTACAATACCGAGAATAAACTCTACAGCCACAAACAACTAAAACAAATCAAATTTGTTGTGGTGTGCAACCTGATCCCAAGTTTCAATATGATTTCTTTTACACCGTACAACTCATTTCCATTATCAAATCATATCATTTTCTATTTCGTTGCAGCATGCAACCCGATCCCGTAATATCAATTCATTTTAGTACCGTTGCGGCGCGCACTCTAATCCCCAATATCAATTTATCAACATAAACAATATAACACCACTATTTACGAAATATCAACACAAAAGAGAAATGAAACATGCGGAGAAATATGAAACTACCAATACAAACGGATAATAGCCAATACTTCATAATCCTCAAACCTTGGCAAAATATTAATATCGAAATAGCTAATTGCTCATGTAATCCAAATAGTATAATAGAGTGCATCAAGGAATATAAGGACAATAAAAGCAAGTAAGAATATGTGACAATGAGAATATACAATTAAGGCAAGTAAGAACATGTAGCAGGTACGCATATATTGAATGAGAAATGAACAAATCAAAACAAGTAACAATTAAATAAAAATTAGCAGGTAAAACAAAGATATCAAGTAATAATATGCAGCAATTAAAGCATTTAACAAGTGATGATATGGAATTCATGAAAACATGGAAGTAAATAGCCCAACCCTGCATGCTTAATCCCATAACGGCACATATACAATCGTCACCTTGAATATACACCATTTTCCCCACCTAATTCACATAACAAATAGTCCAATAAGTCCTAATTCCCTCAATTCAAGGTTAGACACAATACTTACCTTTTTGTGCAACCAACTCAACAATCTACCACGGCCTTTCCTTTCAAACAAGCCTCCAAATAAACCAAATCTAGCAAAATATTGATCAAACAATTCAAAATAAATTTAGAAACTACCCACGAGTGAAAAAGATTCAATCTGTAATGAATTTGAAAAAAGTCAACAAAGTCCACCCCCGACCCGCTTGGTCAAAAATCAAGATTTGAACCAAAATTCGATTAACCATTCACCCCCGATCTCGATTATGAAATTTTTTTGAAATCACACATCAATTTGAGGTCTAAATCACAATTTTATAAAATTTCCAAATTCGACCTAAATCCCCAATTTCGACCATGGAAATCCAACATTTGATATTAAAAACACATGAAAAGTAATGGGTAATTGAAAGAAAGTGTATTAGAGTTGCTTATCAATGATATTAGGAAGACGAAGTTCTTGAAAAATTAGTTCTAGAGTGGTTAGGGTTGAGAAATGGTGTAAAATGAGTTATGACCCGTTTTTTCCATTTTTTTACCAATCTGCAGGCATCGCAATTGCGACCATCGCAAATGTGAAACACATGTCGCAAATGTGCACTGTGTGTCAGAAGCCCAGAAGTCGCAATTGTGACAAATTGATCGCAAATGTGAAGGTGCCCCATCGCAAATGCGCCTGAAGCCTCGCAAGTGTGAAGCTGTCCTAAGTTGCCAGGGTCGCAAATGCGACCAAGATGATCGCAAAAACGGCCTCGTTGCCAGTTTGTAAAAGTCACCCAACCCAAGCCCCTGCTCATAAATGCGAACTATTTTTCGCAAAAGCGAGCCAAACCTCGCAATTGCGAGATCTGAATTAGACACCAGATACATGCACTGCATCTGCAGTCCTCAAACTATCCAACCTCATCTGTAACGCATCTGAAACTCACCCGAGCCTCTTGGACTCCAAACCAAACATGCACACAAGTGTAATAATATCATATAAACTTGCTCGCTCGATCAAAATACCAAAATAACATCTAGAACATCAAATCGGACATCAAAACATATAAAATTTAAAAGAAAACCCAAGAACCTCTTGAATCACAACCAAGCGTCTGAATCCTATCAAACCAACTCTGAAGGGCACCGAATTTTGAAGACAAGTTTTAAATAACAAAACGGGCCTATTTCAAGTCCCAAAACTAAAATATGAACCCGATTACTATAAAGTCAACCTACAGTCAAACCTAAAGAATTTCCAGACATTCAAATTGCTAACTTTCGTCAAAACAAGTCAAATCAACCTAGGGACCTCTAAATTGAATTCCGGACATACGCCCAAGTCTAAATCACTATACGAACCTATTGGAATTATCAAAATACTAATTCGGGATTGTTTACCCAAAATGTTGACCGTAGTCAACTCAAGTTATTTTTAAAGCCAAAAATCACATTTTCTTAAAATATTTACATAAAACCTTTCTGGAAAACAACACGGACTACGCATGCAAATCAAAAAATATCAAATGAAGCCAATAGATGTCTCGGAACTCTGAAATAAGAGATAGTACTCAAAACAACCTATCGGACATCATAATGACAAGCGTACAACTTTTAGCACTCTAATAAAATGAGAAAAATGGATTGAAAATTTTCAAGTGTTGGTAAACTATCACAAATAAATTCTATAATAACTAATATGAAATGAATATATAAACAACATACGTACACTAAGTATTCATATAAAGTTGAATGACCTTTTTACCTATCAATCAAACATTACTCCTATAACATTTTTATTCAATGAATCAAGTACTAGAACAACCGGAGGAAGAACCATTAGAATGAACCCAACTCCTAAACATTATTAACATTTACGTATTATTTTTTAACTTGTAATTTTTTAATAAATTTTATTTTAGAACGCAAATACATAATAATTTGAATATTATTTATGTTATTCTTAAAAGGTTTATTCTCATTAGAATGAGAGCATGCAACACGTGTATACTAAAACTAGTATATACTATATTAAAGGTACGAAAGCCCTTAGTGAAATATCATTCGCCTTTTTTACCCTTTAAAATGGAGTTTCATTCGCCAAAATTATAAATTTATTATTTTTCTAATATTTAGAATTCTAAAATCCTAGAATTTTAGTTATTAAATCTTTTCTTATTTGAACTGTGTGAGAAGTCCTAATATTTAGGTCTTTAAAAAAAAGCTAGAAAAGGCTTTGAATTGGGAAAAATTATTTTAAAATTTAAAAGTAACTATTTTTAGGGCGTTGATTTGAAGTAAGATAAATTTTTTTTTGGGGGTGGGGGTGGGGGGGGGGGGGGGGATTTCGACATTTTTGATTAGTTAAAAAAGAACTTTATTTCCTCACTTGGAAACGTTATTTGTTGTATTCTAGCACAAATATATGATAACTGAGTACTAATTTTTCATTGAATTGTAAGGCCTTAATCTTGATTTAAAAAAAATAAAAAAGAAAGAAAAGGGCTTTGAAAGTTTGAATTAGATATTACAATTATTTTTCAAAACTTTATTTTTCCTTATACTCTAGCATATATAAGTAGTTCCTTATAAGTTATAACCAGTCATGATAGCACTGACTTTGCATAGAAGATGTTATTTGATTTTAAGTAATGTTAGTATAAACAGTTTACAATAAAAATAGTTTTCCCAATTAAGTAAATTTATTAATAGCAATCAAAAAAACAAAATATTATTTATCCAATTAAGAATAAATGGAAATTAAACACAAATTTATATATGCATAACTTATCTGGCTATTATAAAACATTAACTTTCAACAAGTAATGTTATTGATTTTTTTCCTTTCTTAAGCGAATTCGATCTTAGATAAAATTATAACTATAATAAATTTAAAACTTTATTATTTGACGTTATTCAACGTTGGATCTAGAGGATTTTTTTCATTTATCGAGCTAGCTAAATTGAATAAACATTCCTCAATTCTCGAAATTTACACTTTTAATTTTTG
This sequence comes from Nicotiana tomentosiformis, assembly GCF_000390325.3. Classification (NCBI taxonomy): domain Eukaryota; kingdom Viridiplantae; phylum Streptophyta; class Magnoliopsida; order Solanales; family Solanaceae; genus Nicotiana; species Nicotiana tomentosiformis. The sequence goes on from NC_090819.1 coordinate 67,717,538, forward strand.
TTTTATAAATAATTTTTCAATTATAATTGTCATGACCCAAAATCCCAACCTGTCGTGATGGCACCTAACACACTTGCTAGGAAAGCCGGCAATGACATAACAACTAAACATTTGAATAAAACACGTATTAATAAGCTCGACAATGGAAAATCTAATAAACATCTTATAAAATTAACTGAAATGCTACTAAAAACACCTCAAAACCTGCTGTCAACGAGTACATGAGCAATACTAAATATCAACATAAATCGAAACTCTAGTGCAACTGTCTGAGTAATAGAATAGTACTGAAGAAAATAACAGGAAAGAGAGTGAAGGTTTGCGGACGTCATACCAGCTACCTCGAAGTCTCCAAGCAGCTAATAGCACGGGCCTAGCAGTCACCACATCCCGATGTATCTGGATCTGCACATGAAGTGCAAAGTATAGTATGAGTGCTACCAACCCCATGTACTCAATAAGTAACAGAACTAAGCTTGGGCTGAAAGCAGTGACGGGCTTAGAAGGATACAGTCAAACCAAATATAATGACAACACATATATGATAATGACAATGACAATAAATAACTCAGAGAAATTGCATAATCAGCTAGTTCAAAGTAACGAAATTTAGACATGCTTTCAAGTTCAATAATTGAATCCTAACACTGATAAGAATATGTCAAGTACAACTAGCATGAGTAATGGTACATCTCTATGCCTACATGTCATTATGCATGTCAAATGTATGACTTCACAGTGATATTTTCAGGTACTTACACTCTCAAAGTACACAATATGTCTGTCTCATATGCCTACTCATCACACACACAATAACTCAACACTGTACAGGTGACTGGCATCAATGCCCCTCACCAAAGCACGTGTATAAATCATTGTCCATTCGCTCACTGTTAGTATATCAGACTCTGGAGGGGCAGATCCTGCCCAAGCACTAATATAAAGCCTTTAAGGCCTGTTGCGGCGTGCAACCTGATACACAATAATAAATAAGCCAATAAGGCATGTTGCGGCGTGCAATCCGATCCACAATAATACTCACAACACGGCTCTCAGACTCACCTAAGTCATCAATCTCTTAATTCTCAAAGGATCACAAATCTGGTACCACTCAGTCCAAAAAATGATAATATGTGATGTAATAGTGAATGATAATAGAGACTGAGATATGATATGCAAATGAAGAATCATGACCGAGTGCATAATTGCAGTTAAAGCAGATAACTAAAAAAAGCAGAAATAGCCTCAGTGGGTCTCAATCAAATAACCATATAGCCTAAACATGATTTCTAACAAGAATCACAACTCAATTACTATAACATGTACGAATTACATGGATAAAAAAAGACTTTATATCAACACAATATAAGAATCCACCCGGATCATGGTTACCACGGTGCACGCCCACATGCCCGTTACCTAGCATGTGCGTCACCCCAATACAACACAAATAACATGTTTTCCATCGATAAATACCCTCAATCCTAAGCTTAGAAATGGTACTTACCTCAAAACGACACAAATCTAGTCATAAATAACTTAACATCAACAAATAATGCCATAGGAAACAACTTCAAACAATAAAGTTTTAATCTTTATCAAAAATTAAAAAGTCAACCCCGGGCTCGCACCTCAAATCCCGACAAATTCACAATTTTCAGAAACCCATTCGATTACGAATCCAACCATACCAAAATCATCCAATTCTGACCTCAAATCGACCTTCAAACCTTCATTTTTTATTTTTGAAAAGTTTCTACAAAATCCCCCATTACTTCACTTTAATTCACTAATTAGATGCTAAAAAGAAAGATAGAATCATGAATTAATAACTACTCCGAGTCAAAAATACTTTTTCCTATCCAAATCGTTAAAATGCACTCCAAAATCACCCAAAACCAAGTTGTACAACTCAAAATATGAAATAATACTCTAACCTTCGATTTGGGTGTTTAAATCTGCTACCCAGGTTCTCCTCTTTACGAACGCGGAAAATGCCTCGCGTTCACGAAGCACTAATATTACCGGCTGACGAAACCTCCTACGCAAATGTGATGCCCAAGTCGCGAACGTGATGCCTCACAGTGCTTTGACTACACGAACGCGTCTCCCTGTCAGCGAACACGAAGGCTTAAGGCCTGGAGCCCAAACGGGCCTCTTCATTCTACACGAACACGACACTACCCTCGCGATCACGATGCACAACCCCTCTTAACCTTTGCAAACGCGTCACCTTCTTCGCGAACGCGAAGAATAAAACCATCTGCCACCAAGGACACTACGCGAACGTGACCACCATGTCGCGATCACGATGAAGGACATACTAGATATCATATCAACAGTTCTATAAGACCAAAATGAAGTTGAACTTCATTGGAATCACACCTGAGGCCCCCGGGATCCGATCCAAACATACCAACATGTCATAAAACATAATACTAACTTAGTCGAAGCCTCAATTCACATCAAACAATATCGAAATCACGAATCGCACCCCAATTCAAGCTTAATGAACTGATAAATTTCCAACTTCTAAAACTAATGCCGAATCATACCAAACCAACTCCAATTGGCCTCAAATTTTGGACACAAGTCATAAATGACACAACGGACTTACTCAAACTTCTGGAACCAAAATCCAAGCTTGGTATCAACAAAATCAACTCTCGGCCAAACTTCTCAACCTTCCAAACCTTCAACTTTCTAACTTTCGCCAAAAAGACTCAAACCAACCTACGGACCTCCAAATCGATATCTGGACATACGCCTAAGTTCCAAATCTCCACACGAAGCTAGTGGAACCATCAAAAATCCATTCCGAAGTCGTCTACACAAAAGTCAAACTCTGATCAACTCTATCAACTTAAGCCTCCAACCTTGGGACTATGTGTCCCAATTCACTCCAAATCATCTCCGAAACCAAACCAACCATCCCGGCATGTCACATAACCACAAATAAACATAGAAAAGTGATAAATAGGGAAACAGGGCTATAATACTCAAAACGACGGTCAGATCGTTACAATAATTATTGAACTATATAGAAAGCCCTACTATTAATATTTTGTACATACCTTTTCCTTATTTGAGTTATGTAACAATAACAATTTTGCAAAATTTAAGTAATATCAAAAATAAAAAATTCTACGGAGAATAAGTAAAACATATCTATTACTTGTTTTAGATTTGAATTTTTCTTTGTTGAAGCACTATAACTTGTTAATGTTATACAACTTAATTATATAAGTAAAAAACAATGACAAAATAAAAATAAATACTAGATCGGAACTATAACTAAATTCGATAATTTTGACTGGCAGTCCTTCGATTTTCTTTATTCTTAATTATAGATTTACAATCTGTCATGACCCAAATCTCATAATAGGTCGTGATGGCGCCCAATGATATTGTTAGGCAAGACAACGTGTGAACCTCCACTTAATTATCCATTTTAACTTTTAAAATTGGAAATTTCATTATATAAATAGAATTAAAACCTAGAACTTATGGAAACATATGTTCTTCTTTGCCAAATTACCGATTATGAATAATACATAAACCGAAGTAGTAGTAGTAATAATAATAATAATAATAATAATAATAATAATAATAATAATAATAATAATAATAATAATAATAATAATAATAATAATAATAATAATAATAATAATAATAATAATAATAATAATAATAATAATAATAATAATAATAATAATAATAATAATAATAATAATAATAATAATAATAATAATAATAATAATAATAATAATAATAATAATAATAATAATAATAATAATAATAATAATAATAATAATAATAATAATAATAATAATAATAATAATAATAATAATAATAATAATAATAATAATAATAATAATAATAATAATAATAATAATAATAATAATAATAATAATAATAATAATAATAATAATAATAATAATAATAATAATAATAATAATAATAATAATAATAATAATAATAATAATAATAATAATAATAATAATAATAATAATAATAATAATAATAATAATAATAATAATAATAATAATAATAATAATAATAATAATAATAATAATAATAATAATAATAATAATAATAGGTACAACTATGAACATCCACTAGAAATCACCTAAAATTTGGTGTCACAAGTGCATGACCATCTACTGTAATATACAATATTACTACAACAACTGTCTAGAGTAGAAAATAGACAGAAAGCAATGATGAATAGGAAAAGGACTTCATGTGACGCAAATCGTAACATGGGATGCAGCTTACCACCAAGTCTCCTCAGCAGTTGCCCCCGCACGCCTGTGTGACCACCAAATATACCTGTCTTAGTGCCTGCATAATTAGTGCAAACATGCAGTATGAGTACGTAAATTAACGCGTACCCAGTAAGTATCTAGCCTAATCCCAAAGAAGTAGTGATGATGGGTCAACATCGACATTTACTAGTGGTCCAATAAAGCAAGTACAATAAAAGTATACGGGTAAAGGGTATAGCATGTAAAATCAATGAAACAAATACAAGTGCATAACAAGATCCTCAACAGAAGAGTAAATACGAAGTACTAAATTACCAGATACTACCTCAAATAAAATACATAGTGGTCACCACCAGATAAAATGTCACATCTCAAGTTAGGAAGACTCATTGGCACGTTGACTCCTTATCAAATATTACGCACGATTCTGTCGTAGCGAATATTACGAACCCATAAGAGTTATGGTATGACATTCCTCCATGGCGTATGGTCTGATTCCATAAGAATAGTGCACTCTGCCGAGGTGAACGACCCGATTACATAAGAATAGTGCACTCTGCCGAGGCAAAAGGCCCGATACTATAAGAATATGTACTATGTCGAGGCGAACGGCCCGATCCCATGAGAGTGTATTACATGATACTGACGAGGCGAACGGCCCGATCCCATTAGAGTGTATCACATGATATTGACGAGGCAAACGGCCCGATCCCCAAAGAGTGTATTACATAACACTGCAGAGGCAAACGACCCAATCCCATAAGAGTATTGATGCGGCACTAAGACCGATTCCATTAGAATACGAAACTTTGATGGGTCATTGTCCCCACTAACGAATATACATGTGAGGTACAAAATTCAAGAAAACTTTTGGATGAATACAACGCGGAAGAAATCCGTAAAAAAGAAGTATAATGTCCACCACAAATCAAATAGCTCGTCAAGTATCTAAAATAGCAAGTCAAATATTTACGCAAGTCTAGTCTTAGACGAAAATGTAATAAGGCATTTAAACAGTCAAGAGTAACTCAAATAGTATAATTAAAGCATGGCGTGAGTCTAAGTCTACCCGGATATAATAAGACATTCTAGCATACGCATGGAAACTCGTCTCCTCATACGTTCGTAGCTACCATAACACATAGCACATAGAAAATATAGCACCTACAGGGTAATTTCCCTCTCACAATGTTAGACATGACACTTACCTCGCTCTGAAATTCGATAATCGGCTCCAACGCCTCTCTAACACCTCAAACTAATGCCAAACGATCTGAATCTAGTCAAAAAAGTGGAAACCAATCAAAATATAATCAAAGACTCGTAATTTAATCAATTAGAAATAATCCCCAACTCCGCACAAAAACTAAACAAAGTGAACCCCCGAGCCCACGCGATCAAATTCCGAAAATTCTAAAAGATAAATATTATCCATAGCACCACGAAGTCAAATATATAATTTATTCCCAAATTCATGTCCAATTTCGTGGTCAAAACTCAAAATTATAATTTTTATGTTTTCTTCAAAATCTCACAATTTCTACCAATTTAAATGTTTAAATGCATATAATCCATGTATTTAGCTCACAATGAGTAGAGATCACATACCTTGTGATGGATGATAATAAATCCCCTTCAAAATCGCCCCAAAACAGGCTCCACTGGAAGAAATGAGATGAAATGAGCCAAATCCCGATTTTGCTAACTTATATTCTAGCCAGGCACCCTTCTTCGCGAACGCTGCATGTGCCTAGCATTCACAAAACACAACTCAGCTCCTGCTCCAAAAATCTTCTTCGCGATCGCGTGATTAGGCCCGCAAATGCGATGCTTTACCAAGACGGCCCGTACGAACGCGACCATACCTCCGCGAACGCGAAGGCCAAGTCTCTAGTCTCAGCTTCTATTTTACGAACACGATTCGGCTATCATGAACGCGGATCACCACTGCTCCAACCTTCACGAACGCGACTCGCCAATCGCGAACGCAAAGAACAAACGACCTCCAGCTTAAATCCTTCTTTGCGAACGCGTGCTGTCCACCGTGTTTGTGCAGGACAACACTAGAACTAGCAACCAGAAATAACAAAACATACCGCCATGGTCCGAAATACACTCGAGGCCCTCGGGACCTGTCTAATCATAAAACTAATCCCAGAACCCTATCCAAACTTATACAAAGGCTTAAAATGCCACGAATAACATCAATTCATGAATCGACGATCAAAATTCTTCTTTTAACTTTCAAACTGCCAAACCTTACCGAACGCGTCTGAATCACACTTAGATATTCTGTATCACGACCAAACTTCACACACAAATTCCAATCAACTAAATGAACCTATCTAAGGTCCCAGAACACCTCCTGGAGTCCTATATTACTAAAGCACACTCCAATTTAAACTTAGCAAATTTCAAAACCTCCAAAATGCAAATGCTCAATAATAAGTGCCTAAAGGCTCCCGGACCATCCGATACTCAATCCGAACATACGATCAAGTCTGAAATCACCTTATGAACCTACAGGAACCTTGAAATCCCAATTTCAAGAATGTTTACTCAAAAGTCAAACCTTGGTAAACCCTTCCAACTTAAAGCTTCCGAATTGAAAATTTGTAACACCCCGTAAATTCGGCTTAGGTGTGAACGTGTTAAATGAGTAGTAATGTTATATTTTAGACATGTGAAGTTCTATCAGGATGAGTATGGGTAGAAATGGTTGTTTTAGAATCAAGATGGAGAGTAAGGTGTATAAGATTCGATAAAATCGACTAAGTTTATGAAAGGTCTGTCTTCCAGCAGGATTTAGTGAAACTTTGTAAGGAATTTGGGAAAAATCAAAGCATGAAAGTTGTAGTCCTTCTGAAATAGCTTTCCATCGATACATTATAGAGCCCGAACACATCTCTGTGAAATCCTTTATGTGCATTTTACTGAACAATGCGCAGTATGAGCGCCCAGGTGCGCGCCCGGATGGTCCCGTGCGCGGCCGCGCACTTGTGGCAGTGCTACTACCCTGTTGTGCATTCAGGTGTGCGGTTGGGCCTTTAGGTGCATGGGAACGTACCTGGGGGTCATTTTAAAAGTCCTACTTCATCCCCCACACCCCAAAACACAAAAACTTTCTCTAGAAAGGGAAGGTCTGAAGAACCTAACCTCCCCCAAGGTCCCTCCACTATCCAAGGTAAGTTATAATGGTGATTCTAAGTTAATTTCAATTCTTCAACACCTTATTAACATGGGTAAACCCTTCAAATTATTAGATATTCGATTGGGACATCACTGTTAAGAATAGAAACTCTAGGACTTGAATTCAAGAGGATTGAACGTCAAAAAGGTAATATCTTCACTCTCTACTTGATTTTAGTATTGGATTAATGATTGTAGACTCTAGTTCATGGGATATGAGTTGATGGGTTTGACAGAAAAGCATGAACGGTTATAGGTTTGGGTTTTTGATTGTTGATTATTGGTTAAAAGTGTCATTTATCTTATGGGTGATGAAGAATGATGTTGATTATAACCGTTTGAAATTTTAGAATTTATCTAGGAGCAAGAGAATGGGTTATTGGGTGTAGAAACACCATTAATAAGGACTATGAAGCTTTATACCCACCAAGTGTTAATGCCTAAGTGACCAAAACATGAGTATTATTGCTAATATGGAATCCATTTGACTTGTATTGCTATAGATTAAAGTTGAAAGGGTTGAAAAACGTTGTATTATGCTCATGAGCAGGAAGTTAAGGTATCTGAGGCTAACTCTCTACGTTTGGGAATATTTATGATTCTCACTACGTCTCATTCATTATGACTATTACGTATCCCTCAGCAAGTAATTATGCCTTAGTTCCATGAATAGTTGTAGAACTTCTATTATCTAGGTGGCATAGTTCATAATTCATTCAATATCTTATAAGCCTTAGTTATGACAAATCAGTTTATTATGAATACATGTCCCAATCTAGTTCTATTCAACATTCAAGTATCATGTAACTCAATATGATTCAGTATTTCAGTATCATGTATTACAGTATGATTCTCATTTCCTAATTTTAATTCCCTGAATGTTGAACACTTGTATTTGGACGTGAGCCCGCAGTTTATGCTTTATGCATTTTGGGCCTGAGGCCGCAGTTATGTATACGTATACTTGGGCCCGATGCCGCAGTTTGTGCACATATTTATTGGGCCTGAGGCTACAGTTTAATATTCAGATAAAAAGACGGTTCATCATTCCGAAGAGGGAGTATTCATATCCTTACTTCCTTATCAATTCTCAGTTATCAGTTCAGTTTCAGTTTCAGTATTTACAGTTCTTTCTTTCAGTTGTTTTACATACCAGTACAATTCAAATGTACTGACGTCCCTTTTCGCCTGGGGCCTGCATCTCGTGATGCGGGTAACGATTTACAGGTTGACGATTCAGCATGCTAGGACATCTCGTATCAGCTATTGGTGAGCCCCAGTCTTTCGGGGAATTATTCCTCCTTTTTCAGTCTTTATAGTATTTTAGTTAATAAGGTATACCGGGGACCTTGTCCCGGTAAATAGTTAGCATTTCAGTATTCTTTAAAAGCTTGGTAGACTATAATCCAGTCAGTCAGATGTTAGTAGACTTTTATGTGTTAGCCCTGTCGGCTACTCGTTTATACTTGCAGACTTTTCAGTACTTTCCGCATTTATGATATTTCAGTCAGTCTCTTTAGTAGATCAGCATATTGCATGTTTATATTCAGCTTACAGTTATACCACATGTTGATCCATCCATCCAGTTGGTTCGCTCGCTCACATGCAGTTAGGCACCGAGTGTCATGTTACGCCCAGGCCATGGTTCGGGGAGTGATAGAATTATTCTTCCAAATCAACTCTGAACTTCTCGAAAATCAAAACCAACTACACATGCAAATAATAATACATATAGTGAAGCTACTCAAGGTCTTAAACCTCCGAATGACATACTAGAACTTGAAACGACCGGTCAGGTCGTTATATTCTCCCCCACTTAAACATACGTTTGTCCTCGAATGTGACAATAATTGTTCCAAAGTCACCAAAATCACTGCATAAATCCTTGTACATCTACCGTGCCACCACAATCCATATGAGCACATTAGCTCAACCCAGACTCAAGATCCTTTCTGTTACCTTAGTCCACAAGCCTTAGAACTAAATTCTAATATTCAGAATTTCCTATAAGATCTAATTTCTTGCATACATACATTGTATCAATCTCCAGAAGCTATACCAAAACATACATATCCACCCAAGTCACAACCAGACGATGCACCACATTTTTCATATGCCTATAGTAATATCTTCCAACCATATTAGCTGCAATTTTTGAACCCTGTACCGGTAATATACCTCATCACACTTAAAATCTTGTTACAAACCTCGCAATACTGCAACGATGAAATAAAGGTGCAAACTATCATAACACCCGTCAAATCAATAAATCATGGGGTTTCTTCTGTTCGACAAGACTCATTGTCGCATTCTGAGTTGATTAGAGGCATTCTCTCTCCAAACATACATTACACAAATTTGTTTGCACTGATTCCATGTCAAACAACCTCATTTCACCCAGTACAAGTTGATCGGGCAACAAGCCACATCAAACACCGTCTAAAATCTCATACGACATCATCAATGCATCAACAAGCCACAACTCGAATATGATCAATAAGGAAAGGAAACCCAGGTACAGAACTATCCTGCATGCGTGACAGGTATAACCACTGAAACAAATACTATAAATCTATCCCACAGAGGAGAAGTAAAACACACAAAATAGTATAAGTAATCGTACACAACATCTCACTGTTGCGGCTTGCAACCCGATCCAAACATCATACCCGTGGTGGTGTGCCACCCGATCCATACATAATCAATCTTCATTGGAATAACCATCAAGACAAAAATGCTCATACTCACTAGACACATGTATAACAACTACCAACACGCCAAGTGCATAAATATAACCCTGGGGGGAGACGGATAGCATCATGCGCTACAAGGTCAAGCACGACAAAGGTTCAATAAACAAATTGGCATCTCGAAAGCCATCTCGCTCATATAACACCATAAGACTACACAGGATTACAACACACGTGTGAATAATCATGCCGCCTCAATACCCACACGGCGTAAAAGAGTAACACATGAAGTGGACGAGGACAGGAATAACATCCCCCACGCCAGAAGACTCATCCAAAAACAAATGTTGTGTTGTATAAACATATCTGATCTGGTGTAGAATATACATTCACATTAGGCCTACCAATGGACCTCAAAGCCAATTTCCATCATCCCAAAACAGGTCAATAACCTTCCAAAGATCAACAATGACCATATCTATGACACATACGATCAACTGTCAAATCCAGAACAAACTTCTACAGTCTACAACCAACGGAATGGTGTGTCTCTCAGCCATAAACTCTCCAATTTGCGATAGCACTGGAATCTCCATACATGATTTCAATCACTTCCACTTAAATGACTGACATGTTACACCTACACAATCATCCCATGGGAGATACTCCCACAACCTTCTGCACTAAGTAACAAAATCGCACATCCATGGCTACCGACCATGTTATTTATGTGGTGCTAATCAAGAATTCGAAAATCAATACATGATGCATCTTCCATAGAACACCATTCTCAGGCAGCGCTAAAATAGTGCCAGTATACTCTAAACATCAGAAAGCTTCCCCGTACATCCGAGCTCATGACATTCCTATCAAAATTGAACTGCAACCTTGACCCTTCAATCCCAATTCCATACTGCTCACTGCACCTACCATGATGTTATGCAAGAGTACAAGAATTTCATCATAATCCTGCACCACAAGCACAATAAATACTTCATCAGCTAGAAATAATTCACTTAACTCAGTCCAGAAGAAAAATCGCAACACGCAACCAACTTCTCATAACCGTGGAATACGCAAACCTTAAGTCATGGCCAAAATCTTCATTCATTCGGGGCCCACTTGAACATATCCAAACCATCAAGATTGAATCCCTCTAAATCAACAAAATTACGGAGACTTCCAAGCCCGCAAGTATAGCCACGAAACACTCATATAGCCTTATCGCACTGAAGGAACTAATCATTTCCTTTACCGTGCCAATCCAAACCACTACTAAACTGACTCAACTCCTCAGTTTTTCCCTTGACTTACCTTTAGAACTAATACCTCTCCTTTCTAGCACACAATGGACCTCAATCGACACTCATCCCGGGTGGCCCCAAATCGCAATACCACATTGCCTCAATACCCCTAAGCCAATTTATACTATCCTCGTGCACTAAATAGAATCTCCAACTGATACACCTGTTCTGAAAAGATCTTCTGCGAATCTGAAGTTGTTTGTTCCATCCTCTAACACCGCGCCGCAAACCCGGTGATATTCATAGAAATACTCCAATCTCTTTCACACTCCACTGCAAAACTAAATCTTTAGCCACACGATGAACCCGAAAGACCTAAGGTACCACACTTTAAATTCTTGACCCCACTAGAACAATTATTGAGAGTCTCTCACTCTAATCCAGTCCCAATTATATAACCAAACAACTAGTGCTCTGTTAGTGCTCGAATACTCCAAAGAAGAAACCGAAAGAATCATTTTCATCGCACATCACATTCACAAAGAAATACCCAATCTGAGTTATTCCACAACCTCCACATATCAATAAGGTGAAATATAGCACACATCCATCAAATTCCTTTCTCGAATTACCCCTAATATTCTTTTCCTCGGTCATAACTAAAAAGACACATAACCATGTGACCCAATCATCGATGGTAGGCTCCCCCACTTAGCTTTAAGCCACAATCGCAACATCCAGCGACCCACAATGACTTCTCCTCCTAGCTACCATGATCTCACACCGCTACTCAGCCAAATTTCTCACAAGCTCTTGTTGCACTAATCATCACACATCCCGAATCAATAGTCTTAAATTACACTCAACTTCATGACAGTCGGGCCATCTTCCTCGGGCGATTTAGACCCACATACAGTACATGCCTCATATTGGATAGAAAGTAGAAATCTTCAAAGGAATTTATCATAAATCATGCAATCCCTAACCTTCTCACATGAGATAGCCCACCTGTGTAACCTCATATCGACATACCCCAACGACATTTCCATAGATACATCCATAATGAAATCAGTTAATTCTCTTGGGTCCACACTCATCCGCCAACCGTAAGAATTTGTTCATTCCATTAACATCATTTGAAGGTCCAACAATATGTTTAAAACTCGAATCCATATAGCATTCAAAAACGATAACCAAGCATTCACATCCCTCTACATTCCGAACAAACTCCTTTCGTCGCATCCAAACTTCCCAAGTATAGAAGCCACCTCAAGGATCATCTCACTCAAACCCTCAACACCGGAACACCGCTTCGACACCGAAGTCGCGATACACCTCCATCTCCGAAAACTACTTCTTAGGCACCATTTCAAAACATCGTGCCCCAAAGGGAAATAAATAAAGACCATCATACTGACGATTCTTAATGCGTTCAAACAAGGACATCGACACCATAATATTAACAAGAATTCTACCAAGTTCGGAAATATCCAATCTCACAACTCTGTCAACCAACGCTTGAACATCCATAGTCCAATTGCCTCTCCTCCGTTGGAATTAAATGTTGAATCTCCCGATCATGAACCGAATAATCTTCCTCTTGAATCATTCACTGTCGCGACACATAGATAAGTACCCTACCATTCACACTAGCATTGCGCGATAACAATGCATGAACATCATAATACACTGTGTAAAGCCTCGAAAGAATGGGAAACACTAACAATGGGTTGAAATGACAGAACACCCCTCTACAAGGCGACTATAATAGTCTACTCGCATACACATGGAAAAACATCCTGCACCACATATGTAGAATCTCCACAAATCGTCAGTGCCCGGCTAATATTGAATGCTCTACATGGCGTATGAATGGGTAGGAAGGAACTGAATACATAATCTTTGATCGATATCAATTCATACGATAAGGAATCAAGAAAGGGAAGTTCTCCTAACAGCCATATAGCCTCTCGAAGATAAGTACAGACGTCTCCGTACCGATCCTCAAGACTCTACTAGGCTTTCTCATGACTCGTGAGACCTAAGTGAACCTAGTACTCTGATACCAAACTATCACAACCCAAATACCATAATAGGTCGTGATGGCACCCAACAATGCTGTTAGGCAAGCCAACGCACGAACCTCCACTTAATTATCCATTTTAGCTTTTAAAATCAGGAATTTAATTAAATAAATAGAATTAAATCTAGAATTCATGGAGACATACGTTCTTCTTCACCAAATTACTGAGTATGAATTGTTACACCCCATGTTTTCATCACAAAAATACGACATAATTCAATTGATGTAAGCTTGAAAATGAAATTCTTTTTGAAAGTATATAAAGTAATCGGATGATATTACATCTCGTATTTCCGTTCAACACACAAACGACTAGGTTGAGGATTAATACACTTAAAAGTGAGAAAGGAGATTTTGGACAAATAAAAATAAGTTGCCTGCTTACCCGACGTACCTGCTTCACCAACTTACTTTTCATCCTACTTTCTTGAGCTACTCGACACATGTCTAAATTATTGAACGATGATGAGACACATGTTTCAAAATGGAAATAGAACCAACATGTGTCACCTACTTAATAGGTGACAAGTAGGTACATCACCTACTTAGAGTTTGTGGACCAAATTAAAAAGGAAAGGAAAAGGATAGAGATGAGCAGCCCAACCCATCTGCCCAAGCCCATTAGTAGGGCTATATATACATAGATATTTCACTTAGAAAATAATTTAGTATCCCTCTCTCTCTATTGCAATGTGAAGGAGCTCCAAATTATCATCCCAAGACCTCTCTCAACGTTATCCTAAGGTTCAAGACCAAATACACAAGTTGGTAAGGTGCTTTCTCTCTTGGAAGATCAATATCACCTAATTATCTCTCTACTTTGTTGTTTGGGGTAAAAGATTGTTTGAGCTTGAAGTAAAGCTTAGTTGGACATGTATTGATTGGTTTGGCAGGGACTTGTCCCTACCTTTATGACGTTTATGTACTCTTAAAGACTTGTAGACAGATGTCATGTATATGGTTACTTATATGGACTTGTCGGCCTATGTTTTGAGTGTACAAATGATCATGTCGTCCTAATAGGCATGTATGTTACATGTATAAGTTTCTATATCATGTTGGGTCAACCTGTGTCTAGTATTCCCTTATGTTTTATTCTGGTTATCTCATGACGGCCCTTCTGGCCCACATACCCATGATGGTATGATAAGAAAGATATGTTACGTTGGCACTCGGTTGAGTAAAGCACCGGGTGCCAGTTGCGGCCATGCGGTTGTCGTGAGGGCGCCTAACACTGTCGTCAGGCAATCCAATAGTGATTCATCAATTTAATTACTCATTTTAGTATTTTGAAATAATAAGTTTTTCCTTAACTTAACAGTATAAAATAGAATTCACAGAGTAAATGAAAATATCTACGCGAACCACAATAATGAATAGCCTGAAGGAACCCCCAAAACCCGGGTGTCACAAGTGCATGAGCATTTTTTAAAGAGTGCAGTAATAATACAACATATGTCCCAAATATATTATGACGGAATAAAATAAATAGTACAATGGAGACTCGGTGGACTGCAAAGCATAGCTTGGAATGCAACTCGCATGAAGTCTCCTCAACAGGTGCGCCTACGTGCCAAGGCGATCATCAATGAACATGTCAGATCCTGCACATTTAGTGCAGAAGCGCAAGATGGGTACATAAATAAACATGTACCCATGAATATCTCCTTTTTCCTCCAACTTTTAGCTAATTTCTAGGCCTCACTTTGGGAACATATACAGAACTATGACAAGTTGTCCTTCTGGGCATCTATAGGTGTACTGAAGTTCTACGCTCAGTACTTTGTCGAACTTTCAACTATTGTTATATCTTGTTTCACAGCCTCGATTATCTATGTTTATGACTTTACTACATCTAAGTAGGTCATACTATACCATAACTCTTACTTCGGTTTATTGTTATGGAGGTGTGCTACCCAACTTTAGGTTTCTCTCGTTGCTTATCCTATATGTATAAATATAAGTCCTTTAATGCTTCCTCATTACTGTTCCTCGATTCGATGTGAGCCCTAGTGACAATGTATAACGTAAGAGGTTTCAAGTTATCAGTAATAGATTATAGATCAACATTGAGGTGAATCAATAATAGATGGATAAAAGTTACAAAGTATGAGATCAGATTAGGCCGCCATTCTTAAGATGAACAGTAATGAGGAAGCATTAAAGGACTTAGATTTATACATATAGGATAAGCAATGAGAGTAACTTGGAGTTGGGTAGCAGACCTCAGTAACAATAAACCGAAGTAAGAGTTATGGTATAGTATGACCTACTTAGATATAGTAAATTCATAAACATAGATAACCAAGGCTGTGAAACAAGATATAGCAATAGTCGAAAGTTCGACAAAGTACCGAGCGGAGAACTTCAGTACACCTATAGATGCCCAGAAAGGCAGCTTGTCATAGTTCTGTATATATTCCCAAAGTGAGGCCTAGAGATTAGCTTAGAGCTGGAGGAAAAAGGAGAGAGGAGTCTCATAGGCGTGCATACAAGATCAGAGTCGTACAGGCTATATGACAAAAGATAGAAACAGTTACGAGATTGGAAGAATTCCGACTACAAGTCGTGGTGTGAGAAAGATGCTTAAAGCAGGTAATGCCCTGGGTTTTGGATTTATTCATAGAACAGTTGCCTAGATGGAAAGGACAGTATTAAAGTATTCGTAAGGGCTGTAGGTTATGAGACTGATAAGCACATCAGTCAACATTCGAGCACGAATGTTCCAAATGGGAGAATGATGTTACAACCCATGTTTTCATCACAAAAATACGTTGTAATTCAATTGATGTAAGCTCGGAAATGAGATCCTCTTTGAAAGTATATAAAGTAATCGGATGATATTACATCCCGTATTTTCGTTCAACATAAAAATGACTAGGTTGAGGAGGAATGCACTTAAATGTGAGAAAGGAGATTTTGGACAAATAAAAATGAGCTCCTTGCTTACCCGGCGTTCCTGCTTCACCAACTTACTTTCCATCCTACTTGCTTGAGCTATTCGGCACATGTCTAAATTATTTAACGAGGATGAGACACATGTTTCAAAATGGAAAAAGAACCAACATGTGTCAACTACTTGATTAAGTAGGTGACAAGTAGGTGCATTACCTACTTAGAGTTTGTGGACCAAATTAAAAGGGAAAGGAAAAGGATAGAGATAGGCACCCCAACCCATCTGCCCAAGCCCATTAGTTATCATCCCAAGACCTCTCTCAACGTTATCCTAGGGTTCAAGACCATATCCAAAAGTTGGTAAGGTAATTTCTCTCTTGGAAGATCAAGATCACCTAGTTATCTCTCTACTTTGTTGTTTGGGGTAAACTTCTTGTTTGAGCTTGAAGTAAAGCTTAGTTGGACATGTATTGATTGGTATGGCGGGCCCTGTCCTGACCTTTATAATGTTTATATACTCTTAGAGGCTTGTAGACAGATGTCATGTATATGGAAACTTGTATGGCCTTGTTGTCCTATATTTTGAGTGTACAAATGATCATGTCGGTCTGATTGGCCCGTATGTCACATGTATAAGTTTCTGTATCATGTTGGGTCATCCTATGTCTAGTATTCCCTTATGTTTTATTATGGTTATCTCATGATGGCCCTTCTGGCCCACTTACCCATGATGGTATGATAAGAAAGATATGTTATGTTAGTACTCGATTGAGTAAGGCACCGAGTGCCCGTTGCGGCCCTGCGGTTTGGGTCGTGACATGAATAATACATAAAGTGAAGTAATAATAATAAGAGGTACAACTGTGAACATCCACTAGAAACCCCTAAAACCTGGCATCACAAGTGCATGAGCATCTACTAGAATATACAATACTACTATAGCAACTGTCTAGAGTAGAAAATATAGAGAAAGCAATAACGAATAGGAAAGGGACTTCGTGCACCGCATATCGTAACATGGGATGCAGCTCACCACGAGTCCTCAGCAGCTGCGCCCACGCGCCTATGTGGCCACCAAATATACCTGTCTCAGTACTTGCACAATCAGTGCAAAAGTGCAGTATGACGTAAATCAACTCACCCAATATGTATCTAGCCTAACCTCGAAGCAATAGTGACGAGGGGTCAACCTAGATACTTACTAGTGGTCCAATAAAGCAAGTACAATAAAAGTAGACAGGTAAAGGGTATAGTAGGTAGAAGCAATGAAACAAATACAAGTGCACAACATGATCCTCAACAGAAGAGTAAATACGAAGTCCTCAATTATCGGATACTACCTCGAATAATACAATGGTCAACACTAGATAAAATGTCACATATCAAGTCAGGATGACTCATAGGTACGCTAACTCCTTATCAAATATTACGCATGATTCTGCCGAGGCAAATGATCTGATCCCATAAGAGTGATGGTATGACATCCCGCTGTGGCGTACGGTCCGATCCCATAAGAATAATATAGTTTGCCGAGGTGAACGGCCCAATTCCATAAGAATAGTGTACTCTACCGAGACAAAAGGCCCGATACCATAAGAATATGTACTCTGTAGAGGCGAACGGCCTGATCCCACAAGAGTGTGTTACATGATACTGACGAGGCAAACGGCCCGCTCCCATAAGAGTGTATTACATAATACCGCCAAGGCGAACGACCCGATCCCATAAGAGTATTGATGAGGCATTCAGCCCGATTTCATTAGAATATATAACTTTGACGGGTCACTAGCCCCACTCACGGATATACAAGTGAGTTATAAAATTCAAGAAAACTTTCGGACGAATACGCACAACGCGGAAAAAATCCCTAAAATGGAAGTATAATGTCCACCACAAATCAAATAGATCGTCAAGTATCTAAAATAGTAAGTCTGATACATACGCACTAGTCTCAGGCCAAAATGTAATTAAGGCATTTAATAAGGCAATAATAACTCAAATAATAAAAATAAAGTATGGCGTAAGTCTAAGTCTACCATGACATAATCATGAATTCTAGCATACGCACAGACACTCGTCAACTCATGCATGTGTAGCTCCCATAACATGTAGCACATAGAAAATATAGCACCTACGGGTTAATTTCCTCCTCACAAGGTTAGACAAAAGACTTACCCCACTCTGAAATCTAATAACCGACTCCAATGGCTCTATAACACCTCAAACCAATGCTAAACGATCCAAAACTAGTCAAAGAACGTGCAAACCAATCAAAATATACTATGAAACTTGTAATTTAATCAATTAGAAACAATCCCCATCTCCACACGAAAAATCAACGAAGTCAACCCCCGGGCCCACACGCCCGGATTTCAAAAATTCGCGAAGATAAATATTACCCATAGCACCATGAACTCAAATATATAATTTATTCCCAATTCCATGTCCAATTTTATGGTCATAACTCAAAAATATCATTTCTAGATTTTCTTCAAAATCTCATAATTTCTACTAATTTTCACTTTTAAATCCATATATAATCCATGTATTTAGCTCACGATAGGTAGAGATCACTTACCTTGTGATAGATGATGAAACATCCCCTTAAAATCGCCCATAAACCGGATCCAATGGAAGAAATGAGATGAAATGTGCTAAATACCGATTTTGCTAACTTATATTCTGCTCAGGCATCCTTCTTTGCAAACGCGGCATGTGCATCGCGTTCGCAAAGCATAACTCAGCTCCTGCTCCATAAATCTTCTTCGTGATCGTGAGACTAGGCCCGCGAATGCGATGCTTTACGAGGTTGGCCCTTCGCAAATGTGACCATGCGTCCGCGAACACGAAGGCCAAGTCTCCAGGCCCAGCTTCTCTTTCGCTAACGTAACCCGGCTATCGCGAACTCAGAGCATCACTACCCAAACCTTCGCAAACGTGACTCACCAATCGCGAGCACGAAGAATAATCGACCTCCAACTCAAATTCTTCTTCCCGGACATGTGCTCTCCACCAGATTCGCGAAGGACAACACCTGAACCAGCAACCAGCAAAAACAACACACACCGCAATGGTCTGAAACTATCCTAAAACACACCCGAGGGCCCCGGGACCCCGTCCAATTATATAAATCAGTCCCAAAACCTTTATCCAAACTTCTCCAAAGGCTCGAAACGACACGAATAACATGAAAATACGAATCGGCGATCAAAATATTTCTTTTAACTTTCAAACCTACAAACTTTGCCGAACACGTCCGAATCACACTTAGACATTTCGGATCATGACCAAACTTCACACAAAAGTTTTAATCAACTAAATAAACCTATCCAAGATCCCGGAATAGCGTCCGGAGTCCGATAACACCAAAGCACACTCCAAGTCAAACTTAGCAAATTTTAAAACCTCCCAAATATAAACGCTCGATAATAAGCGACGAAACGCTCTCGGACCTTCCGATTCTCATCCCAAACGTACGACCAAGTTCGAAATCACTTTACGAACCTATCAGAACCTTCAAATCCCGATTCCGAGGTTGTTTACTCAAAAGTCAAACCTTGGTCAACTCTTCCAACTTAAAACTTCCGAATTGAGAATCATTCCTCAAAATCAATACTGAACTTCTCGAAAATCAAAACCAACTATGTGTGTAAGTCATAATATATATAGTGAAACTACTCAAGGTCTTAAACCGCCGAACGACATGCTTGGACTCGATCGCTCATACAATTAAAATCAATTATGCTATATAATTAATTATCTTAGAAAAAATAAAAAAAATTGAGAAAGTCTTTTTCTGAAAATTTATGCTTGATTCTCTGAGTATATAATAGTATGTCCATTACCCTTTAGTCAAACCAAAATACAAATACACGTTCTAATAATATTATAATTAATTATCGATTATCTCAATACCCACAATTATTGTACTCTTTAACTCAATATCAAATCTAAAAATACCTCTAAAATGACACTTAATAATTGCATGTCATGTTATGCATTATGATCTTTTAAGGTTTTAAACTTATTTGATATAGGGTACACCCGCAAAGCGTGTACCCTAAAACTAATTTAACTATTAAAAACACGAATGCTCTTAACGAAATATCGTTCGTCTTTTTTACACTTTTAAACATAGAGTTCACACTAGACAAAATAGTCATTTGAGTATTTTTCTACCCTTTAGGAATAGTCACTTATGTAGAAATCCCTAATATTTAGGAATTTAATCTTTCCTGTATATAAATGTCACGTATATATATATCCTTCTGTATTTCAACTGGCTAGGTAGGAAATTATAATAATTACTGTAACTTTAAATTGAACTAGGATTTTTCAACAATATAGCTTCCTTCTTGAAAGATTTGGTTCTATTTTCTTTCTTTTTTTATTTCGGATATTTACTTATTTAGGAACACAAACTGATTTCTTCTTGATGAATGAATAGACTATGCCTCTCAATGACTAGCTAAAGGAGTGATTATAGAAAAGTGGTGTATAAAATTAAAATTTCTGCATGAAACAAATGAGGTACGGACAAAGAATATGAACTCTAAAGTTCAAACACAACATGTTTTGTTCACCCGTAAAACAGTATAATTGAATTTGTTACGTGGTTTATAGACAAGCGAACTGATTTGATCCAAAAATGATAAATAAGTAAGATTAAAATAAGACTTAGTGATTAAAATAGAAGAAGATGGCAAGCTTGGCTCCGAGAACAGCGTCTCCGAGGACAGAAATGAGAACAATATAAAAGAACAAGTAAAGTTGTTTAGTTGAGAATGAAAATGAAATACAGCATATATTTTTCCAAGAATTTCATGTGTATACAATGGCTGCAGAGCCTGCTATTTATAGTTATACCTAGGGAAACAAGATCGTAGAATCAAGCCCTACTTAAATGATTATAAAGGAGTCATTGATGAATATGTAACGGCAGACCATGAATGCAAATATTCTCTGCAACGGCTGCCCATTTAATGTTAGGGAATATTCTTCATTAAATGCTATCCGATGACAAATATTCGATCTGCTCCCTTTGACCACACTTCCTTCGGATTTATCCGATATCAATTACAGTTATTGTTCCCGATATTGATTATTACTTGATTAGTCTTTCACCTGCTTTGGAAAAGCATTCCACATGTCATGTTATACAATGTCACCTTTAATGATTCTTCGGGGAAGACTGTTGCTGGCTATATGATTAAATTGAATGTTTTTTTTACTTATCATCCATTTTTTCGTTTTGGATCTTTTAGAGCAAAGCATAATAAGTAGGTAAGTTATATTTTCTTATATTCTACTTACCTTTTATTTTAGTTAATTATGTCAATGTACCATTAATTCATATTGGACAAAATAATTATAATTATAATTATAATTAATAATTTATTTTTAGTAAAGCTAAATTTAGGACTTTAAGATTCGATATGATATTTTTTTACTTTGATATTCCTTTAGTTTAATCTGGTAAGTTACACTCTAAATTGAGTAGAATTATACTAACAAGTTCCACGAATGAATTGGTTAGAATTTATCAATGTGATTTATACTACTTAGAAGAATTTAAAATTCAATGAACATTATATTAGACCTAAGCCGGCAGAGAAGATACTAAAATTCAATGAGATTTAGACTTAGATTGTCTTTTATTTGTTTGACGACTTGTTTGTGTTTTCTAGAATAAGCTAGAGAATAGCTTTTCGAGAAAAAGTTTAAGTAGAACTCTTAAATCTTCAAAAGTTATCTCTTCTCGTTGAAACTGAAAAAGAACCATGTTAACTTACGATTTGAAATTATGAAATTATAAAATTATAAAGTGAAAATAAATTTAAGTTGTGAATATATTTATTGATATTTTAGAACTTATATAAGGAAATTTTTTCTTTTATTTAGTATAAGACGAACATTTTAGCATTTTTAGGAACATAAATTTTTATTTTATAACGAAAACACTAAATTGTAAAATAGTTGATATTTATGCGATATTTTAAAAATAATTTCTCATTGAGCCATGATGCACGCACAACACGCGTACCAAAAGACTAGTTATTTTTAAAAGCAAATTGATTCCATCAGCCTAAATCCACGAAATCAAATTTTCTAAATCTCTTCTACAATTTTTGTTGGGTAACTTTTTTAGAAAACTAAAAGTCAATATTAAATTTCCGAAAATTAAAAAAATCAAACATCTCAATTATATCCAGTCATATAATTCTTTTTTCCTCCTAAATCGAATTATAGACAATCTTAGGATTGGAGTGGCTCAAAGACAAAGGGAGAGAAGAAACCAGACAGGAGTAGCGCCAATTATCGTTATTGCAAACCCTCTCAATTACTTACTAGTTATTAGTAACTCATGTTTTACTCATCCCAACTCATCAAACTGAGTTCACACTTCTCATCACGTAAACAAGTATCTCATCGCGTAAAGCAAGTAATTTGGGCCACATAGACTCAAAAAACGAATTAAAAACGTAACAAAAAATTACGGGGTGTAATATCAGACTTATTATTATTATTGTTGTTATTTTTATTTTTATTTTAATCTGATAATATAAAATAGAAATTTTACATCATGAATGCAACAAAATTAAACTCAGTTAATATATATAGACCGTCAAAAGGGGAAACAAAAATAAAGCGGAATTTGAAAAAGAAAAACACAGAGAAAGGCATTTGTCAAAATCTTTTAAAATATTGTCGACATCCCGGGGATTGTCTTGTGTTCCTTTAAAGCGTGCTTTTTTGATAGTGGAATTTAATTGATAATGATATGCTACAAGAAAAATAAAATTAAGGATAACGTATAAATATTTTTAACTTTTCTTATAACTACAGTTGCAGATATGCGTTCTAGACATGTGTATTTATTGCTAAGAAAATAGTAACCCAAAGTTCTGCTAACAGTTATCTTTCTAATCTAACTTATATTATTTTATTTTATTTTATTTTATTTATTCTTTTCTTTTCTTCTTTTTTTAAAAAATAAAAAATAAACCGCCCCTTCCAACCAGGCCAACGCCCTCGTGGGGACCTAATTAGGAGTGGTGGGTGATAGATTTTAATGATATCGATGCACGGTCATAAATCCTTTTTGAACACTTGTACCACATAACTAGTGACTTTCCTATAAAGTTCCCACATTTAATATATATTGTATAATCTATAGATCTTTATCTCCATTTTATTTCTCATTTATTTTTATTAACTCTTCAAGGTGGCACTGTTAGGCAGAAGGCAAAATCAAATTTGATATTCATTCCATATTCCATAAACTTTTGTCAATATACTAGAAGAGTTAATTTTTCTGTTGTTTTGTTATTGGTCGGTCGGTTTAAGAAAAAGGAACTTTATTTATTTTTTAGGCGCAATTGCTAATGGAACTCCAAAATTTATCCATTTTGCTAGCAACCTTTTTGCTAGTTTTACATCCTTTCTTTTATTTGGCTTTCCGTAATGTCCTTTTTGTTAAGATTATTTAGTGTTGATGGTTTAGCTTTTGAGAGGAGAAGCTTATTTCTCATTAGATAAAAAAGAGAAAGGTAGAAATACTTTTAGACACTTCTTGTCTTATTTGGTTTAAATAATTTTGAGGGATATTTTAGGGGGAAATCGAGTGCGGCTATATCATTAAATTGTCAAGGTTGGACATTTGGGCTAATTATTAATTTAAGTAGCCCGAAATTAATTTATTTTCAATCACCTATTATTTTTTATTTAATTAAAATATTTTAATTATATATTCAAACATTTTAATAGTTTTTTTAAAAAATTTAAAGGATACAATTAATTTTAAAAGATACACGTCTCTCTCCAAAAACCAAACATATCAAAAACTATAGAATTCTTTCTTCTTGTCTCATTTTGCTTTCTGCAGCTTACAAAGTTTGTTCTTGCGAGAAATTCAAAATAATTGTTGGTATTTGAATTTTGTCGACATTATAAAATTATGGAGGAATTCAGTCACCATCTTTGCAGTACAGAAGTAGAAGGCATAAATTTCTTAAAGACAGTGCTGATACTATCAAAGCTAGTGTATTTCGTCCCAATATTCTGCAATACTTTTTCTAACACTTTTTTCGGGGTGGGTGGGGGGTGGGGGGTGGGGGGACACGAGTATTATGTATCTATCTTCATGTGGTGTTATTGTTGGGTTTAAGCTTCTTAGAGCTTAAAAGAGGGTGAATGAGAAATGGAGGAAAAAATGAAATTTTGATTTTCATTCCTTGATAAAGGGACATTGTCCCATATTGGAGGAGAAAAAGACTTTTGATGGGTATATATATAATTGCTCTTCTTCTAGCTCTTAAAGAGTTAAGAAAAAGGCACTCGCGCTGTCGTCGCTTGCTCGGCTTCGGATTTGTGATCGATTGATTAATTTTTTAGATCAAATTTATTTGTTAATATTAAGATCAACGTAATATTATTTTATTCCAAATTAGTTGTTCTTCTGAATTTCTAGTGTTACATTGTTTTAATTTTTTGAATATATTTTCGAATACAGAATACTAACAAGCTTAAGGAACTTAATATTTTTTCTGTATTCATCTTATATTCTGTTTGTGGGAGATTAAATCATAGTGATTTCTACTCTTAGTTTGGAGACTAAAATCTTTGGATTTTCTACTCCTTGGTTGACATTACGAGATTAAAATCTTTGTGATTTCTACTCGTTCTGTTTTCGGTTTGAAGAAATAAAATCTTCACTGTGGTATTTAATCTTTTTCTGTTAAAGTTATTCGGTTTGAAAATTTTAAATACTTCACCGTTAATTAATTTTATTTTTGTTTTGTTGTTTACAGAAATGACAGAAACAGTAACCCCCGTGGTTGGCTCTACGAGCAATGTTGCTACTTTCAGTCAGTCTGTTACACCACCGGCTCTAGCGGAAAAGCCCGAAAAATTTTATGGGATTGATTTCAAACATTGGCAACAGAAAATGTTCTTCTATTTGACTACTTTAAGTCTACAGAAGTTCATCAAGGATGTCGTTTCGGTTCTTCGGAATCAACTCCTGATAATGAACATTTTATTGTGACTGAGGCATGGAAGCACTCAGATTTCTTGTGCAACAATTACATTCTTAACGGACTGGAGGGTGATCTTTACAACGTCTATAGTAATGCATAAACTTCTAAAGAATTATGGGATGCGTTGGAAAAAAAGTATAAAATCGAGGATGCCGGTTTGAAGAAGTTTGTTGCAGCCAAATGTTTTTACTACAAGATGGAAGACAGCAAGCCTGTCATTACCCAAGTTTTAGAGCTGCAAGTTATAATCCATGATCTCCTTGCTGAAGGTATAATTTGAATTAATGCTTCTGATGAAAGTATTAATTTAGTTACTAATTACAAATTTTTCGCTGAAGGTTTGGTCATCAATGAATCATTTCAAGTTGCAGCAATGATTGAGAAGTTACCTCCTTTATGGAGGGACTTTAAGAACTACTTGAAACACAAGTGCAAGGAGATGAAACTCGAGCAGAAAAGAAGACACGTGGGAACTCAACAATTATGGGAGCAAATATTGTTGAAACTGCTCCAACTAATCCGAAAAAGAGGAAGAAGTCTTTTGAACCAAACAACTATCCCAGCAAGAAGAAATTCAAGGGAAACTGCCGCAACTGTGAAAAGGTTGGACACAAAGATGCAAAATGTTGTGCTCCAAAGAAAGAGAAGAAAAAGGGTCAAGCAAATATGGTTGAAACAAATGATGATATTAATGACTTGTGTGCTATATTGTCTGAATGCAACTTAGTGAAAAATCTTAAGGAGCGGTGGATTGATTCCTGATCCACCCGTCATGTTTGTGCTGTTAGAGAAGCCTGTTAGAGAAGCATTTGCTTCATATGCTCCCGTTGGACCCGACGAGACCATTTTTATGGGAAATTCTGCAACGGCCAAAACTGAAGGTTATGGAAAAATATTCCTGAAGATGACCTCTGGCAAGGTGGTGACTCTGAACAACGTTTTTCATGTTCCTGAAATAAGGAAGAACTTAGTTTCTATTTCACTTCTCGTCAAGAACAGGTTTAAGTGTATTTTTTTCAAACAAAGTTGTAATAATTAAGAACGAGATGTACTTAGGAAACAGTTACCTTACTGAGGGCCTTTTTAAGGTAAATATAATGGTTGTTGATAATAATAAAATCTCAACTTCTTCTTACTTACTTGAGTCAAATGATTTATGGCATATACGTTTGGGACATGTCAATTTTAAAACTTTGCGAAAAATAATTAATTTGGAAGTATTGCCTAAGTTTGAATGTGATAAATCAAAATATTAAATATGTGTGGAGTCTAAGTATGTTAAACATCCTTATAAGTCAATTGAAAGGAATTCAAATCCTTTAGACTTAATTCACACAGATATTTGCGACATGAAGTCAATATCATCTCGCGGTGGAAAGAAATATTTCATAACTTTTATTGACGACAATACTCGATATTGCTATGTTTACTTACTTAATAGTAAAGATGAAGCAATAGATGCATTCAAGCAATACAAAAATGAAGTCGAAATGCAACTTAACAAGAAAATCAAAATAATAAGAAGTGATAGGGATGGTAAATATGAATCTCCTTTTGAAGAAATATGCATAGAATATAGAATTATTCATCAAACAACGGCCTCTTACACACCCAAATCCAATGGGATTGCGGAAAGAAAGAATCGATCATTAAAGAAAATGATGAACGCCATATTGATTATAAGTTCTGGTTTGCCACAGAACTTGTAGGGGGAGGGAAGCTATTCTTACAGCTAATCGGATATTAAACCGAGTACCCCATATCAAAACGCAGTCCAATCCATATGAAAAATGGAAAGTGTGGGGGTGTTTGGCAAAAGTGCAAGTTTCTAAACCCAAAAAAGTAAAGATAGGACCGAAAACCATTGAGTGTATTTTCATCGGATATGCAACAAATAGTAAAGCATATCGATTTCTCGTTCATAAATTAAAAAGTCCCGACATTCATAATAATACGGTTATAGAATCAGATAATGCTGAATATTTCAAGAGTATATATCCGTATAAAAATGAGTGTGAGTCGATTGGTGAAGGATCTAAACGACTTCGGGAAGAAACAAAAGAAAGTACGTATAATCAGGAGGATCCAAGATGTAGTAAACGTCAACGTCTACTTCATTTGGACCAGACTTTGCAACTTTCTTATTAGAAAATGAGCCTCGAACATTTAAAGAAGTTATGACTTTTTCCGAATCATTATTTTGGAATAGGCAGTCAATAGTGAAATAGAATCCATACTGAACAACCATACATGAGAATTGGTTGATCTTCCTCCAGGTAATAAACTATTGGTTTTTAAATGGTTTTTTAAGAGAAAAATGAAAGATGATGGTACTATTGATATATATAAGGCAAGACTTGTGGTTAAAGGTTATAGACAATGAGAAGGTCTTCACTATTTTGTTACATACTCTCCAGTTACAGGAATTACGTCTGTACGAACGTTAGTAGCATTAGCTGCATTATATGGTCTTGAAATTCATCAAATGGACGTTAAAATGGCCTTCTTAAATGGAGATTTGGAGGAAAAAATTTACATGAAACAACCTGAAGGGTTTATGGTTCCAAGTAAAGAAAATAAGGTGTGTAGACTTGTTAAGTCGCTTTATGGACTAAAGACAGCACCCAAATAATGGCATGCGAAATTTGACAAAACAATGTTGTCAAATGGTTTTATGATAAATGAATGTGATAAATGTGTGTACATTAAAAATATTACAAATCACATAGTCATTGTTTGCTTATATGTGGATGATATGTTGATAATGAGCAATGACATTGCCAACATAACTGCGACTAAGCGTATGCTAACTAGCAAGTTTGATATGAAAGACTTGGGAGTTGCCTATTTAATTCTTGGTATTAAGATCCATAAGACTCCTTAAGGTCTGGCATTGTCGCAATCTCATTACATTAAAATACTACTTGAAAATTCAAGTACTTAGATTTTGAAGTTGCAAAGACTCAAATTGACGTGAATCTTGCACTTGCAAAGAACAAAGGCCAAAGACATATCACAATTGGATTATGCTCATGTGCTGGGATGTTTAATGTATATCATGAATTGTACTCGACCAGATATAGCTTGTGCTATAAGTAAATTGAGTCGATACATCATTACTCCAGGTAAATCTCATTGGATGGGTATGAAACGAGTTTTAAGATATTTAAAACATACCCAAGACTTTGCTTTGCACTACAGTATTTATCTTGCGGTGATTGAGGGATATTGTGATGTAAATTGGATCACCGGTTCAACTGATTCTAAGTCCACAAGTGGATATGTATTCACTATTGGTGGAAGAGTGGTATCTTGGAAGTTGTCCAAACAAACGTGTATTGCCCGCTCTACAATGGAGGCTGTATTTATAGCCTTAGATAACGCCGGTAAAAAAGTTGAATGGCTCCGAAATTTCTTGGAAGATATTCCATTTTGGCCCAAACCGTTGGAACCAATATGCATACATTGCGATAGTCAAGCGACAATTGGAAGGGCTATGTATAATGGTAAATCTCGTCATATGACGAAGACATAAAACCGTTAGGCAACTACCTTCTAAGGGTATCATCATAATTGACTACGTAAAATCAAGCGACAATGTGTCGGATCCACTTACAAAAGGCCTAACTAGAGAGAGAGTTGAAATATCATCAAGGGGAATGGGACTATGGCCGAGGACAAGTCATTGTGGCGGTAACTCTACCTAGAAGACTGGAGATCCTAAGATCTAGGTTCAAGGAGATCAAACAAAGTCATCAATAATGGTTCAACATTGTGAACTAAATTTTTTGGTCCATTCTCGTGATGAGACAGTGTTCAGTACCAAGGATAAAGCATTAAGGCTTTTTAATGGTTTCTAAATTTGATACAGGGTATATCAAAAAGTGTATCTATGGGATGACACATTTAGGAATCACTTATGTAAGTGATAAGTGTTAGTCGCTTCAAGGAGAATTTTGCAAGGCCAGTTCTCTACGCACTTATGAAATCAGACGGTGTTCATGGCTGAAACAAACAGAACAATGAGAACCAAAGACGATTAAGGGTTGGTTGTGTGACTTATAGTTGTCTAAGTATACACCAAAGTTCGACGGTTCAAAGATATCAAATCTACCGATTGATCGAGTATATCCGACATAAGTTTACTACGGAAAGTTCAAAGGGAAGCCTACTTATCCAGATGCGATTAATCCTTGCTTATAAATCACATAGTTTTTCATCCATATTTTCGTGATATAGCCATTCCCCATTCATATGGGGGATTGTTGTGTTAAAGCTTCTTAGAGCTTAAAAGAGGGTGAATGAGAAATGGAGGAAAAAATAAAATTTTGATTTTCCCTCCTTGACAAAGGGACATTGTCTCGTATTGGAGAAGAAAAAGACTTTTGATGGGTATATATACAATTGCTCTTCTTTTAAGTCTTAAAGAGTTAGGAAGAAGGCAAGCCTCGCGCTGTTGTCGTCGTCATCGCTCACTCGGCTCGGCTTCGGCTTCGAATTCACATTCGGATTTGGATTTGGATTTGGATTTAGATTTGGTCAAATGATCGATTGATTGATTAATTTTTTGGATCAAATTTATTTGTTAATATTAAGATTAACGTAATATTATTTTAATCCAAATTGGCCGTTCGTTTTCCTCCGCATTTTGATTTCCCGTTTTGTTTTGCGTAAATAGCCATTTACGTAATGGTCGTTTTACGTAAACAGACATTCTGAAGAGTTGCACCTCTTCGTTTAAACTCAACATGTTGGATATAAATAGTAGACTATTCCCTCAGATTTTTTGTCACAACCCAAAATCTCACCACAGGCGTCGTGATGGCACCTAGTTTCTAAGACTAGGTAAGCCGATTTAAATTACCTTTTGAAGCCATTTTTTTTGAAGTTATGCCGATATTCTAAAATCATCTTCTTGCTTGAATTGACCTCCGGGCCGCTCAAATCTAACCAAATTAATTTTATAACTTCATTAAAATTCATCTAAAATAATTCCGGATAATAATATGTCGACTTAAAAATTTATTCCAAAAAGTCAACAAAAGTCCCCTCGGAACCTGACAATATTTTCATGAAATCTGAATACCCATTCCGATACGAGTTCAACCATACCAATTTTATCGAATTCCAATAACAACTCGACCTCCAAATCTTAAATTTTCGTTTTCAAATCCCTAAGTTCAGACCCCCGATTTACAGCTCAAAAACATGTAATCTAATCGGATTATTCGATGATAATTCAATATTATGGAGTGAAAATGATCACAAGGGACTTACCTCAAGTTTTTCCGTGAAAACCTTGCTCAGAAATCGCCCAACCCGAGCTTGAAATGCCCAAAAAGGGAAAAAGCTCGGAACTCCTCTGTTTTTGTATTGCCCAGGGGTTTTCGCACCTGCGGTGATTTCTTCGCACCTGCGGTAAATTTCTTCGCACTTATGGCTTCGCACCCGCAGCAAATTTTTCACACCCGCGGTTCTCATCCACGGCAAATTTTTCGCACCCGCGGTGCCTGACCAGCCCATGAATTTTGCGCTTCCGCGACTCATTTCTCGCATCCGTGAGCTCGCACTTGCGGCCCTTTTTTGCATAGGTGCGATAATACCAGATGCTCAGCTGCTTCAACTCCTCATCCAAATCCAAATTCGATCCGTTAGGCATTCAAACTCACCCGAGGCCCCCCCCGAGACTTCAACCAAACATACCATCAAGTCCTAAAACATCATACGAACTTAGTCAAATTCTTAAATCACATCAGACAACATCAAAACGATGAATCATACCTCAAATCAAAATCTATGAACTTTGAACTTTCAAATTCTTTATCTTGTGCCGAAACACATCAAATCAATTCGGAATGACTTCAAATTTTGCACACAAGTCATAAATGACATAACAGACCCATTCAAATTTTCAGAATCGTATTACGACCTCGATATCAAAAAGTCAACCACCCGGTCAAACTTTCCAAAAATTCAACTTTCGGCATTTCAAGCTTAATTCCACTACAGACCTCCAAATAAGTTTCCGGACACGCTCCTAAGTCCAAAATTACCATACGAAGCTATTGACATCATCAAAATTCCATTCGAGAGTCGTTTGCTCAAAAGTCAATGCTCCGGTCAACTCTTTCCATTTAAGCTTCAAATTAAGGATTGTTCTTTTAATTTAATTTTGAATCTTTATTAAATCAAACTCGACCACACCCGCGGGTCATAATACATATTGCGAAGCTGCTCAAGACCTTAAGTCATTGAACGAGGCGTAAATTCTTAAAATGACAAGTCGGGTCGTTACATTCTCCACTTGTTCAACAAACGTTCGTCCTCGAATGTTCTAAGAATTATTGTGAGGTCACTATATTGATGATTTTACTTTTACATATATACTCACGGTTGATTCCACGCTACTGCATTTGAGATAAGCCTGACAATACCATCTCATTTGAGTTTATTTCTTTTATCCATATTTGTAAACTTTAAAATTAATTTCTTACACTCCAAACATTTCAAAAGGTCTGATTTTCATAATAACGTACGGTATTAGTCTCAACTGGCTATAGCAACTCGTGCCTACGCACACATCAATTTTCTTGATAGTGTCAAAGTACTTTAAAATTTTTCTGGGGTGTTTCATTCTTCCCTGCTTAGGGTCATTCGCCCTCAAACACATAACATAATTTTGTCTCTTCTTTGCACGTCTCAATCTCCCAAATTATTTTTTTCTAACTCCTAAATTTTTTCAGAAATTTCGGCAGAGTCTCCCCTGTAATTGGGCCTAACCACCTTCCAGAATAACACCAAAACAACTCCTAACAATACATCCACAACGTATATATTAATAACACAATCTCAGCGTTACAAACACTGCATTATCACAATGATATCATGACATGAAGCACATCATATGTATGCTCATCACCACATCTCTGCTCTTAAAAGCCGTTCATAATTAATTCCAGCATCATCAATTAATCTCATATTAACCACTACCATATTTCAAATTTTCATAACACTGACAACGGAATGTGAGGCATGAAGACCTCATGATTGCTTACTCGGATTAATGAGTCGCATTTAACGCCACCTGGGCACTAACCTCATAGGCTAAAACTCAATGTTTACATCACGAAAATGGCTGAATATGAATAGAAAAATATACAAGAATTATCAAATAAGCCTAACAAGCATGACTCTCTTTTAATATTATTGTATAAATTAAATTTCACAAAGGGAGAGTTTTAAACTTATACATATCTCACCACAAGGACTTCGTCCTTACATAACTTCCACCGCGGCTTGCAGCCCGGTTTAAATATTTTACATCATGTAAAAATACGAGGATCTCGTCCTCAACTCCGAATCACAAGTATGTTGCACATTGTGCCAACTGAAATTTTCAATTTCCTTTCTTTCTTCTTTTCAATATATTTCATAAATAATTTTCACAACATATAATGAACCTCATACCGGTAGGGCGTATAATTAATAAAAATTGGAATCAATTATTCCGAAATACATTAAACCCGCTGTAATGAATAATAAAAATTACTTTTGAACTTATAGCCCTCAATGGTGTACAAAAATAAAATTACAGACACGAGCTCACATCTTTAAATCTCCCAAAATGGATAAACATATAAGTGAGTCACAATTTACGAAGCTCACCTATAAGCGGAGCATAATAGGAGGACCTACCTCAATATTCAGATCCAAATCAAATTAAGAAAAATATCCTTTTATAATAAAAATCAGGATCGTACTTGTAACAACATCATCTGGTGTATTGGCCTCTGCTAAATCATAGTGATTAAATCAACGGGTCGGACCTCCACCTCTTAGGCGCCCACTACCCACCTGTCCTCTACCTCTTGCTGACTGTGCACGTGGAGTATCGACTGGAATATAGCTTGTAGCTGGAGTGTTTTGATGAGATCCACCCTTCCCAAGTCTGGGACAATCTCTCATGATATGCCTAGTATCACCACACTCATAACAACCCCTCTGAGGTCGCGGCTGCTCGTACTGAGTCTGTGCCGAATAACTGGAATAACCACTGTAAGAATCTCGTGTCGGTGGTGCACTGTAAACTGGAGCACTCCGAGTAATCTGATGTTCAGACTGAGCTGACCGACTGCTCGAGCCTCCGCTATAATGGGTTCTAGCTGAAGAGTAAAATCCACTGAACCCTCCAGATCTTCGAGACCTTTTGGCCTCCTTAGACTCCCTTTTCTCGCCTAAAACACCCTCAATCTTCCTTGCAATCTCTACTACTTGTTGAAATCGAGTATCAATTTGCAATTCTCGAGCCATGCATATTTTAATATCATATTCGAGCCCCTCAATAAATCTACGGACCCGCTCTTTGATTGTAAGAACCAAGATAGGTGCATGATGGGCTAACTCACTGAACCTGATAGCATATTCTGACACATTCACAGTGCCCTGACGTAACCGTTCAAACTCTGTGCGCCACGCATCTCTGTGAGTCTGGGGAACAAACTCTTTCAAAAATATTTTCGAAAATTGAGCCCAAGTTGGTGGTGTGGCATCGGCTGGTCTACCTTCTTCATAGATTTTCCACCACCGATACGCTGCGCCTGATAGTTGAAATGTAGTAAAGGCAACTCCGCTCACCTCCACAATTCCCATAGTACGGAGAATACAGTGACAATTTTCTAGAAATTCTTGGGCATCCTCTGTAGCTGTGCCACTGAAAGTTGATGAATCATATTTCTTAAACCTTTCAAGTCTCTTTTGTTCTTCTTCAGATGCCTCGCGCCTGAACTCAGGCCGAACCGAAATAACAGGTTGTACCGGTACTAAACCCGAAACCTGACCAACGTGAACCTGCTGCTCTGGAGTTGTGGTAGGAGTCTGAGCTACTCCCCCATTCTACGGAATGTTTGGTGCAACAGAGATCAATACCGCCTGAGTTAATGTACCAAACATACTCAGGAACTGTGCCAAAGTCTCCTGAAGTCCGGGGGTAACAACAGGTGCTTCTAGTACCTGTCCCTCAACTGGAGCTACTAGTGGCTCCTCAACTGTTGTTCTGACAGGTGCTCTAATCACAGCATGTGCCCTTTCTCGACCTCTACCTCGGCCTCGGCCTCTTGCAGCCCTAGCAGTATGTACGGATGCCTGCTCAGCTAACTCAATAGCACGTGTCCTCACTATCTGTGATAGAGTGGAGATACAAAGGTTCAAATTCCAAATTCAACAAATTTCCCACGACAGGAATGAAAGAAATGGAAATTTCCTAACAGTTCTGTAGCCTCTCGAAGATAAGTACAGATGTCTCCGTACCGATCCGCAAGACTCTACTAGACTCGTTCGTGACTCGTAGAACCTATGAACCTAGAGCTCCGATACCAACTTGTCACGAACCAAAATTCCACCACAGGCGTCGTGATGGTACCTAGTCTCTAAGACTAGGTAAGCCGATTTAAATTACCTTTTGAAGCCATTTTTTTAAACTAACAGCGAAAATAATTACAATACACAATCTCCCAAGACTAGTAGTACTGAGTCACGAACTCTAACTGAATACATGGAATGATCACGAGGACCGTATATACAATACTGTTTGTTTACAAATTAACAGTACAATGAAATGAAAAGACTATAAGGAACCGCGATGACCAAGTAGCTCTACCTTGAATCCTTACGATCGCGCTTTAACTCTGCTCAAGTCCGATATCTCCAATACCTGGCTCTGCACAAAAATGTGCAGAAGTGTAGTATGAGTACACCACGGTCGGTACCCAGTAAGTATCAAGACTAACCTCAGTGGAGTAAAGACGACGTACAGTCAAGACACTCATTAGTCTAATAACCTGTCCAATATAATATACAAAATAATAGGAAACAAATAACAATAAGGGCAGAATAAAATGACCAGTGATATGCACAGCAGACAACAAGAATACCATTAATATCACTCAATAATTAATAAATACAATTACACCCAATTAAATCAAGTCCTTCAAATAAATATCTTTCACATATAATTCTTCCAGATAATTCTCTTTCAAATATAAATTTTCTCAAATAATTATTTTTCAAATATAATTCTTTCAATAAATCTTTTCAAATATAATTTTCTCAAATAAATATCTTTCAAATACAATTCTGTCATATAATACTTTTTAAGTAAAAATCCTTCCAAATAAATATTTTGAATATAATTCTTTCAATTAAAAAGTCACCATGTGATACCTCATTTCATAATCATAAAAATACGGGTCTTAGCCCATTTTCATATTTTTCGTAAATATAGGTCTCAGCCCATTTTTATATTTCCATGACACCTCGTGCCCATAATTAAATCATCATATTTTCTCGGCACCTCATGCCCTCATTTCATATCACAACTGTACGGACAATTCACGTGCCAATTATAATTATCATTTCATCACAGCACCTCATGCCCACATTTCATATCACAACTGCACGGACAATTCACGTGCCAAATATCCTCATTATTTACTCACGGTACCTTGTACCCATATTTTATTTTATAATCTGCCTGGAAATAGCCACATGCGCTCAATTTCAACATAAATCAGATTGTTATCAATTTACCAACAACAAGACAAATTGCACAAAGTATAAAAATAAACACAAAAAAATTACAACATCACATGAAATTATCAACACTACAACCCCACATCATCACATATCGTCCCTGACAATAACTTTCCTTATCGTTCATATTGCCACCCTTATCGCTCCTATAGCCACCCTTATCGCTCCGCCCAGACAATATCAATAGCCACCTTTTTCACTCCTATTGCCACCCTTATCGCTCCTATAGCCACCCTTATCGCTCCGTCGAGATAATATTCCAACAAACACAACAATAATGAAATGCCACCCTTATACCCACATAATATCAACGGTGAAATGCCACCCTTATCTCCCCAAAATAATAACTCACACAATACAACAATTTATATGGCAACATAATAAAATCAATTCATATCATAATTTGCCCAATGGCCATAACCAAATTCCAAAGATATATCAAAATCAATTAATTTCACAACAAATAGCTTAAGGCTCTACACAATGTATATAATACCCAGAAACAATCAATAGAGATAGAAATTTCTCAGCATAAAGCAAAGCCTTCATTAATGCAAATTTAGATAATTATATTAATACTTCTTCTTAAGCGTGCTTAAATTAATTATTTGCATAAGAAAATTCATATTGGAATTCATTTCCAAGAAATATTAAACCAAAAGTACTCACGAAATTTCATAAATATTTCAAGTAACACTCACATCAAATTATCATATAAAAACAAATTCAACAATAAGGATTTAGGCATGGCAAGCAGATGATTTAATAATTTTTCATAATTTCTCAATTTACTACACAATAATGCCTAAGACTTTAATTCAATAAATTTTGCACGTATAAACCCGAGTACGTACTCGTCAACTCGCGTATACGGCTTTTCACATTTCACAAATGGCACATAAGACTCAATGCCTAAGGGGTAATTCCCCCACTCGAGGTTAAGTAAGACATTTACTTTTTTTTGTTGAAGTTATGCCGATATTCCAAAATCGTCTTCTTACTTAAATTGACCTCCGGGCCGCTCAAATCTAACAAAATTAATTGTATAACTTCATTACAATTCATTAAAAATAATTCCGGATAATAATATGTCGACTTAAAAATTTATTCCAAAAAGTCAACAAAAGTTAACGTGGGGCCCGCCCCTCGGAACCCTACAAAATTTTCATGAAATTCGAATACCCATTCCGATACGAGTTCAACCATACCAATTTTATCGAATTCCAATAACAACTCAACCTCCAAATCTTAAATTTTCATTTTTAAATCCCTAAGTTCAAACCCCCGATTTACACTTCAAAAATATATAATCTAATCGGATTATTCGATGATAATTCAATATTATGGAGCGGAAATGATCACAAGGGACTTACCTCAAATTTTTCCGTAAAAACCTTGCTCAAAAATCGCCCAACCCGAGCTTGAAATGCCCAAAAATGGCAAAAGCTCGGAACCCCTCTGTTTTTGTGTTGCCCAGGGGTTTTCGCACCCGCGGTGATTTCTTCGCACCTGCGGTAAATTTCTTCGCACCTGTGACTTCGCACCCGCGACTTCGCATCCGCAGCAAATTTTTCGCACCCGCGGTGCCTGGCTAGCCCATGAATTTTTCGCTTTCGCGACTCATTTCTCGCATCCGCGAGCTCGCACCTGCGGCCCTTTTTCGTGCAGGTGCGATCATACCAGATGCTCAGCTGCTTCAACTCCTCCTCTAAATCCAAATTCGATCCGTTAGGCATCCAAACTCACCTGAGGCCCACCCGAGACTTCAACCAAACATACCATCAAGTCCTAAAACATCATACGAACTTAGTCAAATTCTTAAATCACATCAGACAACATCAAAACGACGAATCGCACCTCAAATCAAAATCTATGAATTTTGAACTTTCAAATTCTTTATCTTGTGTCGAAACACATCAAATCAATTCGGAATGACTTCAAATTTTGCACACAAGTCATAAATGACATAACAGACCTATTCAAATTTTCAGAATCGGATTCCGACCTCGATATCAAAAAGTCAATCCCCCGGTCAAACTTCCCAAAAATTTAACTTTCGGCATTTCAAGCTTAATTCCACTACAGACCTCCAAATAATTTTTCGGACACGCTCCTAAGTCCAAAATCACCATACAGAGCTATTGACATCATCAAAATTCCATTCCAGAGTCGTTTGCTCAAAAGTCAACTCTCCGGTCAACTCTTTCCATTTAAGCTTCAAATTAAGGATTGTTCTTTTAATTTAATTCTGAATCTTTAGTAAATCAAACTCGACCACACCCGCGGGTCATAATACATATTGTAAAGCTGCTCGAGACCTTAAGTCACTAAACGGGGCATAAATTCTTAAAACGACAAGTCGGGTCGTTACATTTTTCTTACGAAAATTAGGATCTCCCCTTCTTCTTTTTGCATTGTTTTAACAGAAAAGAAAGCAGTAAGTGTGATTTACTACTGTTCTTTGCGTTCGTTGTTACTGGGGTTTGAAGTACCGTTATACCAGTGAGGTTATCCGTTCTATCCTGGGAGGAAATAATCCTAAATCTCGTATACTAGGAAGGGATTAAGTTCCTTAAGGAAACACTTTGAATTCAGTGGGCTCGGATTAATTCTGTTCTTCTGCATTTCTTGTTTTACATTGTTTCAATTTTTTGAATATATTTTTAAATACAGAATACTAACAGTTATATGCTTAACTAAGCTTATAAAGCCACCCTACTAGTATTTTCTTATGAAAAGATAAATGACTTGGTTTTTATTTGAAAAAGCACTCAGAGATAAGAACCATTGGACAATTGCGATTTGGCAAGGCATGCATAACAGCAGATGAACACGAAATATTGAAGAAACTTAAGCTAGTTTTATATATGTACACTCCTAAAGTTGGCGGAGGAAGTCATGCAGGGAGAAGGAGCATTTGGTAGTGGGTAAAATTTATATGTATTTGATAAACACATTTAGCATTTGGTATCTAGTAGATAAAAACATTTTCTCTTATGGTGTATTGGTGTTTACGCTAAATTAATGAACGTAAGGTAAGAATAATCGTCTTCGATATCACATAAAATTTAATACATGTATCATTTAATCGTAATAAAGTGATATGTATTTTCATCGGCTAAGTATTTACCTTTGGTAGTGTCCTTGTTATTTATTAAAAAATCCCTTAAATATCTCACAGGAAATCGAATGGCCGACTTTTTCTTTCTTTCTACTATACTGATCCGAAGCATTCAGCAATACCATATTTGTTAAAAGATGTTTTATTAGCAAATAAAATTATAATAGGAGTAATAAATTATAACTGCGTCCCTACTTTTTGAAAAAAAAAAACTTTATATTGTCGCTCCTAAAGACTGAATGTTAGGTAACGCGAGGCGGTAAGTTTTTCATAGACATTAGAATTTTGTACTTTCTTCTTTTCCATAATTCAACAAAAAGTGGTTTACTAAGTGATTCTTTTCCATAACAATTTGTTTGTAAAACCGTAACGCCGTCACTAGGGTGGCAAACGGGTGGGTCGGGTCTAGTCGGATATGAATCGGGTTGGATATGAATAATGTAAAAACGGATAAATTATCTCACCCGACTCATATTTAATACGGATAAAAACGGGTTAAATTTGATCACTTTTGGGAGAATTCCTAGCCTCCAAAACTTGAGGAACCCTCAATTTGAGGCTTCACAAATATAAAAATTAAACACATTGGTTATCCATTTTCTAAATGGATAATATGGCTCTTATCCATATTTGGACCTATTTTAAAAAAAGTCATTATCCACAGAGGTGGATCCAGGATTTAAATCCTATGGGTTAAATTTTAAGATTTTTAACATTGAATCCATTATATTTTTAAAGTTATGGATTCATATCTACTATTTTTGCAATTTTAATGAATTTTTACATACAAATTTTTACTCCGCGTCGAAAGTTACGGGTTCAGTTGAATCCGGAATCATTACACTACATCCGCTTCTGATTATCCAACTCATTATTTAGTGAATAATATATATGAGTGAATAATTATTTTCTTTTAATCATTTTGACACTAATAGCCGTCACAATGCATAAGGTTAGGCATCATTTTAGGCCGGTGAATTCATACATGGTTTTCCCTCCGTCCATATTTACTTCTCCATTTACTATATCACCCCTAATTATAATATACTGGAAAATAAATTGAAAATGATTAGTAGTACTTAATAATAAGGGTAAAAATAACAAATTATATCTTGATTTTCTAAATATGATAACTAAAAGTAAATTTATTTTTTAATATAGTGGACAAATAAAATTAAAATTGACGAAGGGAGTATTTTTTAAAAGATAACCATGAGTAGGGAATGAGGTTAACAATTTTGTTTGGTCTTGCTCATTTATTAGTACAACTATACAAAAGAAGACCACGCAGCTCCATATATATTGCAGGAAAACCAAGCACGTATGAAGCATATACATGCAGCATTATGGATTTACGTGAATTTTTCCTCCACTCTCCCTCCCGCCCACAATCACCTCATCCTGTTCATATTTGGGAAGATTGTAGTAATCTTAAGAATTTGAAATAGGCTACAGGTTTTAATTTTAAAATATTCGATTTGTCTTATACTTATCATCTGTTTACCTTTTCGCGCGGCTAATAAATTTCATTCTATGTTTGCCCCTCTCTTTATAACTTCACGAGGAGCGCTCGAACGTAATTATATCATCGATAAGAACTAGGGTGTACAAAGCAAATTGATAAATCGCACTAAATTGATAATTCGAGTCAAATCGAGAAAAAAAACTCGATTATGGTTTAGTTTGATTTGATTTGGTGTTAGAAAAAAAAACCGACCACAATTGGTTTCATTTGGTTTTAACTAAAAAAAATCAAAACCAAACAAAATCAACCCGACATTACATGTATACAAGTTTTAAAAATATTTTATACATAAAAATAATTATGGTAATGTAATTTATAAATATAATTTAAACTCTTTAATAGTTCACTCTTTTAATGTATTATTTCAAATTTGGACTTAGAACTTTTAAATGATCAAATATAATTTATAGCCCATAAAAATTAGTAACTCAAATAAATCTAAAGAAAAATCAATTCAATACTAATGCTAACAAAAAAAAAAATTTAATTCAATGCTAGAAATGACAATAGTATTGGATATTTATTTTTTTAGTTTTACATTGATTTAGACAGTAAAAATGCATAACTCACTTTTAATATTATTTAGTCATGTGATTAATACTTAGTACTTATTAGTCGTACTTATTTTAACATGACTTAGTACTTTTAGATTATGTGTATTTTTATAATGGCTTATAAATTAATAATATTTATCTTATGCGATTTGTTGAGTATTTTAGTATAATTATGACTCATCTCACATTATTTTATATTATTTTATTGGGTAACATCTTATATAGTATTATCTTACTAAGACCTAAGAAATATTAGAGCACAAATTATAAATTTTATGTTATGAAGATTTTGTCGGAAAAAAATCCCGAAAAACCCGAGAAAATCGAAAAATCCGTGATTGAAAAATTTGACTTTTGATGGTTTGGTTTGGTTTATAAATTTAAAAATCCGAGATAATTGGTTTGGTTTGATAATTGAAAAATTCGAACCAACCCGACCTATGTACACCCCTAATCAGAACCCCTATTTTTGTACTGTTAGGGATGCTTAACGTCACTTCGCCAACTAGCATTACCTACGATTTTATTGTCCGTTAGCTCTGACATTTTGGTCCTTTTACCTTTGAAATATCATAAGATCTGTCACGACCCAGAATTTTCACCTTCGGCACCGTGATGGCGTCTAACATTTTACTTGCTAGGCAAGCCAGTGTTAGAGGA
The DNA here is from genome assembly GCF_000390325.3 of Nicotiana tomentosiformis. Taxonomy (NCBI): domain Eukaryota; kingdom Viridiplantae; phylum Streptophyta; class Magnoliopsida; order Solanales; family Solanaceae; genus Nicotiana; species Nicotiana tomentosiformis. Next base: position 67,759,392 of record NC_090819.1, read on the forward strand.
TTCTTTAAACCAATTTTAGTAAATTTAAATAACATAATCAATTAAACTAAATGAAAGCTAAAACTGAAATGCAGAATAACATAAAGCCCATAATATATGATACAATTCGGATCTGAAGTCACAACTCACGAGCTTCTAAGATTTTCTACAAACAAAGTCTGAAAGAAATACGACCATTCTGAATGAAAAGAAACAGTAAAATAGGGGAGATAGAAGGGGATTCCAAGGTCTGCGAACGCCAGCAGATCTACCTTGAGTCTCCAATAAGCAAGTCCAAGCCGCTAAGCCTTACGATCAGCTAGGACCGGTACCAAAATCTGTACAAGAAGTGCAGGATGTAGTATGAGTACAACCGACCCCATGTACTCGTAAGTGTCGAGCCTAAATTCGACGAAGTAGTGATGGAGTTATGACAAGACACCCACATAATAAACCTATACAGATAACAGTATATGTAAAAGAAAACAATAATAACAGCTAAACATGTACTATTGGGAGGGGACATGCTAAAGGGGGAAAACAAGATATAAGAGATACATCGGAAATGATAACCAAAATAGTCAATATGCCTTTAACCAGCGAAAATAATTAAACACAATAAAGGAGATTGCACGACATCACCCTTCGTACTTTTACACTCAACCTCACAATGAAACAAAGATATTGCACGGCATCACCCTTCGTGCTTTTACTCTCAACCTCACAATGTAAATCAATAGATAAGGCACGACATCACCCTTCGTGCATTAACTCTCATAACATGGCACGACATAACCCTTCATGCATTAACACTCACAATATGGCATGGCATCACCATTCGTGCATTAACTCTCATAACATAGCACGGCATCGCCCTTCGTGCATTAACTCTCATAACATGACACGGCATCACCCTTCGTGCAGTAACACTCTCCCTCACCATATAACAATGACAAAGTAAAAGAAGGGAGATAGAATCGACAAGAACAAACCTTACTTCAACAATGGTTCCACAATACCAATTTCAACTTTGGAATCAATACTCAATTATCACAAAAGCTCGTAAACACGATAAGAACGATCAATTTAGTAAGCAACTAGTCTAAGCCTGGATAACAAGATCAAGGTAAGTAATAAACTATAAGAAAAAAGCCCCACCCGCATGCTTAAACCCGACAACAACGCATAAATACTCGTCACCTCACATATACATTGTACCGAACATCTAAACATGTAGCAAATAGACAAACAAGTCTTAATCCCTCAATTCGAGGTTAACCACGATACTTACCTCACTCCAAAAGTCCACTCAAAGCTCAATCACAATTTTGCCTTTCAAACAAGCCTCCAAACTAATAGAATCTAGCAAATTACCAAACAAACGATTCAAATTAAGCCTTAGGAACTACCCACGATTGCAAAGGATTCAATTTAGGTCATTATTGAAAAAGTCAACTCCCGGGCCCGCTTGGTCCAAACCCAAAATTTGGACTAAAACCCGATTACCCATTCACCCCGATCTCGTTTATGTAATTTATTTTAGAATCTGACCTCAATTCGAGGTCTAAATCCCCATTTTACAAAAATACCTAATTCTACCCAAACCCCCAATTTTCACCATGAAAACACTAGATTTTAGGTTAAAATCTTAGGAAATGTAATTAAAGATCGAAAGAAAATAGGTTAGAATCACTTACCAATGATTTGGGGAAGAAAGGTTCTTTGAAAATTCACCTCTAGGGTTTCTTGTTTTGAAAATTTTGAAGAATGAGCAAAAATCCCGTCTAAGTCAAGTTTTACCCTGCTGCAGATGTCGCAATTGCGATATAAGGTTCGCAATTGCGAGAAAGAGGTCGCAATTGCTAACTCCTTCAGAAATCCCAGTGACTGCAAATGCGATAAAACAGCCGCAAATGCGAACCCTGCAGCCCTTGCAAATGCGGCCCTACCTTCGCAAATGCGAAGATTTTCAAACAGTGCTGAGTCGCAAATGCGACTCTACCTTCGCAAAAGCGGAATAGTCAAGTTCGCAAATGCAAACTTTTACCTCAAAAATACGAATACATCAGAGGTCGCAAATGCGATGCCTGATCTCCCAAATGCGAGATCCGACGCCTGCACCAGAACTGAAAACACCAGCAACATTTCTAAGGCCAATTTCACTCAGTAGCATATCCGAAACTCACCCGAGCCTCGGGGCTCTAAACCAACTATGCACACAAGTCTAAAAATATCATACGAACTTGATCGCACGATCAAATCGCCAAAATAACACCTAGAACTATGAATTTAGCATCAAATCAAAGAAAATTTTTAAGAAAACTCAAGAACTTCTAATTTCACAACTGGGTGCCCGAATCACGTCAAACCATCTCCGTTTCTTACCAAATTTGACAGACAAGTCATAAATATAGTATTGGACCCATACCATATTCCGAAACCAAAATATGGATCCAATATCAATAAAGTCAAATATTGGTCAAACTTTCAATTTAAGCTTTCAAACTTTCAAATTTCGACAAAGTCCGATAACTTAGGCTAGGGACTTCCGAATTCGTTTTTGAGCATACGCCCAAGTCCCAAATCACGATATGGACCCACCGGGACCGTCAAGATGTGAATCTGGATCTATTTGCTCAAAACTTTGGCCGAAGTCAACTCAAATAGATTTTAAGGCCAAAAAGTTCATATTTTCTAAGTTTTTAACATAAAAGCTTTCTAGGAAAACACCCGGACTGCGCATGCAAATTGAGGAAGGCTAAAATGAGGTATTTAAGGCTTCAAAGCGCAGAATTAGGTTTTAAAACATAAGATGACCTATCAGGTCATCACATTCTCCACCTCTAAAACAACCGTTCGTCCTCGAATGGACATAGAAAAGTACCCGGGCTGGTGAAAAGGTGGGGATATCTACTCCGCATGTCCGACTCAGACTCCCAAGTAGCTTCCTCGATGGGCTGACCTCTCCACTGCATTCGGACCGAAGGATAACTCTTCGACATCAACTGGCGAACCTACCGGGCTAGAATAGCCACCGACTCCTCCTCGTAAGTCAAATCCTTGTCCAACTAGACAGAGCTGAAATCTAACACGTGGGACGGATCGTCGTGATACTTTCAGAGCATGGACACATGGAACACCGGATGAACTGCTGATAAACTGGGTGGCAGTGCGAGCTTATAAGCCACCTCACCCACTCTCTCAAGAATCGCAAAAGGCCCGATATACCTATGGCTCAACTTGCCCTTCTTTCCGAACCTCATCACTCCCTTCATGGGTGATACCCGAAGCAACACTCTCTCTCCGACCATGAATGCAACATCATGAACTCTACGGTCAGCATAACTCTTCTGCCTGGATTGAGCTGTGCGAAGTTGATCCTAAATAATCTTGACCTTATCCAAAGCATCCTGTTCTAAATCTGTACCCAACAACCGAGCCTTCCCCGGCTCGATCCATCCAACTGGCTATCAGCACCATCTACCGTATAATGCCTCATAGGGTGCCATATGAATGCTTGACTGGTAGTTGTTGTTGTAGGCAAACTCCGTGAGTGGCAAGAGCTGATCCCAAGAACCTCCGAAGTCTATAACACAAGTATGAAACATATCCTCCAATATCTTAATAGTGCTCTCGGACTGTCCGTCCGTCTGACGATGAAATGCTGTGCTTAGCTCCACCCGCATGCCCAACTCATGTTGTACTGCCCTCCAGAAGTGCTAGATGAACTGCGTACCTAGATCAGAAATGATAGACACAGGCACACCGTGAAGATGGACGATCTTGCGAATATAAATCTTTGCCAACCACTCTGAAGAATAGGTAAATGGCACAGGAATGAAATGTGCTGACTTGGTCAGCCTGTCCACAATGACCCAAACTGCATTGAACTTCCTCTGAGTCTGTGTGAGTCCAACCATGAAATCCATAGTGATATGCTCCCACTTCCACTCAGGAATCTCTAACTTCTGAAGCAAACCACCAGGTCTCTGATGCTCATACTTTACCTGCTGACAATTTAGACACCGAGCTATATATGCAACTATGTCTTTCTTCATTCTCCTCCACCAATAATGCTGCCGCAAGTCCTGATACATCTTGGCGGCACCCGGATGAATAGAATACCGAGAACTGTGGGCCTCCTCAAGAATCAACTCACGAAGTCCATACACATTAGGTACACAAATACGACCCTGCATCCTCAAAATTCTATCATCTCCAACAGTAATCTGCTTGGCACCATCGTGCCGCACTATGTCCCTAAGAACCAGCAAATGAGGGTCATCATACTGCCGCTCCTTGATGCGCTCAAACAAGGAAGACCGGGCGACTGTACAAGCTAGAACACGACTGGGATCAGAAATATCCAACCTTACGAACTAATTGGCCAAAGCCTGAACATCTAATGCAAGCGGTCTCTCACCGACTGGAATGTACGCAACACTGCCCATACTCGCTACCTTTCTACTCAAGGCATCGACCACCACATTGGCCTTCCCGGGATGATACAAGATGGTGATATCATAGTCTTTCAATAGCTCCAACCACCTCCTCTGTCTCAAATTGAGATACTTTTGCTTGAACAAATAATGTAGGCTATGATGATCCGTGAAAACCTCATACGACACGGCGTAAAGATAGTGCCTCCAAATCTTCAGCACATGAACAATGGCTGCCAACTTTAAGTCATGAACAAGGTAATTTTTCTCATGAACCGTCAACTGCCATGACGCATGTGCAATCACCCTGCCATCCTGGATCAATACTGCACCGAGCCCAACACGGGATACATCACAATATACCGTATAAGATCCTGAACCTGTGGGCAACACCAACACCGGCGTTGTAGTCAAAACAGTCTTGAGCTTCTGAAAGCTCGCCTCACACTCATCTAACCATCTGAACGGGGCACCCTTGTGGGTCAACCTGGTCAACGGGGCTGCTATATATGAGAGCCCTTCCACAAACCAACGATAATAACCCACCAATCCCAAGAAACTCCGGATCTCTGTGGCTGAACTGGGTCTAGGCCAGTTTTGAACTGCCTCAATCTTCTTAGGGTCTACCTGAATGCCCTCTGCTGATACAACGTGCCCCAAGAAAGCCACTGAATCCAACCAAAACTCGCACTTTGAAAACTTAGCATATAACTGGCTGTCTCTCAGAGTCTAAAGTACAATCCGAAGATGCTGCTTGTGCTCCTCCTGACTGCGGGAGTAGATCAAGATATCATCAATAAACACAATCATAAAGGAGTCCAAATAAGGCTTGAACACTCGGTTCATCAGATCCATAAATGTTGCCGGGGAATTTGTCAACCCAAAGGACATCACTAGAAACTCGTAATGCCCGTACTGAGTCCGAAAAGCTGTCTTAGGGACATCGGATGCCCTAATCCTCAACTGATGGTAGCCCGACCTCAAATCAATCTTCGAAAACACATTGGCACCTTGAAACTGATCAAATAAGTCATCAATCCTCGACAATGGATACTTGTTCTTGATGGTGACTTTGTTCAACTGCCGATAATCTATGCACATCCTCATCGATCCATCCTTCTTCTTCACGAACAACACAGGCACACCCCAGGGTTAGACACTAGGTCTAATGAAGCCCTTATCAAGCAAATCCTGCAACTGCTCCTTCAATTCTTTCAACTCTAGCAGAGCCATACGGTATGGAGGAATAGAAATGGGCTAAGTGCCCGAAGCCAAATCAATACAGAAATCAATGTCACTATCGGGTGGCATCCCCGGCAGGTCTGCAGGAAACATGTCTGGAAACTCATGGACAACGGGTACTGAATCCATAGAAGGAACCTTTGCACTAGAATCACGGACATAAGCCAAATAAGCTAGACACCAATTTTTCATGTAAGAGATAAACCTACTGGTAGAATGGCCAGGAGTCCCTCTCCACTCTAATAGAGGCAACCCCGGTAGGGCTAAGGTCACTGTCTTAGCGTGACAATCCAATATAGCGTGATAAGGTGACAACTAATCCATACCTAAGATAACATCAAAATCTACCATATCGAGAAGTAGAATATCTACACTAATCTCAAGATTCCTAATAGTGACCACACACGAACGATAAACGCGATCTACGACAATAGCATCTCCCACAGGTGTGGACACATACATAGAAGCATTCAAAGAATCACGAGGCACCAACAAATATGAAGCAAAATAGGATGACATATAGGAATAAGTAGAACCCGGATCAAATAGAACTGAAACATCTCTACTGCAAACTGAAACAGTACCTGTGATAACAATGTCAGATGAATCAGCCTTAGGCCTGGCTGGAAAAGCGTAGCATCGGGGCTGGGCCCCACCACTCTGAACTATATTTCTAGGACGGGCCCTAACTGGCTGGCCTCCACTTCTAGCGGCCTGACCTTCACCTCTAATGGCCTGACCTCCACCTCTAGCTGCCTGACCTCTACCTCTAGCTGGCTGAGCGAGCGGTGAAGCACCCGGTGCCGGGACCATGGCACGAGAACCCTGATGTTGTGAACTGCTCGATGCACGAGGAAAAAATCTAGCAATGTGCCTCGGATCACCACTAGTATAACAGGATCTCGATTGCTGTGACTGCTGACCCTGAAACTGACCCTGTCGACCTGAGTAACCCCCCTGAAAACACTGGAGCGGAGGTGCACTAATAGGAGCTAGTGGCGCACTATAGGCTAGCTGGTCGGAATAAGTCATATGAGGGCCACGACCACCTGAAGCACCGTGGGATTCTTGGAGTATTGAATGAAACAGCCTAGGAGGATGACATCTACCAAAATTACCCCTGCTTCTAGACGAGGCACCACTGAACCCACCGGAATGACGAGGCCTCTTATCAGTCCCCTGACCTCCTCCCTGTGCAAGAACCATCTCGATCCTCCTCGCAACATTAGCAGCCGCCTGAAAGGAAATCTCACTTCCGGTCTCTTTGGCCATATGTAGCCTGATAGGGTGAGTGAGTCCCTCAATAAACCTCATCACTCTCTCTCTCTCTCAGTAGGAAAAAAAAGAATAGCATGACGGGAAAGATCTACAAAATGGGTCTCATACTGAGTGACGGATATACTGCCCTGTTGGAGACGCTCGAACTGCCGACGAAAATACTCTCTCAGTGTGACAGGAAGGAACTTCTCAAGAAATATCTGAGAGAACTGGTCCCAAGTAAGAGCAGGCGACCCCGCTGGTTTGGTCAATACAAAATCCTTCCATCAACTCTTGGCGGAACCTGTCATCTGAAACATGGCAAAATCAACCCCATTGGTCTCAACTATCCCCATGTTCCGTAGAACCTCATGGCAGCGGTCAAGATAATCCTGTGGGTCCTCACAAGGTGCACTACTGAAGTGAACTAGAAAGAGCTTGGTAAACTTGTCCAACCTCAATAAGCCCTCAAAAGGTATATATGATCCATCACTGGCCTGTGCCGCAATAACCGGCTAGACTACTCCAACTGGCCGAGCTGCTGGAGTCTGATACTGAGGAGCCATCTACTCCGGAGCGGGAGTAGTGGGAGTTTGTGCTCCTCCCCCAGCCTGAGAGACGGCTGGTGCCATGGGAAACATGCCAGTCTGGGCCACACTCTCCATAAGGCCCACCAAACGGACCAACGCATCCTGAAGTATTGGGGTGGCGATGAACCCCTTCGGGACCTGAGCTGCTCCGACAGGAACAGTCTGGGATGGAACCTCCTCGTCAAACTCTACCTGAGGCTCCACTGCTGGTGCTGCTTCTCGAGCTCTGGGCTGAGCTCTACCCCTGCCTCAGCCTCTAGAACGGTCTCAACCTCGACCTCTGCCCCTCGTAGAAGCTGCCACTGGGGGCACTGGCTGCTGCTCAGCTGAAGATGCGGTATATGTTCTCTCCATCTACGAGAGAACAATAGTAGAAGAGTTCAATTAGCAATGAGAGAACAAGATCGCAGGACAGAGAAGAATAGAAGTGAAATTTGTTACTAAACTTTATAGCCTCTAGAAGATAAGTACAAACGTTTTCGTACCGATCCTCCAGAATCTACTAAGCTTGCTCGTGAATTGTGAGACCTAGGCGACCTAGTGCTCTGATACCAACTTATCATGACCCGGAATTTCCACCTTCGGGGCCATGATGGCGCCAAACGCTTTACTTGCTAGGCAAGCCAGTGTTAGAGGATTCTTTAAACCAGTTTTAGTCAATTTCAATAACATAATCAATTAAACTAAATGGAAGCTAAAACTGAAATGTAGAATAACATAAATCCCATAAAATCTTATACAATTCGGATGCGGAGTCTCAACTCACGAGCTTCTAAGATTTTCTACAAACAAAGTCCGAAAGAAATACAACCATTTTGAATGAAAAGAAACAGTAAAGGGGAGATAGAAGGGGACTCCAAGTTCTACGGACGCTAGCAGATCTACCTTGAGTCTCCAATAAGCATGTCCAAGCCGCTAAGCCTCACGATCAGCTAGGACCGGTATCAAAATCTGCATAAGAAGTGCAGAGTGTAGTATGACTACAACCGACCCCATGTACTCGTAAGTGTTGAGCCTAACCTCGACGAAGTAGTGACGAGGCTATGACAAGATACCCACATAATAAACCTGTACAGATAACAGTATATGGACAAGAAAACAACAATAACAGCTAAACATGTACTATTTGGAGGGGACATGCTAAAGGGGGGAAACATGATATAAGAGATACAGCGGAAATAATAACCAGAACAGTCAATATGCCTTTAACCAGTGAAAACCATTAAACACAATAAAAGAAATTGCACGGTATCACCCTTCGTACTTTTACTCTCAACCTCACAATGAAACAAAGATATTGCATGACATCAGTCTTCGTGCTTTTACTCTCAACCTCACAATATAAATCAATATATAAGGCACAACATCACCCTTCGTGCATTAACTCTCATAACATGGCATGTCATCACCCTTCGTGCATTAACACTCACAATATGGCACGACATCACCATCCGTGCATTAACTCTCATAACATAGCACGGCATCGCACTTCGCGCATTAACTCTCATAATATGGCACGACATCACTCTTCGTGCAGTAACACTCTCCCTCACCATATAACAATGAAAGAGTAAAAGAAGGGAGATAAAATCAACAAGAACAAGCCTTACTTCAACAATGGTTCCACAATACCAATCTCAACTTTGGAATCAATACTCAATTATCACAAAAGCTTGTAAACACGATAAGAACGATCAATTTAGTAAGTAACTAGTCTAAGCATGGATAACAAGATCAAGGTAAGCAATAAACTATAAGAAACAAACCTCACCCCGCATGCTTAAACACGACAACAATGCATTAGCACTCATCACCTCACATATACGTTGTACCCAACATCTAAACATGTAGCAAATAGATAAACAAGTCCTAATCCCTCAAGTAGAGGTTAACCACGACACTTACCTCGCTCCAAAGTCCACTCAAAGCTCAATCACAGCTTTGCCTTTAAAACAAGCTTCCGAACCAATGGAATCTAGCAAACTACCAACCAAACGATTCAAATTAAGCCTTAGGAACTACCCACGATTGCAAAGGATTCAATTTAGGTCATTATTGAAAAAGTCAACAAAAGTCAACTCCTGGGCCCGCTTGGTCCAAACCCGAAATTCGGACCAAACCCAATTACCCATTCACCCCCGAGCCTAGTTATGTAATTATTTTGGAATCCGACCTCAATTCGAGGTCTAAATCCCCATTTTACAAAAATATCTAATTTTTTCCAAACCCCCAATTTCTACCATGAAAACACTAGATTTTAGGTTGAAATCTTAGGAAATGTAATGAAAGATTGAAAGAAAATAGGTTAGAATCACTTACCAATGATTTGGGGAAGAAAGGTTCTTTGAGAAATTGCCTCTAGAGTTTCTTATTTTGAAAATTTTGAAGAATGAGCAAAAATCTCGTCCAAGTCAAGTTTTACCGAGATGCAGATGTCGCAATTGCGATATAAGGTTCACAATGACGAACATCGCAATTACGAGAAAGAGGTCCCAATTGCGAACTCCTTCAGAAATTCCAGTGATCGCAAATGCGATAAAATAGCCGCAAATGCGAACCCTGCAACCCTCGTAAATGCGGCCCTACCTTCGCAAATGCGAAGATTCTCAAACGGTGCTGAGTCGCAAATGCGACTCTGCCTTCGCAAAAGCGGAGTAGTCAAGTTCGCAAATGCGAACTTTAGCCTCGCAAATGCGAACACATCAGAGGTCGCAAATGCGATGCCTGATCTAGAAAATGCGAGATCAGAGGTCTGCACCAGAACTGAAAACACCAACAACATTTCTAAGGCCAATTTCACTCCGTAGCCTATCCGAAACTCACTCGAGTCCTCGGGGCTCTAAACCAACTATGCACACAAGTCTAAAAACATCATACGAATTTGCTCGCGTGATCAAATCGCTAAAATAACACCTAGAACTACGAATTTAGCATCAAATCAAAGAAAATTTTCAAGCAAACTCATAAACTTCTAATTTCACAACCGGGCGTCCGAATCACGTCAAACCAACTCTGTTTCTCACCAAATTTGACAGACAAGTCATAAATATAGTATTGGACCTATACCGGATTCCGTAACCAAAATACGGACCCGATATCAATAAAGTCAAACATTTGGTCAAACTTTCAAAGTCTTTAAGCTTTCAAACTTTCAAATTTCAACAAAGTCCGATAACTCGGGCTAGGGACTTCCGAATTCGATTCCGGGCATATGCCTAAGTCCCAAATCACGATATAAATCCACCGGGACCGTCAAAATACGAATCCGGGTTCGTTTGCTCAAAACGTTGACCGAAGTCAACTCAAATGGATTTTAAGGCCAAAAATTTTATATTTTCTCAGTTTTTAACATAAAAGCTTTCCGTAAAAACACCCAGACTACGCACGTAAATCGAAAAAGGTTAAAATGAGGTATCTAAGGCTTCAAAGCACGGAAATTAGGTTCTAAAACATAAGATGACCTATCGGGTCATCACAAGATCATACTATTAAATATGAAATTTGCATGCAGTGTGATGTTCTATGGTATGTCACCCTTAAATATGAATTAGTTTTTTCAAATGTTCCTACGGTGATCGAGTCTCTATCTAGATACTTTGGTGCGTCAAAAATTCAAAATAAAAATCTGATTACAAGCAATACGGAATGAGAGAAAAGATTAATCTCACGCCAATCATTACATGAATGTATAATTTCTTCACGACTCTATATCATAAAACATGCTACATACGAATTAACACACACATACGCGCAAATGTTTGTGTGTGTGTGTGTGTCGAAATTGCAAGATTTTAAGTGCGTTAAAGAAGGAATATGACGAAGTCATTATATTTATTTCACAGATAAAGGAGACAGATTTGATGATCTTTTGTGTAATCAATTCCTTCAACAACCAAGATAGAGAAATATCCATACATATATCAAGTGCATATATAACTCCAAAAGGGATTTGGTCACTAAAAATATATTAAAAATGTTCTAAAAAGGTAAAGCCCAAACTCTACTTCAACATGCAATGCACCTCGCCCACTTACTACTCAAACCAAACAAACATATGTATCCCCTGACATATGGAAAAAACTGAGATATAGCAGCAACTAGCTAGAGAAATGACATGAAGTCATGCAAATGCACCTAATCCTTCTTCTTTTAGAAATGGACGCGTGTGCCCTTAAGCAGTTAGCCGTCTTTTAATGATACGCCATTTTAGGTAAGTTGTGTCTTTATACATGCATTGACTCCTATCGTCGAGTCAAGATTTTTACTAGGAACTCAAAATATTAAGAAATAAATATACGAAGAGGATTTAATATATAATATATAAATATATAAATGAATTTTGAACTTATTATATTTATAGTGTAATTTTCTGACGAATGAGCGTCAATTGACTCCGGACAGGAATAGCTCCGCCCTTGCCTATCATTCTCCCTTAGAGGCGAATTTAATGCAAATTCTGTAGGTTTAACTGAATTCTTTAAATTCTTCCTACTAGAATTATACATATATACAAAAGGTCCTATATTTGTCTATATTTCTCTAGTTGATGATCTCTGTCTGATATTATTTTGGCTATTTTCTGCCGTTAATGTGTAAACCATTTTCCCATGCATAGAGCAACCAATTCTTTTGACTTTTTCTTAGTAGAGATAGAGGAGAGGGAGGAGCTATGGCCTATGGGTTTTTGGGATTTGGAGCAGTTGGCTGAATTCATGGTATCATAGTCATATTTATCATATTTATCACCTACTTTGTAGGCTTTTCATATAGGAAAGTTTGAATCTGGCGTTTGTGCGTTAAAAGGTGATATTGCTGGTTGGTAGTTGTGTCACTGGTTTCAACCACAAAATGCAAGATTTGTTAAATTCTTGATGGAGGTGAAGACAATTAGAGACGCAGTGCCTTTGTCGTTTTAACTATCACACCTACATTTTTAATTCTTAAAGGGGTGGCTAATCTTACAACTGATGAGTCTTTCTATACAACTAGTTTTATGTGTGATCAACCAATCAATAATGCACGGAATCCTCTGGATATATAGAACTAAATATTTTATGGATAGCCATTCAGCTCATCAAAATCACTAAATTAATTTTTATAATGAAAAAATCACTCAACTTTATAGTATACTTATTAAGTATCACATAAAAGTCACTCACCTTTGTATACGTATCATAGAAAATATTTTATTTATTTCCTCCCGCTAACTTTCTTTGATACCTAGGCAAAACTAAGTAACTTTTTCGTTACAAAAGATAATTTTGTAATACTTTAGTAAATTTAAGTAATTATTTCGTTACAAAAAGTAGTCAGTAATTTTAGTGCAACAACGTAATAAGTTAAATGATCATATATAGAGATTGCCTCCCGAATTCATTGACTTGTATACATTGTCCATAAATAGGGAGATGAGATTGCCACCTCTAGGATGTATTAGCCCGAAAAAGAGATCGAAAAGGGAAGCGCTTATGAAATGCTTCATGTCTCAAATAATTCAGATTTTGTTGGATTTCTGGCAAAAGCAATTGGTCAAAAGAGAAAAGGTAATTCAAGAAGGTGCTTAAAAAAGTAGTAATTAGCTAGCATTTCTGTGAGTCGTGTTTTAACAATATCCATTGAAATTGTATGTAGTATATACCTATTAGAACTCAAAATAGAATCATATTCTAATACTATAATAATTTGAGACTTTTATGAACATTAGAAATTGGCAAAAAAGAAAAAAAGGACTCTGTGCTACCTATTTGATTGACCTCTTATTCCAACAGATAACAAATAAGGAAAAAAATCTTGAAGCCGTTGTAGATTTGTCACAAAAGGATATGTTCTTCCCTTGCATGAGGATCTTGACTAAGGAAAATATCATAGTTGTGACTGAACCTTGAATAAACACGCGATTCTTGACCAACTTTTTAATAATTAATAAAACACTGTGTCTATATATATATATATATATATATATATATATATATATATATATATATATATATATATTATTTTTTTTATTTTTTTATTTTTACTTTTGGGAAACACTAAATGTTCTTCTCTATGCATGCCTATGGTAGCGTGAAATAGTTACAATTACGTCAATGGTTCGGTTCGACCGCTTATTTTATAAAATTTGTACCATATCATTTTTTCTATTATGTATAACCAAAATTAAACTTTTCGAAACCGTCCCACTCATGTCGGTTTCTCTTCGGTATCGGTACGGTTCGGTTAATTTTTGATATTTTTTAAATGTCATGTAAAGGTCGCTAGGAAAAGTAAAATGCAATAACATACATATTTTTATAGGGCTTAGCAAAACTCTTTAGATAGTTTTACTGTTTAAATGGTGATGAATTAAGAAAACATGAAAGATGACCATAATATAGATCCATCAACTACTCTACAACAGTATAAAAGAAACTAAGCAAAGACAAAAAAGAAATCACACGAGTAGAAAGATATTAACCAAGTTGAGACTCAACAATAAAGTCTATAGAAGATTAAATATTCAAATCTAAATCATACAAAAGGAAACATATTCAATACATTTAGTTTGCTACTCATAATCGCTAGAATACATCGTGTCTTGCTAATGAATATGCTGAAAATAATTTAGTTTCACTAGGAGTAGCATAATAGGTTTGGGAATTTGAATTTTGATTTTAATTACTTGTTGGCTTGTAATTATTTTTATAATTTCAAAGGCCAAGAAAAAAATTAATGCTTTATTATTTTTAAACTTAATATAAAAATAATTTTACTTGTAAATTTATTCGGTACGGTTCGGTATTTTTTCGATTTATTTTCATACAATAAAAAACCTATCCTAATTATCGGTACAGTTGTAGATTTATATAAAAACCTACGGTTTTATTAAAAGAAACCTAAAAATCGGTTCGGTGTGGTATAATTCGGTTGGTTTAGTCCGTTTTTAAATATCCATTGACATCCCTAGTTACATGTAAATTTTGGGGATAGAGGGTGTGTTTGGTATGAAGGAAAATATTTTTCTAAAAAATATTTTCATGGAAAATGAGTGGTTTTATCACTCATTTTCCCTTGTTTGGTTTGTGAGTGAAAAACTTTTTCCGAAAAATATTTTTTAGTGTTTGGTTAGAGAGTAGAAAATATTTTTTAGGAATATATTTTTATATGCAACTCTCTTCACCCCCTTCCCCCAAGTCATCATGTTTCCTCCCCCCAGATACCCAACGTTTTCAGGACTCTATTTTCTTCAACAATTTAATTATTCTTCTAAAAATTCACACAAACCCAAAGGAACTAATGTGCTGCTTTACTTTTTTACGCAAAATAATATTGAAATTTATGCTCCATAAATATAAAGAAAATGCTTTTTTTGATTGAAAAAGAAAGTACTCTTACTCATAAGAAATAGTAATTCTGAGGTCGAGTTAGGATTGTACAGACTTTTTCTCTCTAGGATGAGAATTTCTCTCAGCGATAGCTGAAATGGTGAGAAAATCGAAGACAGGAAGGGGAGGTCAGAAGATCCAAGGCAGACAATGAATTCAGTAAAAAAAAGAGTGTCGCAATCGGGAGACATGAAGAAAGTGAAAAACAACAACGTGATCCAATGGATTATACCTTTGGATGTTAATCAATTATCCAATCCAGCAACACTGCAGGGAGGGAACATGAGAAATACTAAAATTCAAGTGTCGAACAGGGCATCGTGGGCAGACCTTGTAGAAGAGAAAACACTGGTGACCAAAATTGCAGGTTCGACTGAAACCTAGAATCAACTACTAAGTCATGGAGCAATGTTGTGGGTTCAATACCGATAGAGGAATGGCTGGACCTAAGTGAGGAAAGTACTAAAATGAATATGAAAATTACAATGGCAGACATTAAGGATGAGGTTGAGTATTGGACAACGGTGGTGATGTGTTATTTCCTAGGGTCTAATCCACCACAAGTAATTATGGATGGATATTTTAGGAGAATTTATGGTTCATTGGGGATTGACAAAGTAGTGCAACTAAATAGAGGGGTGTTCCTGGTACGGTTTCATAGTGTAGAAAGTAAAAATAAAGTAGTGGAAGAAGGAGTCCAAATGTTTGATAGAAAGCCTGTAATTGTGAAGCCATGAAAATCAGATATGGAGATCACAAAGGAACAAATGGAGAAGATTCCTATTTAAGTATGATTGACAGAGCTAGACATCAAGTATTGGGGACAAGCGACTCTTACAAAAATAGCCGGGCTAATTGGGAAACCTCTCAAGGCTGATATTGCTACTACTAAAAGGGAAACGATAACATATACTAAAGTATTGGTGGAAGTGAAATTGAATCAACAGTACCCGACAACCATTAGATTTGAAAATGAGTGTGAAAAGATTATTGAGCAGGTAGTTCATTATGAGTGGAAGCCTGTTTTATGTGGGAAATGAAAGAATTATGGGCATGAAATAATTGAGTGTCAAAAATTTATACAGGAGAAAAGGGGGAAGACTGAGAAACAACAAGAGACAAAGGAACACATGGAGGTAGATTAGCATAGAGAAGGAAAAGAGACACAAAAAGATCCAACAACACAAAAGGGTGAAGAAATGCAATAGAAGGATAAAAAGGTGAAAAGCAAGCAAATAGAGGTGGGTCGAAGGGAGAAGAACCAAACTAATAATCATGGTTACAAAGCTAGAAAGTATGTGACAAAAGAAATGGTGGTGCAAGAAATGCCACTTAATATAGGTAATACAATTGCTACTTTAGGACAACAACAAAGTGAAGAAGGGGCAAGTACTAGTCAGGCAAGACACCAGCTAGTAACAACTGAGCTTAGAAATGTAGGCAAACGAGGGGTTGAAATTGGCAAGGGTGGGGGAAACCCACCAACATATGGATAAGATAGGATTTTGAAATACTAGGGGACTAAACAATCTAGGTAAACAGAAGGAAGTCCATATGTTTATGCATAACTCTCAAGTTGGATTGTTTGGTCTCTTAGAAACTAAGGTTAAGAGAGTGCACAAAGAATTGCTCTTAACCTATGTAATGGATAGTCGTATAGTACTAATCTAAGTCATCATAAAGGGGGAATAATTTGGATTTTATGGAAGCCTATGGTATTTGATGTTAGTATATACAAAGTCACAGAACAACTAATACATTGTGGAGTACATCACAAAGGCACAAACAGGAAGCTATCAGTTATAATGGTATATGGGTTCAATGATGCTGCTTTGAGAAGGAAATTATAGCAGGATATCAAAGATATTCATGAGAATATCTTAGAGCCTTAGGCAGTAATGGGAGACTTCAATTGTGTCTTGAATAGAGGGGAAAGGATTGGAAGTCCATTTACAATGTCAGAAATAAGAGATTTCAAGCAATGTGTAGAGGAATGTACATTCCAGGATATGAAGTCTTCTGGGGCCTTTTTTACATGGAACAACAAGCAGAGAGGTACAGACAGGGTATATAGTAGGATTGACAAGGTTTTGGTGAACAATGAATGGATAATGGCTCTACTAGACTCAGAAGTATACTATAGGAGTGAATGGACGTATAATCACTGTCCCGCAATAATAAGATGGCATGGGGAACAAAAAAATCAGCATATGTTCAGGTATTTCAACATGTGGAGTTTAGTACCAGAGTACAAGGAGAAAGTAAAATAAGGATGGATGACAGATAAAATTGGGACCAAAATGTATGAGCTGGTGGGAGAATTAAATAATTTGAAGGGAAAACTAAAGCAGTTAAATACAGAAAAAGTGCAGTCATATAGAAAGGCAAGAAGATAAAGCACCGGAAGAACTAATGCAATGTCAAGATAGATTGCAGAAGAGTCCTCTAAACCAGGAGCTACAGGAAGAAGAAGCAAGACTAAATAGAAATTACAAGAGATTGAATGAAGCTAGATAACAATAACTAAGTCAAAAAAGTAAGGTGCAGTGGCTGGAAAAAGGGGATCTAAATACCAAGTTCTTTCATAGTATGAAAAAAGGCTAAGAAGAATATGAATAGAGTATTTTCCATAACTGATTCGCAAGGAGCAAATGTAACTGAGATGGATGCAATTTCTAAATATTTCATTGAGTTCTACACTACTTTGTTAGGTAGTAACATAAGGGAAAGGGAGCATGTCAATAGTATCTTGGTTCGACAAGGACCACTAGTTACAAAAACACAAAGGAGATTATTAGAAGAAGAGTTTACAGAAAGAGAGGTTAAGACAGCTTTGTGGGTAATCAATAGAAAAAAATCACCAGGTCCTAATAGTTATGGAAGCAAGTTCTTCAAATAGCTGGGAAGTGGTGGGAAAAGATATAGTGGATGTTGTAATGGAATTCTTCAGAACTGGGAAAATGCTACGGGTGCTAAATCACACAGTGATTACCATTATACCTAAGAGTTCTCATGCTACTAGTGTGGGAGACTATAGCCCGATAGCAGGGTGTAAATTGTCTATAAGGTGACATCTAAAATATTATGTAATAGTCTCAGAATGGTACTGCCTACACTGATTTATGCAAACCAAAGTACCTTTGTTACAGGAAGAACTATTGTGCAAAATATTCTGATATGTCAGGACTTGGTAAGGCTGTACAATAGGAAGAATACTACTCAAAGCGGTTTGATCAAGATTGACCTCAAAAAGACATATGATACTGTAGAGTGGTCGTTTGTGGAAGAAATGCTCCATGCAATGAATTTCCCTCAAAGATTCATTAAGTGGATAATGGTATGTATAACTACTACTCAATATAGCATAGCAATAAATGGATAGCTATATGGGAGTATTACAGGGAAGAGAGGTCTCCGACAGGGTGATCCAATATCACCCCTGCTATTTGTGGTGTGCATGGAATATCTTACTAGAATCTTGATTAAGGTAGCTGAAATGAGAAACTTTTGGTATCACACCAAATGCAGAGGATTGAAATTGAATCATCTATGCTTTGCAGATGATATACTATTATTTTTTAAAGGCAACTATCAGTCCGTAATACTTTAACTAAGAGGGCTGCAGTCCTTCTCTAACGCGTAAGGATTGAGCACTAATGAGGGAAGTCAAATATCTTCAGTACTAATATGGAAACCCAAGTATTAGAAGATTTATGTGAGGCAACTGGTTATCATAAAGGGGCATTACCATTTCGTTACCTGGGGGTGCCTATCTCAGCAAAGAAGATTTCCACCATGGACTGTGAAGTACTAGTAGATAAGATGACTGCTAGACTAAAGATATGGAGCTCGAGGAACCTTTCATATGCTAGTAGAGTATAATTAATTAATTCAGTTCTTTTACAAGTACACACATATTGGTCATCAATCTTTATTCTACCTAAGGTTGTATTAAAAAAGCTTACTGTAATATGCAGAAATTTCTTATCGAATGGAAGAGAACAGACTAACAGAGCCCATTTGATTGCATGAGACACTGTTTGTAGAACAAAACAAAAATGAGGTCTAGGGATAATAGATTGTATGATATGGAATAAGGTAGCGATAACAAAATATGTGTGGAACATTGCTCAAAAGGCAGACAATCTGTGGGTGAAGTGGGTTGATCACCTTTACATAAAAGGTACCAGTTGGAAGCACTACTTGCCACTAACTGATTGCAGTTGATACTGGAAGAGAATATGCAACATAATGCTAAAGTTCAAGGGGGGATATGTGGGGAATGAATGGCAACAGATAGGAGGAAGATATTCCATACAAAAGGAAAATCATTGGAGGAAATGGGAGGTGAATGATTGGCCTTGGGCTAGATGGATTTGGAAATCACTAAATGTCCCACATCACAGTTTTATAAGCTGGCTGGCAGTTCAAAAAAGGCTGCTGACAAGGAAAAAGCTGCATAAAATTGGAGTATGCCAAGAGACAAGATGTGAAATGTGTGGAGGAAGCATAGAAATAATCCAGCATCCGTTTTATGAATGTCATTTCTCAAGGGAATGCTTGGGGCTTCTGATGGAGTGGCTAAGACTGAGGATAAATACACTAGATATTGAAGGGCTTTGGAAAAGATTAACAAGGAATGTCAAAGGTAAAATATGCAGGAAGTTTATACTGGCAACCTTGGCAGCGTTGGTGTACAAAATCTAGCAAGCAAGGAATAATAATATTCTTCTTTACACCAAAAAAAAAAAGAAAGAAAAAGAAAGTACTCTTTCTACAACATGAAAATAAAGTAATTATTTTATTGAAATAAAAGAAAATGTTTTTTCCACATCATGAAAAGAAAATACTCATTTTGTTGAAATGAAAGAAAATACTTTTTCTACATCATGAAAATAAAGTACGTTTTTTTTTTAAAATTTAAAAAATATTTTTTTATATTATAAAAAGAAAATATTCATTTGTTGAAATGAAAAATACAATCTATCTATAACATGAAAAATAAAAAGTAATATTAATAGTATTTTTAAATGGGATGGGGGTAGGGGTGGGGTGGGGGTCGGGGTGGAGGTTGGGATGGGAATTAGTAGAAATTGTGGGGGTGGGGTGGTGGGGTGGTGGGGATGGGGAATAGGGCGTGGGAAAGGTTGAAAAAGAGTTTTGAAAAATATTTTCTCTTCTCTTTATAGGGAAAACATTTTCCTCGCATTGGAGGAAAATATTTTCCAAAGTATTTAAGCCAATCAAATATGAACAAATTAGAAAATAGTTTTCGAAAAATATTTTGCTTCATACCAAACACACCCAGGGTTAACAGTAGTTCTATAAGTAATCGAGTAACCCAATGCATTAATCAAGATACTTAAGTTGATCCAAATACTAGATTATTGTGGGGGGAAAATTCTAGTTCTATGTGTGCTCCAAAAAACACTACTAGTATTTAAAGAAATTAAAGATGTTATGCTTTCAATTTAGTTGATATACTTGTTAATTAAAGTTGCTATGAAAATTTCTAGTTTAAACACTACTAGAAAACAGGCAAATTTCGTCCAAAGAATACCGATCGAAATCGGTCGTAAACAAAAACCGACTGAATTCGGTCGGTAAATAAGTAAATTGGTCGCAAAAGTTAAAGAAAATATTTCTGACAACGGAAATAGTGGTCCCACAATAAAGATATAAAATTTTCGACCGATTTCGATCGAAAATTGGTCAATCTTTGACCAAGACCTGGTCATACTTGCATATTATCTACCAAAATAATATTTAATTAAAAAATTTCAAATATACCAACCGAAATTGGTCGGTATATTTGAAATTAATTTTTAATTAAATTTTTGCAGACCGAATTCATTCGAAAATTTAATTAAAAAATTTTAAAATATTAATTTAATGAAAATACTAACCGAAGTCGGTCGATTTTTGTCAATTTATATAAATAACTTTTAAATAAATAATATTTAATACTTAATTGATATATGTGTGTATGTGTTTTTTTAAATTACTTTTATATGGACACTATATCCTATCTGTGTATGTATATATACATATATGTACATAATATTTAATTGATTTATCATCCTAAATTATAATATTCAATATGTAATTAATTTTATATTTATACACACACACACACACACATACCCCTTATTAGTACTTTGCTCTGATACTTCATCGGTGGATCAATTGAAAATTCAATATTAAGTTGTATCCAACTTAATATAAATTATATCCAATATTAAGTTGTATCCAATTATATTAAGTTGTTGCTAAAATTTAAATATTAATATAGCACTACATCTTATAGAACTAAGTCGAGCCGATTGTGGTATATATATATATATATATATATATATATATATATATATATATATATATATACATACACACACACTAATATTATATAGTATCTATAATTAAATAATTTTTTTTAAATCTAACATTAAATTACCGACTCACTTCGGTCGGTATTTAAATTAAATATTTTTTTTAATTTAACATTAAATTACCGACCGAATTCGGTCGGAATGGTCGGGGTCAAACAGGTCAAAGGCCACTTAAACTTACCGACCAAAAGTTTCGACCGAAGTCGGTCGAAAATTTTTAATTTAGATCTAGCCCAGACGGGATTTTCTCCATTTCGCCTCTTTTCTCTATCTCTCTTCTTTTCCTTCCCACTGTCGCGATTCCCCCAAATCCCCACCAAAAATCAACTCCTATCTCCATCCTTACCCAAAAACAAAGCACCTAGAAGTCTCCCTCCCCTCCCCTGCCATTGTTTCGCCGTCACCACTGCCTTCCGCCACTGTTCCGCCGGCCCCACTGCATTCTGCCACCCTCCGCCACCCAAAATCAAACCCCCTATCCTAGCATTTCAAGGTTAGTTATATACATTTTTCAATTTAAATAATTTTAATTATTTTAATTATATAAATTAGAGTTTAGTTAGTGTTTAATTAAATTTAGTTGTACAATTGTGAGTTTCCTTGTTATTGAACCTTTGAAATATTTCATGCATTATCATTTATCATTTATGATTGGTCATATTATAAGAGTTCATATTTATACTCTAACCCCTCTCTGTGAATTAGTATTTTGTGTAATTTTGGATTTTTACATTTTGGAAGACCTAGATGCATGTCTTAGGTGCTAATAGCATTTCAAGGTTAGTTATCTATAAATTAGGATTTAGTTAATGTTTAATTAAATTTAGTTATATAATTGTGAGTTGATATAAATTAGGGATTGTTCACATTAGAAGAGTTCATATTAGAGGTCTTTAGAATCTTATTATAATTCTTTAGCAAGTGATATTTAGGGATACATGTGAACTTTCAAATTACTTCTTACAATTGAATTTTAAAAGAACTTATTTAGGGATATATGTGAACTTTCAAATTAATATAACATGCAATTTATTTGTTCTCTGTGTAGATAAAATATCGTAGTAGAAAAATTAGGCTTAACTAATTATGCTAGATTAATTGAGTGTGCTAACAAATTATAATTGAATGAGTTAGTCTAATTGAATGGCTTAACTAATTCAATATTCTAGTAAGTAAATGTTGTACTTTGTAACTAAAGTTTATTATGTAACTTAATTCTATAAATTAATTTGAATTATGATTAATATAACATATAATTTATTTGTTCTTTATGTAGATGGAATATCGTAGTTGGATGTATAATAGAAATTATCCTAATCGTCGGTTTTTGAGGGAGAAATTTATAGAAGGGGTTAAGGAATTTATTAGGCATGCAATGTCACTTGAACCATTTCGGATTGGAGAGATGATTAGGTGTCCTTGTACGAAGTGCAAGTATTTGTATTTTTTGGGTTCGGAAGATGTCACGACTCATTTTTATAGAAAGGGGTTTACGGATAATTATTTTGTGTGGACGACTAGTCATGGAGAGGTTGATGGTACTGATGGTGTATTTTATAACGTAGTTGTTGGTGAAGGTAGTAGGTCGGTCGAGAATAGCGTTCAACATACTAGATACCATGAAATGATTGCGGATGCCTTTGGGATGCACTTCGATTTTGAAACCCATGAAAGTGTTGAACAACCTCCTAATGAAAAGGAAAAATGTTTTTATGAACAGTTAGAGGCCGCTAGTCGTCCACTAAGGGAAGGGAATATGCACTCTCAGTTGTCTGTAGCGGTTAGATTATTAAGTATCAAATCAGATACCAATATTTCTCAAGCGGGAATGGACTTATTCATTGGCCTTATGAGTGAACTAGTTGACCTAACTTACAACATATCTGAAGATTTCTATAAGGCTAAAAGATTGATTTCTAAATTAGGACTCTCGTCTATGAGAATCGATTGTTGTGAGGATGGTTGCATATTGTATTATAAGGGTGATGAAGATTTAGAAAGTTGTACATTTTGTGAAAAACCTCGTTTTAAAAGGATTTCCAGTGGGAAGAATGTTGCTGTGAAGTCGATGCATTATTTACCTCTTATTCCTAGATTAAAGAGGTTATACGCATCGATGAGTTCCGCTCCTCATATGAGATGACACTATGATAATAGAAGGCCGCCTGGTGTTATGTATCATCCTTCAAATGGGGAAGCTTGAAAGCATTTTGATAGAACGTATCCGGATTATGCTAGTGAACCGAGGAATGTTCGGTTGGGTTTATGTGCTGATGGTTTCACGCCATTTTCTGTTTCTGTAACACCATATTCATGCTGGCCGGTCTTTATTACGCCGTATAATTTTCCGTCTAAAATGTGTATGACTAGTCTATATGTTTTTTAAATTGTGTTATTCCTGGTCCCCGCAATCCAAAGAGTTTGATTGATGTGTATTTGCAACCTCTGATTGATGAGCTACAATAGTTGTGGTATGATAGAGTTAAGACATATGACATATCAACTAAGAAAATTTTCAACGTGCTAACTTAATGTGGACCATTAATGATTTTCCTACATATGGAATGTTGTCTGGGAGGATGACTGCTGGAAAGTTAGCATGTCCTTACTGCATGGAAAATGGTAAAGCATTCACTTTAAAACATGGCCGAAAGCAGACATGGTTTGATTGTCATCGTCAGTTCTTGCCAGTTGATCATGAGTTTAGAAGGATGAAGAACACATTCAAAAAGAATATAATTGAACATGATTTGCCACCTCCAATTTTGTCCGATGAGGAAATTTGGGAGAGTGTTCAGAAATTCACTAAAGTTACCGAGGCCCCACCTTCTACATTTTCTGGATATGGTATTACTCATAACTAGACAAAACAGAGCATATTTTGGGAGTTGCCATATTGGAAGGATAATCTTCTCTAACACAATCTTGATGTCATGCATATTGAGAAGAACTATTTTGACAATTTGTTCAACACAGTGATGGATGATAAGAATAAGACAAAAGATAACCCGAAGGCTAGATTGGACTTACAAGAATATTGCAGACGACCTGAATTGCATTTGCAGTCTGCGAACAATGGTAAGGTGTTCAAGCCCAAGGCCAGCTACACATTCACTTTGGAACAAAGACGACAGATTTGTGAGTGAGTTTCAAACCTAAAGATGCCCGAATGCTATACTTCGAACCTGGGAAAATGTACCGATATGGTTAAAGGAAAGCTGACTCATATGAAAAGTCATGATTGTAATGTCTTCATGGAAACCTTAATCCCTATTGCATTTTGTGGTTTTCCTGAAAATATATGGAAATCCATCACAGAGATAAGTTTGTTCTTCAAAGACTTATGTTCTACCATGTTAAGGGAAGAAAACCTATTTCAAATGAATCGGAACATTCCTGTAATCAGTAATAAGTTGGAAAGGATTTTTCCATGTGATTTCTTTGACGTGATGGAACACCTTCCAATTCACCTTGTACACGAAGCGCGACTTGGAGGGCCGATCAATGCAGGTGGATGTATCCATTCAAGAGGTAATGATCAAACCTTGATTCATTCTTATAATTTTCTTTAACATTATCATCTAATATGACAATGTGCAGGACTATCGGCAAGTGTAAACGATTTGTTAAACATAGGAATAGGATTGACGGATCCATATGTGAAGCCTATCTTGCAAAGGAAATTGCCCAATTTTTTCTTACTACTTCGACAGTCATGTGCCATGTGCTAGAAATAGGCCCAATCGGCACAATATCGCGACTAAGATTGATCCATTATATCCACCAATGTCCATGTTCAATCAACCAGGTCGAGGTTCTAAAGATCGAACAAAAAGGGGCCTAAGTAGCATGGAGTACAAATCAGCTTCAAATTTGTAACGACCCGACTTGTCGTTTTAAGAATTAACACTCGCGGGTATGGTCGAGTTTGATTTACTGAAGATTCAGAATTAAATTAAAAGAACAATCCTTATTTAGAGGCTTAAATGGAAAGAGTTGACCGGAGAGTTGACTTTTGAGCAAACAACTCCGGAATAGAATTTTGATGAAGTCAATAGCTCCGTATTGTGATTATGGACTTAGGAGCGTGTTCGGAAAATTATTTGGAGGTCTATAGTGGAATTAGGCTTGAAATGACAAAAGATGAATTTTTGAAAAATTTGACCGGGGGTTGACTTTTTGATATCGGGACCGAAATATGATTCTAGAAATTGAAATAGCTTCATTATGTCAATTATGACTTGTGTGCGAAATTTAAAGTCATTCCAGATTGATTTGATGTGTTTCGGCACAAGATATAGAATTTGAAAGTTCAAAGTTCATAGATTTTGATTTGAGGTGCGATTCGTCGTTTTGATATTGTTTGATGTGATTTGAGAATTCGACTAAATTCGTATGATGTATTAAGACTTGTTGGTATATTTGGTTGAGGTCCCGGGTGTAACGACCCGACCTATTATTTTACTTGCTAGAACTATGTTCCTCTAAATAAGACTTTCCATACTTGATCTTACTGATTTATGACTTGCGGGAATTATTGGTTCGGGATTTAGAAGAGTTTGGGTTGAAATCGGAATACTTAGTTACTTAAGGTTGGCTTGAAAGGCCAAGTTTGACTTTGGTCAACATTTTAGTAAACGACCTCGGAATTGGGATTTGACGATTCTAATAGGTTCGTATGATGATTTCGGGCTTGAGCGTATGTTCGTATGGGGTTTTGGGTAACCGGGAGCATTTCGGCGCCTAATAGTGAAAGTTGGTTCTTGAAGGTTTTTGAAGTTCTTTAAATTTAGTTTGGAGTAGGTTTTGGTAATATCGAAGTCCGAACGGAATTCCGAGATCGGGAATAATTCAGTAATGTCATTTAAGACTTGCACACAAAATTTGGTGTCAATCTGAATAGTCTAAGTATGATTCGACGCGTTCGGGGCAATTTAGAAACTTGAAGTTCAAAGTTTGATTCAATTTGGTTTTGGGGTGTGGTTCTTGGTTTTGTTGTTGTTTTACGCGTTTCGAGAGATCGAGCAAGCCTATATTATGTTTATAGACTTGTTGGAGTAGTTGGACGGGGTCCCGAGGGGCTTAGGTGCGTTTCAGACTGCCCGGAGTTGAGTTGAAACACACCAGATTTCTGCTTCTAGTTTCCTTCTTCGCGAACGCGGTCAGACCCTCACGTTTGCGATGAAGGATTTGGGGTACTGTGGGCTGGGGAGCTTTTGCCCTTCGTATTCGCGTGTGCAGGACCACGTTCGCGGAGGTTTGGGCCTCTAGCCTTCGCATTCGCATGACCTGGCCCTCGTTCGCGTAGAAGAGGCTGAGTTGGGTGGACGCTGTTCGTTCTTTGCGTTCGCGAAGAAGCCCTCGTGTTCGTGTAGGGTAGGCCAAGAGAGCCTCCGCGTTCACATTGTTCCTGTCACGTTCGCGATGGGTAAATTTTCCTGGGCCTGGGCCGTTTGCCTTTGTGATCGCAAGGCCTTTTCCGCGATCGCGAAGACACCTGGGCAGAAACTTTTTAAAAACGGGACTTAGGCTATTTTAGCTCATTTCTTCCATTGTTGGGCGATTCTTGGAGATCTTAGAGAGGGGATTTCACTTAGCACTTTGAGGTAAGTAATTTCTACACAATGTGAGTTAAATACATAGTTTATGGGTAGATTATAACATGTAAATTAGTGAAAATCATGAGTTTAGGTGAAAACCTAGGTTTTTGATAAAAATGAATTTTAACCACGAGATTTGTTATGGAATTTAGTAGAAATCATATATTCATGTTCCTAAGGTCATGGGTAACAAATTTCTTTAAAAATTTCCAGAATCCGAGCATGTGGTCCAGGGGGTGAATTTTAGGAATCTTGCAATTTAGGTTGGGAAATCACTTAAAGGGTGGAATTATGAACTTTTGAGCATAGATTGATTAGTTTATGTAATGTTTGACTAGCTTCGAGTCGTTTGGAATCAAATTTGGAGGTTTGAGCGCGTTCTTGAATTGGGAAGTAGGCTTTGAGTCGAGGTAAGCCTCATTTCTAACCTTGTAAGAGGGATAATATAGGTGAAATTAATTAATATGTGTTGTAACGACCGTCAAATACCCATAGGGCCACGTACGCACGAAGTGACGAGAGTCCGTACGTAGCTACTATTCCTGTTATGTCCGGGTAGTCTTAGGCTTACACCATGCCTTGTTGATATTGTTATTTATTTATGTATATTGTTTGCCTTAAGAAGGGAGGAATGGAGTGTGCTTATTAAATGTTTCAAAAAGAATTGGAATTGAGGAAAAACAATGGGATCTTAAAAGTTTTCATTCGAATGTCGTATTTTGAAAAGAATGGGAGAGTACTATAATAATTTATGTGATCTTTATGTAACCGCGTCGCATGTATGATTCGCGAGCGGGGTAATTCTTTAACATTATGTTTGACTGCGTCGCATGTATGATTCGCGAGCGGGGAAATAGATGCATCTATGGTTCGCGTCGTTCGACCCTCGGCAGTGCATAGTTTATATTTATGTTGGATCGGGTCGAACGCCCTCGGTGGTATTATGTGTGACAGTAGAACTGAAAGTTTCTTTCCTAATTAATATGGATTCATGGTTTGTGTGATCCTATGTTTTAAAGGAAGCAAGTGATTAAGTTCTTAAATATGGTGATTTCTTGACTAATTGAATTCTTGTTCTAAGTCTTATTGTTGTATACCATGCTTAATTAGAATATCATATTATCATGTTATTGACCCTAGTAAGTGTTGAAGTCGACCACTCGTCACTACTTCTTCGAGGTTAGGCGGGATACTTACTGGGTACATGTTGTTTTATGTACTCACGCTATACTTCTATACTTAACTGTGCAGGATCTGAGGCAGGTGTATCTGGATACCCATCCGACGCGCATTCTTGATTCGGGTTTGAGATTCCACGGTAAGTTGCCCCTTTATGAGCCGTTCAGTAGCATGCCGGAGTTTTTTTTTTTTTTTTGTATCTGTCTATTCTGTTTCAGATGGTAGGATAGTCATCTTTTGTATATTGAACTAGTTGCCCACACACTTGTGACACTAAATCTTGGCACGTGTTAGTAGACTTTGATTTTTGGGTTGTAATTCAACAGTTATTATTATTTATTTATTTTTATGTCTCCGTTTGTTTTCCTTAAAAATCCTTATTTATCAAATGATTTAAATGTAAGTAAAGCTCAATGTTGGAATTGCTTAATAAACAATAAACAAAAATGGGAAATCACTAAGTTGTTCACTGTCGGCTTATCCAGCAACGGTGCTGGACGCCATCACGGCCTGACTTGGAATTGGGTCGTGACAACATGGTATCAGAGCAATAGGTTCATGTAGGTCTCACAAGTTATGGGCAGGCCTAGTAGAGTCTCGCAGATCGGTGCGGAGACGTCCGTACTTTTCTTCGATAGGCTATAGGATGTTAGGAAACTACTCTTTATTTATCTCCTATCATGCATTTGATGGTACACTAAGTTTCTTTTTTCTATTCTCTAACAGATAGTGAGGACATGTACGGAGGACGTTCTAGAACCGGGGGGAGCTGCTCCCCCCGTTGCTAGAGGCCGGGGGAGGGCACCGGCCCGAGATAGGGGAAGAGGGTGCCCCAGAAATGCCCTAGTAGCACCACCAGCGGATCCAGTGAAGGATCCCATTATTGAGGAGCAGGGCGAGGTGCCTACCGCAAAGCCAGCCACGGTAGATTTCATGACAACACCGGGCTTTCAGGAGGTCATGGGCCGTATGATGCGGTTTATGGACACCATGACTCAGGCTGGTTTATTTCCAGCGGACCATCCACATCTCAGGTAGGAGGGGAGATCAGACCCCTACTGCTCAGGCTCCCGGGCAAGCAGCTGCGGTATATCAAACTCCGGGGTGCACTACCCTTGGGCGGAGCCCAGCAAGTTGCGGCGGCTGTACCTAAGCCTTGACCGACTGCGGACGGCGATCTGCAGAAGTTATTGGATAGATGGACTAGGTTACACCCTCCTGTCTTTGGAGGCGAGCATCATGAGGATGCCCAGGATTTTATTGATAGGTGCAGGGACAGACTGCATAACATGAGCATACTAGAGTCTCATGGGGTTGACTTCACTACTTTCTAGCTGGAGGGCAGGGCCCGTAGATGGTGGCGGTATTATCTTCTTGGCAGACCAGTGGGTTCTCCTCCCATGACTTGAGACCGGTTTACACAACTTTTCTTGGATAGGTATATTCCACCCTCTCAGAGGGAAGAGTTGCGAGGTCAGTTCGAGCAGCTCGAGCAGGGTCAGATGTTAGTGACTGATTATGAAGCGAGGTTCTCTGAGTTGTCTCACCATGCACCTATGATACTTCCTACCGACGTAGAGAGAGTGCGGAGAATTGTTGCGGGGTTGCACCCCAATATTCGGTCTAGTATGGCCCGGGAGGTTGAGATGGGTACTGGTTATCAGCTAGTAGTGGAGATTGCTCGGAGGATTAAGGGATACCGCCAGAGGGGTAGAGAGCATATGCAGCAGGACAAGAAAGCCCGTTTCTCTGGAGAGTTTAGAGGTGCCCCGGCTAGGGGCAGAGGTCAATTCGGGAGGGTTCAGCCTAGTAGGCCCACATATTCAGCACCACCACCTCCTCAGGGTGCTCCGGTGCCACCCTATTTTAGTGTTATGCCAGAGAGTTCTTATCGCCAACCAGTTCATCAGGGTTCTTCCAGTGCTTATTTCAGTGCCATGCCAGAGGGTTCATACTGCCCACCAGCCATTCAGGGTTCTTCTAGTGGGTATTCAGGCCATCAAGGTCAGACTTCGGGGCAGCAATCTATGGTACCGAGAGGTTATTACGAGTGTGGAGATCCGGGTCATATGAAAAGATCCTGCCCCAGGC
Organism: Nicotiana tomentosiformis; assembly: GCF_000390325.3. Classification (NCBI taxonomy): domain Eukaryota; kingdom Viridiplantae; phylum Streptophyta; class Magnoliopsida; order Solanales; family Solanaceae; genus Nicotiana; species Nicotiana tomentosiformis. The sequence continues at coordinate 67,789,519 of NC_090819.1, forward strand.
TTCAGGGCAAGGTAGTACAGCAGGGTCAGCATCCCATGATTTCAGCTCCAGTAACCGTACCAGCCGTCCGGCCACCCAGAGGCAGAAGGAAGGTGGGTATAGGCCGTCCTAGAGGTGGAGGCTAGGAAGGCGGGGGCCAGTCAGGTGGCACCCTATCTAGATTCTATGCTTTTTCGGCCAGACCAGATGCAGTGGCCTCAGATGCCGTGATCACAAGTATTATTTCTATCTGCGATAGGGATGCTTCGGTATTATTTGATCCAGGGTCTACCTATTCATATGTATCATCTACGTTTGCTCATTTCCTGGATATTCCTAGTGAGTCCTTGGGTACTCCTATTTATGTGTCCATACTATGTGGGTGATTCTGTGGCTGTGGATCAGATCTATCGCTCCTGTGTGGTCACATTTTGTGGTTACGAGACTAGAGCGGACCTTCTGTTACTTGATATGACTGACTTTGAGGTCATCCTGGGCATGGACTGGTTATCTCCATATCATGCCATTCTTGATTACCATGCCAAGACTGTGACTTTAGCGATGCCGGAGTTGCCCAGGTTAGAGTGGAAGGGTTTGTCTATCAGTACATCTAGTCGGGTTATATCTTTCCTGAAGGCTCGACACATGGTCGAGAAGGGTTGTTTGGCTTATTTAGCCTATGTTCGGGACACCACCGCAGAGACTCCGACGATTGATTCAGTGCCAGTAGTCGAGGAGTTTGCCGATGTATTTCCTTCTAACCTTCCAAGCATGCCACCAAATCATGATATTGATATCCGTCTTGATTTGGCTCCAGGCACCCAGCCTATATCTATCCCACTGTACCGTATGGCTCCGAAAGAGTTGAAGGAGTAAAAGAAGCAACTTGAGGAGTTATTAGCAAAGGGGTTTGTGAGACCAAGTGTATCACCTTGGGGTGCACCAGTGTTATTTGTGAAGAAGAAGGATGGGACTATGCGGATGTGCATTGATTACCGCCAGTTGAACAAGTTTACCATCAAGAACAAGTACTCATTGCCGCTTATCGATGATTTGTTTGACCAGTTGTAGGGTGCTAGGGTGTTTTCTAAGATCGACTTGAGATCAGGGTACCATCAGTTGAAGATTCAGGACTCAGATGTTCCGAAGACTACCTTCCGTACCAGATATGGTCATTTTGAGTTTCTAGTGATGTCCTTCGGCTTGACTAATGCCCCAGCAGCGTTTATGGATTTGATGAACCGGGTGTTCAGGCCTTAAATTGATTCCTTCTTTATTGTCTTCATTGATGAAATATTGATTTACTCACGTAGCCTGGGGGAGCACAAGCAACATTTGAGAGTGGTACTTCAAACCTTGCGAGAACAAAAGCTATATGCTAAGTTTAAGGCATTCTTAGGGCATATTGTATCAGGAGAAGGTATTAAGGTGGATCCCAGGAAGATTGAGGCGGTCCTGGGGTTGGCAGGTTATTATCGTCGGTTTGTGTAGGGTTTCTCATCCATTGCAGCACCTCTGACTAGATTTACCCAGAAGGGTGCTCCGTTCCGTTGGTTCGATGATTGTGAGGTGAGCTTCTAGAAGCTCAAGACAGCTTTGACTACAACACCGGTTCTAGTGTTGCCTTCTGGCTCAGAGATGTATACGGTATGTTGCGACGCTTCACGCCTTGGCTTGGGTTGTGTATTGATGCAGGAGGGGCGAGTTATTGCATATGCTTCGCGTCAGCTAAAGATTCATGAGAATAATTACCCTGTGCACAATCTAGAGTTATCCGCGATTGTTCATGCTCTTAAGATATGGAGGCATTATCTGTATGGGGTATCATGTGAGGTTTATACTGATCATCGCAACTTACAACATTTGTTCAAGCAAAGGGATCTCAATTTCAGGTAGCGTAGATGGCTTGAGTTACTGAAGGATTATGACATTACCATTTTTTATCATCCGGGCAAGGCAAATGTGGTCACGGATGCCTCAAGCAGGAAGGCAGAGAGTATGGGTAGCTTGGCATTTATTTTAGTGGAGGAGAGGCCACTAGCTTTAGACATTCGGTCCTTGGCTAACATACTTGTGAGGTTGGATATTTTAGAGCCAAGCCGAGTTCTTGCATGTGTTGTTTCCCAGTATTCACTGTTGGAACAGATCAAGGCTCGACAGTTTGTTGATCCGCACTTGGCAGTCCTTAGGGAGACGGTACTACAGGGTGGTGCCAAGGAGGTTTCTATGGGCGAGAATGGTGTTCTGCGACTCCAGGGTCGTCTATGTGTTCCTAATGTCGATGGCTTAAGGTAGAGGATCCTAGAAGAGGTACATAGTTCTCGGTATTCCATTTATCAAGGTGCTACGAAGATGTATCATGACCTGAGACAACATTATTGGTGGCGACGGAGGAAGAAAGTCATAGTTGAGTATATGGCTAGGTTCCTAAATTGTCAGCAGGTCAAGTATGAACACTAGAGGCTAGGTGGCCTACTTCAACAAATGACTATACCTGAGTGGAAATGGGAGCACATTACCATAAACTTCATTGTTGGGATACCGCAGACCTTGCGGAAGTTTGATGCAGTTTGGGTCATTGTCGACAGATTGACCAAGTCGGCACACTACATTCCGGTTATGACTACATATACTTCAGAAAAGTTGGCCCAGATTTATATTAGGGAGATAGTTCGGTTGCACGGTGTGCTTGTTTCTATCATATCAGATAGAGGCCCTCAGTTCACTTCGCATATCTGGAGAGCCGTATAGAGTGAGTTGGGTACCCGTGTAGAGCTCAGCACATCATTCCATCCATAGACCGACGGCCAGTCAGAGCGGACAATTCAGATATTGGAGGACATGCTAAGAGCATGCGTGATTGACTTTGGGGGACAGTGGATCAGTTCTTGCCTTTGGTCGAGTTTGCTTACAAAAACAGTTATCAGTCCAGCATCAAGATGGATCCATTTGAGGCTTTATATGGTCGACGATGTCGTTCTCCCATCGGGTGGTTTGAGCCCGACGAAGCTAGGTTATATGGTACTGATTTGGTAAATGATGCCTTGGAAAAGGTAAAGTTGATTCAGGAGCTACTTCGCATAGCACAGTCCAGATAGAAGAGTTACGCGGATCAGAAGGCGCGCGATGTGTCATTTATGGTCGGTGAGAGGGTTCTCTTTAAAGTCTCGCCGATGAAGGGTATTATAAGATTCGGAAAGAAGGGCAAGTTGAGACCAAGGTTTATAGGCCCATTTAAGGTGTTGAGGCGAGTTAGGGAGGTTGCTTATGAGCTTGCTTTACCTCCTAGCCTATCAGGGGTCCATCCAGTTTTTCACGTGTCTATGCTCCGGAGGTATCACGCTGACTTGTCTCATATGTTAGACTTCAGTACTATTCAGTTAGATAAAAGCTTGGGTTATGAGGAGGAGCCAATTGCTATTGTTACTAGACAGGATCACCAGTTAAGGTCCAAGAGGATTTCTATGGTAAAGGTTCAGTGGAGGGGCCAACCAGTTGAGGAGGCGACCTGGGAGTCCAAGGAGGACATGCGGAGTAGATATCCACACTTATTCAGCACTTCAGGTATGAATCTAAACTCGTTCGAGGACGAACGATTGTTTAAGAGGTGGAGAATGTAACGACCCGACCGGTCATTTAACTTGCTAGAACCCTGTTCCCCTAAATAAGACTTCCCGCACTTGCTTTTACTCATTTATGACTTGCGGGGATGGTTGGTTCGGGATTTAGAAGAGTTTGGGTTGAAATCGGATCACTTAGTTCCTTATGGTTGGCTTGAAAGGCCAAGTTTAACTTTGGTCAACATTTTTAGTAAACAACCTCGGAATCGAGATTTGACGGTTCCAATAGGTTTGTATAATGATTTCAGACTTGGGCGTATGTTCGTATCGGGTTTTGGGTGACCCGGGAGCGTTTCGGCGCCTAATAGTGAAAGTGGGTTCTTGAAGGTTTTTGAAGTTCTTTAAATTTGGTTTGTAATAGGTTTTGGTGATATCGAGGTCCGAACGGAATTCTGAGACTGGGAATTGTTCTGTAATGTCATTTAAGACTTGCACGCAAAATTTGGTATCAATCCGAGTAGTCTATGTATGATTCGACACGTTCGGAGCGATTTAGAAACTTGAAGTTCAAAGTTTGATTCAATTTGGTTTTGGGGTGTGATTCTTGGTTTTGTTGTTCTTTTACGCATTTCGAAAGTTTGATCAAGTCCCTATTATATTTATAGACTTGTTGGAGTAGTTGGATGGGGTCCCGAGGGGCTCGGGTGCATTTTGGACCGCCCGGAGTTAAGTTGAAATACACTAGATTTTTGCTTCTGGTTTCCTTCTTCGCGAACGCGGTCAGACCCTTGCGTTCGCGATGAAGGATTTGGGGTACTGTGGGCTGGGGAGCTTTTGCCCTTCGCGTTCGCGTGCGCAGGACTGCATTCGCGGAGGTCTGGGGCCTCTAGTCTTCGTGTTCGCATGACCTGGCCCTCGTTCACGTAGAAGAGGCTGAGCTGGGTGGCCGTTGTTCGTTCTTCACATTCAGCCCTCGAATTCAGGTAGGGTAGGCCAAGCGAGCCTCCGCATTCACGTTGTTCCTGTCGCGTTCGCGATGGGTAATTTTTCCTGGGCCTAGGCCGTTTGCCTTTACGATCGTGAGGCCTCTTCCGCGATCGCGAAGAAGGCAAACCTGGGCAGAAACCTTTTAAAAACGGGACTTAGGCTATTTTAGTTCATTTCTTCCATTGTTGGGCGATTCTTGGAGCTCTTAGAGAGGGGATTTCACTTAGCACTTTGAGGTAAGCAATTTCTACACAATGTGAGTTAGATGCATAGTTTATGGGTAGATTATAACATGTAAATTAGTGAATATCATGGGTTTAGTAGAAAACCTAGGTTTTTGATAAAAATGAGATTTAACCACGGGATTTGTTATGGAATTTAGTAGAAATCATATATTCATGTTCCTAAGGTCATGGATAACAACTTTTTTTAAAATTTTCCGGAATCCGAGCATTTGGGCCCGGGGGAGAATTTTAGGAATCTTGCAATTTAGGTTGGGAAATCATATAAAGGGTGGAATTATGAACTTTTGAGCATAGATTGACTAGTTTATGTAATGTTTGATTAGCTTCGAGTCGTTTGGCGTCAAATTTGGAGGTTTGAGCGCGTTCTTGAATTGGGAAGTAGGCTTTGAGACGAGGTAAGTCTCCTTTCTAATGTAAGAGGGAAATTACCCCATAGGTGAACTAAATTAATATGTGTTGTTGTTTGTGGAGGGTCACGTACGCAAGGAGTGACGAGAGTCCGTACGTAGCTACTATTCTTGTTATGTCCGGGTAGTCATAGGCTTACACCATGCCTTGTTGATATTGTTATTGCTTTATGTATATTGTTTGCCTTTAGAAGGGCGGAATTGAGTGTGCTTATTAAAGTTTCAAAAAGAATTAGAATTGAGGAAAAACGATGGGATCTTAAAAGTTTTCATTCGAATGTCGTATTTTGAAAAGAATGGGAGAGTACTATAATAATTTATGATATCTTTGTGTAACGGCGCCGCATGTATGATTCGCGAGCGGGGTAATTCTTTAACATTATGTTTGACTGCGTCACATGTATGATTCGCGAGTGGGGAAATAGATGCATCTATAGTTTGCGTCGTTCGACCCTCGGCAGTGCACAATTTATATTTATGTTGGATCGGGCCGAACGCCCTCGGTGGTATTGTGTGTGATAGTAGAACTGAAAGTTTCTTTCCTAATTAATATGGATTCATTGTTTGTGTGATCCTATGTTTTAAAGGAAGCAAGTGATTAAGTTCTTAAATATGGTGATTTCTTGACCAATTGAATTCTTGTTCTAAGTCTTATTGTTGTATACCATGCTTAATTAGAATCCCATATTATCATGTTATTGACCCTAGTAAGTGTCAAAGTCGACCCCTCGTCACTACTTCTTCGAGGTTAGGCGGGATACTTACTGGGTACATGTTATTTTACGTACTCACGCTACACTTCTGCACTTAACTGTGCAGGATCTGAGGCAGGTGTATCTGGATACCCATCCAACGCGCATTCTTGATCCAGGTTTGAGATTCCACGATGAGCTGCCCCCTTCTGAGCCGTTCAGTAGCATGCCAGAGTTTCTCTTTTGTTTATATATGTCTATTCTGTTTCAGACGGTAGGATAGTAATCTTTTGTAAATTTAAATAGTTGCCTACACACTTGTGACACCAACTCTTGGCATGTGTTAGTAGACTTTGATTTTTGGGTTGTAATTCAACAATTATAACTGCTTTTGTTTTATGTCGCCGTTTGTTTGCCTTAAAAATCCTTATTTATCAAATGCTTTAAATGTAAGTAAAGCTAAATGTTGGAATTGCTTAATAAACAATAAACAAAAATGGGAAATCACTAAGTTGTTCACTGTCGGCTTGTCTAGCAATGGTGCTGGACGCCATCACGGCCTGACATGGAATTGGGTCGTGACACCGGGGGCCTCAGGTAAGTTTCGGATGGTTAATGGGTTGGATTTTGGACTTGGAACTCTGCTGTAATTTTTCTGATGCACCATCTAGTTTCCTTTATCGCGTTCGTGAGTGGAGCCTCGCGTTCGCGAAGAGGAACTAAGAGGCCGACAATATTTGTTCTTCGCGTTCGCGAAGATAAGCATGAATTCGCGAAGGGTGGACAGGGTGTGCATCGCGAACGCGAGAGGTGTTGCGCGTTCGCGAAGAAGAGAAGAAGCAACTCAAGACACCCTACATTTGTTCTACGCGTTCGCGGAAGTGAGGTCGTGTTTGAGATAAGAGGAGTTAGTAAAGGTCCTCGTTCGTGAGTGGTTGATCGCGTTCGCGTTGAAGGATTTTGGGACAAAAGCAATTGTGCTTCGCGAATGCGAGGTAGATGCCGCATTCGCGAAGGAGGAATTTGGGCAAAACAAAAATTGTGCTTCGCGAACGCGAGCCAGTGGCCGCGTTCGCGAAGAAGAAAAGCCTGGGCAGTGAGTTTAAGTTCTGAAAATGGGACTTCGTCCCATTTTCCATTTTTGACGAATTGGAGCTCAGGAAGAGGCGATGTTCGGGAGTTTTTCAAGAAAAACAACGGGGTAAGTGTTCTTAACTCAATATTGGTTAAATTACCCGAATCCATGGTTGTTTTTAACATTTAGTTGGTGAATTTAGTTGGAAAATTATGAAAACCCTCTTGGTTTAATTTGGAGATTTAAGGGTCGAGTTGATGTTGGATTTGAGTAAAATTGGTATGGTTGAACTCGTATCGGAATGAGTGTTCGAATTTCATGAAATTTATGTCGGATTCTGAGAGGCGAGTCCCGCGTTGACTTTTGTTGACTTTTTGGAATAAATTTTAAGTCGACGTTTTATTATCCGGAATTATTTTTGATGAATTTTATGAAGTTATACAACTGATTTGAATAGATTTGAGCGATCCGAATGTCAATTCAAGCAAGAAGGCAATTTTGGAATATCGGCATAACTTCAAAAAGGTAAGTCTTGAGTTAAAGTTTTGGGCATATTGTGTAGTAAATTGGATAATTGCCGCCATATATTTAATTATCTATTTGCCACGCCTCAAATCACATTTATTGAATATGTTTTTATATGACAATTTGATGTAATTATTACTTGTATATTTATGTGAATTTCGTGAGTTTGATGGTTTGATATTTTTTGGAATTTAATTTCATTATGAATTTTCCCTATGCAAATAATTAATTAAGCAAGCTTAAGAAGAAGAAGAAGAACAACAACAACAACAACCCAGTAAAATCTCACTAATGGGGTCTGGGGAGGGTAGTGTGTACGCAGACCTTACCCCTACCCCGAAGGAGTAGAGAGGTTATTTCCAAAAGACCCTCGGCTCAAGAAAACAAAAAGACAAAAGGACAAAAGGATACAATATTAGTATCACCACAGCAATCATAGAAAAAATAATAACACCATGAAATTCAGAAGAAAGATGCAAAGCAAAAGCGATAGCTAGTAAATAGGTACTTCACTGAAAAGTAAAATAGTAAGACACAACACTGCCACTAGCTATCTTAGACAAAAACCCTACCTAGCTAGTACCCTACCTAGCTAGTCCCACAATGGTACGAAGTAAGGCAAGACTCAACTACCTCCTAACCTACAACCCTAATACTCGACCTCCACATCTTCCTATCAAGTGGCATGTCCTCGAAAATCTGGAGCCTCGCCATATCCTGCCTGATCACCTCTCCCCAATATTTCTTAGGCCGCCCTCTATCTCTTCTCTTGCCCTCTATAACCAGTCGCTCACACCTCTGTACCGGAGCATCTGGGCTTCTCCTCTGAACATGTCTGAACCATCTAAGCCTTGTTTTCCACATCTTGTCATCAATTGAAGCCACGTGCACCTTTTCTCGAATATCATCATTCCTAATCTTATCTATCCTAGTGTGCCCGCACATCCACCTCAACATCCTCATTTCTTCTACTTTCATCTTCTAGATATGTGAGGTTTTATCTAAATTTGGATTAATGAAGGCGTTGCCCTATGCTGATTATTTTCTATCTCTGTTGATTGATTTTGAGGTTTTATATACATTGTGTGGAGCCTTGGTCTATTTGTTGTAAAATTAATTGATTTTATTATATCCTTGGAATTGATTGTGGCCATTGGACAAATCGTGATATGAATTGATTTTTGTATGTTGTCATGATAATATTCTGTGTAAATTGTTGTGTTATTTGAGTTATTATTTTGAGGACATAAGGGTGACATTTCACTGTTGATAGTATGTGGGTATAAGGGTGATATTTCACTGTTGTTATGTATGTGGGAATATTGTCTGAGCGGAGGGATAAAGGTGGTTATAGGAGAGATAAGGGTGGCAATATGAGCTATAGGGGTGGCTATTGATATTGTCAGAGCAGAGGGATAAGGGAGGCTATTATAGGAGTGATAAGGGTGGCTATTGTCAAGGATGATATGTGATGATGTGGAGTGGTTGCATTGGTGATTTTATGTGATATTGTGATTTTTCTTGTGTTTATTTTTATACCTTGTGCAATTTGTCTTGTTGTTGGTAAATTGATAATAGTCTGAATTATGTTGAAATTGGGAGCTTGTGGCTACTGCCAGGCGGATTATGGAAAGAAATATGGGCAGAGATGCCAGTGGCTATTGATATTGTCAGAGCGGAGGGATAAGGGAGACTATTATATGAGTGATAAGGGTGGCTATTGTCAAGGATGATATGTGATGATGTGGAGGGGTTGCATTAGTGATTTTATGTGATATTGTGATTTTTCTTGTGTTTATTTTTATACTTTGTGCAATTTGTCTTGTTGTTGGTAAATTGATAATAGTCTGAATTATGTTGAAATTGGGAGCCTGTGGCTACTGCCAGGCAGATTATGGAAAGAAATATGGGCACGAGGTGCCGTTAGTAAATAATAATGATATTGGCACGTGAATTGTCTGTGCAGATATGATATGAAAAATGGGCACGACGTGCCGGAAAAATATGATGATTTAACTATGGGCATGAAGTTCCGTGAAAATATGAAAATAGTTGAGACCCGTATTTTTATGATTATGAAATGAGGTATCACATGGTGACGTTTAATTGAAAGAATTATATTCAAAATATTTATTTGGAATGATTTTTATTCAGAAAGTAATATTTGAAAGAATTATATTTGAAAGATATTCATTTGAGGAAATTATATTTGAAAGAGACTTATTTGAAAGAATTATATGTGAAAGATATTTATCTGAAGAAATTGATTTAATTGGGTGTACTTGTATTTATTATTTGTTGAGCAATATTAATAGTGTTCTTGTTAACATGTCGGGCATATCACTGGTTGATTTGTGTTGCTCTTATTTTTATTTGTTTCCTATTATTTTATATACTATATTGCATAGGTTATTAGACTAGTGAGTGTCTTGATTGTACCTCGTCTCTACTCCACTAAGGTTAATCTTGATACTTACTGGGTACCGACTGTGGGTGTACTCATACTACACTTCTGCATATTTTTGTGCAGAGCCAGGTATTGAAGATATCAGACTTGAACAGAGTTAGAGTGGGATCGTAAGGATTCAAGGTAGAGCTGCTTGGTCGTTACAGTTTCTTGGAGTCTTTCCATTTTATTGTACAGATATTTATTATTCAAACAGTAATGAGTATTCGATCCTCGAGATCATTTCATGTATTCGGTTAAAGTCCGTGACTCAGTACTACCAGTCTTGAGAGGTTGATATATTAATATTTGTTCCATTGTTGGTTTTGACATTAGTATTTAATTATATGTTTTAAAAAAAATTGGCTTCGAAATGTAATGGAAATCGGCTTACTTAGTCTTAGAGACTAAGTGCCATCACGACGTTTGTGGTGGGATTTTGGGTCGTGACAAAATCATGTGTTGCTAAATTATCCGGAAGTTCAACCCTTTCTTAAGTAAGTGTTGACGTAAGATTAATTTAGATGGACTACTATTTAATTAGGTTGATGCAACTAACAAATAATTTTCAATGTGTCGCTCAGTGACTTCGTGAGTCAATTTGGCCTTGATGCTGTATATTCTACATTTGAGGCATGGTTTAAAGAGTGTGTAAGTGCATCTTACATACTTTCTCACATGTGAATAAACATACTTGGTCACTTGTGAATATACTTGCTCATTGTGATTTATTTAACACGACATGTAGGTCAATAATCCAAACAACTGTGTTAATCAATTTTTGAAAGACATATCTTGGGGACCTGCACCTACGGTTACAACTATGTCTAAGTATTTTGTGAGTGGTTACAAATTTCACACCGAGGAATGCTCCAAGTATTAAAAAAAAAAAAGCAATAACAATGGGGTGTGTATCAAAGGTGGTGAAGGCAACCAAGATGGGGAAAATGATTATTATGGTGTGATCAAAGAGATTCTAGAATTGTCATATTCAGGTGTCACGACCCAAAATCTCACATGTCGTGGTGTCACCTAACGCAATACTAGGCCAGTCAACAATCCCAATGAACCACCATATCTTTTAAATTTGAAAACATAATAATTAAATTCAGCGGAAGACATCTCACAAATACAAATATAAATACTCCCAAAACCCGGTGTCACTGAGTACATGAGCATCTAAATGAATACAAAGTCTGACTGATAAAAATCACTGTCTGAAATATAGAACAGTACAATAACTAAACGGGAAGTGAATCAAGTCTGCGGACGTCAAGCAGCTACCTTGATAATCTCCAACATAAATAATTCTGAAATCTAGCAGTTGTCGTATCCAGGAGCACCTGGATCTGCACTCGAGGTGCATAGTGTAGTATGAGTACAACCAACTCAATAAGTAACAAGATTAACCTCTGGGCTGAAAGTAGTGACGAGCTCCGCAGCTACAGTCCAATACATAAATAATGGTATAAAAATGTAGGCATCCTATCAAGTTCAACAGTTAAACTCAGTACGAGAAAAATAGATCAATACTGCATGATATGAGGAATGTGACATCTCAGCGGAAAGACTTCACATACTACTGGTCACAAATCATTCGGTCACTCGGTACTGTCTATGGCCAATCCAGCCCAGGGATATTCCATCCCGTATATATATTCACATCGACCGACAGTCAGTCCCTCAGTACTGTATAAGGCCAATCCAACCCTGGGGTAATTTACCCCCACATGTAAATGATACAGACAAGATCCATGTCCAGGGAAAATTCATCACAATATAAAAATTAAGGCAAGTCCATACCCTGGGAAGTCCATCCCGAATATATATATATATATATATATATATATATATATATATATATATATATATATATAATTATGTACGCTCACTAGGGGTGTGTACAGACTCCAGAGGGGCTCCTTCAGCCCAAGCGTGATATAAAACCGATATGGCTTACTGCAGGCGGGGAATCCCGATCCGTATAATAATAAAGCCTATAAGGCCTGCTGCAGGCGGGCAACCCCGATCCATAAAATAGTAAAACCTATAAGGCCTGCTGCAGACGGGTAGCCCCGATCCATATAATAATAAAGCCAATAAGGCCTGCTGCAGGTGGGCAGCCCCGATCCATATAATAATAAAGCCAATATGGTATGCTGCAGGCGGGCAGCCCCGATCCATATAATAATAAAGCCAATAAGGCCTGCTGCAGGCGGGCTGCCCGATCCCATAAATATCCTCACAATGGATGAGCATGACTGAGTATGAAATGTATATTTTAAAACAATTAGTTTAACAGCAACACGAATCTATGGGTCCCAAAATATCGGCACGTAGTTTAAACATAATCTTTAATAAGAGCCTCAGCTCAATATCTCTAACACGTGGGAAAAGTTCAGATAATAACATGATTCTTTAATTTTTAGAACTTCACAGAATTTATTCAAATCACAATTCCAATGGTGCACGTCCACACGCTTGTCAACTATCGTGTGTGTCACCTCCAAACAATTTATATAATACTAATTCGGGGATTCATACCCTCTGAAGTTTAGAAGTGTTACTTACCTCAAATCGTATAATTATTTACTCTGCTATGCCTTTGCCTCGCAAATTTGCCTCCGGAAGCCTCGTATCTAGTCACAATAAATTCGATTCAGTCAATACAAATCATAGGAATTTATTCCATATGAAAATACTAATTTTCCAACAAAATCTGAAATTTAACTCAAAAATCGCCCGTGGGGCCCACGTCTCGGAATCCGACGAAACTCACAAAATCCAACAACCCATTCAATTACGAGTTTAACCATACTAATTTCACTCAAATTCGAATCCGAATCTATATTCAAATTTCAAAATTTTGTTTTATGAAATTTCTACAATTTTCCCCAAATTCCCATCTCAAAATACTGATTAAATGATGAAAACAATGATATATTCATATATGTTAACCAAATCTAAGTTAGAATCACTTACCCCGATAAATATCTTGAAAATTGCACAAACAATCTCCACAAACCGAGCTCTCAAGGTCCCAAAAATGAAATAATACCCTAGGCCTCAGTTATATAGTATACCCTCTGACCTCCCAATGTGTGGTCCGCACATTTCCAAGTGCGGTCGCACATTTCCAAGTTCTGCGGTCGCACAAAAATTGTGTGGCCGCACTTCACAGCCTCTCCACTACTAGGCTTCAGTAAATTGGTGATAACTTTCTCCACAGATGTCCAAATGAGTTTCTGGAAACTAGACACGAAGGGCTGCAACTTATGTTTTTGAATCATCTCCAAATTCCTTGTGGATCAAAATATATAAGCTTCCGAAGTCGGACCAGCGAACCTGCAGAACACCCTAAAGTGCGGCCGCAGAGAAAATTGTGCGGTCCGCATTTTTTCTCTGCCTCGATTGACCTCAATATTTTCAGACAAGTCATAAATGGCATATCGGATCTATGAAAATTTTTAGAATTGGATTCTAACTCCGATATCAAAAATTCAACTCCCAAATCAAATTTCCAAACTTAAATTTCTATTTTAGCCATTTCAGGCCTAATTTAGCTACGGGCTTCCAAAAATATTTTTCGGACATGATCTTAAGTCTTAAGTCCAAAATCACCATATAGAGCTATTGGAATTATTAAAACTCTATTCCGGGGTCGTTTACACATATATCGGCATCCGGTCACTATTTTAACCTAAGCTTTAAACCTTGGTACTAAGTATTCCAATTCATTTCAAAACCTCACCGGACCTGAACCAATCACCCCGGCGAGTCACATAACATCCTTAAAGCATAAATCGAGCAGTAAGTGTGGAAACATGGTTGTAATACTCAAAAAGAATGGCTGGGTTATTACATCAGATTGGCCAAATAAGAAGATCATACTTTTTTTATGTAAGTGGTTTGACCCAACACCTAGAAGAGGTACAAATGTACACTCGTAGTACAACATAATTGAGGTTAATAAAAAGAGGGAGTATGATCGCTATGATCCTTTTATAATTACCAAAAAAGTTAGGCAAGTGTATTATGCTCCATATCCATTGCGGAAGGATAAGGCTGATTGGTTGGTTGTAATAAAAAGTAAGCATGTTGGTAGGGTGGAAGTTGAGAATGTGATAGATGTTGCTTACCAAAATGATACCTCAAGTGTTAACCAAATGGTGGATGATCAGTTAGAAAATGACTTGGAGCATCCTCAACGCATATTAGAAGAAGTTGATATGGAGGAAATAACAATCATAGAAAATGAGGATGAAGAATCACCTAATAAAAATTAAATAAGTGAAGAGAAAGAATTTTCGCACGAGGAAGGATACTTCGAAGACGACTAGCATGTTAGTTTTTTCAAGCGCTCTCAACTTATATAGATTTATATTCTCAATTCTAATATTTTTTTTAATTTATGTAGATGACCGGTAGGGGTCGAGGTAGGTCTAGGAAGGATAAGAGGCCTATTGATCATGATGATGGTGCTACACCCTTATAATAGCTAGTCTTGTTTATTTAATGCAATTGCTATTTTGTAGGTTCATACTTAATAATCAGACTACAAAGATAATCACTGAAGCTCTTGGCCGGTTGTATGATGCACCCTATGCGACTTGGAGTGACTTTCCACCGGAGCTCGTGCCACAAAATTTCAATCAATTTAAGGTTTTAATACAATTATTATCTATTTAAGCATTATATTAACAATATTTTCATCTAACATTACACACTTCATTTGCAGACTAAGTGTGCCTGGGAGGACTAGCATAACAGTGCCATTCTTGTAAATTTTGAGTTCAAATATCGAAAGAGACTATCTGATTCCTTCTATTCTGCTCGGAAGAAGAGCAAAAAGCCTTCATGGGTTTTACCACACATATGGGAGGATCTGCTGAGGCAGTGGACCACTGATAAGTTCGAGAAGAAGAGTGAACAGGGAAAGAAGGCCCGAGCATCTGAGAAGGGTGGCTCCTTACACTGTGTGGGCGCAAGGAGCGTGGGGACTCCGGGGAGACTACTGGTAATTCCTTAAAATATTTAATTCTATTTTTATAAAACTATATTTGTATATTTTAATTTAGTTAACATGTTTTATTATATTTGTAGGAAAACAATATGGGAGGAAGATGACTCATGATGAGTTCTTTATGGAGACTTACATCCGGAAGAAGAAGGCACCGACAGATCCAACTAGATGGGTCGAGGACCGGGCAGAGACTGCATATGTAAGTTTCATAACTATTATAACTTGAAATTAATGTTTATAATATTATATAATTAATAATTTTCTATCTTCTAAATAAAGGGTCGTTACAAGATTAATGTGGAAGAGTACACTCAGAGCTTGCCACCGAATGAGCAAGGCGAGCGTCCACCCCTTTCAGACGAAGAAGCGCAGAGGATATGGTTGGATGTTGTCGGTGGTCCTAAAAAGGGGATATCATACGGCCTTCCAGAGAGATCATTTCGGCGCTACAAAGCTGGATTGCAAGGTATAGGGACTTCTGTCCAAGGCGAGATAATTGATAGATCGACTCTCTCGTCTATGGAGAAGAAGATCACAAAGCTCACAGTAGAGCTTGAGGAGACAAAGGCTAGAGAGCAAAAGAGAAATGAACAATTTGATACCCTTCAAGTTCAGCTAGAAAAGAGGGACCAACAATTTAGTCTCCTTCAAGGTTAGTTGGCCAATCTTCTTGCTAGTGGTGATTTCCCCATTCCCCGATCTCGTGAGCCGCCCCCAGATGCTAATCCTTCTCGTCGTGATCCTTCAAACCATGACGACGATGAAGCTTCTAGTAGTGAAGATGGAGATGATACAATACAAAATACTGAGTGAATGGTGTGTATTGCTAAACAAAGTCTTGAACTTGTGAATATTTAGTTGGGAATAGTTTCGAATGATGATTGTATTGTTGATATTATTTTGTTATTGAACATTTGTATAGTTGTTGTTGTGGTTGGCGTTGTTGTTGTTGTTGTGGTTGTTATTAGCGTTGTTGTTGTGGTTGTGGTTGTTATTAGCATTGTTGTTGGTTAATTGTTGTTGTGATTGTTGTTGGTTAAATGTTGTTGTTGTTGGTTAAATGTGGTTGAATGGCAACAATGTAATGCTGCCATTATAGAATGAATATTGGTTAAAATTGGCAGGTGGTATAACTTAAAAGCAGGCATATTCTACCAGGTTTTTCCCCATAAAACCGACCAATTTCGATCGGAAAACTCATATTATTTCCCAGAAATTCAAAATTCCTGACCGAAGTCGGTCGGAAATTACTTTTTTATTTATTTATTTTTTTAGCATAACGACCGATTTCGGTCAGTTTGTTACAATTTATAAAGAAATACAAAATCCGACCGATGTCGGTCGCTATTTTGAAAAATAAATAAAAAATAATTTAAATAATACCGATCGACTTCCGTCGGTATATTTATTTTTGTTGTCAGTCAAAGCATTGAATTTACCGATCGACTTCGGTTGTAACACCTTGGCGGCTATTATTTTTTCGACTAATTAAAAGCGGCCGGAAATCTGTCGCTTTTCCTTTATTTTCGACCGATTTCGATAGGTTTTGGTGGACAAAATTTGACAGTTTTCTAGTAGTGAAATCTACAGCTGTGGATTAGGAAAGTTCAATTAAACTTGATTTTACTATCTAAATAGTAATTGCAGATGTTGTTTACCCGAAAAACGGATATAGTTGAACTTGTCCGTAGTTCTAAGGATATGTGATATAGCTTGATATAAATCATAAGGACAAATAGAAATATCAAATATGAATTACAAAGAATGCAAAATAAGCAAGATTGGAAATAAGATGATGGTTTAGACTAAGCAAAATGAATCAATTAATAAAGCCTCAAAGAATAGTTCTTGAATATAGGAGAATATGGTGCTTGAATTACCATATAAGAAAAAGACTGTCTTTTACAAAAATATAGCCATCCTCTTTATAGTGGAGGATCCTACTTTAGATATAATTAAAAATATATAGTGGAGACTCCATGATAAATCAGCGTTTCACTTATTCCCGCCGAGATTCTCTCCATTAGTGTGTTTGCAACAGCTCTTGTCTGTGGGCTCGAGCTCGATCGGCCTTGGTGCTAGTCGATAGTGCTTCTAGAGCTTGATACGGACTCAGGATCAGGTGATGATTCGGACTCGGCCCCGGTTGGCCTCTGCCCTTTAAGATCGAAATCATCTCATCATAGTTCGATCTGAACCCGAGCTCGATGATGACTTTGAACTCGGTGTTTGACATATACCTAGAATCCGAAGCTTGTTTGTATCATCTTCGGGACCCATATCGATATTACAAAGTCTTTCTTCGATCCATTATATTTCAAACCAGATCAATCATACGAAGGCCGAAATCTATTTCGACAGTATACAGATAGTCCCCTTGTTTCTCGGGAAGGATGTGGTGAGAAATGATATGATTCCTCCATGGCTCGATTGGATTATAAGTTGACGTTCACATTGGGCTCAATCATGATGCACATGCTAGCTGGCCAGTCAATTTAGTTTTTCAAGGCATTTAATGCATGTCAGACTGTGGTCGGCCACCGCTGACATTAAACCGACATTGCTTTATTCTATAAATAACCATTCCTTTTACCATTTACCACTTTTACATCTTTGTCACTTTGTCCTATTCTTGACCTTTAAATTCGAAAAATGGTGAAAATATAACAAACCATTCCTCAGAAAGAGAAAGCTTCATCTTCACAGTCTGCCGCCGACGGAACACTGGTAGAGCCACGGCCTGAGGAGTGCATTCCTGGGACGTGTGTTCTTACCTCTAATTTTAAGGTCGATAAAAGCTCATCAGTTCCCGGCCGATGTGATCCAGTATCGATGTACATGTGTTCGATAACCGAGAGGCACCTCAAATAACTGAAAAAAGATTGCAATTGTGAGGGTAAAGAAATAATAATCCCTTCTTCTGACGAAGATATCACCACTTACGTGAAAGGGGTTTTAAGTGTGTATACTTACCCTTTCATGTTAGGTCCCCTCGATTTTGTTATTATTCGACTTCTGTCGTCAATACCAAATAACCCTAGGTTAGGTCCATCCCTCTTTTTGGCAGATCGTTATTTTGATTCGATACTTTGTGAACAAAATCGAGGGGATGTCGTTCACCCTCGACCATTTCATCTGATTGTACCGTCCTCGCCTTTTTCGAGGAGGGTTAATAAAACTTCAGCATCGGGTTACCAAGGCTCTGTTCTCGAGCATTGACGAGGACAGGGATCGGGGCTAGATGGGCAGGTTCGTTCGAGTAAGGACTTCGGACCTGATTCTGACTGAAAAGATACCCTTTTCCCGAGGAGTGGAATATGAAACGTAAGTGTGGTTCTGCTGCTACTTCCTTCTATTTCACCCTTTCATTTCTTTTCTCACCGATATTCCTCTTGCTATGATGCAGGGGTTCCCTGGATGCCCGGAGCAGTTCCCGATCTTAAGAACTTGGTACGAGCTTTGGCTTCGACCTCCACATACTCCGAGGGCTCATGGCGTGATTTGTCAAAGGGCCGATGGGAGGCAAAAAATCACGGTAAACCCCTTTCTCGTACCTTTTGGTAGTTCGAACGAGACACTTTCCATATACTTTAATAAAATTTTCCATATGTAGGTGTGGGCAAAGATGCAGTTTTGAGGCCCTCGTCCATTGAGGAAAAGGAAGAGGCCTCTGTCCCAAAGCCAGTAAAAGATAAAAAGAGGAAAAGAGCCTCCATTGCCGAAGATCTAAAATCGAAGAAGAGGAAGGCTCATAAGCCGAACAAGAATACCATTCCTTTGACCGTAGAATCAGTTATGCATCTAAGGGATGAAGACGAAGAAGAAGAAGAAGAAAACGATAGGTCCGCATTGGCGGCCCGAACAAAGAAGACCATTCCACAGGCATCTGGATCGATGGTGGTTCATAAGGCTCCGCCTCGAACTGAGGATATATCGGAGAAGGATTTGGGCAGAGTCCCCGAGTTGTTGGAGATCGAAGATGCTTCCCATTGAAGCCAACTGATGGGGTATTTGTTCGAAGGGGCTCTCCTCAAATCTCTTCGAACCGAAGAGAATGCTCCAAGTGATTCACTTGGGGCAGTAGCAATCGAAGACTTGCCCACCTTCAATGCTTTTTCCGCAGGGGCGATTCGGGAGGCCCAAGCTTTGGGGGCCCTCGAACTTGATAGGCCTCATGATGGAGAGGATCCTTTTCATGACCTGTTTACCAGTGTCGAGGACGTTGCCGGTACTAGCGATACATCGGACCTTTTTCACGGGGTGCAGCAGGCTTTGAATCAGGTAAGCCTTAAATTATTTTGTTTGTATTACTTTAATGTTTGCTTTTCTTTTCTAACTTCGTTTCTTCTTTCTTTGCAGTCCGCGGTAGTTCATCGAGAAGCATGTTCTCGGTCCCGAGCCGAGCTACGACGATATGAGGCCGATCTTCAACGGGTTATTGAGGAGAGGATTTCCCTTAAACTCCTCTTATTAGGGCAAAGGGCAGAGAAAATAAAAGACCTCCGAGTTGAGTTGGCCAAGGCTCACCAAGATCAGACCGATCTGTTCTAGCAGGTAATGATACTTTTAAAAGCCTATGGGCTTGATACCAGAACTATGGCTAATTTTTCGGTCTCACAGCTGTAGTAGAAAATTGAGATGATCGGGAAACTTCGTGAGGAGGTCGATGTGATAAAAGCGGAGTCCTTGAAGTGGAAAGAAGGTATGGACCGCTTCGCTGCAGAGAAAGAAGCTGCTCGAACTCAATTATCAGCGGCCGAAAACCAACTTCAAAGCATGAAGGACAAAGGCTCTGTTAAAGCAAGAAGAATAAAGGAGCTCGAGGCTCAGTTGGCCTCCAAACTTGCCAAGTCCGAATCTGACGCTGAAAAGGCAAAGGCTGATACGGACGTACTCGTGGCCGTCTATCGGGCCGATGCTGAAGCTGCCCAAGTTCAAGCAAGAGAGGTATCTGAGACCACCGATACTCGAGCACATTAGGTCGCTGAACTTGCTAAGTACCGATCTCGGAGGGAGACCCTCGAGGAGATCCATGCTCGAGGTTCCGACCTCGCTGAAGAGATAAAAAGGGCCAAAGAACTCGAAGTTGATGCTGAAGCCTTGGTTTCCGATAACGATGATGATGATAATGATGATGATGATGGGAGTAAGAGTGAGTCCGAGAACGGGGGGGGAAGGGGGACCCGGTGGAGAGGAGATCGCTCCCGGGGATAACCAAGAAGCTTAGCCCTTAGCTTCTATGTTGTAATCAATCATGTAAACAATCTTGTATATAAAAATATCTTTTTCTTTTGCCGACTTGCTTCTACTTTGTGAAGATTTTATTCATGCCTTATGAATGTTTTCATAAGGATTTAGGCAATTTGATCGAATTTGGACTTCGTAGCCTTTATAACCGAGTGAGCGCTTATTCAAGCTTGAAATGTGGTAGCCCATGGGCTTATTAGTCGAGTTGAGTGATTGTATGAACTTGAAGTATGATGTAGCCTTTAGGTTTATTAGTCGAGTGAGTGATTCGAACTCGAAGTAATATGGCACGTAGGTGTAATATTCGAGTGAGTGCTGGCTCGAACTTGAAATAAAAATAGCACGTAGGCTTAGTATTCGATTGAATGTTTCGAACTCGAAGTAATGTAGCCCGTAGGCGTAATGGTCGAGCGAGTGCTTGCTCAGACTCGGAATAAAAATAGCCCATAGGCTTAGTAGTCGAGTGAATGTTTCGAACTCGAAGTAATATAGCCCATAGGTGTAATGGTTGAGTGAATGTTTCGAACTCGAAGTAATGTAGCCCATAGGCGTAATGGTCGAGTGAATATTTTGAACTCGAGGTAATGTAGCCCGTAGGATTAATGATCGAGTGATTGTTTCGAACTCGAAGTAACGTAGCCCGTAGGCATAATGGTCGAGTGAGTGCTTGCTCGAACTCGAAATAAAAAAAGCCCGTAGGATTAGTAGTCGAGTGAATATTTCGAACTCCAAGTAATGTAGCCCGTAGGCGTAATGGTCGACTAAACGTTTCGAACTCGAAGTAATATAGCCCGTAGGCGTAATGGTCGAGTGAATATTTTGAACTCGAAGTAATGTAGCTCATAGGCTTAATGGTCGAGTGATTGTTTCGAACTCGAAGTAACGTAGCCCGTAGGCTTAATGGTCGAGTGAATGTTTCGAACTCAAAGTAATGTAGCACGTAGGCTTAATGGTCGAGTGAGTGCTTGCTCAAACTCGGAGATTTATGTATTCTCGAAGTAATGTAGCCCGTAGGCGTAATGGTCGAGTGAGTGCTTTCTCGAACTCAAAAAAAATAGCCTGTAGGCTTAATAGTTGAGTGAATGTTTCAAACTCGAAGTAATATAGCCCGTAGGCATAATGGTCGAGTGAATGTTTTGAACTCGAAGTAATGTAGCCCGTAGGAGTAATGGTCGAGTGAATATTTCAAACTCGAGGTAAAGTAGCCCGTAGGCTTAATGGTCGAGTGATTGTTTCAAACTCAAAGTAATGTAGCCCGTAGGCGTAATGGTCGAGTGAGTGCTTGCATGAACTCTGAATAAAAATAGCATGTAGGTTTAGTAGTCGAGTGAAAGTTTTGAACTCGAAGTAAAGTAGCCTGTAGGCATAATGGTCGAGTGAATGTTTCGAACTCGAAGTAATGTAGTCCGTAGGCTTAATGGTCGAGTGATTGTTTCGAACTCGAAGTAACATAGCCCGTAGGCTTAATGGTCGAGTGAGTGCTTGCTCGAACTCGGAGATTTATCTCAATCCTGTTTGCATAATCAATCTCGACATAAAGGAATATTTCTTGGATATAAGATATCGGTAAGAAAAGAACATTCTTTGCAAGTCATTATACACGTATTCACGATTTGCGTCAGGGCTCGGGCAAACTACATGAGCATGGTTCGTTTTGACCATTTGGGTCTTACAACTTTTCCTATTGGAACCCTGTTGTTACGAAATAACTTTCTTTCATCAGAACTTGATATATTTGAGGACTAATGCCTCCTAGTATTCGAGGTCGATTGTAAAGAGGCCTCGGATACTGCTGAATTGTCTCTAAGTATAACACGATCATTGGTTGCGTCATTAAAAACTTTGCCGAAAAACCCATTTGGGATAAAACCGGTCTAAGGGAAAAAGAGTGCAATGCGTGCTTCCAGACCCAGGGCTTAGTATTGAAGGATCCATCCTAGCTCCTGATCGGACTCCTACAGTGCTTAGTTTCGAAATGCAAACGAATATGGGAGGGTCGTACCTTGGCAGTAGTATCGATTTAGGTGTGACACATTCCAATTGCTTGATAGTTGTTTGTCGTTTATAATACCGAGCTTGTATGATCCTTTTCCGACGTTATTTAGAACCTGATATGTTCCTTCCCAGTTCGATCCTAGTTTTCCTTCGTTTGGATTTCGGGTGTTGAGGGTGACTTTCCTTAGCACTAAGTCCCCTGGTTTAAAATGGCGAAGCTTGGTTCTTCGATTATAGTATATTTCGATACGCTGCTTTTGTAAGGCCAATTGGACGAGAGCAGCTTCTCGTTTCTCATCCGATAATTCGAGGCTAGCGTTCATAGCCTCGTTATTTGACTCTTCTGTTGTATATCGAAACCTGGCACTGGGTTCCCCAACTTCAACTGGAATCAAGGATTCGGAGCCATATACTAAGGAGAACGGGGTTTCTCCCATACTGGATTTTGATGTTGTTAGATATGCCCAAAGGACTTCGGGGAGGATTTCTATCCATTTTCCCTTAGCATCGTTCAGCCTTTTTTTTAGGTTTTGAATGATAGTTTTGTTCGTTGATTCGGCCTGTCCGTTCCCACTGGGGTGGTACGGTGTTGATAAAATCCTTTTTATTTTATGGTCTTCGAAGAATTTCTTCACTTTGTTGCCGACGAAATATTTTCCATTGTCACACACTATTTCGATGGGTATCCCGAATCGACATACGATATGATCCCAGATAAAGTCTATAACCTCTTTATCTCTTACTTTCACGAACGTCTGTGCTTCAACCCATTTAGAGAAATAGTCAGTCATAAATAAAATGAATTTAGCTTTACCTGGGGACGATGGCAGAGGGCCGACGATAGCTATTCCCCATTTCATGAATGTCCCTAGGGATAGGACTGAGTGAAGTTTCTCTCCGGGCTGATAGATCATCGGTGCAAACCTTTGACATTTGTTACATTTTCGAACAAACTCCTTTGCATCTTTTCCCATATAGACCCAATAATACCCTGCCCTGATTATTTTTCGGACTAATGAATCGGCACCGAAGTGATTTCCACAAGTGCCCTCGTGCACCTTACGTAGTGTATAATCGGTGTCTCCTGGACCTAAGCATACTGCCAATGGTCCATCGAATGTCCTTCGGTATAGCGTTCCATCTGCAGTTAATGTGAATCGAGCAGCTTTGGTTCGTAGAACCCTCAAAGTTTTAGGGTCCGATGGGAGCTTTCCATTTTTTAAGTATTAAATATACTTATTCCTCCAATCCCAGGTTAAGATCGTAGAATTTATCTCGATATGACCTTCTTCGATCACGGATCTCGAGAGTTGAACGACAGCCCCCGAGCTTATCTCGCCTTCCTCGACCGATGATCCCAAATTTTCAAGTGCATCAGCCTCACTGTTTTGCTCTCGTAGAACATGTTGTAAAGTCCATTCTTTGAAATGGTGCACAGTGACTTGCAGTTTGTCCAAATACCTTTGCATTCTATCTTCTCGAACTTCGAAGGTTTTGTTTACTTGATTTACCACCAGCAAAGAGTCACACTTGGCTTCAATGACTTCTGCTCCCAAGCTTTTAGCTAGCTCGAGACCTGCAATCATGGCCTCATACTCAGCCTCGTTGTTAGTCAACCTAGTAGTTTTAATAGATTGCCTAATAGTGTTGCCTGTGGGTGGCTTTAAAACGATGCCTAGCCCGGACCCCTTCACATTCGATGACCAGTCCGTAAAAAGGGTCCATACTCCGATGATGTACCCAATTTCAATAATAGTTCTTTTTTGACTTTGGATACGAGGTTTGGCATGAAATCGGCCACGAAGTCTGCTAAAATTTGAGACTTGATGGCCGTACGGGGTTGATATTCGATATCGTACCCACTGAGTTCGACGGCCCATTTGGCCAATCGGCCTGATAGTTCGGGCTTGTGCAAAATATTACGAAGCGGGTAAGTGGTTAATACACATATGGGATGACATTGAAAGTACGGTCTGAACTTTCTAAAGGCTCTTATCAGTGCAAGTTCCAATTTTTCTAGGTGCGGATATCTAGTTTCTGCTTCTCTTAAGGTTCGACTTACATAATAAAAGGAAAATTACGTACCCTTCTCTTCTCGAACTAGAACACCGCTTACCGCGATTTTCGATACTTCCAAGTACAAGCAAAGTTTTTCGTCTATTTTTGGAGTATGAAGCAGTGATGGGCTCGATAAATATCGTTTTAATTCCTCTAATGCCTGTTGGCATTCTGGGGTCCAAGTGAAATCATTCTACTTTTTGAGTAGAAAGAAATATTTGACACTCCGATCTGACGACCTCGAAATGAATCAGCCTAAGGCTGCAATCTGTCACGTTAGCCTCTGAACAGCTTTCACGTTGTCCACGATGGCGATGTCTTCGATGGCCTTGATTTTATCGAGGTTAATCTCGATCCCCTGATTTGACACTATGAAGCCGAGGAACTTGCCCAAACCGACCCCGAAAGCACATTTTTCGGGGTTGAGCTTCATGTTGTATTTCCTTAAAATCTCAAATGTTTCCTGCAAATGGGTCAAATAATCCTCTGCGCGTAGGGACCTAACTAGCATGTCGTCAAAATAAACCTCCATTGATTTACCTATTTGTTCCTCGAACATTTTATTTACTAGGCGTTGGTAAGTGGCTCCTGCATTTTTTAGCCCGAAGGGCAACACATTATAACAATATCTTCCATACTTGGTGACAAATGAAGTCTTTTCATGGTCTTCCGAGTTCATTTGGATTTGATTATACCCTGAATAGGCATCGAGAAAAATAAGGATCTTGTTGCCGACCGTGGCATCGATCATGCGATCGATGTTGGGCAGCGAAAAGGAATCTTTGGGGCATGCTTTGTTCAAATTCTTATAATCTACACACATTCTAAGTTTGTTCCCTTTTTTAGGCACTACAACTACATTGGCTAACCATTCAAGATATTTTACCTCCCGAATGGATACTATTTTGAGAAGTTTAGTTACCTTGTCCTTTATGAATATGTGTTTTACCTCGGACTGTGGTCTTCTCTTTTGCTTCACCGGTATGAACCTAGGGTCCAAGCTTAGCCGATGCGTTGTTATATCCGGTGGGATCCCTGTTATATCTAAATGGGACCAAGCAAAACAATCTTCATTTTTGATAAGAAATTGAATAAGCCTTTTTCTGAGTTCGGGGGTTAACCCCATTCCCAGGTATACCTTTAGTTCGGTCCAGTGCTCGATTAGTATGAACCACAACACGTCATCCATATGATCATCGGTGGCATCGATACTCCTCAGGGGTCTGTACTTAAACACGCTAAGACATCGGTTATGAGAGAAAAGCCATCTCGAACTTGGGATTACGCACCCATAGGAACATTGTCCTTTAATGATGAAGATGCAGAAGGGATCATGCAACCTCACAACGATGCACTGGTAATATCCGTACTCATGAATAAAACTAAAATTAAGCGTGTGTTAATTGATCCAGGTAGCTCGGCCAACGTTATTATATTGAAGGTTGTAGAGCAACTCGGTCTACAGGACCAGATTGTACCCGCAACCCTGGTTCTAAACGGATTCAATATGGCATGTGAAACTACTAAAGGCAAAATAATTCTGCCGATAAACATGGCCGGGACTATCCAGGAAACGAAGTTCCACATAATAGAAGGCGATATGAGATACAATTCCCTTTTTGAAAGGCTGTGGATCCACAAAATGATAGTTGTGCCTTCGACCTTCCATCAGGTTCTTAAATTCCCAACATCGGAGGGAATCAAAATGGTACACGTGGAACAACCAGCCGCAAGGGAAATGTTTGCCGTCGAAGTAACAATTCCAATATCCTCGCCTTCATCAACAAAGGGTTCGGGCTCAAGGGGGAATGAGATGCTAAATAGCAGTCACGGACATCGGTTTTAACCCAACCAAAAAATCAGAAAATCGATGAAGATGATGATCAAAGGATCCTCGATCCTTCGTGGTTCCCGATGATTCCGACGCTACCCAATCAATGACTGAGGAATTGGAATATTCGTGTTGTTTACCGAAATACCTACCTCCTCTCTTAGTTGCCTGCAATCTTCCGTTCTGTGCCCATGGGTGCCATGATATTCGTACATTTGATTGGGGTTCCTCTGGGAAGGATCAGTCTGCATGGGTCGAGGCCATTTAGTGTCCTTGATGCGTCCGATAGTCGATACGATGGCGGATACATCGATGCTGAAGTTATACTCCGATAGTCGCGGTGCTTCCTTAGGTCTGGTATGCCTATCGAACCCATTTTGGTTCCTCAGTCCCCAAGATCCTTGGCTTAGAGCATTCCTCTTTTCTCCTCGTACGAGATTATGTAGAAGTCTCGAGGTGGACTGGGCTCCGGCCTGCTCGGTAGTTGGGTTTGGCTCTGAAACTGAGCTATTGCTGCCTGTTGGGCTTGCAATATTTTGAAAATCATACGCAAGCTGATGCCGTTTTTCTAGACTTTACGGGTATCTCGAGCTGTAGACCGAGTGCCACCATGAATGCTATTTTCGGGTTCAGAATGTAGGTTTGCCTCAATGGCCACATGTGAATTAATATCTATCGGCAATTCTATTCAAGCTCCAACGGCATTGACAGGTGGTCTTTCGGTACTGGGTGTCAAGTTATTGTTCTAATCTTGAAGACCGACTTCATTGTCGATAGGTGAGGCCATTTGATTGGTAGTTAGTCGCTGCTAATCCAAAATCCAAGATATTTTCGGAAAAAAGCGCAAAACACAACGGTGTGTTTTTGCAGATTTGTATTAAATAGTCACTGTTATCCTTAGCCCCACGGTGGGTGCCAAACTGTTTACCCAAAAAACGGATATAGTTAAATTTGTATGTAGTTCTAAGGATATATGATATAGCTTGATACAAATAGTAAGGACAAATAAAAATATCAAATATGGATTACAAAGAATGCAAAATAAGCAAGATTGGAAAGAAGATGATGGTTTAGAATAAGCAAAATGAATCAATTAATAAAGCCTCAAAGAATAGTTCTTGAATATAGGAGAATATGGTGCTTGAATTACCATGTAAGAAAATGACTGCCTTGTACAAAAATATAGTCATCCTCTTTATAGTGGAGGATCCTACTTTAGATATAATTAAAAATACATAGTGGAGACTCCATGATAAAAGCTTTTTCGTTATTCCCGCCGAGATTCTCTCCCTTAGTGTGTTTGCAACGGCTCTTGTCTGTGGGCTCGAGCTCGGTCGGCCTCGGTGCCAGTCGATAGTGCTTCTAGAGCTCGATACGGACTAGGGATCAGGTGATGATTCGGACTCAGGCCCCGGTTGGCCTCTGCCCTTTAAGATCGAAATCATCTCATCATAGTTCGATTCGAACCCGAGCTCGATGATGACTTTGAACTCGGTGTTTGACCTATACCTAGAATCCGAAGCTTGTTTGTATCATCTTCGGGACCCATCTCGATATTACGAAGTCTTTCTTCGATCCATTATATTTCGACCATGATCAATCGTACGAAAGCCGAAATCTATTTCGACCATATACAGATGCATAAAACTAATTCTAATAAACAATACAGTTAGAGGTTATTTGATTCGAAATTTGCGGACTAATTATATGGAGATTATAATTCAAGAATTGTTATAAGAAGATCAATACTACCAGTTTAGCTAATATTAATATTCATGTACGTCATTACATATTGTATAAATAATACCTATTTTAAATTATATGTTATACAAATATTACTTATGCCAAAAAAAAATACTTAGTACCTGTTTGGATTCATGCAGGGGCGATCGACTACCGAAACTATTCATCTTGTCAGGAGATTGGTAGATCAGTATAGGGAGAGGAAGAGGGACTTACATATGGTGTTCATCGACATAGAAAAAGCATACAACAAAATTTCAATGGAGATTTTGAGGAGATGTTTGGAGGCTAGAGGTGTACCTGTGGTGATTAAGGACATGAATGACGGAGCCAATGACGAGAGTGGGAGGTGACTCCGGGCATTTCACAGTCATGATGTGGCTGCATCATGGATCAGCTCTCAGCCCGTTCTTATTTGCCTTGGTGATGGATAAGTTGACGGGACATATTCAATGCGAGGTACCTTGGTGCATGTTATTTGTAGATGACATAGTCCTCACTGACGAGACGCGAGGCGGTGTTAACACTAGGCTGGAGGTTTGGAGGCAAACCTAGAGTCTAAAGGTTTCAGGTTGAGCTGGACTAAGATAAAATACTTGGAGTGCAAGTTTACTGATATGCCACATGATGCTGATGTCGAAGTGAGGCTGGATACATAAGTCATACCTAAGAGAGGGAGTTTAAAGTATCTTGGATCTATAATCCAAGGTAACGTGGAGATTGACTAGGATGTCACCCATCGTATTGGAGCAAGATGGATGAAATAGAGGCTCGCATCCATCATCTTATGTGATAAGAAAGTATCATTGAGGCTTAAAGGTAAGTTCTATATAGTGATTATTAGACTGACTATGGCCGGTTAAGACTGCATATGTCCAAAATATGAAAGTAGAGAAAATGGGGATGTTGAAATAGATGTGTGGGTATACTAGGAGAGATATGATTAGGAATAAGAATATTCGGGATAAGGTAAGAGTGGGCCTGTGATGGAAAAGATGCGAAAACTGCGGTTGAGGTGGTTCGAGCATGTGAAGAGGAGAGATAGAGGTAGGCCGAAAAAAGTATTGCGCAGAGATGATTAGGCAAGACATGGCACATCTCCAACTTATCGAGGACATGACCTTTGATGGGAGGGTGTGAAGATCGAGGATTAGGGCAGTAGGTTAGAAAGTCATCAAACATAATTCTTTTCATACCTGTATTGCTTTACTAATGTATTTTCGTATTCCCTACTCTTAGATATCTAATACTTCGGAATATTCCTTTTGCTTTGATTATCGTTTTTTAGTGTTTACTACTTATCTTTACATGGGTTCTCCTTAGTTGTATTTCCTTATCCTAGCTGCTTTGATTATGCATTTCTTGAGCCGATGGTCTATCAAAAATAGTCTCTCTACATTCACAAGGAAGGGGTAAGATCTACATACGTACCAATGTTGTTGTTGTTGTTTGTATTTATATAGTACCAAATTTTGTCAAGAATTTTTTTTCCTAATGCCTCCAACCAACCAAACTACTTAACTGTCAAAGTACTTACAAATTTATTAAGACACTTAAAAATTACCTCCCAAAACAAATATAAAAAAATTATGAAGAAAAAAGATTATTCCACATGAAAAATGCATGGATTCTTGATAAGAAAGTAGCAATAGAACTTAAATGATCAAAATCCACCAAAAACAGATTTTAGAATCTTGGGAAACAAAGTAGGTAGTTCATGCTGATAAGATTGAAAGTAAGAATTCTATGAGTAAAAATCAAACGACTAAGAAACGCTATTTCTATGACAGCTCGAACTTCTTTCGTTGTGGTTACATGACATTACATGTAGATTTTACACATATTTAAACTTCGAAATGAACAGAGATTACATGTAAATTAATTATTAACCTAAGTGATTGAAATTAAGTCTGACAAAGTCCTCTCTATTTAAATTCTGATTTGAAGAGTGAAGACTTTTAGTAAAAAGTTTCTTTTCATTTCGATTTATAAATAAATATATGTTGAACCTTGAATCTTCAAAGTAAAAGGTAAATATTGAAGAAGAAAAAAACCGTGAGTTTTATTTTTTTTTATTTTGTGGTAAGCTTTGAGGAAAGATATGAGATCAAGTGCCACGTCGATCAAATGAAAAAATATCATTCTTGGAGGGCTCTGTCTCGTCTTAAATCATTGACGACTTTCTACTTCAAAATCTTCTTTTCAAAAATGATGTGCTGGGAATATTAATCTCTTTTAATGGTTACGATAGTCATGATCAGCTATTTGCCATGTGATTCGGGGTAGTAATAAGTAAGAATTTGTCAAGCAATAAACAGCGCACCCTTTAACTAATGTCTGAATTATATATGTGAGAGTTTTAATAAGTAAAATTTAGAGCGCAGAGGGACGATTACATAATCAAGCACACCATAAAAGCGAGATAAATTAATGGCATATCAGTAGAGCATATGACAGTTTCAGTGAGTGATTATCTGTTACTGGTGTCGTATGGAGAATAGATTTAAAATTATATATGTAGTTTCAAACTAAGCAACGAGATTAAAATTTTCAAGAAAGAAATCTGCCTTTATCAATTGGTGTTGAGATCACTTGATGTCTAATAACTAAGTTGTGCACTCAAAAGTGTTCCAACCCAGTTAATCCTAATTAAATAAATAAATCAAAGCAAAAGAAAATGTTGATTATGGGATACTCCAAGTTAGGTCAAGTCTCAAATCAACCCATCTATGAGTTCACCCGGTCAAACTTCAACTCGGATCCCTATGTCAACTGGGCACTTGGCAACCCTAAATCAATAACCATCTTATATAATAATATCCTATATACTCCTAAAGGATATGAACTCTCATAATACATACGATTCTCAATGCGTGTATTCTAGCTCTCTATACATACATGCCTTTGAACTTAAAATAATGATGAAAGATATAAGTTAAGTGTTTACGACTCTCTAAAAAGTTTAATGATCATAAATTATATCCTAAAAGGGAATGATTTTCATACTAATTGTTCCTTCTTTTAAAAATTTGTTCAAAAGATAAAGTACAGCATGAGATAACTTTTACTATATATATTAGTTAGAAAAATATCTCAACAAACAGGTAGAAATGACGTAAATAAGAATAAAACTTTCCTATTATGGAAAGAAATGTATAATAAACAAAGACAAAACAAAAACAAAGAAGATTGGTTCATTTTATAACTCATTCATCAAAAATGAAAGAACCTGTAAAGGATCGATGCATTTAAATGTTATTTTCAAAAGTCTAGATTCCCGACTTCATAAATCTTCAAAAATGAGAATAGATGTACAATTGAAGTACGGATAACCATGTTGTTCTCCTTTTATTTTTATTATTTTTGTTTCCCCTCACTTTGCCCTTTTCTCTCACACCAATCAACATAACCAAAAAGCTGCCTGCAAGTGCAAGTCGTAGTCAACCAACTTATTACTCCGTTTTAATTTTAAAATGATAGCATATTTTTTATTAGTATGTTCCAATGACATATTTTTATATTTAAAAATAATTTAATTTTAAATTTTTATTTTTTAATTATTTTATCCTTAATGATAAGTTTTTATATCCATACAAATATCATGATTCCATAAAACCTTTATCCCTTAAGCTTTTAGGACCACATATTTCAAAAAATTTCTTTTTTTTTCTTAAATTTTATGTCAAGTTAAACTATATCATCTAAATTAAAGGAATACTTCCGTCAAACCTCTCTCCCGACCTTCAATCTTACACATATCACTTAAAAGATAATCATAAATAATAACACAATCAGTATGTCCAAAATAAATTCTAAATGTTTTATTGATGGTATTACATGATATTTTTATTTAGTAACACGGGAAATTATGTATTATTTTATGTAAAAAAGAATGCGAAATAAGATTACATGTATGATGCATTAATTGACAAAATAATTAACAATCCTTTTAAAACAAATAATTTATGTATAACAATCCTTTCATTGTTATCAACTTTATCAATATTCTCCACATATATAATTTTTGCAATATAATTTCTGCGTAACTAGTAAGTAAACCAAACCAGCCCTAACTGTTGTCACATGTTCTCTCAAGTCTTTAACACATATTGACTGACACGTGCCTTACCCCCTCTAGGTTTTAGATCTTTTCCTTTCCTTTTTCTCTTTCTCTTCTATTTAGTTTAGAGAAAACATGAGCTGGAGGGAGATTCCGTGTGTGGGATTCGAGCTGTAATTGGAAATAGGCCCCTATTCCCACCTCCTCTCCCCTTCACACACCCCCTCCCCGCACGTCTTCTTTTTCTCCTTTTACCTATATATATACCTTTCATTTGGTTTTGTATTCATTCATTAAACCATCAAAGGTTTCTTCTCATCTTCACTCTATTTGTGTCACCACGAGCTTTAGAAGTACTATCATTTTTGGTACTTTTTGTCTGTTAAACACAGAGAAAAAGTCATGGAGTTTGTTTCCATGTTTTGCTTATTTGCTTTCATTTCTTGCTCCCTTCTTCTTCTCCATTCTATCTTCAACTTCTTTGCTTTTGGTATCAAGTTGCCTCTTCCTCCTGGCACTTTGGGTTGGCCTTATATTGGAGAAACTTTCCAACTTTACTCTCAAAACCCAAGTGTTTTCTTTGCCTCCAAAGTCAAGAAGTTAGTACTAAACTCTAAAAACCCTTTCATTTGCTTGATTTCCTGATCTTGAGTTGCTAATGAGCGATGGGTGTGTGTGTGTGTGTTTTTGAAACAGGTATGGTTCAATATTCAAGACTCACATATTGGGATGCCCATGTGTGATGATATCAAGCCCAGAGGCAGCAAAGCTAGTTTTGGTCACAAAAGCTCATCTCTTTAAGCCTACATTTCCAGCTAGCAAAGAGAGGATGTTGGGAAAACAAGCCATTTTCTTCCATCAAGGAGATTATCATGCCAAGCTGAGGAAGCTAGTTCTTCGTGCTTTCATGCCCGAATCCATCAAAAACATCGTCTCAGACATTGAATCCATCGCAAAAAGCTCACTTGAATCCTTGGAAGGAAGATTGATCAACACTTACCAAGAAATGAAGACAGTATGTTCTCAAAATTTCCATCCATAAAAAAACAGAGTCCCCTGTTTGTTTTTCCCAAAATGGATACTTACACTATGAACATGTTTTCTCAATTTGGTAACTTTTGTTTTTGCAGTACACATTCAACGTTGCATTGCTTTCCATATTTGGAAAGGATGAAATGCTCTATAGAGAGGATCTCAAGAGGTGTTATTACATTCTTGAAACGGGATACAATTCGATGCCAATCAATCTCCCAGGAACACTATTCCATAAATCAATGAAAGCAAGAAAGGAGCTAGCAAAGATCTTGGCCAAAATCATCTCAGTTAGGAGGGAAACAAAGCAGAATCATACTGATTTGCTGGGATCTTTCATGGGAGATCAAGAAGATCTTACTGATGAACAAATTGCAGATAATATCATTGGAGTCATATTTGCTGCTAGAGACACTACTGCTAGTGTTCTTACATGGATCCTTAAATACCTTGGAGAAAATCCAACTGTCCTACAAGTTGTCACTGTAAGATTCTATGCACTAGTAGTACGGTTGGATTCGGAATTTAAATTTAATGGACTTCAAAATTTTAAAACTATAAGTTCAAAACATAATATTTGTAGCATGTCTTTTAGGATATTTCCCACTCTAAAATAAAACCAAGAAAAAGAAGAGGAAAATATCTTATAAGGGTGGTTTCATTATAGGAGGCGAAAAATAATAATGTTGTCATTGCAGGAAGAGCAAGAGGGAATAATGAGGGAAAAAGAGGAGAATGGTAAAGGACAAGTGTTAACATGGGCAGACACCAAGAAAATGCCTATGACTACAAGGGTGATCCAAGAGACACTTAGAGCTGCTTCTATCTTATCTTTTACTTTCAGAGAAGCTGTTGAAGATGTTGAGTTTGAAGGTCAGCTTTGACCCCTCAGTTTTAATGAAGTCAAATATTTTACACTATAGTTTGAAAGAAAAAAACACCCTTTTCTTGCTATTTTTATTAACTATATAATATACTTAGATTTTTTCTTGATATTTTCAGGATATCTAATACCAAAAGGATGGAAAGTATTACCACTGTTTAGAAACATTCACCATAGCCCAGACAATTTTCCAGAACCAGAGAAGTTTGATCCATCAAGATTTGAGGTAAATATCAGAGGGGAAATATTAGTAAATTTAAATTAATTAACTGTACATTCTTTCCTAATTTTCCCCTCATAATTCCACTATGATCCGAGACAAATCTTTTTCTGTTGATGTGCCAGGTTTCTCCAAAACCCAATACTTTCATGCCATTTGGCAATGGGGTCCACTCATGTCCAGGCAATGAATTAGCCAAGCTGGAGATTTTGATACTTGTACATCATCTGACCACAAAGTACAGGTTGGTAAAATTTAAACCTTGAAAATAAAAAGCATTTTCATCTAGCTCTAACTGAATTCTTATCATTTCCATTTTTTTCTAAAAATAGACTTCCTAAAAATAGTATGGTCAAGTGTTACTCATCTCCTAATATTTGCTATGTTTGGCAGGTGGTCTATGATGGGCCCACAGAATGGAATACAGTATGGACCTTTTGCTCTTCCCCAGAATGGCCTGCCCATTATGCTCTCGCACAAGACATCATCATAATAAGGCCCAAAAATAAAAAAAAACATTGAATTGAGAGCTTCCCAACAAGAAGATATTTTCATTTCCAAAACAAAAGATTTTCCCTCAAACTAAAGAAAGAAGAGAAGCTAAAAATGACAGGAATTCAAACACAGGGGAAGCAAATTGTATATATATTGAGAAAGAGAGTTTCTTTTCCTAATTCAAGAAAAAAATCATATATATTCATTAACCTAACACACAAAGAGAAACTCAGGAGTTAATATGTGATGTAACATAGGGTGATTCCTTTTTGTATTTTTTTACTTCTTTCTTACTACTTTGTAATTTTTCCTTTTAATTCTTTTTTAAATTTATTTATGGCATGTAAAAAGTCCGTAAGGCAAGTAATGAAAGTCTGATCTCGGCAGCACATAGTTGTCAATATCATTTATAAATATTTGTTGTTTTATTATTTTGCTCTGAGATTCATTCAGTTATTAGATATACATCCATTCTTATCCTCCCCTCCCTCTGCAAATTGCCTCCCCTTCTTCCCCTTTTAAAACAAATACTACAATAATAAACTAAAATTTCAACCCAAAAAGATAACACCATTACTTAAGTCATATTGGTTCTTGGGTCCTTCTTCAGAATAGTTACTATTTTATCATTTTAATCTAACGTTCATGTGTGACCGGCCAGACACTTACGGAATTTACTTTACATATATGTATTTTGGAATATGTATACTTATAATCCAAAATCAATTAAAAAAGAGGGTGTATATATTTCTGCTTATGACGGGAGATTCATGAATAAAGGAACAATCTCTCTCAAATATGTTTCATGAAACTTATATTTACGAAGACAAGTTCAGTAGTGTGGGATGACTAACTGCAAATCCTTCTCATGCTTCCACATGTCAGCTGCAGCATCTCTTTGTCATTCACGAAAATGATATTTTTAATTTGGAGATCGACGGTTTAAGAAACTCAGCTAGCATGATTTATGACAAGAAAAAAATATAACCACTACATCACTTCAGCTTTCAACTATATCTTGTTAAATCATGAATCTTTTTCGTCACATTTCGTATATATAACGGGAATCAAACCCTTTTTCTGCTGACAGACAAATATACACTAATATTCTACTTCATTCCAACAATTTGTTAGATACTGACAACTCTAACTATTAGGAGTAGAATATCTCTACAAAAGAATATCTCGCATAAAATAGAATATCTCTACAAAAGTCATAGGAGTAGTAATAAACAAGGATAATTGGTTCCTAACTAGATAAGACGGATCAATATTTTCAAAAATGTAATCACATAATGTATTTTTGCCTTCTATATGTTGTACTTAGCATATGAAAAGATATTCATTAGCTTAATATATTCATTAAGTATATACGAATATATCTAAATGATTACCATATTGAGCAACGTAACTTAATTAATCCATCTACATTTGAAAATGATTATTTATTATTTCTGAATGAATCTATTTTGTATGTAAATGATTCATTCTTTTAACTTTTATATGGATTCATAACTTTGATCAAATATTCTTGAATGGTCTTGATAAGTTACAAGACTTTGATCTCTAAATTGTACCATAGATTAATTTATAAAAGTCTTAGGCACATTAATCTATTATATAACTAATTTATACACGTCTTAGGTGCATTAATCAATTATAAAGTAAAATATTAAGGAAGAACATGCTAATACATACATATGGTAAAGAAAGTTATATTTTACTAACATTTTGACAATGGGATCGTCCTTTGGACGGAAAAAAAAAAGAAGCATTTTTAACAATACTTTTTCTGTGATACAGATGCAATTAATTTGCTGAAACGCAATAAACTACAAATAAAAATATTGTAAGAGTAGTGTTTACCCTTAAAATTAAATAACAATTAAACTTATAATGTGGCTCTAAGGATATGTGATTTCACTTAATACCAATTGATAAATATGAGAATTAATAATAGAAATGAACTATAAAATAAAGCAAACCGGTGTTAGAAATGAACTCAGCCCTCGAATTTTGATACCCTCGAACTGGTTGATGCAAGAGCAATTAAAATATAACAAGCTGATAAACAATAGTATAAACGAGAAAGAGAATTATATTACTTTGATCTCTATGAAATCCCACTTATGGTATGATTCTAATTACAGAAGAAAATCACATGATTAGCTAATTAACCATTTCTGATTTGATCCATTTGCGAGATTTATGCCATGATCCTCGACCAGTCACCGAGATTTACGCTGTGATCCTCGACCAGTCACGGATATCTCGCATTTCTGTTATTATGCTATCTTCGATCTTGCTCGATGTCTGTCTCATTTGGTTTCGATCGCTACTAGCCTCGATCTCGATAGGTACCTCGGTTCTGAACTCGGTACCTTGTCCTCGCGACTTAGTCTGTTCCGTTACGAGGCCATCCTTTGATGCAGTCTCCCGGTCTCGGTCAAATAGTAAAATCGGATGGGCCCGATTTTATCCGTATACAAATAGTCCCCTCATTTTTTTGGAGTGTAATGACAAGAAACGAATTGAGCCTTCGATTTTTCTACCTCGACCAGTCATGACGTCATCCTCGTGACGGAAGTGACTGAAACATCCCGTCTGTATAGTTACCAAGGCATTAAATACACGTCAGTCGATGGTCAGCCACCGCCAATTTTGAACCGTCGTTGTGAAATCTATAAATAGCTCATCTTTTCACCATTTCGAACTTTTACTTTCAAATTTTCAATCTCCAAAGCTTTTTACATCTTCTAAGTTCTTCATCTGCAAATCTACGATTTTCACTGCTAACCTCTTCTTAGAAAACCAAATCTTATCATCTCCATCTATTTTTAACTTCAAATCCAAATGGCGAAAACGTCAAAAACTATTCCTTAAAAGGAAAGTGCTTCTTCATCGCGGCCGGCCGGCGATAAAACACCGATGGAGCCGCGCCCATGAGGAGTGTGTTCCCGGGGGGTGCGTCCTCACCTCCGACTTTAAGACCGATAAAGCCTCGTCGATTCCCGGTCGATTGATAACATCCAAATCCATTACTAAAAAGCAAATGGACACGGTCGCATGCAATATAATTTACCCAACCATGAGTCAGGGTCGAATCCCACAGAGAACAATATGTAGGCGATTAGGAATGTAAGAGAATTATCACTTATTATGCAATGCCAAACACTTAGAATAGTTGTTGAGAAAATTTTATTGCTAAATACGAAAAATGTAAACTAACCTAGAAAGCAAGTAAAATGATCAATGGCTACAAGCATGGGTGCATCGGAATTTACACTCAAGTAATGATCCAATATATTTTACAATTTTATAAATATGAATGAGTTTATTATTTATTAGCCTCGGATAATAATTCTATATTAGTTTCTCTCAAAGACTAACAAGACTTCTTAATTGAATTATCTAAAATAATTAAGAGATTAAGCACACCCGAATATGGCTACAAGTAGTTCATTCTTATCCCTAGGTAGAATCTATAAAGTGAGGGTTAACGCCTCAAGTTCTTGTTAATTAATCTTTCTCAACCCCGAATTATTTTTTTCAAAATTAATCCGAAGTTAATGGGTGAGTCCTAGGGTTAGCTAATCCCTTTGGAAATATTTAAGAACAAGAATAATTAAAGAAATAATAACTTACTTCATAACAAATAAAAACCGTTCAATACATAAGCACAACAAGGTATTTAATCCACACTTTAAGTATGAATATTTCCATAAATAAGATTCAAGTGTTGGAAATAAATACTACAAATTATATATACAATACAAAGCAAGGAAATGAAGAAATGAGCATAAAGGAGTAAGAAATTCTCAACCAAAAGCTTCAAATCTTCAAGACCCAAATGTGTGTGTAAGAACCCTAACTTCCAAAACTTGTCTTCTCTAGTCTAAGAACTGAAAATAAGCCAAAGATCTTCAAGATGTTCGAAGTTATCCCCAAAAAATGAGCTATGTCGTCTATTTGTGGTTTGGGGTCAAAAATCGTGAAATTCCATAACTGCCGAGAGTTCTGCCAAGATTTGTGAATCGCGATCGTGAAAAGGGGGTTACGATCGCGAAGAGTAATTCTATAAAGTATTGCAATCGCAGACTACATCACGCGTTCGCGTAGAGCATTTCAGAACAGTTGACCAGCTTCTTCATCGCATTCGCAGAACTTGCCTTGCGTTCGCGATGTATTGTTTCCTCCAGCATCGCGTTCGCGATTATACCTTCGCGTTCACGAAGGTTTCCTTCCTCCTTCTTTGCGTTCGTGTAAGGAACTTCGCGTTTGCGAAGGTTTGTTGTCCTGATGCTCCCTGTTCGCGTCTAACCCTTCGCGTTCGCGAAGGGTAATTCACTAGGCAGTATTTTGTTTGCATTTTAGCTTCTTTTTTGACTTGTTTTCACATGGTTTCTTCACCACCACTCCTAAATCACTTGATACTTGAAATATGCCAATAAGCCTCAATAAATGCCTTAATTTCTCAACAAAATTATACAAAAACCTAAGTATCAAAAGGAGATAAGTGGGTAAAATACTAACTTATCATCGATGCGAGCCAATGTCGAGGTATATATGCTCGATAACTGAGGGATACCTTAAGCATGTAAAGAAAGACTGCAACTGGGAGGGCAAAGAGGTGGTGATCCCGACCCCCGAAGAGGACATCACCACCCATGTGGAAGGGTTTCTAAATGTTTACACTTACCCTTTCATGCTAGGCCCCCTCGACCCCGTCGTCGTTGATTTTTGCCGTCAATACCAAATAACCCTAGGCCAAGTCCATCCTTCCTTTTGGTGAATTGTTACTCTGCTCCGATTCTTCGTAAGAAAAGTCGAGGGGATGCCTTTCACCCTCGACCACCTCATCAGGTTGTATAGCCCCCGCCTCTATCGAGGCGGGTTAATAAAAATCCAACGTCGGGCTACCAAAGTGTTGTTTTCGAGTATAGACGAGGACAGGGACCGAGGCTGGATGGGCCGGTTTGTTCGAGTGAGGACTTCCGACCTAATCCCGACCGAGAAGATGCCATTTACCGAGAAATGAAATATAAAGCGTAAGTACAATCCCACTGTTAGCTCTTATTTATTGCTTTGCTCCTTTGCTTCTTCTCATCAATATCCTTTTCCGTGATGTAGCGGTCGCTTAGATGCCCAGTGCACTTCCTAACCTCAAGAGCTAGGTTCGGGACCTGGCCTCGACCT
The DNA here is from genome assembly GCF_000390325.3 of Nicotiana tomentosiformis. NCBI lineage: Eukaryota > Viridiplantae > Streptophyta > Magnoliopsida > Solanales > Solanaceae > Nicotiana > Nicotiana tomentosiformis. The sequence goes on from NC_090819.1 coordinate 67,829,218, forward strand.
CTACGTATGCCGAGCGCTCATGGTGCGATTTATCAAAGGGCCGATGGGAGGCCAAAACTCATGGTAAGCCCATTTTACACGTCTTTGATGATTTCGTTAAAGCATTTCTTACTAAATTTCCTTTTATACAGGACTTGGCAAAGATGTTGTCATGAGGCCCTTATCTGGTGAGGAGGAGACTTCAACCCCGGTTCCGAAGGACAAAAAGAGGAAAAAGATCTCAACCTCCAAGGATCCAGAACCTAAGAAGAAGAAGGCTCGTAAGCCGAGGAAGAACATCATCCTCCTGACCGAAGACTTTGTTCGGCGTCTAAGGGATGAAGACGAAGAAGAGGAAGAAGATGACTCCGGGCTGGTGGCCCGAGTGGGAATGAGCATCGAGGCCCCAAAATCCACTGAATCGGTGAAGACTATAGAGACTCCGTCTCGAGATGAGGGGGTCTCGGGAAGAGACTTAGGTGAAGTCCCCGAGTCATCGAGGATTGAAGATGCCTCCCACCATAATGAGCCAACGGTGGGAACGGCTGTATGGGGCTGGTCTCGAGGCCCCTCAAGATGGAGAGAACGCCCCAAGTGATTCACTTGGGGCAATAGAAATTGGAGGCTCCCCGATGCTCCCCTTGTTTTCTGAGGATATTATTCAAGAGGCTTGGGCCTTGAAGACCCTCTCATTCGAAGGAACCCATGGAAGGGAGCATCCCTTCTATGATTACTTTACTGGTGTCGAAGATGCTACCGGCCTGAGCGACTTGGAGGTCTCGAGGAAGGACTCGGGTGAGGCATCGAGCATTTTCAACGAAGTACAGCAAGCTCTGAATCGGGTAAGCCTTAACTCCCCTTGTTGGTATTACCCCTGTGTTCATTTTTCTCTTCCTGTCTAACCTCTTTTATTCTTTCTGCGTAGGCCTCAATGCTTCATCGGGAAGCATTTTTCGGTCTCGAGCTGAGCTGAGTCGGTATGAGGCCGACCTCCGAGGGCTCATGGAGGAGAGAAATGCCCTTAGACTTCTCTGTGGGAAAAATGAAGAGGAGACCAAGGACCTCTGAGCCAAGTTGGCCAAGGCTCACCAAGATCAGACCGACCTAATAGAGCAGGTAATGAAAATCTTAAAAGCTCATGGGCTCGATTCGGGAACGGTGGCTAACATTTCAATCTCACAGCTGCAGTAGAAGGTCGAGAAGCTCGAGCAGCTCCGTGAGGAGGTCAATATGATGAAGGTGGAGACCTTGGGGTGGAAAGAAGGTATGGACCACTTTGCTGCAGAAAAAGAGACTGCTTTATCCCAATTGTCATCGGCCGAAAGTCAGCTTCGAGGCATGAAGGAGAAAAGCTCAATTCAGGCAAAGAGGAGATCGAGGCTCGGTTGGCTTCCAAACTTGCAAATGCCATGTCTGAAGCCGAAAAGGCAAAGGCCGAGGTAGAGGCGATCGTGGCCATCTATCGGGCCGATGCTGAAGCCGCTCAAGTTCAAGCGAGAGAGGCAGCCGAGACCGCTCAAACTCGAGCATATTGGATTGCTGAACTCGCCAAATGCCAATCTCGGAGGGAAACCATCGAGGAGATCCACGCTCGAGATTTTGATCTTACTGACGAGATAATAAAGGCTAGAGAGTGTGAAGCTGATGCTGGAGCGCTGGCCTCCTCCGATGATAATGATGACGCCGAGAGCAAGAGCGGGTCCGAGAGCAGGGAGGACCTCGATGGAGAAGAAGCTGCCCCGGAGAAAATTAGAAACCTTAGGTTTTTCACTTTTGATCTTTTGTGTAGGATCCTAATCAGACCTTGTAAATATTCTCATCTATATAAAGATCTCTTTCCTTTTCGACTTGTCTTTATTTCATTTTCTGCCTTGTGAAAATTTTGTTTCATTTACGCCTTATGCAATTTTTGTTCATAAGTTCGAGGCTTAGGCAATTTGATCGAAGTCGGACTAGTATGGTTTTTATAATCAAGTGAGTACTTGCTCGAACTCGGAGTAGTGTGACCCTTAGGTTTTAATTGAGTAAGGATGATTTTTCGAACTCAAAAATAAAATGGCTCTTTAGGCTCTTGAATTAGGGAGATGCGGCCATAGTAAAAAGAATGGATTTCTCCCCCTTTTCGGCTTGAAAAGTTTATTGTTTGATCATATAAAATATGTTGTGCCTTAGCGTGAAATAAGGGATTTGCTCGATAGTTCGAACGATTCTGTATCCATTAGTGTTTTCAAGTGTCGATATTATCGAGACCTTTTATTTCGTAATGCCTTAGCATAAAATAAAGAATTTGTTCAAGAGTTTGAACGACTTTGTACCCATTAGGGTTTTCGAGGATCGATATTATCGAGACTCTTAGTAATTCAGTCGAGGGTAGCCTTTTTAACCAATTTATGAAAATATTCGAAGGCCTATTTTATAACGTAAATCGGACGTCTCCGAACCGTGTTAATTTGGCTGTAGCCTTTAGCTTGGGATTCGCCTTTTGGGATTGTTCCCCTGTTATATTTTGAACTTGTTCGAAGTATCAGTCCCCGAGTGGGGTGGCCGTGGCCTATAAAATCGAGGGTTGCCTTTTTAAGGTCTTACGATCTCGAGGTTTTAGTAATTCGATCATGTCGATTTTTTGGATGGCAGTCCCCAAGTGCGGGGTTAATTGTTCGAACTTTAGTTGTAACCTGCCCTTAAGCCAATTTCCATAATAGATCATCAACACAACATTGTAAAGTAAAAATTTCTCTAAGGCATAAAATTTCTGGTACGGAAAAATACTTTTTTCAATAGATTAACATACGTACATGTTTTCCATTAGGGCTCGAGTAATATACACGAGCATGGTTCGTTTAACTGTTTGACCCTTACAAAATTTACCTATCGAGACCCTGTCGGCACGAAATATTTTCCTTGTAACTATCCGATGGTGATGCCCCCCAGTATTCTATGTTGATTGTAAAGGAGCCTCGGATACTGTCGAATTGCCCTAAGTTAGCACAAATAATGGTTGCCTCATTAAAAACCTCACCGGAAAAACCCATTTGGGACAAAAACCGGTCCAAGGGAAAAAGAGTGCAATGTGTGCTTTCAGACCTAAGGACTTTGTGTTTGAAGAATAATTTGGTGTCTTTGATTAAACACCTGCAAATGGTTAGTATAATATAAACGAAATGGAGAAGGTCGTACCTTAGCAGTAATATAGTTTGAGGAGTGATATGTTCCAATTGTTTGGTAATTGTTCGCCTTTCATCGTGCCAAGTTTGTAGGATCCCTTTCCGGTGATATCGAGGACCTGGTATGGTCCCTCCCAATTCAGGCCAAGTTTTCCTTCGTTTGGGTCTCGAGTATTAAGGGTGACCTTCCTCAGAACCAAGTCACCGATTTTAAAATGTCGAAGATTGGCTCTTCGATTATAGTACCTTTAGATCCGCTATTTCTGTGCGGCCATTCGAACGAGGGCGGCTTCCCATTTTTCATCTAGAAATTTGAGGCTTGTATTCATAGCCTCGTGATTTGATTCTTTCGTTGCATATCAAAACATGAAGATGGGTTCCCCGACTTCAACCGGGATTAGAGCTTTGGCACCATCTACTAAAGAGAACGGTGTTGCCCCCATACTGGATTTTGGCATTGTTAGATACGCCCAAAGGACTTCGGGAAATATTTCTCTCCATTTTCCTTTAGCGTCGTTCAGTCTTTTCTTTAGATTTTGAATGATGGTCTTGTTTGTCGATTTTGCCTGTCCGTTCCCACTAGGAGGATATGGCATTGACAGGATCCTTTTTATTTTGTGATCTTCGAAAAACTTTGTCACTTTGATGCCGACGAATTGCTTTCCATTGTCACATGCAATCTCGGCAGGCATCCCGAATCGGCATATAATGTGGTCCCAGATGAAGTCTATGACTTCTTTCTCTCTAATTTTCTCGAAAGTCTGTGCTTAAACCCACTTAGAGAAATAGTCAGTCATAAACCAAATAAATTTAGCTTTACCTGGGGCCGATGGTAGAGGGCCGATGATATCTATTCCCCATTTCATGAATGGCCATGGGGATAAGACTGAGTGGAGTTACTCTCCGGGTTGGTGATCATCGGCGCATACCTTTGACATTTGTCGCACTTTTGAACAAACTCTTTTTGTGTCCTTTTCTATATCGGCCCAATAGTATACTGCTCTTATGATTTTGTGAACCAATGATTCAGCACCGGAATGATTTTCACAGGTGCCCTCGTGGATTTTTCATAAGACGTAGTCGGTATCTCCTGGTCCCAAATATATTGCCAATAGTCTATCGAACCTCCTTCTATACAGTGTTCCATCTTTGGCCAATATGAATCGTGCGGCCTTCATACGTAGAGTCCTCGATTCCTTAGGATCCGATGGAAGCTTCACGTTCTTTAGGTATTCGATATATTTGTTCCTCCAATCCCAGGTCAGACTTGTGGAGTTGATTTTGGCGTGGCCTTCTTCGATTACTGACCTTGAAAGTTGTACGACAGTCCCCGAGCTAATCTCGTCATCTTTTACTGATGACCCCAAATTTGCGAGGGCATCGGCCTCGTTGTTTTGTTCTCGAGGCACGTGTTGTAGGGTCCATTCTTTAAACCGATGTAGAGTCATTCCCCTTGTTTATGTAGGGTCCATTCTTTAAAAACGGTGGTTGTGGTTGCTATTTATCTTCATGTTTTCCTTTGGACTCCGATCCCCTTGTTGATGAAAGCGCCGATACTGGTATTACTTCGTCGATCATGAACATATATTTTGCAGCATATTGTTCCCCATACACTGTTTTTACTCCATCCGGTGTTGGGAACTTGAGCATTTGATGAAGGGTCGAGGGGACCACCCTCATGTTATGAATCCAGGGTCTTCCGAGCAGTGTGTTGTATCTCATATCGCCCTCGTTCACATCGAACTTTGTTTCTTGAATAGTTCCAGCTACATTTACTGGTAGGATGATTTCACCTTTAGTGGTTTCACTCGCCATGTTGAAGCCATTGAGAATCTAAGCTACAGGTACAATCTGATCTTGTAGGCCGAGCTGCTCCACGACCCTCGATCGAATAATTTTGGCCGAGCTTCCTAGATCAATTAAAACACGTTTAACCTGAATTTATTCATAAGGATAGAGATTACCAAAGCATCATTGTGGGGTTGTTAGATCCCTTCTGCTTCTTCATCATTGAATGATAAAGTGACTTCTGGCACATAGTCTCGAGTTTGTTTTTCTCCGGTGATTGATACTTTAGTGCGTTTGAACACGAGCCCTTGTGGAATATCGACCTCACCAATGATCATGTGAATCACGTGTTGTGGTTCTTCCTGCTCATTTTTCCTATTTGCATTCTTGTCTCTAAAATGGTTCTTAGCTCGGTCGCTCAAGAATTCTTGAAGGTGACCCTCGTTGAATAGACGGGCCACCTCCTCCCTTAGTTGTCTATAGTCTTCGGTCTTATGACCATGTGTACCATGGTATTTGCATATTTGATTGGGGTTTCTTTGTGATGGATCGGTTTGTAGAGGTCTGGGCCATCTAGTATCTTTAATTCTCCCAATGGCTGACACAATACCTGATGCGTCGATGCTAAAGTTGTATTCTAATAATCGTCATGCTTCTGTGGGATCGGCATGTTTATTGAATCCACATTTGCTCATGAGCCCTCAAGAGCTCTGTCCTCGATCGTTCCTTCCATCATTTCGGATGGTATTGCGCCGTGGGCCGCAATTTCTACGATCTGCGTTGTATGGTTGATACCGTTCTCTGTTCGACCATGGTTCTTTGTTGATATCCTTTTGAGTTCTGCTGACGGGACTGTTTGGATAAACGGAACCGGAAGGGCTCCCCAATTGATCATCCTCGACCCTGATCTTTGATTGGTACCGATTATACACATCAGCCCAGGTTACCGCTGGATATTCAATTAAATTATGTTTTAGCTATCATGATGCCACCGAACTGCGTTCGTTCAAACCCTGAGTAAAGGCTTGAATAGCCCAATCATCTGTGATCGGTGGTAGTTCCATGCGTTCCATCTGGAACCGAGATACGAATTCCCTCAACATTTCGTTGTCTTTTTTTTTCACCTTGAAGAGGTTTGACTTCCTAGTTGCAACCTTTATTGCTCCATCATGTGCCTTTACGAAGGAGTCTGCAAGCATGGCGAAGGAATCGATGGAATTAGGCGGCAAATTGTGGTACCATATCATTGCTCCTTTTGACAAGGTTTCTCCAAATTTCTTCAGTAAAATAGATTCAATCTCATCATCTTCGAAGTCAATCCCTTTTATTGTGCATATATAAGAAGTGACATGCTCATTAGGGTCGGTGGTCCCATTGTACTTAGGAATTTCTCGCATTCATATTTTTTTCGAAATGGGTTTCGAAGCCGCACTTGGAGGGAAAGGCTTCTGTACGAATTTCTTTGAATCCATACCCTTTAGAATCGACGGTGCCCCGGTATTTGGTCAACCCGGGAGTTGTATGTCTCTACTTTCTTGTCATTTACCTCGATTTTCTTTTCTCCCGATTCAATCAGTTTAGTGAGCTCCTCGAACATTTTCATAATGGCGGGGTCAGTCCCCGATTCATTTGCACTCGACCTTTCCGGCACAGGCTGGGTCCTGTGAACGACTTCTGGTTCGATCCTACTCGGTGTTTGGTGTTGATTTTTTAGTTGTGTTATAGCGGCTTGTTGAACCTGTAATATTTCGAATATCAATTGGAGGCTAACTCCACCATCTTCTCTGCCCTGCGTACCTTGACCACCTGATCGAACTTCCCTGCGTACACTACCTTCGGGATCAACGCCCAAATTTGTATTTAGGACGACATGTGAACTGACATCGATGGGATTTGCAATTGGTGCTCCCTCGAGGTCAACCTGAGACACCTCGATTCCTGGGGCGGCTATGTTGTCGTTTTTCCTGTGAAATCTGAGGTTGTTGTCACCATGTGTAGGCGCTGCTTGTGAGTTTGACATATTTATCCTGAAAACAAAGTTTCTTACGAGAACAAGTATAAAGTAGTGTGTGTTATCGGAATCAGTATTAAGCAATCACTATTATCCTAGGCCCCACGGTGGACGCCAAACTGTTTACCCTTAAAATTGGATAACAGCTAAACTTATAATGTGGCTCTAAGGATATGTGATTTCACTTAATACTAATTGATAAATATGAGGATTAATAATAGAAATGAACTATAAAATAAAGTAAACCGGTGTTAGAAATGAACTCAGCCCTCGAATTTTGATACCCTCGAACTGGTTGATGCAAGAACAATTAAAATATAACAAGATGATGAACAATAGTATAAACGAGAAAGAGAATTATATTACTTTGATCTCTGTGAACCGTCCTTTACAAATAATTAGAACCACCCTTTATATAGTAGAGGAATCCCACTTATGGTATGATTCTAATTAAAGAAAAAAATCTCATGATTAGCTAATTAACCATTTCTGATTTGATCCGTTCCGAGATTTACGCCATGATCCTCGACCAGTCACCCAAATTTACGTCATGATCCTCGACCAGTCACGGATATCTCGTCTTTCCGTTATTATGCTATCTTCGATCTTGCTCGATGTCTGTCTCATTTGGCTTCGAGCACTACTAGCCTCGATCTCGATAGGTACCTCGGTTCTAAACTCGGTACCTTATCCTCGTGACTTAGTCTGTTCCGTTACGAGGCCATCCTTCGATGCAGTCTCCCGATCTCGATCAAATAGTAAAATCGAGTGGGCCCAGTTTTATCCGTATACAAGTAGTTTTGTGTAGACTGCACGTTCATTATTCATCAGCAGCGACCAGATCTAGCTAATACTTATTTTCTTTTGACCTTGATGAATCGAACAAATTGCTTTAAAATGGGGTTGACTTTGAGGCCTCTAGTTTTTATGAATTAACGTATAGGGAAAACTTGTCTTTTCTCCTCCTTTTATAGCCGTTGTTATTATACTTCTAAAGCTATAGAAAGTAATGCCAAGAGTTAGTCAAGTGACAGTATATCTAGCAGACAAGAACTAATTAATACATTACGTTAAGAGCTGAGACTTATCGTATTAATTAATATCTTGACACCTTCTATAGGGTGTCATTAGCAAGGGTTGTCACGCGTCCTTCATGATTTGGAGAATTCTTAAAGATTAAGCCTAATTTCCTCGTGTACTTATAAAGACAATTAACCCCACATGGGTTCACCATCAAGATTGTCAAGATCACAATGGAAATGTCAACGGCAATTTATTTAAGTTATATAGGATGACGACGTAAAGATATCTTAAATTATTATCAGTATAGTTAAATATTAGTTTAAATGTGAATAATATGTTAGTTATTATTTTTACCAAGTTAACAAATAAATAATTGTGATACCCAATGGCAGAGCCACATATAGTCAAGGAGTGTCAACCGATAATCCTTCGTCGGAAAATTACACTATATAGCTAGGTAATTTTTTTTAATATGTATATATACTATATATTGGCACCCTTTGCTTCTTCGTGAATTTATTTCTTTATATTTTAACCCCTCTTAGTAAAAATCTTGACTCTACCACTAGTAATACCCGAGGCAAATATGTCCCATCAGCAAAAGTCATACGAGCTTAGGCTCAAAGCTGACAATATCTCTAATGGGCTAAGTTATTACAGATGATATCAGAGCCACTCCACATGTAACCTTAGGTGATGGTGGATCAAACTCGGTGATTAAGGGATTCTCCGGGAATCTGAGATCTTTGAGATGATAGTGGAGCAAACCTCAGCAAGGACGCTAAGTCCCTAACATAGGATATATGTATTGGAAATTAAGTTTAGATGATTAATAAACATGTGACTGGATGAGTTTAAGACCTTGAGTCTTGTGGTGACTCTTGTACAACATCAAATCACAGTGAGGATAGAATTTACTTTCGCGCAAAACGATAATATATTTTAATTAGGCTGACTTAGAAGTCGAGTGATATTATCAAAGAATCTTGGAAGATCTTTATGGCTTGAGTTTAAGCCAAGATTTAAGGAAGTACTTATAGAAATAAATTTTACTTCTTTGGGAGATTAAAAGAAAAAAAAATTGCTTCCTTTATTTGTTAGGGTTAGGGGATTCGGTTCTATTTGATTAATACTCATCTATGACCCTGGCCGTCTACTATGTATTTGTAGAGGCTGTGCACCTACACACAAAACTCAAAGATCCTTTACATGAGCAGCAATTTTGCAATAACAAGAACAAGACAAATTGAAGAACCAAGTTTCAGTAATTGATTCAAGTCCAACTTAGTTTGTCTTGATCTTGTAAAAGGTGATTGAGTTGTAATCTTACACAATATGTTCTAGGAGTATTTTTTAAGAACTATTGAGTGACAATCCTTTTGTTCTAGACTAAAATATTAACTTAGAGTGTGTATCTACAATCATCTGGATTGTAGGCTATTCAAGTGACTAGATTTAGTCTCTTAGGTTATAAAAGAGTTTTATAACCTGAAACTGCTTGTTGTTTTTAGTGACTTTGTGAGGAAAAAATTGAGAGTTGGGTCATAGTTTTTCCTCCCTTGACCAAGGAGATTTTCAACGTAAAATTCTTGTCTTCTTTATTATTCGCATTTATTAGTTACAGAAATTGCAAGAACCAGTTCTGGGGAAAAGGTAAAACCTTTGATAGAAAACTTTAATTGATCCACTATTCACACAACCCCCCCCCCCCCTTCCCCCCTTTCTGTCACGATCCAAAATATACCTAGTCATGATGATACCTAACCCAATCCACTCGATAATCCAAACAACAGTTAACACAATCCTAATGAAGATCATAAATAATCAATAAATGAAATAGATTAATTTCCATACAATATCCCAAGGATTGGTAGTACAAGTAATGAGCTACTAAGATTTAGATTTACAACGCTGGTACGAAAATAAATACAACATCTGTTTGGAATATACATGAACAAAGTACAAATCCAAAGCTACCAAGGACAAATGGTAACTGTATTTGGAAAGAAGACACATCTTCAGTGATAGACTCCTTCATCCAAAGTAGCTCAACTCTAAGATCTGCACGCAAGGTACATAAGTATAGTATGAGTACAACCGACTTCATATACTCAGTAAGTATCTTGACTAAACTCGGTGAAGTAGTGACGAGATCACAGGTCAATGATACTCACTATATATATAACTTAAAAAACTCAATAACATATCCATGTACCCCAGCAACAGTAACAAAGTCTAAACAGAAAATACAGGTACCAACAACAATACACATAGAGAAGATGTGCGCAAGTCTCTTAACAGTCCAACATATAAAGAAGATATGCTTTTAATATCAATTAACACGTCAACAATTGCATATAGAGAAGATATGCCCAGATACTACTCCAGTTCAACAACTCAGCACATAGAGAAGATCTGCGTCCAACATCATTAAATCATCAAATCATATAGAGAATATAGGAGTAAAGTACCAAATAGTCCTTTCACAGTTTCATATACAGAGGATATGCATGAAATACCAGAAAATCCTTCAACAGTTGCAAATAGAGAAGATATGCATGAAATGTCAATTAATCCTTCCAAAAGTGCATATAGAGAAGATATGCATGGTTACTTAATTAATCCTTCAACAATTGCATATAGAGAAGATATGCATGATTAAGCAAGTCAAGTCATATGGGTCCACATATAGAGAAGATATGTACCGTGTCTCATCTCATCGAGTAAGGTAGCATATAGAGAAGAGATGCATAAAACATGTATACATTTTGGAACTAGCATATAGAGAAGATGTGCAATAAAATCAAGTATACATCCAAAGAATTTGCAAATAGAGAAGAGATGTAAAGTCCTACCAAGGGTCACTTTTCCATAACCACGACAACCAGAAACCCGTTGATTTCTCACAACCTGTATGTACACCATCAAGAGAGAAACATGAGAAGGTGAATCTAGGGGGGATGGATCCTTATCCACATGTTGCAAGGACAACTCACATGGTGAACGAATAACTCACGTGCCAAATAATAACAACCACACGGACAACTCACATGCCATAATTATAATATTGCACGGATACATCACTTGCCAAATAGCTCATCCCGCACGGACCACTCGCGTGCTACCAATCCAGTCCATCACACATGAGGCATATACAATAACATATATATACGAATAATGGATATCAAATCACATACTCATTAATGGAAGAAAATAGCATGCTAAGGTGTATGCATGTACGAGTGTACTACTACATCATGATTCACGGAGTTCACATAGTCATACAAACAAAAGCATAATAGCAAGAACCACAGTATCCAAATTAATGCATAGTACATCCTAAAGACTACTCCGGTCATAAATCATACATATCACCCATATATACGCTCGCCACCTCGCATATACATTACTTCTCATATATTTCAATTAGACAAACAAAGTCATATCCTAAGGGTTATTCCCTCAACAAGATTAGGCAAGATATTTACCTCATCTGGACTAGTCTTCAACCTCAAATCACGTCAATACTTTATTCTAGACCTCAAATCATGCAAATCCAAGCCAAATACAATCCAAGGAAGTCAAACAATGTTATTGTAATTGATCCCAAACCATAAAGCTTCGATCTTTGAAGAATTCTCAAAAAGTCAACAAACGTTAACCCGGGCTCGCATGCCCGAAATACAGAATCAATACTAAAATCCGATGACCCATAACCTCCCAAATCTAAATATATGATTAGATTCCAAATCCGACTCCAAATCGGTACTCAAATCCTAAAATACACTCTCTTAAAGTGTAGGCAAAAATTCCAATTCTTTCTTCAAAATTCCTTAATTAAAGTGTGTAAATCCATGGAAAATCAATGCAAATAATCAAATACAAGTAGAAATTACTCACCCACAAAGTAGTAGCGAAAATCTCCGCAAAATAATGGACTAAAACTCAAAATAATGTAAAATGGACTAAAACTCGACTTAAACCCCTTCTGCCAGGCATCCTCGCACTTGCACTCACTAATCCGCAGGTGCGACGTCACTTTTGCAAACTCAAGACCTCAAACTAAACCTTGTTTTTGCGACAAAAGCTCCATAGATGCGGCACCACAGGTGTGACCAACCTTTCGCATTTGCAATCCTTCTCCCTATACTGTCAAAAACATCGCATCTGCAATCCATATACCGCAGACGTAGCTCTGCAGATGCGACAAAAACCCTACATCTGCGATCAACTCCCAGCATGGCCAACATGCGCTTCTGTGCACCAAGCACCACAGATGCGACTCCACATTTGCGCAACCCCTCACGCAGGTGCGAAAGCACGAGAACAGCAATCCACACAAACTCTGAAATAGTTTGAAATCAATCTGAATCACACTCGGGCCCCACGAGACCCCGTCAAAACATACCAATAAGTCCAAATACACCACAAGCACCTATCCAAAGTCTCCAAACACCATAATAAACATCAAAACTAAGTATCATCGGTCAAGATCAATCTCTTAAGTACTTAAACTTCCAACTTCAAACCAAACAAAGGTCTGTTAAGGCTAAATCTTTCCTTCATTGTTGCATGATCCCATAACTAAACTCATGTGATAGCGAGACGTAAAGAGAATTTCGTACTCCTGAATTTATGTACATTATCCTAGTCTCATAAGTTATAGTATTCTCCCTTATCGGGACTTTATATTCAGTTAAGCATTGTCTTCTCACGGTTAAGATATCAGAGGGTCTATATATACCAAGCGTACTGTGGCCGAGCGCCTATGAGCGAGCCTATTATGGCTGAGTACTTATTTAGATACCGATCCTAGTATGGCCGAGCTCCTATGAGCGAGCCTACTAACAGCCGAGAAGTTACCCGAACCAAGCCTTATAGGGAAGTATAGCTATTTTACTTACAATATTGAGAGAGTTGAGTCAGTATCAGTAGGTAAGCATATCTTCAGATCATCTTTGACTCCCTGTACTTTCAGTTATTATATTATCAGTTCAGTTTTAGATTCAGTTATTTCAGTTGCCTTACATGCTTAGTAGATTATTTCGTACTAACACTCCCTTGCCTTGGGGGCACTGCATTTCATGAATGTAGGTTCAGATAGACAGACGGGTAAACCTCCTCAGTAGGTGTTGATCGAGTTCAACTTGATCGGTAAGCTCCACGTTATTTGCAGTTGACGAGTATAGAGTTTTGAGTACATATTTTGTGTGTGTGTGTGTGTGTGTATAGATTGTATGGGCAGGGCAGGGCCCTATCTCAACCACAGTACAACCACCAGTAAAGGCTTGTAGATATATCCTGTCTGTCAGTGCAGTATGTTGGCCTTGTATGCATATTCTTTTAATTTGTTAGTTATAGTAGTTATGACGGCCTTACTAGCCTAGCTTTATACAGATGTGCAGTTGGAGAATCTTTGCTCTGTTTTATAATTGTTTCACAAATTTTCCTGCAATGTGGCCTTGCTGGCCAAAGTACCACATTGTATGTTCAGAGTCCCGGAGTCTTAGGTTGGTACGCACGGTTAAGTGAGGCACCGGTTGCCGGTCTCGCCTCCCCGGGTTTGGGGCGTGACAAACTTGGTATCAGAGCATGTCTCTCATAGGAAGTCTACAAGTCGTGTCTAGTAAGATCTTGTTTATAGATGTGTTTACACCACATTACATAAGCAGCAAACTACATGGCATTTAGGAGTTGCTTACCCTCCTTTCAGATCCAAATCTTAATGTAGAACTAAGTCATAGGAAATTTGAGATTAACTTATGTATTGGTGTTCGCATACAGAAATTCCAGTGACTAGGAAGACTACGGCTAGTCAGAGGAGAGATGCAGTAGTGGGTAAGGGCACCAACAGGGAACCCCCAGTAGAAGGGGACCAGTCTGAGGCCCGGGTCGAGTCCCTTTTCTCAGCCATTACTGGCTTCTCCACCACCTGAGGATATTCCTAGGGATATTGCACCTCTAGTTCCCCCTCCACTACCATCTAATGGGGAATTGAGGAGTGCAGTGCACTTGTTGACATAATTGGTAGCCACTAGTGACAGGCTAGGGCACCAGCTAGTGCAGGATCTTCTATGGGTTCTAGGAGTTCGATGGCCCAAGAGTTTATTGCCTTGAGTCCCCCAAATTTCACGGGGACAGATCAAAGGGACCCACAGGATTTCATCGATCAGCTCCACAGGATCTTTTGGTTTATGCATGCCACGAAGAAAGTGGCAGTTAAGCTGATAACTTTTCGAATCTGAGATATAGTCATCCTTTTGTACAAGGGATGGGAGAGGTCCGGGGGACATGATGAACCTCCAGATATTTGGGAGGATTTTCATATGCCTTCCTGGACCATTACTTACCGTGAGATATCTGACAGGCTCGAGTCGATCAATTTCTAGCCCTCAGGTAGGGCAATATGAGCGTTCGAGAGTATAGTCTCTGTTTCGGCTCATTGGCTATATATGCTCCATCTATAGTTACTACTATGCGAGACATAGTCAACAGGTTTATAGCAGGGTTGGCACTAGAGTTGACCGAGGCATGTGCCAAAACTGCTTTGCATGTTAGTATGGATATCTCCTGGATTCAGGCGTTTGCCCAGAATATAGAAGAGGGCAGGCGTCGGCAGCAAGGTACAGAGAGGAATAAGCGAGGGTTGTGTAAGATGATGCGATTTGCCAGGTATAAGGATCAGTCTCAAGGTAGTTATAGGTCCTAGTACTTCAAACAGCCACCAAAGACTCCGTCACCTCAGTTACAGGGTTACAGGTTTGACTGATATGCTCAGTATGGAACATGAGATAGCTCACAAGCGTCAGATTTTCTGCGACAACGAGGTTCATGGCAGACAAGATCATTTCCACTGTGGTGTGACATTTGTGGCAGAGGATACCTGTCACGCCCTGAACTTAGGGAGCGCGACCGGTGCTTAACCGAGTAAACCCAGTCGAGAAAGCCTAATTTACATTAACTTCTCATCATTACTCATGCATGATTCACCATAACATAATTAGATCTTGACTTTAATATTGAATACATTTGGCTCAATGGCCCATAAATTCTTTCTCATGATGGTTACACAACTTTATAATTAGTTGTAAATACCGTGAACATAAATACATGACAAAACTCAAATCTTTAATTACATGACCCACAGTGTACACGGAGCTTCTATGACAATAGATATCTAAATACATAAAATGAACTAGACCCAAACACCCACTAGAACTGTAGCGGGCTCACCATATGCTGAGTAGTGAAGAAAATCCCTATCAAAGATCCATAACATCCTGTAGAAGTATACCTACATCCACTAAAAGATGCAGCTCCCCCGGCAAAAGGGACGTGAGTACATGTGGAATAGTACTCGTATGTAAGGCAGTCAAAACAACATATGAAAATACGGTAACTCAAATAAGAGGCAAATAAAGTACATCAAGAAACTACGAAACATCCCATAGGATCACATTTCAAGTCTTATTATACTTGCATCATTCTAAACTTCTTTTAGGATCAACTGAGCCATGTGAACTATACGTGGAATACATAATATAATGTAATTGTAACAACATGTACAAACAAGGCCAATGAAAGTGGCACCTTCCTCCCTTATTTTTACAGATATACATTTCATAGACCATCCTTGCTGTTCACATATCATATTATACACATATGTGTCGCATAAACCGTTCACAGTATCACCTATACAATACACTTGTACGTTTCATAGACCGTTCACAGTGTTCACTTACACAATACAAAAATACCTATTCAAGGGCTTGGAAATACAACATGAATATGATGAATCATGGTAATAGTAAAAGGGCTTAGATAGCCATTAATGTCAAGCAAATTTATTAAGAGCTTCCATTCAAATTTATAGATATTAAGTCGGGGATCCTCTATAACCACCTTCACACAAAGTGATCCTACTGCCTCACCCCAACATATGCGGGTGGAGGTGTATCACGATACCACAATCTCTACACAAAGAGGCCATGCCTCCTCACCCCAATATATGTGGGTGGAGGTGTATCACAATACCACAATCCCTACACAAAGCGGCACTGTCGCCTCACCCTAATATATGCGGGTAGAGGTGTATCACAATACCACAATCCCTACCCAAAGCGGCAATGCCGCCTCACCCCAATATATGCGGGTGGAGGTGTATCGCAATACCACAATCTCTACACAAAGCGGCCTTGCCGCCTCACCCCAATGTATGAGGGTGGAGGTGTAATCCCAATAACAATCCCTACACAAAGCGGTCCTGCCACCTCACCCTAATATATATGGGTGGAGGTGTAATCCCAATCACAATACCATATATAAACTCAAAGTGACATAGTTTGTCATTACATTTAAGGTCGTAATTTCTCATATCATTTGAATACTTCATGTTCATGCTCATCATGGTGAAACACAACTCATTACATTAGCACGTGCATGGTAAATCAATAAGTCGATTTCAATGGTACATGGGCCCAATTTCTTTTCTTAAGGTTCATCATCATTTAGCATAGGACATCTCCCTTTCATCTCGTTATTCACTCACTTGACATCTTGAGGTCATTATCTAGGTTCATGACTCTTGGGGACGTAACAATCGAAGTCATTTACATACATTATTTCAGAAGCATACAACTACAGTTGAAACCATTGGGACATATAATACCTCATAATTCTCATTTAGGCAACGGCCACATTTCATGTTCATACTATCACTTACTTGTACTTGTCATGGGTGATCATAAAACATTAAGAGCATTTAAAACATTTAGGAACACCATAGCCTTTACTCATAAGAACACAGGAGCTTATAACACATTGGAAACAAAAGTATAAATACGTTCATCTCATAACCTTTCACACCATATATCACTTCATTCGTACTTTCAACCACTCACAACATCATTATTTCATTGGCTCTCTTGGCCATACATATGATTCTTTTTTCATGGCACAATGGTCGTATTTCATATTCCATACTTTCATATCTTTCCTTTCATGGATCATCATCATAAATATCAACATATAGAATATTTTGGAAATCACAACTTTAGGTTCATTTGTAATGAAAACTTTAAACACAATGGATTTCTTTTCAAGAAATGGAGTAAAATGATTGGCAATCGAAGCACAAGTTAAAATCATAAACGAGTAACACACCATTTATTCTCGAAATACTTTTCCCCAAAAGGGGAAATACACCATTTCAACTCATGACTATGTAAGAGCTCAAAACATATTGGAAATACCTACCAAGCATAGCATTAGTTAGAACAACCACATTTAGATATGACTTGAGTACATAAGCTTTTAGATAATTCTATTTTCGCAGTCAATTTGGAATAGTTGAATCAAGACTCATTTCATAACCTTTCTCACATCATTTCATTTCATTGGCGCTATTAGCCATAAGTATAACTTTCAATCTTGGCACGGTGTCCACACTTTATATCCCCAACTCACTACTTTCACTTTCAAGCAACTTTATAAATTATCGACAACAAAGAATCTCTAATCACGACTTTTAGTACGCCTATGAGCAATTAAGAGTCTTAAGCACATTGAGACTTCTTACACAATTTGGCATAATAGCCTTCACTTGAAACACTACTTGGAGTCATAACATTTTTATACCCAACTCATACTTTGAACACATTCCCGAAGGATAACATCATATGATAAGAGCATTCGGAACACATTTTGAATTTATACCTTTCAACACAAAGCTTATTCGGAATAGTTGATTTATAAAAAATAACTCGGGACTTACAAGAACATCATGGGATTCAATTCTAGGAAATAAGTTTTTAGCCAACATACCTCGCTTTGAGCTTTCCTTAAATTACTACAATGTTCCGAAAATTCTAGCAATCCAAATCTATTTTGAGACATAATAAAATTTAACCATAATTAGGAAGATATTCATAGTTTCAGCTCATTTGAGCATTTTATCAAACACTAGGTGTGCAAATTTAACTACAAGGTTCTTCTACAAAATTTCCTTCACTCAATCCAATCTTTACACATTTGAGCTCAAAAATCTTCCCACAAATCTTATTTTTACATACATGTATATATAATACTCTTACACCCAAGAATCATACTCCCCATCACCCATCTTTTACCCTAAACTCAAAATTAAAGTCTAGGGTATGCAACCTTACCTCTTAGATGAAGATCTTATGATTAGCTTCCTTGATTCTTGAAGATTGGTGCAAGATTGGATGATTAGAATGTTAGATTTCCTCCTTCTCTCTCTAAAAGGCTCTTACCTCTCTCTAAAATCCTTAGAAAATTGCCCCAAAATAAGCCCCAAAGGCTATTTATCAAAATGGGGTTGGGTTATAAAAATAGGAAAATTAACCCTCCGAACTCAGGTCAACGGTCGCAGAATGAAACTCAGAATGGCTATGCGGGTCGCACAATGAACCATAAATTTGATGCCCAGAACTAGGCTGCACTGGTCAATTATGCGACCATTCTGCGGTCCACAGACCACTTCTCGGCCCATAGAATCACATTCTGCCAAACTTTGGTAATTTGATCATAACTTCTTGTAGGAGTGTCCAAATGACGAATGGTTTGAAGCGTTGGAAACTAGACTCAAAGGGCTTTTATTTTATAGGTATATAAAATCCTAACTAATTATATTTTGGTATCATCTTATGTTTGAATTAGGATCTTGAGTGAATTAAGACAACCTTTCCATTTAGTGTATCCAATTTATTCCACACAAATTCTTATCATTCACAAAACTCCTTAGTATGTTACAACACACCTACAACATATATTTTCATTTCAAAATAATGTGGTTCTGTTCCACGGGTCTCCTTTAATACCCAAACACCATTGGCACACTTTAAAATCCTAAATTATTAGGAAATTTTAACGGGGCCTTACAATACCTAGGCCATTGCCGAGCAGGCTCTGACGCTTGTTATATATGGGCTTTCGGGGCATATGATATGAGATTGCCTGAGCAGAGATTTTGGGGGTATGGCATAACCACGAGTTCAGTAGTGAGATCATCTACGTCTGTGCGTCCTTCTGTAAGGCCCTGTAAAATTTTACTAAAACCCGGGTTTCGTGGTACCGAGGTAGGCTAATGTGTTTGATGATTTGGCGTCATTATTTGTATGGGGTCCATGTGGATATATTCACGGATCATAATAGCCTTCAATATATTTTCAAGTAGAAGGAATTGAATCTGAGGCAGAGAAGATGGCTTGAGTTACTCAAGGACTATGACATCGATATCCTATATCATCCGGGGAAAACTAATATTATGGCAGATGCTCTTAGCCAGAAATCTATGGGTATTTTGGATCACTTGGAGGCATATCAAAATCCATTGGCCAAGGAAGTTCATCGGTTGGCTAGTTTGGAAATTCGTCTTGCGGACTCTAGTGAAGGAGGGATGATTGTGCAAAATAGGGCTGAATCATCACTTGTTATGGAGATCAAGGAGAAGCAATACAACGATCCGTTGTTGGTTCAGTTGAAGAAGGGGATTCATAAACATAAGTCCACGTCTTTTTCTCTTGGCATGGATAATGGTACACTAAGGTACTAAGGGCGATTATTTGTTCCAAACGTAGATGGTCTCCGGGAAAGAATCATGATTGAGGCTCACACTTCTAGGTATTCCATACACCTAGGCTCTACAAAGATGTATCATGATCTTAAGGAAGTCTACTGGTGGAATGATATGAAGAGGAATGTAGCGAACCTTGTGGTAAGATGTCCAAATTGTCAGCAAGTGAAGGCCAAACACCAAAGGCCTAGTGGGTTGGCACAAAACATAGAAATTCCAATATGGAAGTGGGAGATGATTAATATGTATTGTGTGGTAGGACTACCTCGCAAGTTCGACTCGATTTGGGTGATTGTGGATCGACTCACAAAATCAGCACACATTTTACCTGTTAAGGCTACCGACACAGCAGAATAGTATGCTCAGTTGTATATCAAAGAAATTGTCAGGTTGCATGGCACTCCGTTTTCTATCATCTAATATAGAGGGGAGCAGTTCAAAGTTAATTTTTGGAAGAAATTTCATCAAGGTTTAGGTACTTAGGTAAATCTTAGGACAAACTTCCATGCATAGACCGATGGGCAAGCAGAGCGGACTATTCAGATGCTTGAGGATATGTTGTGCGCTTTTGTTCTTGACATCAGAGGTAGCTGGGATGATCATTTTCCGCTCATAGAATTTGCCTACAATAACAGTTATCATTCTAGCATTCAAATGGCACTGTTCGAGGCTTTATATGGTAGGAGATATAGATCTCCCATTGGGTGGTTTGATATTGGGGAAGCAGAGTTGATAGGGCCAGACCTCGTGCATCAAGCTATGGAGAAGGTTATGACCATTACAGAATGGTTGAAAACTTCCCAGAGTCATCAGAAGTCCTATTCGGATATACGTCGTAGGGATTTTGGAGTTCAAAGAGGATGATTCGGTATTCTTCAAGGTTTCCTCGTGAAGGGTATAATGTGGTTTGGTAATAAAATAAAATTGAGTTCAAGGTATGTCGAACAGTCAAAATCATTAACAGGATTGGTTAGGTGGCCTACAGGCTTGAGCTACCTCCAGAGATGTCCTTAGTGCACCCGGTGTTTCATGTGTCTATGTTGAAGAAGGTAGTTGGAGACCCGGCACTCATTGTTCCAGTTGAGACTATTAAGGTTAATGAGGAATTAACTTATGAAGAAATTCCAGTTTCCATTCTTGACAGACAAGTCCGAAAGCTGAGAAATAAAGAAATTGCCTCCGTGAAAGTACTATGGCGAAACCAGCAGGTTGAAGAGGCCACCTGGGAGGCCGAGGAAGCGATGAAGAAGAAGTACCCCCATTTGTTTGAATAACTATGTATTTAGGTAATGGTGTTTTATGAAAATGTTAAGAGCTTACCTTATATGAATTATGTATCACTTGTACAGTTGATGTTAAAGGTGTTCCTTTCTGATAATATATTGTTTGTGAGGTCACGGTTGGTGCTATATTCATGTTATGTTACGTCATTGGATTATGTATATGTAAGGCCCCGTAAAATATTACTAAAACTCGGGTTTTCGTGGTGCCAAGGTAGGATAATGTGTTTGATGATTATAGAATTCTTCGCGATGAGCTGGCGAGTCACGGTACATACTTTTTAGGTTGTACAGTGCGTCGGGGAGTTGAAGAACAATTATTGCATAACATGGCATTTCTTCGGTCCATTATGTGACTACAGAACTACTCCGCGGACCGCTAGATCCGCCGTGGAGTGGAGTAGAAAAATGAGCCAATTTTGGAGGTCATTTTGCGATCAACTATGCAACAACATAATTGTTTTGCAGGCCGCACATCCATCACAGAACCAGCATGAGAAAAATTTGGGGGAAGATTCTGCGGCGGACTATGCAACCACATAACTAATCTGCGGATCGCAGATCTGTCGCAGACTAGACCATGCCAGCCGAGTTTTGGAGGACCATTTCGTGGTCCACTTTGCGGACTGCATACCTGATCTGCAGTGCACTCTGCGATCGCAGAGTTGAGTTCGGAGGGTCCATTTTCTGATTTTATAACCCGATACCATTTTTATAAAACAATCTTAGGGGTTACTTTAGAAGGTTCAAACTGCTATTTTAGAGAGAGGAAAGTGCTCTAGAGTGAGAGAAGGAATCCCTAAGCTATTTGTTCATTAAACCTTACTCAAGTCTTTGAGAATTCACAAGGAAACCATGCTAGTTGTCTTCTAAAGAGGTAAGGTTCTATCCCTAGCTTTCCATTTCGAATTTGGGATAGAAGATGGGTAATAGGAGTGTGATTCTTGAGTATGAGAGTGTTATTTCTGCATGCATGTACCATCAAGGTTTGTGGGAAGGTTGTTGAGCTCAAATGGATAAATATTGGGTTATGGGATGAAGGAATACATCATAGAAGAACCTTGAAATCATAATACACACCTAGCGTTTGATAAAATATTTAAATGAGTTGAACCTACAAATATCTTCCTAATTATGGTTCAATTTTATCATGTCTCTAAATAGATCGAAGTTGCTAGGATTTCTGGAACATTGTAGTAATTTAAGTAAAACTCAAAGCGAGGTAAGTTGGCTAAACTTTTCTATTAGAATGGAATCCCACGATGTTCTCGTAAGTCTCAAGTATGATAGGCCTAATTCTTATTTGTCATGTTCTGAGTTATTCATTATAAATTTGACTATTCCGAATAAATTTTGTGTCAAAAGATATATGTTCAGAGTGTGTTCTGAATACTCTTATCATATTATGTTATCCTTCGGGAATATGTTCAAAGTATGTGTTGTGTATTAAAATGTTATGAATTCGAGTCGTGTTTCAAATGAAAGTTAGTATGCCAAATTGTGGAAGAAAATTCAATGTGCTTAAGACTCTTATTTGCTCATATGTATACTTAAAGCCTTGATTAGAAATGCCTTGTTTTTGATAATCCATGATCATGTTGAAAGTGAAAGGGGTGAGCATGGAATATGAAATACGGCCAATGTGCGAAGAATGATATTACATTTGTGGCCACTAGTGCCAATGAAATGAAAGATGTATAAAAGATTATGGAATGAGCTGAAAATCCTTTATATAATAAACATTCTAGGAGTATTGTTAGTCATCGAGGAAGGGTAGGTTGAAATAACCTAACCCCAAAACTACACGTGCCGGTGTAGGATTGATTGAGGGGTAAATCCCCGTACTAATGTGTTGAGAATATTCCCCTTAAATGGGATGAGATTGATGTGTTGAGATTATTCCCCTTAAATGGGATAAGATTGATGTGTTTAGGTTATTCCCCTTAATTGGGATGAGATGATTTCTAGCAGAGGGTGATTTTTATCCATACGACATTGTGGTGAGACGTCCTAGCCGATCGGGTCGAGATCAGACGCCATGCCGCGCACATGGTGGTGATTGTGATTGTGATTGGATGTCTTTGGGTAAGAAGGTCTAGTCGATCGGTCCATGATCGGACTCCATACTAAAATCATGGTGGTATATCGGTACTAAAGATTTTCCAACCTAAAATATTGAAATTTACTTGAAAACGTATCTTGCTCCTAACTTGATGCTTTGGTATTGTTTGAGGCTTCCATTGCTGCTATGATTGTTTCTCCTTGTATTGTTACTCATTCTATTGAGAGGGTGTTTAGTCTTACATACTAGTATTATTCCATATGTACTAACGTCCTTTTTGCCGTGGGTGCTGCATCTTTAATGGATGCAGGTGGTTCCACAGCAGGCGACATCGATCACTGATAGTGGTACACCCTCTTCCCATATGACGTGGTGAGCCCCACATCATTTCGGGGTCGTGTATCTTTTGTTCCTTCTGTATTATGATTTGAGGTATAGGTGGGGCCTTGTTGCTGGCACTATCATAGTACTCTTTTGTATCTGTTAGAGGCTTCATAGACATAGTGTGGGTTGTATATTGGTGTTAGGAAAGTCAAACTAAAGATGTTGTAATTGTATCACATGTTTCCACTTTGAAACTATGAATGTGTAATGTAAAATTTTGGAGACTTATAAATGACGTAACTAATGGTAATGAATTGGTGTTGCTCACATGACCTTCTTATGGTCTAATTGATGAATTATATCTTCTCTTTATTCATGGGTAAGTTAGGATAGAAAGTATCTAGCAGGTTTGCTCGACGAAGCTATCTCGGTTGAGCGCCGGTCGTGCTCCCCGAGGTCGGGGCGTAACACCTTCAGGACGTCGGTCTCAGTCTTCGGCTGGTAGAGGTCAAAGTAGAGGTGGAGGCTCCAGTTCATGCGGTAATCAGAACTACATCTATGCTTTAGCAGGTCGATAGGACCAGGAGTCTTCACCAGACGTTGTGACAGGTATATTGACCATTTTCTCTCACGATGCTTATGCCTTGATAGATCCAGGATCTACATTATTGTATATTACTCTATTTGCCACAAGGAAGTTTGGTATAGTGCTTGAAACACTAAGTGAGCCTTTTGTGGTATCTACACCAGTCGAGGAACCGATTATTTCTAGACGCGTTTATTAGGGTTGTACGGTGACAGTTTTTAGTCGTCAGACCTCAGCCGATCTAATTGAGTTAGAGATGATGGATTTTGATATTATCATGGGCATGGACTTATTAGCATTTTGTTATGCCATAGTTGATTGCCGAGCAAAGGTAGCCAAATTTTATTTTTCGGGTAAGCCAGTCATGGAATGGGAAGGTAATGAAGCGACACCCAGAAGTAGGTTTATTTCCTATCTTAAGGCGAGGAAAATGATCGCCAAAGGGTGTATGTATCGTATTGTGAAAGTTAGAGATGCAAATGCTGAGATACCTAGTTTGTTCTAGTAGTCAGAGGGTACGTAGATGTGTTTCCGGATGGGCTTCCAAGTATTATTCCTGAGCGAGAGATTAATTAGCATCGATTTGACTCGGAGAACTCAACCAATATCCATTTTTCCAAGGTACACTGCGGTGCACTGTTATTGTTTGTGTAGAAGAAAGACGGCTCGCTGAGGATGTGTATCGATTAGAGGCAGCTAAATAAGGTTACCAATAAGAATAAATATCCACTTCCGAGGATCGAAAACTTGTTTGATCAGTTGTATGGGGCTAGATGCTTTTCAAATATATATTTGAGGTCGAGGTACCATTAGGTCAGAGTTTGGAAGAAGGATATTACGAAGATAGCCTTCAGGACCCGATATGGTCACTTTGAGTTCCTTGTCAAGTCCTTAGGGTTGACAAATGCACCTGCCGTATTTATAGACTTGATGAATAGAACATTTTGGTGATATTTAGATTTGTTCATGATAATATTTATTGATGATATTCTGGTTTATTCACGTTCAGAGGAGGAGCATGCAAACCACCTGCGAGCAGTATTCCAGCCCTCTAGTATTGTAAGTTGTATGCTACGTTTTCTAAATATGAGTTCTGGTTGAAGTCTATAGCATTCTTGGGGCATATTGTATCCGATGAAGGTATAAAGGTAGATACTTAGAATATTGAGGCCGTGAAATTCTGGCCTAGACCTACTATTTCGATAGAGGTCCGTAGCTTTCTTGGCTTAGCGGGCTGCAACTGGAGGTTCGTAAAAGGTTTTTCTTCCCTTTTGGCACCATTGACGAAGCTGACTCAGAAAGAATCTATGTCTCAGTGGATAGAGGCTTGCGAACGGTGTTTCCAAGAGCTTAAGAACAGGTTGACCTCAGCGCCAGTTCTAATACTTCCAGAGGGTCTAAAGGGTTATGCCATGTATTGTGATGTCTTAGGTGTCGGTTAGGATGAGATGGTAATTGCGTACGCTTCAAGGGTGTTAAGGAAGAACGAGAAGAATTATCCGACCCATGACCTCGAGTTAGCTGCGGTTGTCCACGCACTTAAGATATGGCAGCATTATTTATATGGTGTTCATGTGGGCGTCTTTACAGATCATAAAACCCTACAGTATATCTTCCAGCAAAAGGAATTAAATTTGTGACATAGGTGATGGCTAGAGTTATTGAAAGATAACGATGTTAACATTCTCTACCATCCAAGGAAAGTTAATGTTGTAGTTGATGCCTTATGTCACCGATCTATAGGTAGCTTACTGCATGTAGATGCCAAGAAAATGGAGATAGCTAGAGAGCTTCATCGGTTGGCTTGTTTGGGGGTTTGGTTAGTATATTTTGATGATGGTGGAGGTGTACTCCAGAACACTGCAGAGTTATCTCTCATAAAGTAAAAGAAAGGCAGTATGAGGACCTAGAATTGGTCGAGTTGAGAGAGCGAGTTTTGCAGCAGAATAAGTTGTTGTTAGAGCTCAAAGAAGATGGGGTTCTCAGATACAGGGGTCATCTGTGTGTTCTAGATGTAGCAGGGCTACGAGACAGGATTATGTCAGAGGCACCTTATTCCTGGTACTCCATTCATCCTGGGTCGACGAAGATGTATCATGACATTAAGGATGTGTACTGGTGGAATGATATGAAGAAGAACATTGATGAGTTTATCGCCTAGTGTCCTAATTTATAGCAGGTAAAGGTAGAGCACCTCGATAGGCTAATGCAGACTAAAGATCCCGACGTGGAAATAGGAGGCGATAATCATGGACTTCATCACGGTTTTGCCTTGTTCTCATCGTAAGTTCAATTCTATATGGGTGACAGTCAATAGGCTCATGAAATCAGCCCATTTCCTACTAGTCAGATCTAAGTATACGGCTAAAGATTATGCGAATTTATATATTAAATAGATAGTGCGGCTACACGGAGTACCAATATCTATTATATCTGACCGAGGACCCAGTTTACTACGCATTTCTAGAGGTCATTTCGGAGAGGTCTAGGGACTTGTGTGAATATCAATATAGTTTTTCATCCACAGACTGATGGACAAGCCAAGCGCACGATTTAGACGCTCGAGGATATGTTACGAGCATGTGTGTTGGATTTAAAGAAAGCTTGGATGATCAACTACCTCTTATCGAGTTTGCATATAATAACAATTACCACTCAAGTATCCAGATGGCTCCGCACGAGGCTTTGTATGGGCGTTAGTGCATATCTCCTGTGGGGTAGTTTGATGTTAGAGAATCTGGGTTACATGGACCAGACTTGGTTTAGCAAGTCATACAAAAGGTAAAGCTTATCCAGGAGCGACTGTTGACAGCTCAGAGTCGTCATAAGTCATATTCTAATGTACAGCGATGAGACTTAGAGTTTGTAGTTGATGACCGGGTATTCTTAAAAGGTTTCGCCTATGAAGGGCGTGATGAGATTTTGCAAGAAAGGCAAGCTTAGCTCACGGTATATTGGGTCTTAAAGGATTATTCGAAGAGTGGGCCGAGTAGCTTATGAGTTAGAGTTTCCCTCGAAATTAGAATCCGTCCATCTAGTTTTCCACATATCTATGATACAGATGTGCATTGGAGATCCTACCCGAGTGGTGCCCACTAATGATGTACAGATGACGGAGGACTTATCGTATGAGAATTTTTATTTTCCATCTTAGACCGACGAATCTGCAAGCTGCAAAATAAGGAGATAGCCTCTGTGAAGGTTTTATGGAGAAGCAAGAACGTGGAAGAGATTACATGGGAAACGGAGGAATAAATGAAGTCTAAATCCCCCCACATATTTTAAACTGAAGATATGGCTCGAGATGGGATATTACAGCACAACCCGGTTCAAACCAGTAGTTCGTGAGGTGAGCTCTTATTTTCGACTTGCAACACGTATGATTGATGACCGTGTGAGGCCAAGTGTTTATATTTATAGATATTGGCCTTGTGTAGCATGTATAGTGTGTTTTCTGGCTGCGTGCATATTAGCTTTAGTGTGGTTTACAAAGGAGACTCTGGGGAATTTTTCGCAAGTCTCTAAGAGTTAACGTTTGAGGACGAATGTTCTTGGAGGAGGAGGGGGGAGGATGTTACACCCCTTACTTTCATGTTAGAATACGTCTTAAGTGAATCAATATGAGCCGAAAAGTTTAAGGAGCTTTACAAAGATAATGATGGGTTAAAACAAGTATTAAAGAAGTATCGTGAGGGTTGGATGCTAAACGAATTAAAGATGTTATAACCCATACTTTTGGGGTAAAATTGGGAGTACTTAAAATTCTAAGGAAGTCGTATTTTAAGGTATTTAAATCATATAATATATATATATGTTAAGTTTTGAAGTCAAGCTAGTTGTAAAACAAAAGTCGGCAAAGGTTACGTTCATAATTCTACAGAAATTTGGATCTAATTCTCCAAATATACTAAGATTTACGGGGTTATCCACCCACCAAATTTAAAATCTACGATTTTAGTTTCCAATTCATTAAACCGTTCATTGATACGATATCGGAGTAGAGAGATATTTGCGTTTTTGTGAGACCGCGCAGGCAGCCCCTATGGGGTCCACTTGATCGGTGGCCGGCCTTCACCTATTTTTATCTAGTTTTTGAGATGATATTTGCTCATTTTTGATCTCTTTCTATCATCACACTCTCCAAACCCTCCCAAATAGTTCCCCCAAGGTTCCAAACAAATTCCAAAAATAAATACACCATAATCCAACATCAAATTTAGCCAAAGGTGAAGAATAACCTCTCTATGGTGTTTTGATGTGAATAAGGATGATGGTGAGCTGAGTTAAGCTTAGGGTTCGAATTGTATCTACTGCCTAAGATATTTTTCACATCCTAGTCATTGTGTTTAAGGTTAATTGCATGTTGTTTGTGGTGTTGGAGTGAAATATTATAATATAACACTAGAAATGGAAAGAGATCTTTTGTTGGATTGTTTTAAGGCTATATATATATATATATATATATATATATATATATATATATATATATATATATATATATATACACACACACACACACACACGCGCGTTGTTATGGCTTAAAATTATGGAAAATAACTTGATTATGATATAGTTTCTATTGTTATGCATGTCTGTACGTTTATCAAGTGAATTGATGAAAGAAACATATGAACTTGAGAGTGGAAGTGAAGATTAATGTGTTTGTGTGTGTGTACTAAATGTTGTCTGATTTTCTATAAGTGACCTACTAGCTTAAAAGCATGTATGTAAACCTTTCTATGGCATTAACTACAAGTTTTACCGTCTTAATGTAGATTGAAGTCTTTGGGAAGATATACATTGAACCGTTAAGTATACAACAAAGGTATGTTAAGGCTAAACCTTTCCTTCATTTTTGCATGATCCCATGACTAAACTCATGTGATAGCAAGACACAAAGAGAAGTTCGTACTCCTAAATTTATATACATTATCCTTAACTCATAAGTTATAGTATTCTCCTTTATCAGAACTTTATATTCAGTTAAGTATTGTCTTCTTTTAGTCAAGAGAGCATAGGGTCTCTCTCTCTCTCTCTCTTTCTCTCTCTCTCTCTCTCTCTCTCTCTCTCTCTCTCTCTATATATATATATATATATATATATATATATAGTATTACTATATTTTCACCACCACATAGCTATAATCGGGGGCAGGTCCTTATTAGACAACCTCTGATCATATGGTAAGTTATATACCGA
Organism: Nicotiana tomentosiformis; assembly: GCF_000390325.3. Lineage (NCBI taxonomy): Eukaryota > Viridiplantae > Streptophyta > Magnoliopsida > Solanales > Solanaceae > Nicotiana > Nicotiana tomentosiformis. Next base: position 67,858,230 of record NC_090819.1, read on the forward strand.
GTCTAATATGGTCGAGCGCCTATGAGAGAGTCCAATATGGCCTAGTATGGCCGAGCGCCTATGAGCGAGCCTACTACTGCCGAACAGTTACCCGTACCAAGTCTTATAAGGTCGGGTAACTATTTTACTTATTATATTGAGAGAGTTGAGTCAGTATCAGTAGGTAAGCATATCTTTAGATCATTTTTGACTCCCAGTACTTTCAGTTATTATATTATCAGTTCAGTTTCAGATTCTGTTATTTCAGTTGCCTTACATTCTCAGTACAGCATTTCGTACTAACGCTCCCTTGCCTTGGGGCACTGTATTTCATGTCTGCAAGTTCAGATAGACAGACGGGTAGACCTCCTTAGTAGGTGTTGTCCGAGTTCAGCTTGATCGGTAAGCTACATGTCATTCGAAGTAGTCGGGTATATTATTTTGAGTACATATATATAGATTGCATGGGTAAGCCGGGGCCTTGTCTCGATCACAACACAGGCATCAGTAGAGGCTTGTTAATATATCCTTTCTGTCAGTGCAGTATGTTGGCCTTGTATGTGTATTCTTTTGGTTTGTCAGCTGTAGTAATTATGACGGCCTTGCCAACCCAGCTTTATATAGATTTTTAGTTGGAGTTATTCTCCGTTTAGTTTTATATTTTTTTCACAAATTTTTCTGCAATTTGGCCTTGCCATCCAATGTTCCACATTGTATGTTCAGAGACCCTCAGTCTGAGGATGGTACACTCGGTCAAGTGAGGCACCGGGTGCCGGTCTCACCTCCCCATGTTTGGGACGTGAAAAAAGATTGATAACAAAGGAAAGGAAGTTGCCAAAGCGAAAGAAGAGTTCAACGCTGATGACAAGATGACGGTAGAGAAAAATTCCAAGGCTAAGTTGATTCTATATAATGTTCTTAGTCTTGAGGAGATCGATAGAATTTCTACTTGCAATACTAAATGCTACTAGCAATGCATGAAGAAACTCACTCAGACATGGGACTAATTGTCCTAATAAGTGCTGATTGTGATAAGGTTAACACTGATGATGTCGTGTCCATGATGGCCATGAGTGACTCTGAATATAAAGCGGGAACGAGAAAGTAAATGTAGACCTTAAAGATAATCTTCATCTTCTTCCCAAGAAAAGATAGTCTGCCATGGTAGTTTTATTAATTAATCAGATTAAAATATTGAATGCTGACCAAGAACAATTATTCAATAATTTTTCAACCGTTAAGTTTGAATCCATAATCTTGAGTTAAGCACGTCTGAACTCAAAAAGAAAAAACAAGGTTTTTGAGAAACATATTCTTCTTTAATCTGAAATTGAAGTACTCAAATTTGAAAATGAGAAATTGAAGGAAGCATCATGTAAAGGAAAAGGTGCAATTAGTGATGTACAAGAGTCGTTTGAAAGGAATTAAAAATGATCAAGGATAACTTCTACAACCAAGTTGAACGTAATCAAGTTATTCAAGAGAACTTGAACAAGGTTAAATATGAATTGACTAGAACCTCCAAGTGAAACAGATCCTCAGAGGCTCTAGAATGGAAAAACCAAAATTATAACAAAAATAAAACGGGCATAGGTTACTATAAACGACTCTCTAAGATTGATCCTAAGTATATAGCATCTGCATCTAGTAAGCTATGTACACATTGTGGTAATATTGGTCACTACAAGAAAACTTGCAGCACTATTCAACGTACAAAATAAAAGGCAGTTCAAAATCATAAAGAAAAAAAGACTTCTATTGTGATGAATTCTAACTTACCAAACTGGACTATAAAAAAAATATGAGATTCATCCTTTCAATCAAAAGAGGGGACCCAAGTAAGTCTGGGTTCCTAAATCTACACTTTGATTTGTCTTGTAAGCTAAAGTGAAGGGAAGCAACATAGACTAGTATATTAATAGTGGCTGCTCAAGGCACATGATAGGTAGGATAAAATATTTTCTCTCACTAACAGCCTATCAAGGAGAGAGCGCGGCTTCTGGGATTTGTAAGAAAGGTGAAATTACAGGGATAAGTAAGATTAGTAAGTCATTCTCCCAAGATATCGAAAATATGTATTGTATGAATAGGTTGAACTACAATCTACTAAGTGTCTCCCAGATATATGACAGGGCCAACAAGGTCCTGTTTGACTCTACTCAGTGTCTTATTACAAATGTGAGATCTGGTGAGATAATACTTAAGGGAAAGAGATATCATAATGTATATATTTCATCCATTATGTATTTACTTGACAATGAGGTTACATGCTTAGTGTGTTTGATGATGATCCTCTAATGTGGCATAGATGACTAGGTCATGTGAGTCTGGCACAGCTTAATAAACTGGCTTCAAAAGACCTGGTTGTTGGATTGCCAAATATCAGCTTTAAAAATGATAATGTGTATGATGCATGTGTTAAAGGCAAACATGCCAGGTCCTCCTTTAAATCTAAGAAGGTTGTTAGTACATCTATACCTCTAGAGTTGTTCCATAAGGGTCTTTGCGGTCCCATGAGGATCATGAGCAGAAGTGGCAAAAGATACATTCTAGTTATAGGTGATGACTACACTAGATATACCCGAACCATGTTTCTTTCCAGTAAAGATGAAACCTTTGATGTTTTTTACATATCTAATCAGAAGAATCCAAAAGAAACTATGTCTTAAGCTTGTTAGCATTAGATCTGACCATGATTCGGAGTCTAAAAATGCTATGTTTGCTGAATTCTTTAGCATGCGTGACATTGATTATAATTTCTCTGCTCCAGAACTCCTCAACAAAATGGAGTAGTGAAGAGAAAGAATAGAGCACTAGAGGACATGGGAGAACAATATTGATCTCTAGTGGACTGACCAAAAGTTGTTGGGTAGAAGCTATTAATACTGCATGTTAGATCTTAAATAGATGCATGGTCAGACCCTTTCTGAGAAAACTCCCTATGAATTACTTAAACGAAGAAAACCCAACATATCACACCTGAGAGATTTTGGTTGCAAATCCTATGTTCATAATAATGGCATGGAAGTTCTAGGAAAGTTTAATACTCCTGCCGTTTCAATTTATGTGAACATATTTCCTTTCTTGTCCGTGTCAAAAAGAATGACCACTTTTCTTATTTGGAAACAATTTAATTTTATGCAGTGATTTATAGCCACACAAAATATATGTGCCTCATTTTATATCACAAGTTCAAAAATCTTCTCTCTTTTCTTAAACTCTGTGCTCAGTCAAATGGGTTCACATAAATTGAAACGGAAGGAGTATAAAAATTAATAAAGGATATTTCTGGGTTATTCACCATATAGCAAAGCATATACAAATTTTAGTAAACGAACTATGTACATGGAAGAGAATATGCATGTTGTATTTGATGAATCTGATCCTTCTATTAAGAAAAATGTGCAGGATGATGATCAAGATCTTGGACTTGTGAGAAGTGAGAACTATGATCCTAAAGACCAAGGAGATTCTCTAGAAAGTGAAGATCATGATGAAAAAGAAGCAAGCACTAGATAAGATGAAGAATCACCCTCAGGGGGAACCTTAATTCCACCTAATGTATAGGAAAAAAATGGAGCAGAAGAACCTATTCCTCCTCCTAGTCCTCAAAATGAACAAATTCAGCGACATCGAAGAAAGCCCTGGAAATATCAAATTCTCATACTCTAGAGAACATAATCTCTAACCCAAACTAAGGGATCCAAACTAGATCATCTCTCAGAAATCTCGTGCATTCAATATTTTTCTATCTACCATTGAGCCAAAGAATCCAAATGAAACCTTGTAGGATGCAGATTGGATATTAGTTAAGCAAAGGAATTGCATCAATTTGAAAGAACCAATGTATGGAACCTAGTCTCTAGATCTAAGGATATAAAAAATTATTAGAACAAAATGGGTCTTCAGAAACAAATTGAATAAATAATGAACTGTGACAAGAAACAAGGCCAGAGTTGTAGTGCAATGGTACAAGCAGGAATAAGAGATAGATATTGATGAGACTTTAGCTCCAGTAGAAAGGAAGGAGTCCATTCGTATGTTTATTGCCTTTGCAGCTCACATAAAATTCAAATTGTATCAGATGGATATGAAGAGTGCATTATTGAATGGCTACCTCAAGGAAGAAGTATATTAGCCCAACTTCCTAGAATTCAATTTTCAGGGATGGAAGAATATGTCTACAAACTAGACAAGGCTTTGTATAAGCTGAAACAAGCTCCCAGAACATGGTATGAGAGATTGTCTAAGTTTCTTCTTGAAAATAGCTTCACCAGAGGTAAAATTAATAATACCTTGTTTCTCAGGAAGAAAGATAAAAGTCTTCTAATTGTACAAGTATATGTTAATGACATTATCTTTGGTGCAAACTGATAAATCTTTGTGCAAGGAGTTTTCAAGACTGATGGGTAAAGAAACTGAAATGAGTATGATGGGTGAGTTAAATTTCTTCTTGGGATGGAAGATTAATCAAACTACTCAGGGAACTCTTATTCATCAACAAAAGTACATAAAAGATTTACTGGAGAGAATTGAGATGGAAAATGCAAAACCAATTGACACGCCCATAGCCACTGCTACCAGACTAGAGATGGATGAACACTGAAAGCCTGAAGATGAAAAGAGGTACAGAGGTATCATAGGTTTTCTCTTATACTTAACTGCTAGCAGGCTAGATATTGTATACAGTATTGGATTGTGTGCTAGGATCCAATCTAGTCTTAAGGAATCTTACATGAAAGCAGTCAAAAGAATCCTCAGGTACCTAAAGAGGAGTCAATACCTAAGGTTGTGGTACCCTAGAAGTAGGAGTTCTGAACTTGTTGGCTTTGCTGATGCAGACTATGTTGGATTTCTTGTTGACAGAAAAAGTACATCTCAAATGGCTTATAATCAAGAATGGAGATTATTTGCATCGTGGGAGGAACCAGGGAGAGACCCAGAGTCTCATGAGTACAGGTATATGCACTATCTACTTAGCATACGTCATACACTATCTTTACTTGTGCCACATCAATCAGTCTCGGTTCCCGCTTAAATCAAACACCACCCTAAGTTCTCTAAAATCTAACTATCCATATGTTACTACCTTTGCAGTCAAATTAAATCCCTTCAGATCAAATTAGATTATCTCTCTCTCTCTCTCTCTCTCTCTCTCTCTCTCTCTCTCTCTCTCACTCCCTCAAAAATAGAAAAACGAATTCAATTTCATCGAGATTCAACTTCCTCCCTAATTTCTTTCCTAAACCTTAGCCCCACTACTCACGTTTAATCATTAATTTGCATGCATAGATCCTCAAAACCTAAACCTAAACCACGAGCACACATAAACCATGAGTCTCTTGGAAATCCTTCAATAGTGATTATGAAGAAAATAATTTTCAAAATAAAACCTCTGACATAAGAGGACAAGCAGCGTCGTTGGGCTGAAGCCCAACAAAAAAGGAATAGATGAGGAAAGAGGATACAACTAGGAAAGGATCCAGATTCTAGTTCAAGAGAGGAAGAAACTCAGGGGGAACCCAATTTTCCCAACTCGAACGTTTAGGTAATAACTAAAAACCCTATTGCTAATGATTTAAAAAATACTTTTGTGGAAACAACAAGTAGAAAAGAATTCAGGTTGTGCTTGAACAAAGTGTATGTGAAAAAAGGGAAAATATTGATAACTTATTGTTGGTACTGGGACGTTTCTGAAAAGGAAAGTGAGGATACAATGATTGCAGGTGATAATGTGAATGAGTATTTGGGTACTGATACTCATGGGGGAAGCAGGTACGGAAGAAGCATCGATTGAGGGGGAACAAAGACCAAAATCTGGGAAAGGTAGAGAGGAGATAAGGGAGGATAAGTTAGGTTCTGATATAAAATGGGAACTGCAAAGGAAGAAAAGGAACCAACTGATGATCAAAAGTCTACAATTATTCCCTTGGCTAATAATGAAGAAGTGGTGAGGGAGACAACTAGTGGTGATGATGCTGAAATAGATTAGTTACCAGCTGATGACCCTATGACTGAAGTTGTTCCCGTTTTTATCAATCAAGCAATAGTGGAAGAAAATAGGAAAGAAAACTCTAAGGGTCAAGGTGACTATGATAGTTTCAAACTGGTATATGGGGAAGATGATAATGATGATGATGCGCCCATTTGTCTATAGGAAGAAATAGGGGAAGAAGGAAAAGAAGAGAGATTTCATACCAGGTAATTCTCCTCCAAAGACATCAAAAAGGAGAAGATTAGTGAGCGGAACTGAAAAATATGTTAGAATCAAAGAGAATGCAAAACCTACCTCTACCCCCCCCCCTCCCCCAATAGAAGGCTATACACTATGGGAGTAAAAAGCGGGTTGCGTCTAAAACCTTTGAAGCATTTGAGAGGAAGAGAAAAGAAAAAGGAACGGTAGGTGAATCTGGTATTAGTGGAGATCTTATTGAGGTACTTTATGAAGGTGTGGAGGTAGAATAGTAAAGAATAAGAAAAATTAGAAAGGAAAAGAAGTGGGAAAATATGGTGGTGAGAAGTCTAGTTCTAGGAAGAAATGAGAGAAAAATCCCAGGGTTTTGAGATACTCTAAGGCCAAGGTGATGAGAGGAAAGATAATCATTGTTGTCACTTATAATGAAATGACAGAGCTGATTGAGAAACCAGATAAACAAGGTTGGAATACCCAATTTCTGAAATAAGACAGGAGGTTCTGTCAAGAGGAAGTCGTGGAATTATTCATACATTGTAGTGCCATTGAAGGTGTGGTCACAAGCAGAGTGGGAGGCACTGACATTGTCTTTAATGATGAGAAGCTTGGTGATATTCTGGGGTTACTTTCACTAGCTATCGTGAATATGTGAAGAGCATCTAGCCTAACAGAGAATCATGTGCAACTTCTCTATCCATTACAAAGAAGTTCTCCGGAAAAGAGGACAAAATAGAGGACGGTATTCAAGAGGGAGATGGCTCTTTTTCACAACCTATTATTTAAATTTATGCACAAACTTGTGTTGAGAGGTCTGATAGGAGACTTGAGACCAATACTCTTGACATGACCTATATGGATCTACTGGAAAGGGAAAATTAGATAAATCTGCCAGGGGCTATGATAATTCACATAGCTAGCATGGTATACATGTCCAAGAGTGAGCGCTCTATTCCCAATGGTTCTTTTTGTTTGAAGTAATTGCTCACTTTAGAGCTCCAGTCACTTAGTGAAAATCTATAAATATGTTGGATGAGTTTAGGGAAGGCATTTTGGACAATTGTCGGTATACAGAGGAGGATGAAGGGAAACCTGTTCCTGAAGGTAGTTCTTCTAATACTGCTAAAATTTCAGAGCTTAAGCAACAAGTTTTGGCCCTATAACAGGTGGAGATACAAGTTGCAAAGATTATCAAAATGAAGACTGTAAATTAAGAGTTGGAGGAGGATTTCACAAGAGAAAGAGAGCTTGATTCCAAAAATCTAGTTGCTCTAGTTGCACATCTCCAACCATTTGGTCCCACACCTACCCACGCAGCCCAACCTTCTTAGTCTGATCAGAACCCCTAACTTCCCTAGACCATATTCCTTAGGCAGTTTTTATTCTGTTAAATTATTGTGGTCATGTAATGAACGGTATATGACTTGTTTTGTAGATTTGTGATGCTTCCTTAACATTGATCTATTATTTTTGCCTAATAATATCCTGTTGCATTGATATTTTTGCTTTTTGATGGCTAGCATCCTTGATTGACTTTGTTGAATTTCTTTCACTTGATTGTCTGTTGTGTATCCATAGTGGCCATAAGTGAGATATTCTCTAACACTAACAATTTATCTTGTTTTATCTTTTCAATGATGCTAAAAGGGGAAAGTATGTACACGAAAGTGAATAACATGGAAGTGAATAACAATTAATGGAGGTTTCGTGTCCATTTGTTTGTCATCATCAAAAAGTGAGAATTTTTTGAAAATTAAGTTTTGATGATTAACTGATAAGTAGGGATTTTAGCATATTAATTGCTCTCTTTTACTTGTGTTTTGGGACAAAAATGCGTGAAGGTATTTCCGAAAACTAACTTAATATGCTTTCTTGCAGGGATGGTTCAAAATGAGCCAAAGGAGCCATAATCAACTCATAAAGGAGTCAAAACTTGAACAAAAATCAAGACTAGGCCAAGAGGTATGGAACGCGGACCGCGACAAAAAGTGCAGTCGCAAAAGTATCAACGCGAACGCGGCCATTATTTCGAGGACCGCGATATGAAGAATCAGAGAGATGGTTTTTTGGGTACAAACATGAACGCGGACTGCGACAAGAAGATACGGCCGCGAAAGTACCAGCACGGCCGCGATAGGAATTCCGCACACCGCGGTGGCTAAGGTTCAGAGAGTGCATAATTCAAACAAAAATGAGAAGGGCGGTCCGCGTCAAAGTTACACGGCCGTAGAAGTATCTCACGTGGACGCGGTGAAAATTACGTGGTTCGCGAAACAAGGTTCAACCCAGGTTCAGAAACGCGGACCGCGATCAGAATTACGTGGCCGTGAAAGCAAGTGTGCGGCCACGGTCAGAATTACGCGGCCGCGAAACTTTTGCAGGGGTATTTTAGTCCAAAAATTTTAGCTTAGTATAAATAAATCTTTTTGTCAATTTTAGGAATTTTATGTTTTTGCTGAGTACGTGAGATGGCTAGGTTTTTTCTTTTGGGCAATTTTGTACGAGATTTACCTTATAACATTAGATTTTCATCTTTTAATTTAGTATTATGGATTATATCTTCTCTTTATCTTTGATTTTTGTTATTATTATGAGTAGCTAGACCTATATCTAGGGTAGTGACCCAACCCTAGTGTGGGTATTTAATGGGTCTTGAATTTTAGGGTTTGATTGTTTATGGGTTAGTGATATTTAGCCTAGTTCATGCTAAAATTGTAGAATTAGTGGTTGCAAACACTGATTCATGACTTTGTGACTTAGGCTCTTCTTGATAAAGAGAGACTAAGTCTAGGAAAACTAGGCTAACAAGGAATTAGGGAGAACTCAAGAAATTGATAGCCCCAATAAAAGGGTTAAACCTAGAGATAGTAATACCCGACTTGAGCTAATATCACTTGTATTGCATGAATACCCATTTGGATTTGAGAAAGCCAAATTGGGCAAAATCACTCAAACTACCGAGAGGTATAGAGTGATTACTTGGGTGTGATAACTATATTACGACCCCAATCAAATCAAACTCGCCCTAGATTCTTGATACCCGTTAGATATCCACTTAGGCGGAAGTCACTACCCTAGTCCTTTTAAATACTTGAAAGCTATCATCAAAAATATTGTACCAAGCTTTAATCTTAGCATACAATAGAAATAGAAATAGAAGTATAATCAGCACCATCATGTTTGGAAGTGAAATTAGGAACAACACACACATCTAGATTTAGATAAATACCTAATTCCAAATCAATTAACTCCCAGTGGAAATTGATCCCGACCTTGTTGGGTAAAACTGCATTGACCATCCTCGCTACTCAATAGTGGTATAGGTTTGGCACCGATCAATTTTTGGCGCCGTTGCCGGGGAGTTAGACGGTTTTAGCTATCTATCTAACTATTTGTGTGTTTTGTTTTACTTTCCTTCCGTTTTCTAATTTTTTTGTGTCAATTACGTTAGGTACTAAATGGATCATAATGAAGCTCTCAGACATATTCATCAGGGGGAGGAGGTAGATAAAAATGATGTGGATGAGGTCAACCTAGAACCTCAAGTACAAAAAAGAGGTCGCCCGCCTCATGACAATATGCCAAACCCTCCCCCACCTCCTCCAAGGGCAGCACACCGGGTGCTACCCAATGAAGGCTATGCAAGTGCAATTGTCCCGCCCCGAATTCGGGCGGGCAATTTTCAAATAACCAATGTCATGCTGACTCTATTGGAGCAAAGGGGTTTCTTCACCAGAGCTCCACATCAGAATGCATATAAGCATCTCAAAGGTTTTGTTGACACATGCTGGGGGAGCTAGCAGACGAATGTATATTAGGACGCTTTGAGATTGAGGCTTTTCCAATTTTCACTTAGAGGGAAGGCTTTGGATTGGCTTGAGAGGCTTCCCAACCATTCCATCACCACGTGGGATGAGTTGGCTGAGAAGTTCATAGCAAAGTTTTTCTCTCCGGTTCATATGGTAACATTGAGGGATGAGATCTTAGCCTTTAAACAAGAGCCAAATGAACCCTTACATGAAATCTGGGAGCGGTACCAGACAATGGTAAGAGTATGCCCCAACAATGATATGACTGAAGCAATGATCCAGCAAATATTTTATAGGGGTATCAAACAACCAACCAGTATGTGGTGAATCAGCTGGCAGGGGGTAACTTCATGAAAATACCATATTCAAAAGCATGTGAAATTCTAGATGAGATGGTGGACACCTCCTCAGCTTGGCAAAGTCGGGCAAACGTTCCTCAGGGTGACCCTAATGTCATCCAACTTCACAAGGAACTTCATGATCATGGACAAGCCATAGCAGAATTAATAACTACTATGAACCAGTTAGTAAAGGCTCAGCTTCAACAGGTTCAGGGGCCAAAGCAAGTAAACACCATGGAAGGAGTGAATGTAATGGTCAACAAGAGAAGACAGCATGGTCAACAAGTGCAAAGCAATCAAGAGCAATTTGGGCAGAGTGGTAATGGCTACAATCAAGACGATTCTTATGATGATCAAAGTGAGGAAGTTTTATATGCCAATAATTACCAAGGTCAATGGAGCAATGCTCCAAATAAACAATGGAGATCACAAGGAAACAATCAAAATTGGGGCAACCAAGGCCAAGGGAATTGGAATAGTGGCAAAAATAACAATCCAAACAATTGGGGGAAAAACAACCAAAATTGGGGTAATAAACAAGGCAATTAGGGAGGAAACAATAATAGCAATTGGAGTGGCAACAATAATAACAATTGGGGAGGCAATGGAAACTAAGGGGGTTGGAGCAACAATAACCAAGGCAATGGGGGATCGGGCTTTCAAAGGCCCCCGATGTATCAACAACCCAACAACCCGCCTCCATATCCGTCTCAAGGGCAAAGTTCTTCAAACAATGAGATGGGGCGTATAGAAAGTATGTTCAAGAAAATGATGGAAAGAAATGCCGACTCTGATGCCCAAATAGCCTCCCACAATATTTCTATCCGCAACTTGGAAGTACAAATGTGTCAAATTTCTCAAGCATTGAATACTCGCCCTAAGGGGGCACTACCAAGTGATATGGTAATAAACCCGAAGGGTGGGAACAATACAGGCCATGCAATGGTGCTGACCACAAGAAGCGGTAGAGGTGGAGATGCAAGTACCTCCAATCCAAGAGAGATTGTGAATGATGATTTGGTTGTGCAAGAAGATGATGAGATCCAATACAATGATGAGAATGTGAATGATGAAGTGAGGATTGACATTGATGACAATGTGGAGGAGACATAAAATGATGTGAACCCGTCTAGGGATCACGTGATAGACATACCGGAAACGGTAGGGCCCAAAGCCAAGGCCCCTTTGCCAAGGCCTCCTCCACCGTGTCCTCAAAGGCTTGCAAAGCAAAACAATGAAAACCAATTCAAGAAATTCATTGATATGATGAAGAGTTTATCCATCAATGTGCCTTTGGTTGAAGCTCTAGAACAAATCCCCAGATATGCCAAGTTCATGAAGGACTTGGTAACAAAGAAGAGGTCATTGAATTGTGAGACGGTCAAAATGACACATCAAGTGAGTGCCATTGTGCATTACATGGCTCCAAATCTAGAAGATCCCGGTGCCTTTACAATTCCATGCACTATTGGTAGTGCCGATTTAGCCAAAGCCTTGTGTGATTTGGGAGCGAGCATTAATTTGATGCCATATTCTGTGTTCAAGACATTGGGTATTGGGCAACTAAGACCTACTTCCATGAGGTTCTAAATGACATACCAGACAATGAAGAGGCCGCTGGGGATTATTGATGATGTTCTAGTTCGGGTCGACAAGTTCATTCTTCCCACAGATTTTATGATTCTCGACTGCAAAGTTGACTGTGAGGTACCAACCATACTGGGGAGATCTTTCCTAGCAACAAGGAAGGCATTGGTTGATGTGGAAGCTGGGGAGCTCACCTTTCGGGTGGGGAATGAAAATGTTATGTTCCATGTGTGCAAGTCAATGAGGAAGCCTAATAGCAACGAAGTATGCTCTTTTGTGGATCTTGTGACGGGGGTGATTGTTGATGACACGAGTGCTATGATCAATGTGGAAGACCCTCTAGAAGCTATGTTGTTGAATAATAAGGATGATGAGAAGGCAGGCGTGATAGAATGTGCAAATGCTTTGCAAGGAATGGGATCCTACACATATGGACCCCGTAAACTTTCCTTGGACCTTGAGAACTGGAAGACTCCGCCAACAAAGCCCTCAATCGAGGAGCCACCAACATTGGAGTTGAAGCCCTTGCCTTCACACCTCAGGTATGAGTTCTTAGGCCCTTGTTCCACATTACCTGTTATTCCTTCTACGTGCTTAACTAACGTGCATGTAGATTCCACCCTTGCGGTGCTTCAAAGAAGGAAGAAGGCAATAGGATGGACTTTGGCTGACATTCGGGGTATAAGCCCCACCTTTTGCATGAACAAAATCATACTCGAGGAAGATGCCAAACCATCTATGGAACATTAACGGGGGTTAAATGAGGCCATGCAAGACGTCATCAAGAAAGAGATAATCAAATGGCTAGATGCAGGGGTTGTGTACCCCATTTCGGATAGTTCATGGACTTCGTCGGTACAATGTGTCCCGAAGAAGGGGGTATGACTGTGATCACAAATGAGAAAAATGAGTTGATCTCCACCAAAACAGTTACCGGTTGGAGGGTATGCATCGATTATAGAAAGCTGAACAAAGTGACCCGCAAAGACCATTTTCCATTGCCATTTCTTGACCAAATATTGGATAGACTTACCGGGCGTGCTTATTATTGCTTTTTGGATGGGTATTCTGGGTACAACCAGATTCTCATTGCACCTAAAGACCAAGATAAAACCACCTTCACCTGTTCGTATGGCACATTTGCATTCTCACGGATGCTATTTGGTTTGTGTAATGCACTGGCTACCTTTCAGCGGTGTATGATGGCAATATTTACGGATATGGTGGAGGACTTCCTCGAAGTGTTCATGGATGATTTTAATGTTGTGGGGGATTCATTTGAAGAATGCTTGGATAATCTTGACAAAGTGTTGTCCCAATGTGAAGAGACCAACTTAGTTCTTAATTGGGAAAAGTGCCACTTTATGGTCGAGGAGGGCATTGTCCTCAGCCATAAGATCTCAAAGAACGGTATTGAAGTGGACAAAGTAAAAATTGAAGTGATTTCAAGACTCCCTCCTCCTACTTTCATCAAGGGAGTGAGGAGCTTTCTTGGTCACGCGGAATTTTACCGAAGGTTCATCAAGGATTTCTCAAAAGGAGTGAACCCCTTATGCAAGTTGTTGGAAAAAGATGCAAAGTTTGTGTTCAATGATGATTGAATGAAAGCTTTTGGACTTCTCAAGTATAGATTGAACACCACTCCCATCATTACCGCACCCAATTCGAGATTACCATTTGAGCTCATGTGCGATGCTAGCGACGTTGCGGTAGGAGCAGTTTTGGGGCAAAAGATCAACAAGATATTTCATTCAGTTTATTATGCAAGCAAAATAATGAACGACGCCCAAGTCAACTATACGGTGACCGAGAAAGAGTTATTTTCCATTGTCTTCGCCATGGAAAAGTTTAGGCCGTACCTCATGGGTGCCAAAGTGATTGTGCACACCGATCACGCGGCACTTCGTTACTTGATGACCAAAAAGGACTCTAAGGCTAGGTTGATGAGATGGGTTATTCTTCTACAAAATTTGACCTTGAAATCATAGACCTAAAAGGGAGTGAGAATCAAGTGGCGAACCACTTGTCCCACTTGGAAGAGGAGGGGAGGCCCCATGATGGCCTCGATATTAATGATTCATTTCCGGATGAACAACTCCTCTCCATGTCATTGAATGGGATGCCTTGGTTCGCCGATGTGGCTAACTTTCTTGTGACCGGCATTGTCCCGAGTGAGCTCTCTTCTAACCAAAGGAGGAAGCTCAAACAGGACAGCTTGGATTATTATTGGGATGAGCCATATCTTTTCAAGATTTGCAATGATGGTGTTATCCGGAGATGTGTTCTGGCAGAGGAGAAATTGAGTATTCTTGAAGCTTGCCATTCCTCGCCCTACGGTGGGCATCATGGTGGGGCGAGAACTGCTACAAAGGTCCTAAGCTGTGGATTCTATTGGCCTACCTTTTACAAAGATGCTAGCGATCTTGTTAGGCATTGTGATGAGTGCCAAAGAGTTGGTGGAATTTCCAAGAAGAATGAAATTCCCCTCACAACTATTCTTGAGATTAATATTTTCGATGTGTGGGGCATCGACTTTATGGGGCCATTTGTGAGTTCATATGGGAACACTTATATTCTGGTTGCTGTTGATTATGTTTCCAAATGGGTTGAAGTTGTGGCTTTGCCCAACAATGAGGCATGGAGTGTAGTGGCTTTCTTAAAAAAAAATATCTTCACAAGGTTCGGCACCCCAAGGGCTATCATTAGTGATGGGGGTTCTCATTTTTGCAACAAAGCCTTCAACATTGTAATTTCTAAGTATGGTGTCAATTATAAGGTGTCAACCCCTTATCACCCACAGGCTAGTGGACAAGTTGAGGTCTCCAACAGGGAGATCAATAGCATATTATCCAAGACTGTCAATACAAACCGGACTGATTGGTCAAGGAAACTTGACGATGCTTTATGGGCCTATCATACAGCTTACAAGACTCCAATTGGTATGTCTCTGTACCGGTTGGTATTTGGGAAAGCATTCCATCTTCTGGTTGAATTAGAGCACAAGGCCATGTGGGCGCTGAAGAAGTTGAACCTTGAATGGGATGTAGCTGCTAATCTTCGGGTAGAGCAACTAAATGAACTTAATAAGTTCCGGTTCCATACTTATTCCAGCTCGTCCTTGTATAAGGACAAGACAAAGTACTTACATGAAAAATATATCGGAACAAAGAATTCAAGGAGGGTGACTTGGTTCTTCTATTCAACTCTCGGTTATAGATGTTTCCGGGAAAGCTGAAGTCAAAGTGGAGTGGCCCTTTTGAAGTGGTGCATGTAACTCCGTTTGGTGCTCTCGATTTGAAAAACATAAATGGTGAAATCTTTAGAGTCAATGGGCACCGAGTGAAGCATTACCTTGGCAATATTGATGATAGCCACGTGGTGGCCTTGATCCATTTCAAATGATGATGGTAACATGCATCGTGCCGCGACGCTAAATCAGACACTTCTTAGGAGGCAACCCATGTGTTTTTCTTTCTTTTGATTTTCTTCTTAGATTAGGCATTGTTTTGGACTAACTGGTTGTGAAGTGTATGTAGCAACTGGTTGTGCAGTGCAGCATTTTGACAGGGTGTTGGAAGTTCGCAGACTGTGCCTAAAATTTCGCGGTCCGCGTGAGCATTTCGCGAAAGCACATTTTTATCTGCGGACGCGTACTTGAAAAGAGCAAAATGCCAACTCTCTAAAGTTGGACTATCAAAAAAACTCCTTCAGAGATCGCGGCCGCGTTCCAATTTTCACGGACTGCGTTGAATTTCATGGTCGCGGCCAACATATTCTGCGGACCGCGCCCATGTGCTTGAAGTTGGTCTACATAAGGTAACATCGCGCGGACCGCGATAGAATTTTGCGTCCGCGCTCAGGTAAGGCGGTGGGTTCCATAGTTGATTAGTATAAATAAGGGTTCCTTAAACATTTTACATTTAACCGCATAAAAAGCATTGTTTATCTCATCCTGCTCTCAATTTTCATCTCATTCACATTACGAGTTCATTTCCTACTACAATTTTACAACTGGTATGTTCAATTCCATGATGTGATTTTATCTTTTTCTTTTCTTTTCTCTTTGTTTGAATTTTTCTTTTTAGTTAGGGTTAGATGCATGCCATGATCTCAAATTAATGCTTAATTGATACTTAAATACATGAGGGTAGTATTTATATGCCTAATGGGGGCTGGGGTTAGTAACTTTGCATGGTTAATTGAACTAATTTTTGCACACTTAGTGAAAACCCTAGTTATCAATGTTCATAGTAACGAACTTATTTGAATTTCGCGGTGACGGTCGCGGTCGCGGTCCATTTTACGCGGTCTGCGATAGGGTAGGCAGTCGCGTTCATTTTTCGTGATCCGTGGTACCCCATCTTTTAGTTACTGAGTGATTGCTAAAAGTTCGCGGATGCAGTCACTTTTACGTGGTCCGCTGTTGGTCCTTCGCGGCTACGTTCAAGTTTTTGCGGTCCGCACTTGTGAGCTTCAAAGAGTCTGTTAATTGCTTTTGCGGTTGCGTTCATTTTTTCACGGTCCGCGATTGGTCATTCGTGGTCTAGTCTAATTTTTTGCGATCTGCGTGTGTCCAAGATCAAAGAGTCAGTAGTCTGAACCTGACCTCTTCGCGGCCGCGTTCACTTTTTCGCTGTCCGCGATGAGCATTCTGCGTCCACTATTTCGCGGTCCGCGATGCCCTATTTTGAGAATCAGTGTTGTTCATTTCATCTGTACTACTTTAAGGCATGATTGAACCCCAATTCTAATTATCTCTCACTAATTGTGTGTTGTAGAAAATGGTGCGATCTCGGGGAGGAGCAGACAAATCAAAAGGGAGGGCAGAATCCTCCTGAGGCTGGGGCAAAGGAAAGCAGGCTTTGCCCTTAGCAGCTCAAAGAATCATAAGCAAAAAGCAAACCCTCACTAGACCTTCTGCCGAATCATCAGACACAAGTGAATATCTCCCATCCCGGGAGATTTCTGAGGGGGAATCTACACAACCTCAACAAGAGGCCCAGTCACAACCCTACCGCCTAATCAATGAAGCTACCTCCTCTTCTGGGTTGTCTGGTGGCTCAAAGGGAGGTAGTGAGGCATCGGAGCCATCTTTCCCACCTGCTGCAACTCCGGCCTCAACAACTGCTCCTATTAATGTAGATGAGGAAGACAAGGTCCCGAATGACGGGATAGGGGGTGATACCAATGTGGATGGTCTTGCTAGATCAAGGAACCCCGAGGTGTGGGCAGATAGATTCGTGAGCGAGAAATCATATCTCAAATTCCGGGAATGGTGGCCCCAAAGGTCTCTCACCCTTAAGCGACAGTTTATATAAAGAGATCTCCTTCCTCACAATCCAAATGTCAAGAGACAGTTTGAGGAGAGAAAAGGGTTGAAGTACTTCACCAGCAAGGTTTTGGATGCCAATGAGTACCTTGTCAAGGAGTTCTACGCAAATGTTGCCCACATCAAAAAGGGCACCACTGTGACAAAGGTACGGAACTTGAAGATACGGTTTGATGGCGACACCTTGAACAAATATGCCAGTTTTGAGGATGTGGAAGTTGTACAGTATTTGGAGAAGATGGCCCTAGATGAAGTAGCCCGGCCTTCGATAGCGGAAGTAATAGCCATCCCAGGGACAGCATCGGCCTTGCTCGCAGCTGGAGTCCCAATCGCCAGAAACACCCTCAGCTTTCAAGCCAAAGGGTGGTGCACATTTGTATGCAGCCGGCTTGATCCTAGCCAGCATGATAGTGTCATCCCACTCTCTTGGGCAATCCTAATAGCTTCCATCATGGCGGGGTATCCAATCAATGTGGGGAACCTCATGTCCCACCACATATCCAAAGCAACCGAAAAAGACTAAAGGTCCTACCCCTATACCAACTTCATCACTGTGTATCTCGAGGACCAAGGGGTAGAGGGGAGGCACTATGACACGAAGGTGAATCCGAAGAAACCTTTATCCTCGTATAGCCTCCAAGGACTGGACAACCCTAAAGCAAAGGGTAAAGCTACTACCTTCACTGGCCAGTCTAAAGAGCCAAGGGTAGTGGCCACTGGGTCAGAGCCTTCCACAGTAGAGGGACCTTCAGCTGCCATGCCTCCTCCTTCATCCGGGCCATCCATCACGGTGCCACTATCTATGCCCTCATCTTCTACTTACCCCCAGACTGCACTGCGGGTTTCTGAGACCTTATCCAGCATTAACAACTGGATGCAGGCAGCTACATCAAAGTTGTTTGTCTTATCCAGTGCATTAGCAGCACAGTCAGCCCCAGCACAGCTTCAGGTAACTCCATCAGTGGAGGATTCATTGAAGGATCTTCTGGACAACCAGAAGAAGCTCCTGGACAACCAAAAGAAGATCCTGGAGACTTTGGATACTCATGGTAAGGTGATCAAGGATCTAGGCAAGCAGGTAAAGAAGATGAGAAAGACTCATGCCTCAAAGGAGTTAGTGGAGAAGCTGAAGAGGGAGATAGAGAAGTTCACTTCTACTGGAGATATCCTACTTAACTTGCTTATGGAGGAGACTGCCCCAGCAGCACAAGTAGCAGAGCATGAGGCAGACAGAGCTCCAGTTAGAGGATTTGTAGTCCCCCAGTCAGAGGATTTGGAGATCCAGTTGGAGGACCCGGAGGGAGCTGATGATCCTATGCAGTCTGAGGACCCCACTCATGTGCCTGATCCCATGCAGACAGAGACCACATAGGAAGTTTTCTTTACTCTCTAACCCTTCCCTGATCTTATTTTGATATTAGCATTGAGGACAATGCTATATTTTATTTTGGGGGGTCCATTTTGATTTGGTTATGATTTGATGACATTGGTATGTAATAACTATGATACTATTTTTCTTTACCTTTATTTATCGTTATTTTCACTTTCGTTATTTTCACTTTTGGTATGTATATAACTTTACCATTCGATTTATATATTCATTTCCATTTTGTATATATTTGTTTCACTCCATTATTGTACATATTCATTTTACTTTCCGTAGTTTATTTCATAACTTCTTTATTATTTTTCCTTAATAGCTTAGCTTCTTATTTCCTTTAGTAGCTTATTTTTGAGTTTTTAGCTTCTTTTTACATTCTGCATTTCCAATAAGCCTTTGGTTTTCTTAATGCCATGGTTCTTTCCAAAGGTGGATGTTATGTGAACCAGGTGGCTCCTCCCAACGATGGATGGCGTGACAACCTTCTTAAGGGATTGAGTCCGTTTTATTTTTGCTTTGATATATAGTAGTAATGAATAAAAGTGTCTCAAGTAGGCTTCACTTGGTACTAATACATTTACCTTCGACCTCATGGTTAGAGACAAGTTGATTGACAAAGAATAGCTCTAGTTGTGACCTTTAAACTCTTGAGTTGACTAAAACAATCATCGAGTGGTTTCTTTGAGCCATTTGTGATATTCAATCTTAGATAGGGTTGTTGTGGGCCCTCGACTCAGTTCTCTTTAACAATCCAGTAGCTTGAGAGGTGAGGTATTGAATTGCAAGTCTAAGTCTCGTGCCAATAAGTCTAGAACTTGCCCTGAATGTTTGTCTAGGCGAAATTCTAAGTGTAGCTCGACTTGAGAAGTGATAGTAGGCTTTCCTTGGTCTAATTTGAACTTTTAAAGCTTCTGTAGCCTACCATTATGATATCCCTAGTCAGCCCCTTTGAGCCTAAGCCTTTTTTATTCAATAGCCATATTACAAGCCTTTATCCGTTTTATAATGACCCTCTCTTGGCACCCAATCTTTCCTTAGCATTCATGATGAACAATTGGCAAAAGCATAAGTTTGGGGGAGAGACGAGAAAATTGAAAGTGATAAAAGGTTCAAAAAAAATTGATGAAAAGGAAGAAAAGACAAAAAGAAATATGTCAAAAAGAAAGAGAAGGTTGAAGGGATTCAAAGAACATAATGATGAAAGGCAAGGAATGATGAGAAAAGGAGAAAAATGATTGTCATGAGTAAGAAAGAGTGACGGTTTGTCTCTCTAGTTCCTCTAAGGAAGAAGAAAAATGACTCAAAGAGTCAAGAAAGTATGAGCCGAAATATGAAAATGGAGTGCTTAAGGAAAGATGAAACCATCATAATTCGTTATGTCCTACCTTGATCCAAAAGCATTCATTACATCCCTGCTAAAGCCCTATATGATTTCAAGTTGAGTGATCTTACATTAGTGGTGATTTACATAAGGGGCAAGCTTATGGTACTTAGAGCCGGACTTGTGGCATTCTTTTGAGAGTGATGAGTGCACTTCTACACAATCCTTGTTTTGAGTGTTACATTCTAAAAAGTGAGATTTGCTCATGGAGAGTAGAGGAGGAGGAGTTTGGGATCCACAATGACCTACATAAGAGAGCGAGCTTCCTTGATAAATTGAGTCAACTCTTGATGCTCTAGTGTCACATTAGAACTATGGAACTCAAAAGGTCATAACATGACATCGTTGATAATTCATGTGTGTTGAGGGTAATTGTTAGTCCCAATTGATGCTTGATAAAGTCACCTTAGGCCAGCTGAAATATCCTTTTCTTTTTCTTGTGGAGGTGGGAATTACCTTATTTGCTTGAGGACAAGCAAAAGCTTAAGTTTAGGGAAGTTGATAAGTAGGGATTTTAGCCTATTAATTGCTCTCTTTTACTTGTGTTTTGGGCCAAAAATGCGTGAAGGTATTCCTGGAAACTAACTTAATATGCTTGCTTGCAGGGATTGTTCAAAATGACCCAAAGGAGCCATAATCAACTCATAAAGGAGTCAAAAATTGAACAAAAACCAAGATTATGCCAAAAGGTGTGGAACGCGGACCACGACAAAACAGTGCGGCCGCGAAAGTATCAACGTGGATGCGGCCATTATTTCGAGGTCCGCGATATGAAGAATCAGAGAGATGATTTTTTGGGCACAAACATGAATGCGGACCGCGACAAGAAGATGCGGCCGCGAAAGTACCAGCACGGCCGCGATGGGAATTCCGCGGACCGCGGTTGCTAAGATTCAGAGAGTTCATAATTCAAGCAAAAATGAGAAGGGAGGTCCGCGTCAAAGTTACGCGGCCGCGGAAGTCTCTCACGTGGACGCGGTGGAAATTACGCGGTCCACGAAATAAGGTTCAACCCAGGTCCAGATGTGAAGAAACACGGACCGCGATTAGAATTACGCGGCCGTGAAAGCAAGTGTGTGGTCGCGGTCAGAATTACGCGGCCGCAAAACATCCGCAGGGGTATTTTTGTTCGGATATTTCAGCTTAGTATAAATAGATCTTTTTGTCAATTTTAGGAATGTTATGTTTTTGATGAGTACGTGAGACGGCTATATTTTCCCTTTTGGGAAATTTTGTACATGATTTATCTTATAACATTAGATTTTCATCTTTTAATTTAGTATTATGGATTATATCTTCTCTTTATCTTTGATTTTTGCTATTATTATAAGTAGCTAGACCCATAGCTAGGGTTGTGACCCAACCCTAGTGTGGGTATTTAATGGGTCTTGAATTTTAGGTGTTTGATTATTTATGGGTTAGTGATATTTAGCCTAGTTCATGCTAGAATTATAGAATTAGTGGTTGCAAACACGGATTCATGCCTTTGTGACTTAGGCTCTTCTAGAGAAAGAGGGACTAAGTTTAGGAAAACTAGGCTAACAAGGAATTGGGGTGAACTTAAGAAATTGAGAGCCCCAATAAAAGGGTTAAACCTAGAGATAGTAATACCCGACTTGAGCTAATATCACTTGTATTGCATGAATACCCATTTGGACTTGAGAAAGCCAAATTAGGCAAAATCACTCAAACTACCGAGAGGTATAGAGTGAGTACTTGGGTGTGATATCTATATTACGACCCCAATCAAATCAAACTCGCCCTAGATTCTTGATACCCGTTAGATATCCACCTAGGCGGAAGTCACTACTCTAGTCCTTTTAAACACTTGAAAGCTATTATCAAAAATATTGTACTTAGCTTTAATCTTAGCATACAATAGAAATAGAAATAGAAGTAGAATCAACACCATCATGTTTGGAAGTGTAATTAGGAACAACACACACATCTAGATTTAGATAAATACCTAATTCCAAATCAATTAACTCCCTGTGGAAATCGATCCCGACCTTGTTAAGTAAAAATGCATTGACCATCTTCGCTACTCAATAGTGGTGTAGGTTTGGCACCGATCATTAACAAACTTATATATGGATGAATCTAAGACCATGGGTTTGGTTGTGGATCTTATACAACATCAAATCCCGGTGAGGATAGGATTCACTTTTGCGCTAGACAATAATGTATGTTAATTAGGCTGACTTGGCAGCTGCGTGATATTATCAGAGAATCTTGGAAGATTTGTATGGCTTGAGTTTAGGCCAAGATTTAAGGAAGTACTTACAGAAACAAATTTTACTTCTATGGGAGATTAAAAAAACAAAAGTTACTTCCTTTATTTGCTAGGGTTAGGAGATTTAGTTCTACTTGGTTAATACTCTTTTATAACCTTTGTTGTCTACTATTTGTGTGTGTGTATATATCTAAAGTAGGAATTTTTTCTTGTAGAGGATGCACACCTAAACACAAAACCGAGAGATCCTTTATGTGAGCAGCAATTTTGCAATAATAAGAGAAAGACAAATTGAAGAACCAAGTTCCATCAATTGATTTAAGTCCAGCTTAGTTTGTCTTGATATTGTAATAGGTGATTGAGTTGTAATCTTACACATTTTGTTCTAATTTCTGTAAGAACTGTTGAGTGGCAATCCTTTTGTCCTAGACTAGATTTAGTCTTTTAAGTTATAAAAGAGTTTTGTAATCTAAAACTGCTCACTATTTTTAGTAAAATTTGTAAGGAAACATTCCAGAGTTAAGTCATAGTTTTTACTCCGTTTTTACTCCCTTGAGCAAGGAAGTTTTTCATGTAAATCTTGTCTTCTTTATTTTTTACATTTATTAGTTACAGGAATTTTAAGAACCAGTTTAAGAACCTGGTTTTGGGGAAAAAGAAAAACTTCTGGTAGAAAATTTTAATTGATGGATACATTGTTTACCTCCCTCTAGTGTATAATTGGTGTATTAAAACTTATAATTTGTAGCACCTTAAGAAAATATCACATTAATACATAAGAGATGTTGGGTATACATAGAGAAGCAAACCTTTGACTATAGTGGTGCGTTTTAGATGTGCACACCTAGGCCCAAAACATAAATCACCCCTAGTATGTTGGGTTGTCACAATAATTATCTGTCACGACCCAAAATCCATCCTTGAGGATTGTGATGGCACCTAGTCCCTAAGACCAGGTAAGCCTAACACATGCCGAGTTATTAACGGATTTAAATCATTTAACTATCAAATATATATAACTAGTAAATGACATAACATCACTGAAATGAGTATTTAATCATACAATTCCAAAACTGGAAGTACGGAGTCATAAGCTCTTCTAAGAGTAACTAAGAATATCAAATACATCACTGTTTGAAATGGAAGTAAAAGGTAACAAAGTAAAGCTCCAGAAGGTGACTCTGAGGCTTGCGAACGCAATGGCAGGTATACCTTGAAGTCTACGCCGTAACTCACAATCAACTAACTAATGACCGGCATGCTCCAACATACCTAGATCGGCACAAAAATGTGCAAAAGCGTAGCATGAGTGTACCACAACGGTACCCAATAAGTATCAATACTAACCTCGGTGGAGTAGTGACGTGGTTTAAGTCGAGACACCTACTAGACATAATAAACTGTGCAAATATTAATATAAATCCAACATAGGTACTAATATTAATGTAAAGTTGAACATGGAAAGAATAACAATATAACAATCGCAATGGAAAGTAGAAGCAACAAATAGCAACAGTTAGTAAACAGGTGATAACGCAGCAAGTAATCAGAATATGGTTAAAGTATCAGTGAATCCAATGAGGAAAACATATGACAACCAAATAATCAACCGTTCTATCACAAGGTTTTTACAAGAATCACCTCGAGATAGCACACCTCATAATCACAAATCACGAGTCTTGAATCATGAAATCATAATCATATGGAATCTCATGCCTACATTATCAATTACAATCACACGGACAACTCACATGATGCATGGACAACTCACGTGACAATACCGTTAATACCTCAGATCTGCACGGACAACTCACGTGCCAATAGTAATAATATTCCAAAACCGTACGGACAACTCACGCGCCAGCAGTCCATTCCACACACGAAAAGTAGGTATACTATAATACATGTACATGATCAATAACATCAAGATTCATACACCTGGACTGATACATGTGACATGTTACGATGTATGCTTGTGCAAGTGTACTTCATAGCTTAAGTCAACAGGTAATATCAGAGACACTGAGTAGCACATTGGAAACAACACAACAAAACCCGTAGTATGCATGACACACACAAAATAGTTACCCGACCACACAATATCATCAATAACAATACCCCCAGACCATCAAAAAGCATCCCCGACATAACCTGCCTTGTCTCGCCGCGTGCGCAACAATAAAGGAAATGCCTGCCTTGTCTCGCCACACGCGTCAATAGTTATCCCACCTTGTCTCGCCACATACGCAAACCCAACATATATAACCTACCTTGTCTCGCCGCATGTGCAAATATCAATAATGATAGCACGGACAACTCACGTGCAAATACCTCCGATAATCCTCTCAACCATTCCACGTGTGCCAAAACAAAATAACATAACATAACAACTCGCACCACACATGCCCATATGCCACAACATTGCCATAACAACAATAACAATACCACAACAATACATAGCCCATGGCTCAACAATACTGAGTGCAACAACAACAATATCACGAGGGTACGGTAAGTAGATCAACACAAAAATTACAACAACGCAATAAAATAGAAGAATAAACTCAACAATGAAAGAGATAACATGTAATAACGACTTCAAATAAGAATAAATCAACAATAAAAGGGGTAACATGTAATGAAGCTTCAGATAAGAATAACTCAACAATAAAAAAGATAGCATGAAAATAAAAGAGGTAAAAGATAGAGCATGTACTAGCGGCTTCCAATATAGCATGTAAGAGTAAACTTATCAATGGAAGATATAACATGATATGACAAATTCAATTAAATACATGAAAGAAGCCTGAGAGTCTAAACCAGTCAATTTTCACATATAAGGACGTGTACACACTTGTCACCTCGAGTACATGTCTTTCATATAATTCAAATAGTGCAATTAAGCAAATCTCTATGGGGTAGTTTCCTCCACACAAAGTTAGGCAAGATACTTACCCCTACTAGGCCAAATCAACACTCGAAAATAGCTTTACTTTTACAATTCACCTCATCTCGGCTCAAATCTAACCAAAATCGACCTAATAACATCGAATAATGCAATAGAAACCAATTCCAATGAATAAAGTTAAGATCTTTACACAATTCCCCACGAATCCATATACGTGTTTTGTTTTCAAATTCGAGTCCAATTCGACTATCAAATCTCAAATTTTTATTTTTCAAAACATAGACAAAAATCCCTAAAATGTCTCTTATAAATTCATAAATTTGATGTTAAATCTCATAAATAATCATGTAATATAATTGAAAATTGATCAAAATCACTTGCCCAATTGTTGTATGTGAAAATCACTCCTCAAAATTGCCTCCTACCGAGTCTAGGGTTTAAAATATGAAAGAATGAGCTGAAATCTCGTTTCCAACTCTTAACCCAACTGTAGATGTCGCATTTGCGATCAAAAGTTCGCAATTGCGACCACATGCTCGCAACTGCAACCACATATTCGCAATTGCAACCAAGGTTCGCAAATGTGGAGTTCGCAATTGCTACAAAAAGTTTGCTATTGCAAAGCACCAGCACCAGCAATCCCAAACTTCACCGAAATGATGTGAAACCACTTTGAAACTCATCTTGAAACTCCCGAACACAAACCATATATGCATTTCAATCATAAAATAAGTTACGGACCTGCTCGCGCACTCAAAATACCGAAAATATGTCGTCTTGATCGGATATTGACCATGATCAAACTTCAATTCATTAACTTAACTAGTCTCTCAACTAATAACCCAAAACATACCCAAACCCCTCGGGGCCCCATCTAATCACACCAACAAATATATAAAACTCATAAAAACCCGCTCACGCACTCGAATCATCAAAACAACATATAAAATCACGAATCGAACACCAAAACGCATCCAAATCATAATGAAACTTATGAACTTCCAAAATCACAACAAAGCATCTGATTCCCGTCAAACAAACCCAGAATGAGATCAAACTTTGCACACAAGTTCTAAATGACAAAACGGACCTATTCCAAATCCCGAAACCAAAATCCGATCCTGATAGCCATAAAGTTAAACCATGGTCAAACTTAGGAAATTGCTAAATCTTTAAATTGCCAACTTTCGGCAAAACAAGTCAAATCACCTAGGGACCTCCGAATTCATTTCCGGGCATAGGCCCAAGTCCAACTTCACGATACAAACCTATCACATCCATCAAAATAACGTTCTGGGGTCGTTTTCACAAAAGTCAAACCTCAGTCAACATTTCCAACTTAGGCTTCTAAAATGAAAAACATTCTTCCAAATCCATCTCGAAATACTCGAAAACCAAAACCGACCATAAACATAAGTCATAATACACAATATGAAGCCACCCAAGACCGCGAGCCTTCGAACGGAACACTAAAGCTCAAAACGATCGGTCTGGTCGTTACATACTCAACCTCTTAATCAAACATTCATCCTCGAACGTGCCAAAAGTCATTCCAAAGCCATCAAATCACTGTATAAACTCTCCATACACATACACATAGGTGATCCCACGTCACCCCAAACCATATATGCCCGGCAACATCATCTCAACCGAAAATTATTCCTTACACTTATGCCGATAAGCCTTAGAACCAAATTTCCACACGCACCAAGGGCCATATTCTCCCATAAAGACATTGTATAATACTCAACTAGCTGCAACAGCTCATGCACACATCCACAAGGTATAACCACATGACATTACATATCGGCCCTATGCCCATAGCAATAACTCTGACCACAGTGACTGCCCATTGCCAAACCTGGTACCGGTATATAGCCTCATAACGACTAAAACCTTGTTCTAAACCTCCCCAACACTGATAATGATGTAAGAACATGTAACCAGCAAGCCACACCACATGCCACCTGAGAACATACATCTCAATCCAAACCTAACAAGCACAACTCAAGTATAACTGAACATGGAAAGAGAAACATATGAGAGAACTATCAAACAAGGCCAATAGGTACAACTCACCATCGGTACCATACTACGGATCCAAGACACGCAACCATCATAACGAATCTTATCTTAACATAACCCCACTGTGGCACCTAGCCCGATACAAACACACGTATCCATAAAGAACACAACATTCCCATCCTCAACTCGGAATCACAAGTAAGATAACCATCTCGACAACTAAAAACCTTCTAATACTCAATACCATAGAACAAAACCACGATAGGCAATCGACTTCCCAAACCTATAGAGTACCCAAATCAAAAGTCGGGACCAAACCATTCAGAAATCACATCAGAGCCTATTGTATTAACTAATAGAAAGTCCACCCAAGCCTCATGACCCTCAATAGAAACCAAACCAGCATGATAGACACGGGCTATCAAAATAGAATCCCCCAACTAACATGAACACATAAACAGAGTACAAGAGTCACAAAACACAACCATATATGAAGCAAGTTAGGATGAATCTTACCAATAAATGGAACCGGGTCGAAATGAAATTGATGTATCTCTGTGGCAAACCAAAACCATACCTGTAATAACATCATCAGGTGCAACAAACTCAGTCCAACCAGGAAACGTATAACAGCGGGCCTGGTCTCCCCCCTCTAGGATGACCTCTACCTTAATGACCTCCACCCCTAGCTGGCGGTGCAGGTGTAGCTGCAATTAGAGCGGAACCCATAGTCTGAATACTCTGCTATGGTACACCCGCCCGAAGTCTGGGACAATCTCTCACCATGTGTCTGGTATCCCCACACTCAAAGCAACCTCTCCGCTGACGTGGTTATGGAAGCTGTCTGAAAGGGGTACTCTGTGACCCATGGATATCTGAAGCACCACGTGAAATCTAAAGTGCAGACTGAACTAGCTGACCTACAAAACCTCTACCATGACGCGCCCTACCTCCAAAATAGGGATCATTAGATCCTCCCAATCCTCGAGGCCTCTTAGTCTCCTTGTCCTCCTTCTCCTGGCCCCGCATACCCTCCATCCTCCGAGCAATCTCTACAACATGATGAAATGGAATATCCTTATCCAACTCTCGAGCCATGCTAAATCTAAAACCATAACTAAGCACCTCGATAAATCTACAAACTCGCTCTCCAACTGTAGAAACTAAGGCAGGTGCATGTCGGGATAACTGACTGAATCTGATGGCATACTCTAACATTGTCATAGTGCCCTGACGCAGCTACTCGAACTCTGTGCGCCATGCATCCCGGGGGGTTTAGGGAACAAACTCTCTTAAAAACATATATTAAACTTGAGTCCAAGTGAGTGGCGCTGCATCAGCTGGCCTACCCTCCTCATAAGCCTGCCACCTCCTATATGCGCCCCTGACAACTGAAATGTAGTAAAGGCTACTCCATTCACCTCCACAATGCCCATGGTGTGGAGAATATAATGGCACTTGTCCAGAACTCCCTGCGCATCCTTAGTAATTGCACCACTGAAAAAGGATTATACTTCTTGAACCTTCCATGCCTCTTCTGCTCCTCCTATGATGCCTCTGGCCTCACTTCAGGCTGAATCGGAATAATAGGTTGTACCGGCATAACACTTGGAACCTGACCAACATGAGCCTACTGCTCTGGAGTACGGGCGGTAGGAATCTGAGCTCTTCCCCCAGTCTGTGAAGTAGCTGGTGCAACTGCAATCAACCCCGCCTGAGCCAATGTACCAAACATGCTCAAGAATTACTCTAAAGTCTCCTGAAGTCCGGGGGTAGCAACAGGTGCCTCTGGTGCCTGTCCACAACCGGAGCTATTGGTGGCTCCTCAGCTGCTACTCTGGCAGGAGCTCTATTTGTAGCACGTGCTCCTCCTCGGCCCCTAGCAATACCGGCTCTAGGGGAAGCATCATCAATAACTACAGCTCGTGTCCTCACCATTTGTGAGAGAATAGAATGACAAAAGGATCAAACTCCAAAATCAATAAATATTTATGATAGGAATGAAAGAAGTGAAGTTTCCTAGTATTTCTGTAGCCTCTCGAAGATAAGTAAAAAAGTCTCTATACCGATCTGCAAGACTCTACTAAACTTGCTTATGACTCGTAGCACCTATGAACCTATAGCTCTGATACCAACTTGTCACAACCCAAAATCCCTCCTTGAGGATCGTGATGGCACCTAGTCCCTAGGACTAGGTAACCCTAACACATGCTGAGTTATTAACAGATTTAAACCATTTAACTATAAAATATAACTAGTAAATGACATAACATCATTGAAATGAGTAATTAATCATACAATCTCAAAACCAGTAGTACGGAGTCATAAGATCTTCTAAGAGCAACTAAGAATATCAAATACATCACAGTTTGAAATAAAAGTAAATAGTAACAAAGTAAAGCTCCAGAAGGTGACTCTGAGTCCTGCGAACGTAATGACAGGTATAGCTTGAAGTATCTGCCACAACTCACAATCAGCTAACTAATAACCGGCACTCTCCGACATACCTAGATCTACACAAAAATGTGCAGAAGCATAGCATTAGTACACCACAGCGGTACCCAGTAAGTATCAAGACTAACCTCGGTGGATTAGTGATGAGGTTCAAGTCAAGACAGCTACTAGACATAATAACCTGTGCAAATATTAATATAAAGCCAACAAAGGTACTAATATCAATGTAAAGCTGAACATGAAAAGAATAACAATATAACACTAGCAATGGAAAGTAAAAGCAACAAGTAGCAAAAGGGAGTAAACAGGTGATAATGCAGCAAGTAATCAGAACACAGTTAAAGTACCAGTGAATCCAATGAGGAAAACATATGACAACCAAATAATCAATCGTTCTATCACAAGGTTTTCACAAGAATCATCCCGAGGTATCACACCTCATAATCATAAATCACGAGTCCCGAATCACGAAATCATAATCACATGGCATCTCGTGCCCACATTATCAATCACAACCGCATGGACAACTCACGTGCCAATAGTAATAATATCCCATAATCGCAGGGACAACTCATGTGCCACCAGTCCAATCTACACACGAAAAGCATATATACAATAATACATATACATAATCAATAAACATCAAGATTCATACTCCTGGACTAATATAGGTGACATGTTACGGTGTATGCTTGTGCAATTGTACTATCATAGCTTAAGTCAACAGGTAAGATCAGAGACACCGAGTATCACATTGGAAACAACAAAACAAAACTCGTAGTATGCATGACACACACAAGATAGTTACCCGACCACTAAATATCATCAATAAAAATTCCCCCAGGCCATCACAAATCATCCCCGACATAGCCCGCCTTGTCTCGCCGCATGCGCAACAATAAATAAAATGCTCGCCTTGTCTCGCCACACACTTCAATATTTATCCCATATTGTCTCGCCACATGTGCGAACCCAACATATACAGCCTGCCTTGTATCGCCGCATGTGAAAATATCAATAATAACAATAGTATGGACAGCTCACATGCAAATACCCCGACAATCCTCTCAACCATTCCATATGTGCCAAAACAAAATAACATAACATAACAACTCGCACCACACGTGCCCATATGCCACAACATTTCCATAACAACAATAACAATACCACAACAATACATAGCCCACGACTCAACAATACTGAGTACAACAACAACAACAACAATAACACGAGGGTATGATAAGTAGATCAACATAAGAATTACAACAACGCAATGAGACGGAAGAATAAACTCAACAATGAAAGAGATAATATGTAATAACGACTTCAAATAAGAATAAATCAACAATAAAAGGGGTAACATGTAATGAAGCTTCAGATAAGAATAACTCAACAATAAAAGAGGTAACATGACAATAAAAGACGTAAAAACTCCAATTAAAGCATATAAGAGTAAGTTTGACAATAAAAGATAGAATATGTACTAGAGACTTCAAATATAGCATGTAAGAGTAAACTTATCAATGAAAGATATAACATGATATGACAACTTCAATTAAATGCATGAAAGAAGCCTAAGAATCTAAACTGGTCAATTTTCACATATAAAGTTGTGTACACACATATTACCCTGAGTACACGTCTTCCACGTAATTCAAATAGTGCAATTAAGCCAATCCCTATGGGGTAGTTTTTCCCACACAAAAATAGGCAAGATACTTACATCTACTAGGCCAAATCAACACTCGAATAAAATAGCTTTTCCTTTAGAATTCACCTCCGCTCGGCTCATATCTAACCAAAATCGACTTAATAACATCAAATAATGTAATAGAAACCAATTCCAATGAATAAAGTTAAGATCTTTACACAATTCCCCAAAATTCAGATAAAGTCAACCCTGGGCTCGCCCGGTCAAAACTCGAGTCCGAAGGTAGATCTCGACTACCCTTAACCCCACGAGTCCATTTTTTTTTTCAAATCCGAGTCCAATTCGACTCTCAAATCTCAAATTTTTATTTTTCAAAATATAGACAAAAATCCCCAAAATTTCTCTTAGAAATTCATAAATTTGATGTTAAATCTCATAAATAATCATGTAATATAATTGATAATTGATCAAAATCACTTACCCAATAGTTGTATGTGAAAATCCCTCCTCAAAATCGTCTCCTACCGAGTCTAGAGTTTCAAAATATGAAAGAATGAGCTGAAATCCCGTTTTCAACTCTTAACCTAGCTGCAGATGTCGCATTTGCGATCAAAAGTTCGCAATTGCGGATGCTCGCAATTACGACCAAGGTTCGCAAATGCGGAGAGATGTTTTCAAATTCGGAGTTCGCAATTGCAACAAAAAATTCACAATTGCGAAGTACCAGTACCAGCAATCCCAAACTTCACCAAAATGATCTGAACCATCGCGAAACTCACCTGGAACATTCAAAACACAAACCATATATGCATTTCAATAATAAAACACACTACGAACCTACTCGTGCACTCAAAATACCAAAAAGATGTCGTCTTTACCTGATGTTGACCATTGTCAAACTCCAATTCATTACTTAACTAATCTCTCAACCAAAGACGTAAAACATACCCGAACCCATCGGGGCCCCATCCAATCATACTAACAAGTACATAAACCTCATACAAACTCGCTCGCGCGCTCGAATGATCAAAATAAAATATAAAATCGTGAATCGAACACCAAAATACATCAAAATCATAATGAAACTCACGAACTTCCAAAATTACAACCAAGTGTCTGATTCAAACAAACTTCGAATGAGATCAAACTTTGCACACAAGTTATAAATGACAAAACGGACCTGTTCCGAGTCCCGAAACCAAAATTCGAGCCCGATATCCATAAAGTTAAACCATGGTCAAACTTAGGAAAATGCTTAACCTTTAAATTGCCAGCTTTCGACAAAATATGTCAAATAAAACAAGGGACCTCCGAATTCATTTTCTCCAAAATCACGATACGAACCTATCGGAGCCATCAAAATACCGTTCCGGGATCGTTTTCACAAAAGTCAAACCTCAGTCAACATTTCCAACTTAAGCTTCTAATTAAAATGAAAAGCATTCTTCCAAATCAATCTCGGAACACTCGAAAACCGAAACCGACCATACACGCAAGTCATAATACACAATATGAAGCCACCCAAGACCTCGACCTTCGAACGGAATGCTAAAACTCAAAACAATCGATCCGATCGTTACACTATCATAACAATTTATCCGTAATTATCTTATAACGATTCTGATGGTAAGTAATTTTATATCATAAGTGCATAAAACTTAATTAAACTCAATTATCATAATAAAAATAAAAAGACATGAAAATGAAGTGTTCCAGAACGGCTACCTCATCACTTTCCAGGTGTCAAGGTGCAGTCATCATCGGTTTTCCTTGGTACAAACTTCTTTCCTTTTGTCAACGCCTAATATTCAAACATGACTACTACCGCTTAGTATTCTTGTTCTCATCATCATTAATCTTCGGGATTGATGCACTAATCATCTTTTCTTTAATAAACATACATTTTTCTTCTCTGATAGCATTTTTGTCTGCACTGTAGATGTGACTCATGTTGCATGCATGCATGCAGATTACAATATAGACATTGAAATGGAGTCCCTTTTAATCGTGTATTTAGTAATTTATGTCATTTTAGAAGCAAGATTTTGAAGAAAAAGAAAAAGTTTGAGACGTGGCTCGCATTAGATCACTAGTATGAAAATCTCGGCATGATTCATGACAAGAAAAAGATACAAGCGCTGCGTACATGTCATATCTTTCAATTTCTTGGTTTACCAGAAAAGAAAAGAAAATTCTTGGTTCCTTTTTCACAACCATGACAAGAATAAAATAGAATGGTTTTCTCTCCAATACTTGCATAAAACTTTTATAACCTTTTTGTTTTTATGTTGATTGTCGAAAACGATAAGGCTTATAAACTTGACGGGTGGCGACATCATGAGATTCATAGAATTGCAATTACATTTAATGTATATCAGTTGATTTCATTTGTTATTTGTATTATGCCACTTTATAGTTCATTTTAGAATAAGCATCTACTCATAAAGAAATTCCCTGCAGAAAAACGTTTTCCCTTTTAATATAGTACTTTACACATTATGAATTTGTATTAATCGATTTGGTGAATATCAGATATCAAATGGATATATCAAACAAAAAATAATAGCACTTCCCACTTGAATGGATGAATGTAGGGTTGGACTTTGTAGTCGGCTAATCAATCATTGTGAATTCCTAGTTTTTCTCATCTCTATACCTTTTTTCCATTTTTTATTGCCCCAAGCCTCATTAAATTTTGAGGAAATTGAAGAATTTTCTTGGAAAGTTTCACTAATTCAATAAACTTGTTATAGTATTCATCTATAAAATAATGCTAAGAGTTAGTCATCAAGAAGAGACAGTAAATTTAGTAGATAATCACTTAATGCATTAAACTAATATTATATCTTATTAAGAGAAATTTCTTGACACCTTTTACAGGGGGTAATTAAGCAAGAGCTAACACGCGTCCTTCATTGTGTTTTGAAAAATTCTTACAGATTAAGCCTAATTTCTTTGTCTACTTAAAGAAAAATCCCACATGGGTTTCACAATCAAGATTTCTCAAGATCACAATGCAAATGTCAATTACAAAGAAAATAATTAAGTGTTCAAGAATGGCTAGCTGACTTTAGTTTATTCCAGGTGTCTACAGAATAAAGATGCATTATCATCAGTTTTTTCTTATTTCAACGCCAAATATTCAACATCACTACTAGTGTTAAAACACTGGTTCTTTCAGCATCGTTAATCGTCGTGATTAATGCACTAATCTTCATGTTCTTTCATAATCATAATTTTTCATTTGACTAATTCTGACATAGTCTGCATAGGAGATGTGACTCATGTTGAATTGCATGCAACTAAAATTTGTACTTTAGAAAAAGCACCATGTTTATTGTCATTTTAGAAGCATGAATTTGGAAAAAGGGAGAAATGTGGCTGTCGATCATTAGATTGGACGTATGAATTTACCACTAAAAATGTATTTCCTTTGTTTCAGTTTATGTGAAATTATTTTTTTTTTAGTTCTTGTCAAAAATAATGACTTATTTTCTTATTTGGAAACAATTGAACATAATTGTCGGTAATTATTGGAGGGTGGTAATAGAAATTAACAAGGATGGTGCTAGATTATCGTTCTTTTAGGTATTGTTGAGAAGATGAAAAATGAATTTGATGTAAACAGAGGCTTACAGCTAAAGACTTTTTCTTTAGCACTCTTATTCATGTAAGACGATGTTTGTCTTCTTTCTTTTTACAACTAACACAAGAAAATAATTTCAGCAAATAAAACCTTATTATATTCACAATGCATTTCATAATTAAAATAAAAAATTTATATTTTGACACATCTCGATGTATGTTTTATATTTTGAGAAAATATTTCATATTAAAGCTTGGGCAATATAATATGAGTATTCAACGTAATATTAGGTGAATAAGATTAGGGATGAGTCTAACTCTGATATCACGAGGACCTTAAGTTTTACTTGACTATAAAATTTGGCTTATAAGATAAAAAGTTATCCACGACTAATATAAGGTCTTATACATCAATTAACCAATGTAGAACACATTCACAATAGGTTAAAACACCCTTAAACCACATCGGAATATCCCATTAAATTGATAATGGTTTATAATTCAGATGTCAACCCTTATGAATTCGTAAGCGAAAAAAACATTAAAAATTAAAAATAAAAAGTCAACCTTACGTAAACAATTATATGTTATTTTGTCTACATTTAGGTCTAAACCTGTCACCAAACAACCAAAAGAGGGAGCAACTTCTTTCAGTCCAATCTATTGCCAGCCTAACATATATATACACTTGTCTATGCCCCCATGCCTTTTTTTGGTTAAAAGAATCGGTAAACTTTTGTTTTGTTCATAGACAAAGGCAAAGAGAACCAATTTTCAAGCTCTGTTCTCTGTGTATTTCAGTTTCACATAAATAACTTGCATGTGATACCATTAATAATGTGACAGATGGATGAACTAAAAACTAGCATCATTTGGATGGAACAAAGGCTTCTGAATAGCTATCAAAGTTTTGGTAAACTGAAAACTAAGTAGCAATAATGATTCTGGTCCCTTGAGATGCAACTATCTACTCCATCTGTCTTGAGTCTTAAGTTATATCAACAAAACTACCTTTAGGAGTAGTATTTGAAATTCTGTGGGCAGAGCAAGAATTGTTTTATGGAACCCCACCGTCACCACACTCCCCCCCCCCCCCAAACAAAACCCCAAACCTCTTTTTTCCTTTTTTAAATATGTTTACTAAATTATTTCAGTCATCTATAGTGTCTGTTGGATGCAAATGTGTTTTATAATATACCAATGATATGGGTAAAGCCAAATAAACAGTAGTATTTATATCATCTTCCATGAGGTAATTGTATGATTTTTATAAGGTAAAATTAGAACTCTACCAATTAGAAACAAAATAAATAAAAACATCAACAAAAGGGAAATTATTTACAGGTGAAAAAAGTTAAAAGGACTTTTAACTTTCCAAACAAATCCTTGAAAGTTTGAATGTCTTTTAACGTCCGAATAAATATTCAACATTACTGCAATAACAACGACCTTCCTAGGATCTTCCTCTAGTTTACACCACCACAGAGATTTCAAAGTATTTGACTTTGAAATAACTGTAGATTTCTCAGTCCTATATATTAAAGCATGATTATGACAATATTATTGACTTGTAGCTTTTTGTTTTCCAACTTCACTATTCTCAGCAACTGTAGATTGATTTTGGTCAATTACATGGTTTTAGAAATTCCAAGTGGGCGTTGTAACGAGGTGGTTTGACAAAGTCATGGATATATTAAAGGCTGTGGACAAGGTAGATAATTTGCAGTTTAAAGCTCTGGATTCTGAAGAAAACCATACCATGTTCAAAAACAACAATAACAACACCTCATGGTTCGAAATAAGTTGGGTATATATAATTCCTCACTCATGTCCCTTCGAGAACATTTCGTAAAAATATAGATGAATTTTCAGAAACCACTATTGTTTAGTGGCTATTATCTTTCTATAGCTACCATATAAATAATTATTTTCTATAGCTACTATTCAGTTGTTACGGTAAGCAAAAAACGCCTAAAATCGGGGCAGTCCAGCTGTACGCGCATGTATTCACATGTATTCGCGCCATGTATTCATAAATACAGCAACAAAAAGCGCCTAAAATCAGGGCAGTCCAACTGTACGCACATGTATTCACATGTATTCGCGCCATGTATTCATGAATACAATAACGGCAATCCCTTAAAAATAGATATGTCCAGCTGTCTAAGAGAGAGGAAAAACATAAATAACGTATTACATGCATTATTTCATGCCTTAATTGTAGTATATACCATAAAATACTTATTTTGCTATAAAATATAAAAGGTAGCTATAAAAAATAATATTAAAATAATTTTGGTTTATAATAAATAGGGTGTATACCTTTGCTATAGGAGGTAAAATTTTCAAATATATATATAATTTCTCACTTATCATGTTTTCCGTCTAAATTTTTATATCTATTTATATTGTAAAAATTAATCGCGTATTGGCTAGTACGTTAGTAATTGCAAGCCTGCTACAACCTTCCTTTGCAATTCATTAGGACCAAGAGAAATTAATTTCAAATATTAGATTACATTCTTATAGGCATTACTCTATGCTAATATTATAAAGAGTTATATATAGAGACTGGTTTAGCTCCAAAGGCAATTAAGTCTTGTTTCTTCTAGTTGACTATATAATTTACAGTCAATATGTTCTTATCCTGAATGCCTTGAAAGCTTTTCTGAATCTTCCTCTCGTGGATTTATTCCTTCATTTCTCTGCCTTCCTACTAATTGGCCTTTCGAAATAGGAAGAAAGAAAACCAGTACATTGCTGAATCCTAGTCGAAATCTCTTTTTTTTCTCCCTCCCTCGAGGTACTTAAACACAGTATGTGTTTTGTTTGTTATTATCTCGCGAGTGAAAGTAAAAACTAGCTTAGACTAAGGAATGCTTTTCCCTTGTTGTATTAAAGAAAATACTTAAAACAGTTTTATCCCTCAACCATTGGAATACAGTTTATCATATCTCTGGTCCGGACTAACAGTCAGAAAACGTGTCCTTACATAAGATTCAGTGATGTAATACAACTTCTATAGCTTCTGTTTAACAAATAAAGGAGAAAACAAAAATATCAACTCAAACCCTCTCGAGTCTCGTCTATGCATTATTGGATTTTGGCCCACAATCCTCTCGTTCAATGTTCCGAATGCTAAAGCATCTCCAGGCAAGAAGCTTGATGGACCAAAACTTTCATGTTCTACCGACTTGTGTTGCATAGAAATTCCAATTAGTGTAAAGTGTAAACATTAGTACATCTGGTTCGTCAAAAATATCATTATTTTAGTTTTCTAGCTTTAATAGTGAAATTATGCATAGTTTCACTTGTACAACACTAGTCATGAACGACTAAGGAAAACAAAAGAAAAAACAAATAATAATGCTCCTACTAAACAAGTTCCATTAAGCAACCCCTGTAAGAAAAAAATGATCCTTATACAACCAATCTCATTGGTCTAGGAATTGGATTTCTTATAAGCCAATATATGCAGCGCCTTCAACATAGAACTGAAAAGCTGCAGATTATATTGAGCTTCTTCATGAATCTAGAGACTTAATATAGGCAAACATGCTATCAAGAAATAACAAAGCTTCTGCAAAGCAGCCTTCGAACTGAATCCACATTCAACTGATAAAGCCAGTATTACAACATTTAACCTGGGAAACGCTTATTGCTTTACAACATCATATAAGGGTACAATACCTCTCCAAATGGTACAGTTTGCCTCCAGGAAAAAGCAAAAAGAATAGTTTCAATAAGATAAGAGGAAAAGGAAGATCCACATAAAACACAACTGTGATACGTCTTGAAGCACATGGCAAACCTATGGTCGTGACTGAGCCAAAAACATGCCAGCCATTTTACTCTGGAAACCTCAAAGTCAAAAGCTCAAGTGGCTTCACCTATTCCTTACCAGTCGAAACCATTTTCACATAAACTTTTCCATGTGCAACTGCTACGCGAAATACCAGGCTCATAGGACAATTAGCTCCTCGCAAATTGTATTTTCAATTGTAAAATTTGCCAACAAATATATTTGTAGCTTTCCAGCACCACAGATCTAGTTCAATCAACAAAGACTCTACAAGGCCTAAATAGACTTCCAACACATACCCATGTCCATGTACTTTACCCAAGCAAATCCTTGAATAAGTTGGGATTCTGACTCGTTGGTGTCACACCCATTTGCCTCACAAGTGCATCTTTTTCCAAAGCATCTTTATGATTCGGGCCCTTACTTAATTGTGTTGAATTTGTAACTGTACTACCTGTTCCATGGCCATTTCTGTCGGATGCAAGTGAAAATGCAGCAGTTGAAAGGAGATTTTCCGTTCCCATCATATTCTGCCCCCTGAAGGAAGTATTCCCATAAAGAGACATAAAATCAGGCGCTTTAGTAGCACTATCTCCACTAGAACCTGGAGCTGGAGTACCTTCGTTTAAGTCAAGCAAGCCTTCCAATTGCTTAAACGGATCCACAGAAGTTGCACTACTAATACTAGTTGGTTCACCCAAGTCAAGCAAGTCTGGAGGTGGTTGGGGACTTGCTTTAGCAGCACCTCCATCAGAAGGTCCAGTCTTTTCTGCATGAGACTTGTCTGCAGTATGGCTGTTTGGCCTTGATGCCTTGTGCCCAGCACCAGCAGGTCTTTTTTCAGATTTTGATGCGCCCCCAAAGAGGGAAGCAGCAAGTTTTTGCTTTTCCGGATTAATATCCTCTTGTTGCCTTCTGGATTCATATGATACATCACGTGTTTTTGAGCTTAAGCTGCTTGGTACATCACGCTGTGTTGCTCCATTCTGAGTCTTATAGG
This sequence comes from Nicotiana tomentosiformis, assembly GCF_000390325.3. NCBI lineage: Eukaryota > Viridiplantae > Streptophyta > Magnoliopsida > Solanales > Solanaceae > Nicotiana > Nicotiana tomentosiformis. Next base: position 67,897,885 of record NC_090819.1, read on the forward strand.
TATCAGAATCTGAAGTAGATGGTGAGGAAGAAGAATAAGTTTGCTTACCCCACTTTCTTTGAACACCATCAAGTCGTAGCTTGATTTCAGATGAGCCTGTACCAGATGCGGACAACTTTGGTGCAACAGCTTCATGAAACTCTGTGTGATAAGTTGGTTCTGGTACAGGAACAAGTTCGGTTGAGAATACTGGTGGGACTGGAGAAGGTCTTGATGGCACAGAGGGTTTAGGAAGCTCGTAAGCTTCAAATCTAAGAGAATGTCCTGAGGATCCATGCTGTTCTTCATGTCTAAAATTGCTGATAGTTAAAGCTCCTGATCGCGCATTCTCAGGAATATAGGGTTGAGCCCCCTTATTCAGTGACTCTTGAACATAACCATTGAGAAAAGATAGTTCTCTATCAACCTGCAGAAAATTTTCATATTAGTTGCACTCAGTTTAAACAAAGACAAAGATAGAAAAAGAAACAGAGAGTAGGCTTCATATCTTTCCAGTAACAAAAATAGGTCAAAACATCAAATCAACGACAAGGGCATATCATCACCTTAACCTTTTTCACTCTCATCACCCGAGAAAATAAGTTGGTAATATGTCAGCACCCTAATATTTTCATTCTCATCCCCAGAAAAGAGGCTAAGGGATAGATATGAAGCACCAAGATGAAGAAGGCAATTTCAAACAATGTCTTACACCGAATAGCAAGAGAGGATGGAACCATCTCCGCAAATTTTCCGAAAAATAAGCATGCCGATTTTTTCCAAAAGTTCCGGAAACATTAATGATATAAGGTCTACTATGAACAGATAGACCCATGGTTTTTCAAAACGGTCAAAATAAGCTTCTTTTCTTTTCTTTTTTCTTTCTTTTTGGGTTTGACAAGACCAGTTATATTCAACTACACTCTCTGCCTACTGATGATGAATCCAAAACAGAATTGATCAGTAACGACACCCTTAAACAAGATGCATGCACGTACTGTAATACTCATCAAATGGACAAGTGGTAAAAACGTGAATATCTGACAACCCAGATAATATGTCTAAGCCTGTTTATAACTTGAACAATAGCTTTGGTTAAGAAACATGAAATAGATTCTGGCAAAGTCCTTACCTCAATGTCTTCACAACTAGCATCCATTGGCATAATATTTTCAACAGCACGAGCATCTAAGCCAACAACTGCTTGAAGTTCATATGCTCGTTGCTGTAAATCTGTTGAGTGTGATGCTAATAACTCTTCAATGAATGATTCACACTGCAGTAAGCAGATACTTCAGCAGTCTGAAATTCTTATTACGAAGAAAATCTAGCATTGTATTTTTTCCTTCCCCTGTTTTTGGAAGATGACATACATGATGATAAATCTCACTAAGTACTGCTACTACTAGAAGCCATAAAACAGAAGGCCAAGTTGCTCAACAATACAAAAGGATCTGGGAAATTAAGATGGAGTTTGGGCTAAATTTTGCATAGTTCATCAAGATGATTTCTATAAAGCCATCAGTCATGTCAAACAATTTTTTTCATCAACTGTCTAATCAAAAAAAGCAAACTACTGTTAGGTTAGTAGCACGCCTCACTTATTTAACATTGAACTAATACTCTTTAGGTGGTGGATGGCTCCAATTTCATGTGTTCTCACTGTAAACCAGATAGGATTCTCTCACTTTCTGGTGAATGGTCTTCCCTATCTGGAGTCATTTTTACTGACATCTGTTAAACAATTTTCAGCAATCAAACTCACAGTTTAGACCCAGAGCATTTTACTTCCTTTTTTATGTGACAACAATTACTCTCTTCATTTCGTATTGGATGTATTGGGCATTAATTACACGGCCCAAGAAAGGAATCGATACAGTTCATTGGAAAACTGAGTTTACCTACTTTTGGCATCACTCAAATTTGTGGCTCAACTGATTATAGTAAACCATCAATCATTCCACTATCCAACCAGAGTTATAAATTCAAAATTGATAGACACCATAGAATAAATAGCTTAAAGAAGGCAATATAATTAAGGTAATTAAACTTTCTTTTTCCAAACTATGAACTAAGAAGTGAGGTCAGCTGAACTGGAAAGAGTAGCTTGATCACATATCTTACACAACATGAGATAACATTGCAGCTATGGAAAAAGATGTTGGTATGCTTCACAGATGATTTGTGTCAATTGGACACTATTTGTAGGCTATACTGCACCTAATAATGAAAAATGCATTCCATTTGGATAAGTGAAGTTTTGAGAATATGCTAGAGGCATATTGAAGCTTGTCCTCCTAATAATGAAAAATGTATTCCATTTGGATTAGTGAAGTTTTGATAATAATGCTAGAGGTGTATTGAAACTTGTAGTCGCCTATAAATGGTTTATGAAGTTTGGTTCCCAATGGTTTCAACATTGTGTTGATCCAGAAGAAGTCTCACTGGGCTTAAAGAATTTACCTCCCTGTACTTTCCGGAGCTTGCATATGACCTCTCTATCAAATCAAAATAAGCTAATAGCTATTTTAAGGTACCAAAAATCCTTGAGCCCCAAAGCACAACCCCCCCCGGACGACCTCACAACAGGATGACAGAAAAGGTCCCTCAAGTTTTTCGTTCCCTAACTACTTTAGGTTTATTCCAGAGACATCCCCTTTATATCTCACTACAAATTTTTTCTGGATGAAACTTGGAATTCGCCTTCTATTTACTGTATGATGACAAAAGGTTTTTCCACCATCCCAACAAAAGCCTCACATTCTTCGTCACAGCAGACGAGATGGAAAAAAAGTGAATGAGGACCTTGTCTTAAAAACTTGTAAAATTGGAAAAACTCACCTTATCAAAAAACAAAACGTAAGAAAAATTGGCACATCATTCATTCCCTGTCCATTGATTTACAGATTTTAGTGAAGTGATATTAAGATATTTACTCTTGGTCAGATAGTATGGCCAGTTTCTTCAATCTTCCTTTCTGAGAGGGTAAAATTTTAGGTTCCAAAACATGAAGGGGTCGTTTGGTTCGAAAATGAGTTATGCAGGGTTAGTTATGCAGGATTAGCTCTGTTGTTTGTCTCTTCTGCAGTATTTTCTTGATATTGCATATTAATAATATCTTACCTTAGTAAAAAAGGAATTAGTTATGCAGAGTTTAGTTACACGAGAATTAGTTATACGGGGATTAATTATACGAAAATTAGTTATGTCGGATTAGTATTATAGAAATGTAGTTTGAGTATCATTTATTATTTGTCTAGTTTATTCTATAAAAATTGAAAGTATATTTTAAATATGTTCTTTTAAACAAACAAAAAAGTACCAAGTTTGAATAGAGGGTATTCTTGTCATTTTGTGTTTTAACCCGAGTATTAGTAATACATATACTAGTTATTCCATGTTCTACACTGCATTAAATAACACATAGATTCCCTCATGACTTATACATGTATTAGTTATGCGGAAAAGAAAACACGAACCAAACATTGTATTAGCAATGCTATGTTTTATGTGGAAAAGAGAAAAGGCCAACTAAACATTGTATAACTTATGCTAGATTCTATTTAAAGATTATTTTTCCCCATTTTTGTAACCAAATAATGTATAAAGCTATGCTAGTCTTAATACATGGATAACTCCTTTCTAACCGGCAACCAAACGGCCAAGAGGAGTCTTGGCTTACTTAAATATAAATAGGAGGCAGCCTACTTTTCCCCTTTTTCATATTATGGAAGCAATTTCATTTTTAATAAGCAAGCAAGCAATCAATATGCCCCAATCCTGAACTAGTTGGGATTGGTTGTATGAATCCTCCATATCCATTCCACTCTAGTCGAGCTCATTCCATTCCAATACTAATATGGTCTTTTATGGAACATACGTATTAAAGCAATAAGATTCTTTTATTCCTTGCGAGAAATACAAAGATAAAAAGTTCATTCTCATTTTTTTGCCCTCATGAAAGCTCATTTGATTACCATAGAAGTGTTAAGCTCTTCATCAGCAATCGAATGTTATACCAGAGGTTTTACGAAAAGAAATAAAACTGAAGTGTTTGCCTTGTGACTCTAAGAATTTATATTTCATGGTTATCCAAGTTTAACACCACCCATTAAAGTAAATACAATAAGATGGTTATTCTGCATCTGCAAAAATGGGTGTATGGTTTTTTCTCCCTTTCTAAGAACTTTTTATTCTTTGACAGGTAGACATGAGAGTTTATTCAACATGGAGCCAAGAGGTGCAGATCACATCACACACCAAAAGATACGATCGGGGAGTCAGCAAAATAAACGAAAAACTTCAGCCTAACTGTTGGGATAAACAATCTTGTCCAAAGGGAAAAAATATTGACCGACTTGGCTCGAAAGTTAATTTACTTACCTCAGGCAACATGTCCACTTTCCTCCCAGCTGCTATTTCAAATGAATATACTTTCATAAGCGCCGATACTGCATACGCCTATAAAAGAAGAACCGAAAATCCATAAAGAGTTCAACTTTTAAGAGTGTATATTATAGTGTGGGTGCAGTATACTGAAATTAGGATAATGGAAACACCCTGAAGAAACACACGATGCATAAGTACAAGAGTGCCTGTACAACATGCAACCTCAAAGGTACCCATGGTAAAATAGCACCGGAGAGAAAGTTTTATAGACTTTTAAGACTAATACTAGTACATAAAGATCAACAAGCAACATGTCAAATAGTTTGACTATAACAAATAGGTATCCCTAAAACAGGAAGAATCTGATCCATTCAATGATGCTTGCCAAGAATAATTTCACTTATTAACCAATAATGTAAGTTCGTGATGAAGTAACCAATAATGTAAGTTGTAGAAGTTCATCAAAACTCTATCCTTCTTGGCATATCTCCAGTGTTAGGGAAAATTTAAGAATTTCCAAGTTCCATGAAAGTAAAGATGTAACTTCTTAGCACCAGTTTTACACATGCGTTGTCTGCTACAAGGCTTTTCTTCGCAATAGCCCCAAGGTCTTTGGTCTAATAGTAAGAGCGCAAAGTGTAATGTGCGGGTTTGGCACACGTTACAGGTTCCAACCCTGCCGAAGAAAAAAGTCTGGTATATTAGTGGAGAAGAGTATAGGGCGGGCCCATTACCTCGGGATTTCTCGGTTATAAAAAGAAGTCTTTTCTTCACAGTAGAACCAGTATATAGCTCAAAAGAATTCTTGTTTGCTTACCCTCCATACCAACAAAATAACCTAATCTCTTGCAACTATAGAAATGAATAGTTACCACTATTTCTGCTTCAAAGAAATTCAGCATGTTGTCAAAACGAGGAAAAACAGAGAAGGTTTGATCCACCTTCAGAGGAACACAGAGTACTAGACAAAAAAAGAAAGCCATCAAAACCCTTACAGTATTCAGTATATGCAATAAATCACCTAAAATTTTAGCCTGTTGTTATTGAACCAACTTCGCAGCATTAATAAGTATTTACAAGGCTCTTTCGAAAAGTCAACTAGCCGCAATGAGATATTAAATCAAATTGTCATCAAAATGAATATGATACAAAAGGCATAAGACAGTAGGAGATATCTAAATACATAATTCTAGGACCTCATGTCCTGGACAATAATACCACGACATAGAACAGACTTGGGGGCTATCCTTCCACATTGCTCATATCACATACTCTAAAGTAGGGATGTCGAGTTAAACGAGAACAAAGGGCAAAGAGGGTAAAACGATTCTGAAAGCCAGAAAATTGAGGAAGCTTATCAAAATAGAACAAATGCCATTAGGTGATTTTTCATCACTGTTTACTAGCTTTTAAGATCCAAAGCGTATCATAATACAGAAACAACTCATACTAGAAGATTGCAGCTGATAGAGAACAGCAATTGGATCTCGCATACCTTGACCATGTCATCAGTTGAATGAGCCTCAGCAATATCACATATTTTCCCTGTGATATAGGAGGCAGAATACTTCCCATCAGCAGTTCCATACTCCCCCAAGACCCAGCAAATAACCTGCAACTCACAAGGTTGAGTTAAGCACCAGAAGAGGTCAACTGAGAACATCATGACATTTGAGCATGGCAACATTTTATTACTGTAAGTAGGTAGGGGACTGGTTTGGAAACCTACTTGGAGAAATGCAGAGGGAAGTTTTGGCTCTCCCATGATGCGCAAATATGACTCCACCTGCAGCCAATCAAAAGTGTAATCTGTTAGAGACACAAAAACAGAATATACAAAAACAATATCTTCTGTGCAATTATACACAACATGAGCAAGATAAAGAGAAAAAAAGGGTGTAAAAGACGTAGATAATGCTGGACCCTTTAATAAAGTGCAGAATAATAACACTTTTTGTATGGGTAACTGCAGAATAATAACACTTAACATAAGATTATCCAGAATCTTCAACAAGAGTATTTCAAACTTTCAGCTTGGCATGATAGAGAAAGAAGGAATAATCACACAATTTAAGTTACTTAAAAATTAACACAACAGAACATCATTAGCTTACTCTCCAGCCACCAGAACAGAGAACAAAAGTTTAACAAAGTATTAAATAATTCCTTCTAATGCATGTATTCAACTGATAGAATAAGAACCCCAGAGGAGTTCCTTTAAAATGATCTAGATGTTAATTTACCTCAGGTCCCTCAACTACCAAACCACCTTTCAGTAAGAAATAAACTATAGCCTAGAATACTACTTAAATGAAAATAAGAAGACAAGCCACCAATTTCTAGCGTAATAGTTATCTAAACATTTCTTTTTTTCTTTTTTCTTTTTTCTTGATTAGTTAATAGCTACCTAAACATATCTTTTTATCAAGCTTGTTACTTCATTTTGACCAGATTATATCCAAGTTATGCTAGCTCTTAGCCTTTTAAAATTTTCCATCTGATAGAAAACAAACTATATTCAAAAGAATAAACAGGCTCAGGGCAGTAATGTGTTTTCTATATAAAGTACAGTAATTATTATTGCATGAGAAAAATCATATATACAAGAAGTATTCCAAAACGTAGGCTCAGGATTGCAATGTTTTTCACCAATGATGAATATCCATTAAAGCTGGAAAAGAAATTTAGCACCAAGCGAAGCAAAAAGTTAAAAACACGTACAGCTGATGATCTCAGCTGGGTATCTGCAGTATCATCATCTTCTCCAAATCCCTCGGCAATTAGCCGCATCAAGTTGTGGGCAACCTTTAAATTCACTAGATCTCCTGCGTGCTCAAACACTTTATTCATGGTCTGTAAGCACGTCAAAAAACATGGTAGTTGTTACTAGAATACAGCAAATGCTATGAAAAAATCATTTGCTACACTAAATTGACCTGGATAAACCATTGATTGCTCGGTGCAAACTGCTCAGCCAGTTCGACACATCTGGAGGCTATCTCAGTTTTGTAATGGTTATCATTTATACTCATCATGTAATCAATCATACGGTCGACAATAACTTCTACATTCGATGGCTTTGTCATTTTATACAGCAGCTCAAAAGTCTTCCGCTTCAGTGTGTCATCTGGGTCCTGTATTACAATGGTTGGCGTCATAAAGGGAACAGCCTAGAAAGCATCTCCATCTTCTAAACATATTGATTAATAGCATCTCTGAAGGAAAGGGAGGAAACTGTTCCTTTTTGGAAAATGAATTAATGGAGCAAGTTTCCATTTTTCTAACAGCATATAGATGAGTTAAGTTATACCCTGACGAAAAGATACACCATAAAACAAACTCCATAGTTAATTAACCATCTTGTAAAGAAAAATCCTGAACTATGGTAGGCAAAAGATATTTAGAAGTTAGGCAAAAGAAAAGCTCATAACCCACGGGTTACATGTCTCAAAATATGGCCTTTAAAGATATGTAATATACCCGTGATCACTAAGTTGAATAATTATTTTATTTAAAATCCAAAGTTCCAGTAGTTGTCACTTAGAGTTTCTAATTCTAGCCTTGCAAGAAGGAAAAAAAAAGAAAATTATTTTTAAAGTTAAATTAAAAATGCCAAGGCTTGCTCAAGGAAATCATTAATTTCACCCAAAAGAAGTTCTAATGAAATGTGGGCAGAGAGTGGTTCGGGTGGTAAACAGATAGTCCAAATTTTAGGCCTTTCAAAAGAAAATTTGGTTTCAAATGCATAAGAAAGGAAAGAAACAAAGTCTACATAGTTATATGTCTACGGCCTTTGATTCAACTTGGGAAGTAAGACAATAAATGTAATTCGGTACTCCATAAAAATGATCAAAAGTTGTCCAAAATTTTCATCAATGAAGGTAATAAGAAGCATTTGATTATATATTTTTGTGTGTGTGTGTGTGTGGGGGTTGGGGGGGGGGGGGGCTCCATCCTATTTGGAGGCATTCACCTACCTACCTAGTTCATTGACTCTTTTGGTGGCATCAATGTGATCTTCTTTGAATTAACCAATATGTTCTGTTAGATAGTTATGTTTAAATAGTCCCAATCTCATATGTACTAGGAGTATAATATGTATTAATATATTATATATAGGGCTCATTGTATCATTGTTAATAGGTCAATAATATAATTTTCCCGTGTATTATTTCTCACATGGTATCAGAGCGTGAGTAAGACACATCCGGGAAAGTCATACAGTCATCGCGCGTCAATTTCCGGCGACTTTCTAGGGCAAATTTAAGGCAAATCAATTTCTATTGGTGTTGTGCGAAATCCAACACCACCACAAGGATCCCCAATCCCCGGCGACCAAACCCCAACAAAAATCTCCGGCAGCTGACAGCTCACGCGCCATTCGGAGGTCAGATTTTCCGGCGAAATCTACTCCACGCGCCGGCGCGTGGAGCCTTTTTCGGCCACTTTTTGAAAAAAACTATTTGCAATAGTGTGATCGCCCATCAATTCCGAGCTTACCCATACTATTTTCTTTTTATTTCGATCACTTTGAAAATTGTCCGGCAACTACAGTCCTTTTTTCCGGCAGGAACTATGTTCTGGAATTTTCTGGGTTTTTTTCCTTGACTAATTGAAGCTGGTTATGGATTTGGTTGATTAGAACTCACTTCAATCCAATAATGTCTCTCAATTTGGATGCTTTTGGCTCCAAAAACAGTGGAGTTGGAAATTCAGCCTTTATGATTACTTCTGAACCCCTACTTGGGAGTTCAAATTATTTATCTTGGGCTTCGTCTATCGAGTTGTGGTATAAAGGTCAAGGTGTTCAAGATCACTTAACCAAAAAGGCTAATGAGGGAGATGAAAAGGCCAAAGCACAGTGGGAGAAGATCGATGCTCGGTTATAGAGTACCTTATGGCAATCTATTGATTCCAAGTTGATGCATTTGTTTCGTCCATTCCAGGCATTCCATGCATGTCATTTAGTTTGGGAAAAGGCTCGTACTTTATACATCAATGACAAATCTCGTTTCTATGATGTAATATCGCAGATGACAAATTTGAAAAAACAAGAATTGGATATGTCTGCTTACTTGGGACAAGTACAGGCAATCATGGAAGAATTTGAGAAGTTAATGCCAATTTCTGCTAGTGTTTAAAAGCAACAAGAGCAACGACAAAAGATGTTTCTAGTTCTTACGCTCGATGAACTTCGTAATGACCTTGATTCAGTACGTGACCAGATCTTGGCCAGTCCGACTATCCCAACAGTTGATGAACTATTCTCTCGATTACTTTGGCTTGCTGCAGCACCCAGTCACATAGTGTCTCAGACATCTGACTCCTCTATTCTCGCCTCCCAGACAGTGGAAAATCGGGCATCTCAGACTATGGAGAATAGACGAGGAGGAGGTCGTTTTGGAAGGTCTCGACCCAAGTGTTCTTATTGTAATAGGCTTGGACATACCCGTGAGGTGTGTTACTCTTTGCATGGTCGACCACCTAAAAATGCTCATGTTGCTCAAACATAAACTGCAGGTAACCAGAGGTTTTCTTTATTCTGAATGGGAATATAACGAGTTCATTCAGTATCGAGCAAGTAAGCAGACACCTCCACAAGTAGCCTTTGTTGCTCACAAGTAGCCTTTGTTGCTCAGATTGATATTTTTGTTGCTGGTAAATCATTTGCTTGTGTTTCCCAGTCTACTCGTGGGTCATGGACTCAAGCGCCTCTAATCATATTTCTGGTAATAAGTCACTTTTGTCAAAATATTGTTTATTCACAGTCTCTTCCCAATGTTACTTTAGCCAATGGAGTCCAAACAAAAACAAAAGAAGTTGGACAAGCTAATACCTTATCCTCTGTCACTTTAGATTTTGTCCTTTATCTTCGTGGTTGTCCTTTTAATCTTGCATCTGTTAGTCGGTTGAGCTTGCAGATATTTTCACCAAGTCCCTCACTGGTTCTCGTATTAGTTACATATATAACAAGCTCGGTACATATGATTTGTATGCACTGGCTTGAGAGGGAGTGTTAGATAGTTATATGTAAATAGTCCTAATCCCATATGTAGTAGGAGTATAATATGTATAATATATAGGCCTCATTATATCATTGTTAATAGGTCAAAAAGATAATTTTCCCCGTGTATTATTTCTCACATGTCCAAAAAGAAAAAAACGAAGAGAAAGGGGCTGATTTTTTATTGTTAAAAAATACTCTTCTTTCATCTTTTCTTTTTGCACATATTGCCAATACCAACCATTTGTTGATTGAAAACCACCAAAATGCTTACAACTTTTTTGATATGGTACGGTTCAGAAGACTAGGGTCACACAGTTCAATCAAATTATATTGGAATTCTCCTGATCTTGTAGTCCACAATAAATTCAAAGCAGTAACCAGCTACAGTTTGAAAAAAAAAAAACGCCCAAAATGCAAATAAAGGTGCCACATTGCTGAAATAAAATAGCTGAATATTCTAGCTATGTATTGCAGACATAAACAGAAAGGAAAGCCAACATTGTGATGGCTATCCTTTGTTTAGAAGAAACCTGAGAAGTAACATTTCTAACCTCTAAACAATCAATCACTGCTAGTTGGTGCTGCTCAGCAATTTCTGCGCTTATCTTTATCAATCTACCAAGCGCATCAATGCCCAAGTACTTTAGATTATGGCTATCATTCTGTGCACCAGGTAACATTGAAAGAAATTAGCTTCTAACATAGAACAAGAGGCACGGCAACAAAAAGGTACACGCAGGAGATAAAGAAGACAAACCTTCAAAAATTTGGCAACTGCTTCTGCCGCAGATTCTAATACCTTGGGGTTAGGATGTATTGAGGAAACACAACATATGCACTCATATAGAATAGCATTTCCTATATTACTTGTTGAATCACTTTTTCTCATAATGTCACCAACAATAGTATACATTTGTTCACTGGCTTTTTTGTCACTGCTTCCCAGTAATGCCAGAATTTTCAACAATTTGATCTGCACGTAAAGAACAGCAACTGAGCTTACAAGTAGAGATCCATTTCTTGTCGAAGTAGAACGAAATAGAGAACAGAACAGTTTGAAAATCTCTACAAGCAGATAAGTAAGAGGATTAATGGAAAGACTTATCAAATCAATAGTTACATTCCCCATCAGATTGCTTGCACTACTTTATTCAATAAGCTACTGGTTTCTTCTATACAAGATTTACACTGTGTTAAGCCAAAAAGGTTGACAACTTTGCATGTGAATATCACTGCCTTTTACTTTTCCTCCCTATTGTTCTTTGTATTAAACTAGTAGCATCACATTTGATTAAGGAAGTCAGCAAAACTTTTTTTCCCTCTCAATCCATGCAAAAATGAAGAGACTAACATTAGGTTTGGTTCAAAAACGAGTACAGGGAAGCAAAAGTAAGTGATTCACTAGTGATAAGACAGAGAAAGAGATATTATTCCACGTTATCTTCCTGTTCCAGAGGGGTGGGAAGCTGTGAAAGCTGACCCAGAGGCTCCTAACACTCCTATTTTATCTTTCCCTCTTTAACTTACTTTCCAGAGGAGGGAATAACTTAAACCCTCCCCTTCTCCATTTCGTCAATGTCAAACATTTCCATTTCCACCCAAACAAAACATAGTGTATTGCATCTTATAGTGACATAACTTTTGCTAAGAGTTATATTGACCCTAAAGTTAATGTAAAGCCAGCGAATTGACATGGGTTTACTTGTTGATAGGCAGAAGTAGTTAGTTCTTCATCACCTTTATATGGGATCATTTTCTATTTGCAAAAGATTAGATACTCTGCAAAGCTAGAAAATCTTAACTGCGCAAACTCGTTTTTGCTAGAGACATTCATAAAATCAAGTTACCATACGTTTGGTCAATCTAACAATCATCTACGCCTCGAGTACAAAATTCGCTGGGGTCAGCTTTTACATAAGTTTGGGGTCAGCTATATTCTTAGATTTGGTAATCTTAGAAAGTTGATATTAGCCAATTTTCTATTCTCAAAAATCAAGTTTAAACAGTATTTCAGCGACATACCAAGAATAATTAGAAAACAGCTTTGATATTTTGAGATTTTATCTCATTGAATAGTATAACTATTTTCACAACATAGTAGAAGCTTGTAGAAAAGTGGATTAGTTAAAAGGCAATACCAACGGCAAAGCCAAGAAAGACAATCACTGATAATAATGTTAAAAAAATTAAGATTGACAAGGGAGTAGGGACAAACTAGAGCGCTGATTGATCTTAGGTGACTCATCAAAATTGAAATACAAAAATAAAACTGTATGTATAGTTGTATACATATGCATAGACGTATAAAGGCTTTTAGCATTTAAATGGAAGAGATAAATATAATGGTTCCACATAAAACTATACCTCAAATGTAATTGAATAATCGACTTCTTGAAGCTCTTAATTCTTCTAGGTTAACTACCTTCCTCTTCTATGGATCTACTAATTTTATCTCAATGACATTGTTAAAGAAGCAATCTATATTTTGCACAGAAATTATATTTTTGGGGATGGAAGGATTCAAACCTCAGCCAAATCAGAGGTCCAGCCCTCAGATGTGAGATGGTAGCATGGACTTGAATGGCCACTCCAGAATTTGAGAGAACATTTGCATCAAGACAAGGCACATAAAAATACAATCTTTCCAGCTTTTAGCCTTTTACAAAGAAAATTCAAGTGCATCTCATGCAAGAGATCAACTAGAACTTTGATTAAAATACCTGAATGAATGGAGCTGGCATCTGATGATAATCATAACTCTTGGGTAACCTCCGTTCCGCTACTTGTTTTAGAATGCTTACAAAGCTGACAACCAAATCCTTGTAAGAATTAACATCTGCAGCAATAAGATCATAAAGAGGACAAAGTGTAGCACCCATTACGCCAGGATCATTGTCACATAGCCTCTGCAAACCAAAATGATCATTAAAAATAAAATAGAATCAGTTAAAACCATAAAATATCATTTTCTCTTCAAATGCAGATAAAAATATCATCCACGTCCCTTTCAATGTGCACAAGCTTTAGTTCATTATCTATCATGACATCACTTATATCCTTACATTCTTCTCATAATTTTACCCATCACCTCAATCCTATCCCTTTTGGTATAACACCATACTAAGGTCACTAACATCCTCTGGACCTTCATAAAATCATTAGAAATAAAAGTTCAATAAAAATCAACAGATACTATTTTTCTCCACTGTACAGCTTAGCAGAAAGTGTTAGAAAAGCAAACTTCTTCCTATCTGCCTAAGCCTTGACGGACGGAGTTACAAGGTACCTATGTTGGTGGGAAGTAGTAGCCGAGGTGTGCACAAACTGGATGGGACACCACCATTCTCAAAAACAGAGTGTTAAAAATTCAAACTAACACTATTTTGGAAATAAATTTTCACTAGGCCATGCCACATCCTCCAAATCTTGAAGGACATTCTATCCCACATTAAATAATACAACATTAATTTCTGCATAACTTATGTTGGAATGCATCCAATTACCTCAATAATACATTTACTCCACATCCTTGCCACAAAAGGATGCAACACAGGCACAACATGACAATGTAGTCTCGAAAACCAATTCAACTATTACTAATAAACACAATACATATGCAAAAGAATGCACCTTTCTGAAATTGGAGACAAGATGGCTAACGGACGATGGCGATTTCTGAAAAAAACGATGAAGTGCCATAACAGCCTTTTTCCTAACAGCTTCTTTAGAATGCCCTAACAACTCCACCACCTGTGGCAACACTGCTGGAATAGTCTCCTCATTAATCAACTTACAAACGGCATTCAATGCGGCGCAAACCACCAAATAATTATCCGATTTCAAGTCCTTCTGAATAGTATTCACAATCAGGATAATCAAGTCATGATCCTCATTCAAAAAAAGCGTCACAGCTAAATAACCAGTACGTTTAAGATGCAAATTATCATCATGTGTCATTTTCACAGCATGTATGTACCCAAACGATGCATCGTGGCCTAACATCTCGACATACACTAATCGTATTATGTACTCTTTCATCTTTCTTTTAGGTATATCAGGCTCGATGATTCGTTTTTTAAGGGTTTCGATCTCGTTAATCACGATTCGATCTTCTTCAGCTTTGGATCGGGCTTCGCCGATGGATTTGATTAGGTCGAGAAACTCTTTGGACTGTCCAAATCCGCCTTGGGAGCCCATTGCGAGCTCCCTACCAATTGTCTTCAACTGCTCCAGCTTGGATCGAGGATGAAATTCTGGTGGCTTGGATTTGAATCGGACAGTGTCGTTTTGGGGGTTTAGGGTTTGAATTTTGGTGGATCTATCTATAGGGAGATTAGTAGAAGGGGAATAGATAGTGAGTTGCAGGTGAAAATGATATTGATTTTATGGGAGTGTATCCGAATGAATATGCAAAAGAGAAAAAGGACACTGTTTTTGGGACCGAGGCAGTGGAACTGTGGAAGAAGACGACGAGAATGTTCAGGGAGGTAAAAAGAGATGCTAGCATATGGTTGATGGAATAGCTAGCACGTGTTAAGCATGTGTTCTTTCACTGCATAAGTAATTTCACTCATTTGGATTTTTATGCTAGTTGGACATATTTGTAGTTGCTTAGCTGGTATGTGCATTATTGTCATTTGATGATCACTCAACTTTTACTCTATTTGTCATCAATAGACACTAAGTTTTATTTGTTTGTCTTAATCTTATTCATCTAAATCTCAGACATATGTTTATTTTTTAAGTTTGAATTTTAATCATTTAAATTTTAATTACTACGTACTTTTTTTTAGTTTCACAACTACTTAATGGGTTTGAATGTATCTGAATTATTCAGATCTATAACAAAGACTTAATTTCATTAAGATATGTATTTACATTCAAACGTCTTAATCTTAATGCACATCTTACTATGCATATGTGCACTCAAATTCGGACATCTTAGTCTTTATTTAAAAAAAAATGAATTCGTAAGTATCACCAAGAAACTATATATATTCATTATTGGAATTCAAATAAAATAATAAAGGAAAGTGGAATTTTGTGTAACATGGTCGGATCTTTGTTTTTCTTTTTTTCATTCTGTGATCATTTGGTGAAGCATTTCATGAGCTTTCTGCTTAAATTTACTGCCCTGTAGTCATGCTCAATTCTTTCCTTTTCGTCATTCAAACATGTTTCTTATACGAATCCAATAAAAGAACAAGGATATAGAATAACAAGGAAATAAAGTAGAAGATAGCCACAATATTTGATAAAGAACTAGCGACAATTAGAGACTAATGTCGCGGAACCGTTTTTCTGAGGGTTCGGCGAGGGCAGCAAAGTAAGCCTGACTGCTACTTAGCTTCAGCCCTTAGACAATAAATAACGCAATCGTGCTAAAGCGATGGCAATCACACGAAACAAGCAAGAAAGCTTTGAAATAAAGAGACTCGAATTTGGGAGGCAAGTGCCAATTTTCTGTTGTGTTATTCAATATCTGATGCCTTACAAAGAATGAAAACAAAGCCTATTTATAGAACTAAAATGGCTATACAAAAGGGGTGGTTTGCTGGGCTGGTGCATTCCAGCCTGGAAAGCTGCCTGGATTCCTGCATGAAAAGCTGCCTGGATTTCAGTATGGAAAGCTGCCTGGATTCCTGCATGGGAAGCTGCCTGGATTCCTGCAAGAAAAGCTGGAAAGGCAGACTTTGTGGGATATGATGTCAACCATGGCCCACTGATGGCAATCCGAAAGTTAGGCTCGGACAAGGCTCGCTATCGCTGGTTTTGCTAAAAATTAATAGGTGCGATGGCGGGGTGGTGCACGCTCCCCCACCTGAAATGGCGACGACCCCGGCGCCACACAATTGAAGATAATTGTGGACTTGTTCCCTAAACTGCCACAAATCTTCAAACTTCTCCCATGATGCCTCCTCTAGCGAAGTTCCTTTCCAATGAACAAGGAACTGTGCGCTTGAATTGCCCCATCCTTTTCCACGGACCAACTGATGGTCTATGATGGCTTCCAATTGCTTGTCTGTTGCTGGCGGAGTAGCAAAAATTTGGCTTCGGCTGGACTGCGCCCGATCCTTGTCTTCCATGTCTTCGAAGTATGGTTTCAGTTGGCTAGCATGGAAGACTGGATAGATTTTCAGATGACGCGGCATGTCCAGTCGATATGATATTATCCCCACTTTGGCAACAATTTCGAATGGGCCCTCATATCGGCGAATCAGACTATGATGTACGCCTCGCAGTGATTTGAACTGTCGTGGATTTAATTTCACCATGACCCTGTCTCCAATCCTATAGTTGACTGGACGACGCTTCCTATCCGCAAATTTCTTTATTTTGCGGGCTGCCTTGTCAAGATATGACCTGGCTAGATCGGCTTGTTCCTCCCAAAACTTGGCCATGTGAAAAGCCCCTGGATTCTTCAATCCGACGTTGGCGGGCAATGATTGAGGAGTGTTGGGCTGTTGCCCAGTTGCAAGCTCAAAGGGACTCTTCCCAGTCGCCTCGCTGCGTTGCAAATTGTAAGAGAATTGAGCTATGTCCAGTAGCTTAGCCCAGTCTCTTTGATTGGCGCTGACATAATGCCTCAGATAGCATTCAAGCAAGGCATTAATCTTTTCCGTTTGCCCATCCGTTTGCGGATAGAAACTTGTTGAGAAGTGCAGTTGAGTTCCCAACAAGCTGAACAATTCTCTCCAGAATGCGCCGGTAAAACGAGGGTCTCGATCGCTTATGATGTGCTTAGGCACGCCCCAATATTTCACGATGTCCCTCAAAAATATACGTGCTGCCTCTTTAGCTTTGCAACCGGCAGTGGTGGCCGAAAATGTTGCATACTTGGTGAATCTATCGACAACCACCATAATGGTGTCGAATCCCTCCGAATTTGGCAACACGTGATGAAGTCTATGGTTATGCTGTCCCATGGCTTCGCCGCAACTGGCAGCGGCTCAAGTAAACCCCCAGGAAGCTTGGATTCCACCTTGTCTTGTTGACAAACTAGACAAGTGCGTACATATACCTCGATGTCGTCCCGTATCCGAGGCCAATAATAAGAAGACTCGATCAGGGCCATTGTGCGTTTTTGCCCTGGATGACCTGCCCAGGCAGAGTCATGACCTTCTTTCAGCAGAGTACACCGGAGATTTGCCCATTTGGGCACGTAAACTCTTTTGCCAGTGGTGTACAAGAGACCATCTTCTTCCCAAAATCGCTGAGTTTTGCCTTGACTGGCCAAGGCAATAAGCTGTTTTACCACGGGATCATGTTGCATACCTTCTTTGATGGTCTTGATGATGCCACTGCTTGCTGAGCTAACCATGTTTGACAATATTGTCTTGCGACTCAAAGCATCGGCAACTACATTAGCTTTCCCCGGTTTATATTCCAGGGTGTAGTCGAATTCAGCCAAGAAATCTTGCCAACGAGCCTGCTTGGCAGATAGCTTCTTCTGTGTTTGGAAGTAGCTTGTTGCAACGTTGTCAGTCTTGACAACAAAATGTGCTCCTAACAAGTAATGACGCCAAGTCCTTAGGTAGTGGACTACAGCAGTCATTTCTTTCTCTTGGACTGTGTAACGCCTTTCAGCGTCATTCAGCTTTCGACTCTCAAAGGCTATAGGGTGGCCTTCTTGCATCAGTACGCCTCCTATAGCAAAGTCAGACGCATCAGTCTGGACTTCAAATACTTTCGAGAAATCAGGCAGGGCCAATACGGGTTCCTTGGTGATTGCTGCCTTGAGTTTCTCGAATGCCTTCTGGCATATGTCGCTCCATTCCCACTCTCTGTCTTTCTTCAGCAAATCAGTGAGAGGAGATGCAATAGCCGAGTAACCGAAGATGAATCTCCGATAATAGTTGGCTAAGCCGATAAAGGACCGAAGTTCCGGTACCTTTGTTGGAGCTTCCCAGTCCTGGATAGCTTCCACCTTGTCCCTATCCATCCGAATTTCCCCATGGCTGATTGTATGCCCGAGGAACTGTACTATGGGCTGTGCGAAGCTGCATTTCTCACGTTTGACGCACAGATCATTTTCCCTTAGTACCTTGAATACCTTGCGAAGGTGTTCCGCATGGTCCTCCATATTGTTGCTGTAAACCACAATATCATCTAGATAGATGACAACGAACTGATCCAAGAAGGGATGTAATAGTTTGTTCATCAAAGTGCAGAAGGTTGCAGGAGCATTTGTCAAACCGAATGGCATTACTAACCATTCAAAAGCCCCATACCGTGTAACACAAGTTGTCTTGGGCTCGTCTCCGTCGGCAATCTGCACTTGGTAGTAACCTTTCCTCAGATCCATCTTGGTGAACACCTTGGCCTGCCCCAAGCGATCAAATAAATCAGCAATGAGAGGGATAGGGTACTTGTTCTTCACTGTGACCTTGTTAAGGGCCCTATAATCAATACATAACCGCATGGTACCCTCCTTCTTCTTCTGAAATAAGACAGGAGCTCCGTAAGGTGCCTTGGATGGTCGTATGTGGCCAGCCTCTAGCAACTCCTTGAGTTGCTTCCTCAATTCCTCCAATTCCGGGGGCGCCATGCGATAAGGCGACATGGCAGGTGGCTTTGCCCCTGGAACCAGCTCGATCTGATGATCAACTTCCCTTCGTGGTAGCAAATGTTTGGGAAGTTCTTCCGGCATCACGTCCTTATTATCCTCAAGGACTTGCTCAATGCGGGGAGGCAATGCTACTGCCTCAGGGGAATGCTCAACGATTCCCGTCAAGGTTGCAAGGAAGGTTGGTTCTCCTTTCTTGAAACCTTTCACAAGCTGCATCGCTGACAGATGCACTCCAGTTTGTGGTACCCGAACAAGGGGCACAATACACGAACCTCCAGGATCGCTTATGTGAAGCTAGTTGATACGTGGTGCAATAAGTGCGTTGACCTCGTACCAAAAGTCCAATCCCAGAATGATGTCAAAGACATCCATGGGAGCAATGGTGAAGTCCGTCGATCCCTGCCAGCCTCCTAAAGCAATTTGTACGTTAGGAGCAAAGCCATGAACGGTAGTGGGAAAGGGCATTGACAGTCTTCATTATCGTGTCGCTGGATATAAAGACAAGTCCAAGCTCCCTAGATCGTTCCCGTGTCACAAAATTATGAGTCGCACCTGTATCCACCATGATGCGTACGTCTTTGCCATTTAACTTGGCATCGACGAATAAAGATTCACGGGGCCTCACACGAGCGGTTGGGCAGCAATAGCGGCAATGGTCATATGGTTTATCAAGGCCATATGATTGAACAAGCCTACGGCCTTGTTCTTCCCTTGTCCTGCACCATCAGCTGGTGCTCTTCGTTCCTCCGGTTGCCTGTCAGTAGGTGCAGCAGTTTGTCCTTGTTGCTGGTGTGCTGCGACAATTGCTCCTAATTTGTTCAGAGTAGGACAATCTCGAGCAGCATGAGAATGGTTTTCGCAAAGATAGCAAACATCTCGCTGAGCAGCCTTCGGTGCTCCTCCTTTCCTCTTCTCATCGTAATCCTTGCGATAATTAGAAGAGTGGTTGCGGTTACCTCGATTATCATTGTTTCGATTGGGAACGAATCTGCCTTTTCCTCGGTGGGTGTCCGTCTTTGGAGCAGCAACAACTTGGCTCTGATTATTATTTCCCTTAGACGCTCCGGTCCGAAAATCTGCCAATGATTCGGCTACTACAATAGCCTCATCGACGTTGTCGATCTGTCGCCTTTGCAACTCTTGTTTGGCCCAATATTGCAAGCCATCCAAGAAATGGAACAATAGATCCTCACTGGTTAAGTTGGGGATCTGAAGGGTGAGTTTTGTAAAATCCTTTACGTACGGATGGAGGAAGTTTGCCTAAGCTCCCTCAACTGTCGGCGAGCTTCGTGCACAACGTTTTGAGGATAAAACTGCCGTTTTAGCTCCTCTTTGAACTGCTTCCAAGTGTCAATGGAGCACGTTCCTTTCTCCATATCTGCCTTCTTCCTGCGCCACCAAAGTATGGCGGTTTCAGATAAATACATGGCTGCCGTTCGGATTTTGGCAGCATCGTTGGTAATGCTTACATGTTCGAAATAAGCATCCAGTTGCCACAAGAAGTTTTCCACGTCTTGAGCGCTTCTTTCACCCCGAAATTCTTTGGGTTTAGGAGCTTCAATACGTGTTTCCCGGACAGTGATGGGACCTCGCCCAGTGGTTCCTGTTGTCTCCTCTAGACGTTGTTTTAAAGCTTCAACTTCTGCCTGTAAGGAAGACAAAGCCTCAGTGAGCTTGAGTTCAAGGTCGTTTAGCCCGTCATCTTGCTCCTGAACGTTCCCTTTGACTTCTTGAAGTCCATCAAGGGCAACTGACTCAAGTGAACAAATATTGATTTCTGCAGCGAAAATACGACGATGTGCGACCTCTAGACCCTTTTCTATCATACAAACTCTCTCATCTAGAGATATAGCTTGAGAAGTTTCGGGTGCAGTATAGGGCAGCAACTCGCTTTCAGGTGGAGATGCGTCCCTGGCCCTACTTTTGTCGCGCTTTCGACCCATGCCTCTTTGTGGTTCTGGGTTCTCTTCAATGTGGGTTTCTTCAATGTTACGCTGTGAGTTCTTAGCCATGCAAGAACCTAGGCTCTGGTACCAATTGTCGCGGAACCGTTTTTCTGAGGGTTCGGCGAGGGCAGCAAAGTAAGCCTGACTGCTACTTAGCTTCAGCCCTTAGACAATAAATAGCACAATCGTGTTAAAGCGATGGCAATCACACAAAATAAGCAAGAAAGCTTTGAAATAAAGAGACTCGAATTTGGGAGGCAAGTGCCAATTTTCTGTTGTGTTATTCAATATCTGATGCCTTACAAAGAATGAAAACAAAGCCTATTTATAGAACTAAAATGGCTATACAAAAGGGGTGGTTTGCTGGGCTGGTGCATTCCAGCCTGGAAAGCTGCCTGGATTCCTGCATGAAAAGCTGCCTGGATTTCAGTATGGAAAGCTGCCTGGATTCCTGCATGGGAAGCTGCCTGGATTCCTGCAAGAAAAGCTGGAAAGGCAGACTTTGTGGGATATGATGTCAACCATGGCCCACTGATGGCAATCCGAAAGTTGGGCTCGGACAAGGCTCGCTATCGCTGGTTTTGTTGAAAATTAATAGGTGCGATGGCGGGGCGGTGCACTAAGACCTCATTTATTTTTATTAAGATTAAGATGTCTGAATCTGAATACACATTTGAATATTAATATGTGTATTAAAATTAAAACGTCTGAATCTGAATATACATCTGAATATTAAAATGTTGTAATAATTAAGACTGTTTGTTTTCTCCACTTCTGAATGTGTAAAATTTGTCTTTATTTAAAAAATAATAAGTATACTAATTAATCTAATACTATATTAAAAAATATTTTTTAAAAATTATATAGTGGTTGGTGGTGATAATGGCTAACAACGGTGGTTGTGGGTGCTAACTGAGTAGTGACGGTGATAATGTTGGTTGACTGTGGTGATTATGGGTAGTAGATGGTGGATGACAGTAGTAGTTAATGGTGGTGGTTGATGGTGGTAGTGACCGATAACAATGATGGGTGGTATATAATGGTGATTGATGATTGTTGTAGTGATAGTGGTTGGTGGCGATGGTTGTAAATGATGGCTAGCAGTAGTGATAACTGACATTCGTGCGTGGCAGTAGTGGTGGTTTGTGGCTGAGGATGGTGGTAATGGGTGGTGGGTGGTGGTAGTCTATAATAGTGGGGGACATTGATAGCATTAGTGATGGTAATTAGTAGTGAAAGTGTAGGAGTAATAGTGAAATATCACTTTTACATAAATTCTTGAATGTATAGCATTTTATTGATCTTTGTTATAAATCTTAATCATTAAAATCTATTCAGACTCATTAAGTGGATATAAAATAAAAAAACAAACATACTTAATGGTTAAGATCTGGATGATTAAGATTCAGATATAAAAAAAACAAACGTACTTAATGACTGAAATCTGAATAATTAAGATTCAGACCTCCATTAAGTGTAAACAAATAAGGCCTAAGAACCTTAATTTACCCCAAAACAATCAAATAAAGTACCTAAACCATTAGGCTCCTCAAGAGATTGATTCTCCTACAAAATCTAGGGCAAGTCACAAAGCAATCAAGAGATTCACCATGGAATTCATTCGCTAATATTAGTATAATCACTAGGAATTAAAATTACAGTTCTCAAAGTAAATACTCAAATGTAAATAATCAAATATAAATGCTTAAAAGAAACTACATCATAAAGGAGAGATTTCAAATATTTGTTCATGAGCTAGTTAACCCTTCCCAAAAAGGAAACAAGAGTATTTATATGGGGCTAAAAATAGTAGTAAGTATTATCTAGGGGTGGCAAATAGGCAGTTTGGACTGAGTTTGAGCGGGTCAAAATGGGCTAACTCAATAAATGAGTCATTGCCCAACCCAACCCAAA
This sequence comes from Nicotiana tomentosiformis, assembly GCF_000390325.3. Taxonomy (NCBI): domain Eukaryota; kingdom Viridiplantae; phylum Streptophyta; class Magnoliopsida; order Solanales; family Solanaceae; genus Nicotiana; species Nicotiana tomentosiformis. Next base: position 67,920,689 of record NC_090819.1, read on the forward strand.
TATTACTTGGGCTAAGATGGGTTGGGTCAAGATGGGTTAAACTATGGGTCATAACCCAACCCGCCCAATCTGATCCAACTTTCTCTTCTTATTTTTTAAGATATCTCTCATAAACATTCTCAACCAAATTTCTCCAAATAAGTCTTCCATTGTAATATATATACACACACGAGCTGTGTATTTTTTTGTATCAATGGAGTATAATCAAATATTAAACTTTATAATAACTCTAATTTCTTTATGCCATTTTTTTTTCCAAAATTTTGCTTCAGCTTTTTTAATGTATCAATTTTACATGGTAGGTCAAGTTCTAAAATGTATTTATATATCATCAAGATGTTTCCACTCGTTAATATCTGTAGTCAATATACATTGAAGTGAAAGAAAAGAGCATGACGAGAATACCCTAATGGAAGAAATATTATAAAGAAGCAAAGAACAAATCAAGCTTATTCACCTGTTTGATAACAAAAGATTTTAAAAATGGAAAGAAAAGTAAAAACAATAAAAGGATATTATGGAAAAAGAAAGACATGAAAAAAAACAAAATAGGAAACCCAACTTTGGGAGTTCAGAGAAGCAGATTTGACGGAGTTGGAAAGGAACTTCTTCGTCTTAGTGGGTTCATAGGAGTGTTAAACGGGTTAGGTTTGGGCCACTTCACGGATTACAATTGGGTTATTTTATTCCATGGGTTAAAATGGGTTCAGTCCAAATTAGTCCATCAGCAAAATCTTACAAGCCCAACCCGTTAAAAGTTGGGCGGGTTACATAGATTTGGGCTTGTTTTGCCATTATCTAAAATATCCCAAAAATAGGCCCGTAAATGCACTTAGGCCCAAATTAGCAAAAAAGTGACAGCTTCACCCTAATCGTGGAGCCAATTGGAATTCGGCTCCATGTTTGTCCCAATTACTCTTTTGCCCTCCATTCTGTCCAGCTCCACGAACTCGATCGGCTCCACGATTGAAGTCCACGAACTTGGGCTGCTTTTTCCTACTTCTTCTTCTTTGGTTACAAGATCTCTATCATGATCTTCCTTCCACTAAAACATGGTGTAATATGTTATAGTCTTCTCTGAAAGATCCATTGAAGCTTCCCACTTTATCATAAGTAATCCACAAGTTTGTAGCTCATTCGCTTGGCTACAAGTAAAAAGCTTTGAAGGTGAAGGTACGGGCTCAGATGTATCATCTTCCCCTATTAAGAAAACTTAATCCTCAAATTTGCATCAACATTACTGTCACGCCCCAAACTCGAGAAGGGCGACCGGCGCTCAACCGAGTAAACCCGGCCGAGCAAGCCTGTTAGATTTCATTCTACCCAAACTCATTCATGAAATAAGAGGAGATGTACTCCATTAATCAAACACTAAGAAGATTTCATTAACAACCCCAATTTTCCAATTCCATTATTCAAAAGAGATTCATTTACGATTTTCAAAATATTACAAGTTCATAATTATAATGAAAAATATGTTTGCCAAATACCAACATTTCTAGTTCAATTTCCCACATCAAAAACCACCCACAACCTGTCTACGGAGCCTCTAAGTACAACGGAAGAGAATGAAAAAGCCGGTAACAAGGCCTCGACTATACCTCAACCACAAAGTACATGAGAAACAAAAGATACATGACCCCGAAATGGAGTGGGGCTCACCAAGCCAGCTGAAGAGAGTGTACCGCTATCACTGATCAATACCGCCTGTTGTAGAACCACCTGCATCCATTAAAGATGTAGCGCCCCCGGCAAAAGGGACGTTAGTACCGTCGAATAACACTAGTATGTATAGCTAAAAGTCCTATTTCAAAATAGAATACCCATATAAGAAAAGGCAACACATATAAACAACAAGTCATAATCAACAATATCCAAATGTCCAGTTAAAACATAATAATTTTTAAAATACGAACTTCATATACAATTTTTGGTTGGGAGATCATTAGCACCAATGTTCACAATACCGATGTTCACAATACCGATGTTCACAATACCAATGCCACCGTACTTTTAGCACGGAGTCCGATCACGACCCGATCGGCTAGGCTATCTCATTAGAGAATCAACCACAATTACTATCAATACCAATACCACCGTAATTTTAGCACGGAGTTCTATCACGACCCGATCGGCTAGGCTATCTCATTAGAGAATCAACCACAATTATTATCAATACCAATACCACCGCAATTTTAGCACGGAATCCGATCACAACCCGATCGGCTAGGCTATCTCATTAGAGAATCAACCACAATTATTATCAATATCAATACCACCGTAATTTTAGCACGGAGTCCGATCACGACCCAATCGGCTAGGCTGTCTTATTTGGAAACATCAACCAAAATCTCAATTTCAATTACAATTTTCAGCACAATCACCACCATGTGTGCGATATGATGTCCGATCACGACTCAATCGGCTAGGCTGTCTTATTTGAGACATAAACCCTTTTATATCAATCAATCTTATCCCAATTAAGAGAAATAATTTTATCATATCAATCTCATCCCAAATAAGGGGAATAATTCACAAAAATAACATATGTGCAAATGTATTTACCTCACCATCTTCCACATTGTATAAATCTTCACTAGTATTTTCAACCAATAATAACAACAATATTTTCTTGGCTCTTTTGGCCATTCACAAGATTCTTTATTCAAGGCACGGTGGCCATATTTGTTATTCCACACTTTTATTTCTTCCCTCTCATGTATCATCATCATAAATATCAACATACATATAATATTCCGGAAATCACAATTTTAAGTTCATTAGAAATGAACAATTTAAGCACCATAGATTTCTTTCCGAGAAGTGGAGTAAAATGATTGGCAATTGATGCGCAAGTTAAAACCATCAACAAATAACACACCATTTATTCTTGACACATTTTCCCCCACAAAGGGCAATACACAATTTTCACTCACGAATATGTAAGAACGCAAAATACATTGAAAATATTCACAAATCATAACGCCTGTTAAAACAGCCACATATGAGCATGACTTGAGTTTATAGGATTTTAGGCAATTCTATTTTCGAAGTCAATTCGGAGTAGTTGAATCAAGGCTCATTTCATAACCTTTCTCACATCATTTCATTTCATTGGCTCCATTGGCCACAAATATAACTTTCACTTATATCAATCATCGCATTTCATACTTCTTTCACATTTTTATAGGTTATCAACAATAAGACATTTCCAATCAAGGCTTTAGGTACACATATGAGCAATTAAGAGTCTTAAGCATATTGAGTTTTCTCACATAATTTGGAATCATAACCTTCATTTGAAACACAACTGAAAGATATAGCATTTTAATACACGTATCATTCTTGAACATATTTCCAAAGGATAACATAATGTGTTAGGAATATTCGGAACACGTTTTAAATACTTAATTCTCGACACTTTGCTTATTCTGAACAATCGAATTTATTGGGAATAACTCGAAACATAGAATAAGGAACTTGAGACAACCATACTTGAAACTTATGAGAACATCATTGAATTCAATTCTAAGAAAGTAGTTTAGCCAACATACCTTGATGGAGCTCTTTAGTGCTACTAAAACCACCTACTGCTCTTACAACTTCAATCTATATCAACACAATTCAGTTAGACCAATATTAGTAATAAATTCCATAATTTAGGTCATTTATGCATTTTATCAAACACCTAGTAGATATGAATCTTTACATCTCTTACCCATAGAATTAGTTTATCCAACTACTACCATTTACCAAGAATTTATCCCACCATTATTCTTAAACAATTCATAACTTCCAACATCACATACATGACCATCTATCCACACCCAATCAACAAAATTCTATCAAATAATCACCTTTCAATCTCTACAATGGATATGTACTTAAATTGGGAACTTATGGCTTCCAATCAACATACCATAAGTTCCAATACTTAATTCATACTCATATTCCCATAATATATCCATACATGTAAGTCTAAGGGTGTAAGATTACCTTTTGGAAGAAATCTTGCAAAACCCTCCTTTGAGTTCTTGAAGAACTTTCTTGAAGATCTATGTATTTTATGGAGGATTGAGTTAGTTTTAGGGTATAATTGATGGAATGAAACATAAAATTAGTAGGGATTACTCACCCTGAAGATGGGGGGAGTTGGAGGTCTTGAAAGAGTGGAGAAAACCCCCCAAAGTTCGGCTAAGAAAAATGGGGTAAAATGAACCACAAAATGAGTATATAGCATTTCGGGCGCCACAGGTGGTGCCGGGGGCTGCCTGTGGCGCTGGTTCCAGTAGTTAAAAGAAATCCCAGCGCCAGGGACAGCGCCTCGCACTACCCTGGGCGCTGGCGACGGAAAATAATTTTTTCTGATACGGGAATGGGCATAACTCTCTCATACGATGTCCGAATTCAACGATTCTTTTTTCTATGGCTCCGCAATTTCAATACGGATCTAATGCTTTAATCAAAACTGAATTTGGAGCTCATTTGATTAATGTGATACTACTTATACTCGAAGAAGCGACGTTGTTGAAATACTTTTGATGTCCAAATAATGTGGCTCCACCCCATAGATCTCCTTTGATACTCGAATACGTTATTCCCGAATACCGTTGTCGCACTTTAAAATATTAAATCATTAGAAAATTTTAACGGGGCCTTACAATTACCTACAACACAAGGAGACAAATCCCTAGCAGTTAAAACATCATGCACAAGTAGATCACAAGGGAGATCTATCTTCTAAGCGTTGTCACTGATTCGCTCAAGGACTTGATAAGGACCTTCTTCCCTTGTTCTTTCTCTTTTGAGGAAATCTTTCCTTTGTCAAATGAATCCAAACCCAATCTTAGGGTTCAAATACCATTTTCCCCCTTCTCTTTTGGCTTTTGTAGCTGCCATCTTGCTTATTTTCTCAAGTTGCAATCTAGCCTTCTCATGGATATTTTTCATGGCTTAGGCTCTCTTCTTGGAATCTAAACTCACAACAATATTTTATGATAAAAGAGCTTGAACCAAAGGGATAAGGAAGGGGGGGGGGGGGGGCTAAAACCATAAGCAGGCTCAAAAGAGTCATGCCAATAGAAGAATGATAAGAGCAATTATAAGCAAACTCAACTAAAGGCAAATGCTCTTTCCAAGAACTAAGATTACGCTTAACCATGATCCTAATCATGTTACCTAGGTCCTATTGGCCACTTCGGTTTGACCACCGACTTTAGGGTGACAAGAAGTAGAGAAAGTCAATTTAGTATGAAGCTTGTTCCATAACACTTTCCAAAAATAACTAAGGAACTTGGGATCCCTATTACTCTGAATAGTTCTACGAATCTCACGCAATTTAAGCACATGATTCACAAATAATTCAAGAACTTGAGTAGCATTATCACTTTTGTGGCATGGAATGAAATAAGCCATCTTTGATAATTTATCAACTACCATAAATATGCTATCTTTGCCCTTTTTAGTTCTAGGCAAACTAATCACAAAATGCATAAAAATGCCAATCCAAAGTGCATGAGTGATAGGGAGTGGGGTGTACAAATTATAAGGATTAGACATAGACTTTGCATGCTCGCATTCAACACGATATCACATTTCATCTTAGGTTAATAAAAGTATTCCTCAAGAATTACTAAAGTCTTAATAATCCCAAAATGTCTCATCAAATCGACACGATATGCCTCCCTAACAAGCAACTCTCCAAGAATAACGGAACACACAAAGCTTGCCATCTCTAAGCAAAGATTCTTCAACCTTGAAAAAGCTCTCATTTTCACTAAGTTGAGCTTCCTCCTTTCTCTTTTACTTAAGCTCTTCCTTGTCAAGATATTCATCATCTAGCCTAAAGACTTGCTTACCAGCCTTGGAAGTCCCACACTTGGCATAAATCTCTCCAAAGTCAATATCACTAGCACATAACTCTTTTAAATACTCTAGTCCTAACATATTGCAAGACAAAGTATTCACCAAGGCATACCTCCTAGAAAGTGCATCCATTATAAAATTCTCGTTATCATTATATTGATGGTATTGCATTATTTTGGCTAGATTCGAGCCGTCCGGAGAATGATACACGCAGGAAGGGTTTGTTAGAGGAAAAATTTGGCTTGCTTGAGGTAAGTATCTTATCTAAACTTGGTTGAGGCACTAGTTGCCTGAATTATTTGTGATAACTATGTGCTAAGGGTGGGCACATGCGTGGGGTGTGAGCCCATGTGCTAACACCAGGGTATTTATTCATGTTCGGGTAGTGCTTAGGCTATGTATGCCTAGAGTTGACTGTTAAGCTTTAAGCTATAATATTTCTCATATTTGTAACCTTGTTGTGAATTATCCGAGCTATGTTTGAGGCTACATAGAGGATAAATCCCTGAATGAACTTGATAAATGCTATTTTTTGTGATGAAATTGCCGATTTGAGCTATGAGAAAACACTTTGAACATGCCTATATTTTAGCATGTCATTTATACCCGTCCAGGAGCATGAGATCTGCTATTCATCCATCATATACATATGCTCTTGTTTATTTGCTCTTGTGTGATATGGTTGGACTAGATGTTTGTGACCATGTTAGGCGGATTGTGTTGTAATGCCTGAGACCACGCCGGGCAAATTGTGTTATTGCTTGTGACCATGTCGGGAAAATTATTTTATTGTGCATGTGACCACGCCGGGCGGATTATACTATTATGCCTGTGACCACGCCGGGCGAATTATGATATTGAGCCTGTGACCACGTCGGGCTGGTAACACGTTGAATTGGCTATACTTGCGTGTGGATATGGATACATTCCCCTAGGGTCACCCTCTCATGTTACTCTCTTGATGGTGTACACGCAAATATTGAGGAAAATGGATCAGTGGATTGGTACAGATATGGAAAGGTTGAGGAAAGTCTTTCCAGTGTTTTGTCTGGATTTGCATTTCATCTTTACTTTCAATTTACATGGGTAATTACCTGATTTACTTGCATATCATCTTTATATGCTGTATCATTTGCTGAATAGAAAACTTAAGTTATTGCACACACACATACAGAGGGTTCTTTCTGTGCTTTATGACCTGATTACATCATTGTTATGTACTTGTTAAATTGATGAAACTATACAGGTTATAGTAGGTATCATTTATAATTCTTGCTTTTTTTACCTCACCGAGGTTAGTTACGATACTTATTGAGTCATTGGCTCGGTTGTACTCATACTAAACTCTGCACTTAATTATACAGATCCAGGCGTCGATACCAGTTACAAGTAGCAGTGTTGCTTGTTGAGCTGAGTATCAAGAGACGAGGTAGAGTTGCATTTTTTCGCTCGCAGTCTTGGCTTGTCTTTTCTTATGTACTGTTATTTTTTAGTTCAGACAATATTGTTATATAGTTTTCGGACTTGTATTCCATTGTAGAGCTTATGGCTCCTTATTTACTAGTTTCAGGGGAACTTATCTTGTATTAGCGATATTTTGTTGACTTATGCTATTTCTATATATTTTCGTTATTTTATTTCTTTATTGTTATGTTTGGCTTGCCTAGCAAGTGTGTTAGGCGCCATCACGATGGGTTGTGATTTTGGGTCGTGACACCTTTCAACTTTCAAAGCCATCAAATAAGCATCTTCTAGTCTCTCAAAAGTGCAACTCTAAAGCTTCACCAATTCTTTTTGAAGGCCCGTCACGCGGTCATCATCTTCAACATTCACATCTCAACCTTATAGTCTTTATTTCATCATAGTATCCCTCAATAATCCTACTCCCTTGGTATAAAATATAAAGCTTTTTGTCCCTCAACACTCCTATTCCTTTGGTATAAAGTATGAAGCTCCCCCCAACACTCCTACTCCCTTGGTATAAAGTATAAAGTTCTTTGAGCAACTCTTGTTGGTAGTAATTGGGTACATATCTTTTCTTAAGACATTCTTCAAATCTCTCTAAGTGTTCAATGGTGATTCAATAATCGTGCTTACATAGATACTTTTTGTCACGACCAAAAATTTGACCAAAGGTCGTAATGGTACCTAACTCGCTTACTAGGAAAGCCAACACTCAACAACAATAGTAAACTCTAATTATTAAGTCATTAAGAGAGTTATGATATAGATATGAAAGCTAAATAAGTCTCAAAATAGCATCATGATATACATAAGTCTCAGACAGGGTCTAAACGCGACCATAACTGTCTCACAAAATCCCAAACCTGGTGTCACAATATCACAAGCATCTAACAAGAGTAAATAGACTCAACTAACAATAACATCTGTCTGAAAAGAAAATAAATAGACAGATATGACTAAGTGGGGAAGGGGGACTCTATGCGTTGTGGATCAGATCAAGTAAGGTAGCTCACCACGAAGTCTCCAACAAGATAGTCCTACTCAACTGGATGGGTACCACTAGTACTTATCTCAAAACCTGCACAAAAATATGCAGAAACATAGTATGGGTACAAAATCATGGTACTCAGTAAGTATCAAGTCTAGCCTCGAAGAAGTAGTGGAGAGAAGTCAATATTGACAATTACTAATAGTCCAATAATCATGTAAAAGCCTAGATAAGATACAAAGTAAACCACGGTATCATCAAACAGGTACAAAAGCAAATGATACATTACATATGGAATTTAGGCATGATTTGCAGATAAAATAGATTGAATTAGATATCAAATACCTCAATCCTCACTTAAAACCGTGATATGTATCAACCAATATTTATATAAAATCCACTGCATGAGTCTAAGATATATAAATAGGCTTGCTCAGGATCCCTTCTCAAACCTCACAACACAAATCTATGTGCCTGACACATGCCATGTGTCCAAATCAAGTACCAAATCCGAGTGCCTATGCTCACATGCCCAATATAACATGGGTAATCACCTAACTCCGGATGGACGGATCCATCTCCAAGCTTTGATCATTTCATAATCAATAATCAATTACCAATAATTGACATCTGCTTATAGTGTCCGTAGTGCCAAATTCCTCAACTTTCCACAATATCCAAATCTCCCAACTCATGCATATATATATAAAGTAATATAATTAAGAAATATAAGACATAATAACAGAAATACAAATAAAAGCTCACATGGCTAAAAGATGACTATGGCTAATCATGTAGTTCAATTTATCACAACAGTTCAACAAGCTATTTCAACATTCAAAATATAGTCATAACATTTAATATGAGTAAATTAAGCCATTTAACCACCAAATCATGATTTAAATAAGACAAGTGTTGTCACGACCTAATTCCCACTATAGGTCGTGATGGCGCCTAACGCTGCCGTTAGACAAACCAACGGAAAACCACCACCGCAATCATCCATTTATAACCCTTTTAAAATAAAAAATCTCATTTATAAAGCGGAATTTAATTTAGAAACCATGGTAAATACTTTCATTAGTACTAAGTCGCGAAGAGTGAACAAAACATAAAGCATAATGAAATATGTATCAAGTACAACCATAAACATCTACTAATAATTCCCAAAACCCGACGTTACAAGTGCATGAGCATCTAGTAGAATTTACAAAACCACTATAACTATTGTCTGGAATAAAAATAGACAAAATAAAATAAACATAGGGTGAAGGATACTCTGGGTGCTACGGGTCGAAGCATAGAAAGCATCTCACCACAAGGTCTCCAGCAAATGCGACTACGCGCCCTAGTGACCACATGAAGTACATGTCTCAGTACCTGCACAATTAGTGCAAAAGTGTAGTATGGGTACGTAAATCAACGCGTACCCGATAAGTATCTAGTCTAACCTCTAAGAAGTAGTGACGAGGGATCGACATCAACACTTACTAGTGGTCCAATAACAATGTACATGAAGTAGACAGGTAGGAAACATAACAAGCAGTAACGAGACAGTAGATATAAATAATATGATTCGTAAGTAAGAATAATTACGAAATCATTGAATACCATAAATTGCCTCGAAGGAACAAGGTCAACTAATATCAAATACAGAATCAAGTCTCAAGTCAGGAATACTCATATGTACGCTGACTCCCTGTCAAGTATTACACACGAGTCTGCCGAGGCGAACGACTCGATCTCAAGTAACTCACACTACTGACGAGGCAAGCTGCCCGATCCCATAAGAATAATTTACAATACTACCGAGGCAAACGGTCTGATCCCATAAGAAAGTTTAAAATACTGCCAAGGAGAACAACCCGATCCCATAAGAATAGAGAAACTCTCTCACCCACGAAGATACATACGAGTCGAGAAGACACGGAACTACCGTTCATCCAATATCCCACAAAATCCAAAGTAAGAGGCTTGGTCAATACATAAATTCCAGTATCAATATCAGTTACTACTTCAAGTAATCAAACAAACAAGTTTAATTCAAATAGTATAATTAAGGCATAATGTAGGTCTAAGGCAACCCAGACATAAACATGAATTTATCTACGCACGAAATCCTGTCACCACGTACGTACGTAGCACTCATAGCAAGTAACACACAACAATTAAAATGCCTATGAGGATAATTCCCTCTTACAAGATTAGGCAAAGACTTACCTCGCTTCCAAGTCCACTACTCGACTCTCAAACCTCACTAGTCGCCTCAAATCGATGTCGAGCAACCCAAAACTATTCAAAGGTCATACAACCCAATCAATATATTCTCAAAGCTCATAATTTAACTATTAGAGTAAATTCACAACCCAACTCAGAAAGTCAACAAAAGTCAACATTGGCCCCAGGCGCCCGGATTCCTGAAATTTTAGAAGATAAATGTCACCCATGGTGTTACAAACTGAAATATATAATTTATACTCAATTCCATAATCAATTTCGTTGTCAAATCCTAATTTTATCAAATTCTAGATATTTTTACCAAAATCCAAAAATTCAACTAATTTCTATATTAAAATCCTCACCTAGTCCATGTATTTAACTCATAATTGGTAGAAATCACTTACCTTATGATGCTTGATGAAAATCCCCCTCCAAAGAGCTCCCAAATTGCCCAAGCCAAGAGAAAAATGAGGGAAATAAGCATAAGTCCCGAATTAAAAATACTTTCTGCCGAGGGATTTCTTCATTGCAATCGCGGAAAATGCCCCGCGATCGCTAAGGCCAAACTGCCCCTTGCCTGAGATCCTTCATCGCGTTCACAACCCCCATTCCGCATTTGGATGCCTTTCCCCCAGCCCTTCACGTTCGCGGTCACCCAGCCGTATTCGCGAGGGCCTCACGCCTGCCTGCTCGTCAACCCTATTCCTTCTCCACGTTCGCGATGGGGCCTCCGTATTCATGAAGAGGAGCCAGGTCCTCCCTCACATTCGCATAGCCCTCTTCGCGTTTGCGAAGAGAAATCCATTGCCCCCTCTAAAATTTGGTAAAAATGGGATTCGACTAGTGAAACTCACCATGATGGGAATGAATTAAATCAAAGTCGGGTGAAAAGAAATGCTTGAATTGAGAGGAGTCCTACTCCGGACGATTTGGATGATGAGCCTGTATCCAATACCGCGAAGGTTTTGAGAGTGCAACAAAAGGGAAATTATGAACCATATCCTAAGAGAAGATCAGATAATGACTGAACTTCAATAAGCAATATCGGCGGCTTCAAGTAATTCAAATGGTTGAGTTTGAGCCCTCCTGGTGTACCCACAGTGCAAACAATTCCAGAAACCGGTAACTTAGCTTTCAAAGGGGGATGTAGATCGAATAATGATCGGGCAAGCGTTACATGCAACGAATCCGGAAATGAAAACTCAACAGATGATCCTTTAAGGGTTGAATTCATGAGGTGTATAAGAGAAATAAATACACGGATGGATCAAAATGCTAAAGATTTTCATGCTCGAATGGATCAAATACCGTAGGCCCCACCGGTCCTTAAGGGTCCGGACTCAAAGAAATATACACAGTTGCCATTTAAATTGAGTGCAACTCCTCAATTGATCCCAAAGAGATTTAAGATACCAGATATTCCCAAATATGATGGAACGTCGGGTCTACAAGAGCACATTACAACATACACTAATGATATAAAGGGAAAAGATTTGGATCCAAACGATATTGAAGCGGTCTTGCTAAAGAAATTCAGAGAAACCTTAAAGAAGAGGGATTTAACATGGTATTCACTTTTGCCTGAGCACTCAATTGATTCTTTTGAAATGCTTGCAGATTCTTTTATTAAAGCTCATGTCGGAGCAAGGAAAGTTCAACCGCAAAGCAGATATCTTCAGAATTACTCAAGGAGATTCATAATTACTCTAGGAGTTCATGATTAGGTTCTAGAAGAAAGAATGTTGCTACCTGCGGTGCCAGATGAATGGGCAGCGGAAGCGTTTACCAAGGGTCTTAATCCCTTAAGGTCATACGCCTCAAGAAAAGGAGAGCTTGTTGGAGTTCTAGGCAACTACATGGGCTGATGTTCCCAATCATTATGATCAAAAATTTGGATAGAAAATGATCAATTGAATTCTACGGTATCCTTCAAAGTTTTCAATCGCGATCGGAACCTGGAAAAGTCAAAATTCAACTCCGACCGGAGTTCCTCTAGGATTCGGTTTCAACCATATATGTCAAACAAAAGGTTAGACTTTTAGACTGGACAATGATGTGGAAGTAGGGGGAATCAATTGTTAGTGAGACCTGGACCGAGCAGGAGAACTGATTGTGGTCGAAGTAGCAGAAATCTACAAGATAAAGAGCCATCCAAGTTCAAAGACACTAGTTATCCCAATTTATCCGAATACAGTTTCAACATTAGCCTCGTGGAGCTGGTTGCTGCCATGAGAAACATAAAGGAAGCAAAGTTCTCGAAACCAATTCAGCGGGACACTAATCAAAGAGATGCAAGTTTTTGGTGTGAATTTCATGCTACACATGGTCATAAAACTGGGGAATGCAGCCATCTTCGTGAAGAGGTGGCAGTTTTGCTTAAGAATGGACATCTTAGGGAATTCTTGAGTGACTGGACTAAGAATAACTACAACAAAGAAGTGAGGGGGCGGAACCGAAAAAATCGACAAGGTCTCCTCATCTCATGATAAACATGATTTTCGGAGGGGTTGAGGTGAATTGTGTGACATTTTCGGCTGCAAGGAAGACAAAAATATATGTCACTCATGGAAAGAGGGTTCGCGAGGCATCAGATGACGATGAAATGTCTTTCAACGAGGAAGATGTGGACGACCTTACACTACCTCACAATGCTGCACTGATAATATCTTTAAATGTTTTAGATTTTAAAATTAAACGTGTGTGGTTGATCTAGGTATCTTAGCAAATATCATCCAATTAAGAGTCTTAGAGCAAGAAAAGCCGACCGATAACATTATTCCGGCTACAAAACTTTTGGATGGATTTAGTTTAACAAGCATGATGATTCGAGGAGAGATTGTGTTGCCTACATATGCTGAAGGAGTGATGAAACCAACTTGAAGTTGTAGATAGAGATATGAGATACAACTCGATCCTCGGAAGGTCTTGGATCTATGATATGAAGGTTATTCCGTCAACTTACCACTAGTTATTAGAATTCCTAACACCGGACGGAGTTAGCAGATTAGAGGAGATCAGTCCGCTGCTAAGAAAATGAATGTAGTTATTTTAACTAGTAGTAAAAGGTTGGAGTAAATAAATAATAATTACTGAGTTCGGTGCCTACACTTGAGTCAGTTCCGGTAGGATCGAGTGAGGAAATATCGAGGAAGGGCTACCAAATAGTTACCAAGTGCCCAAATCTGTCCAGGTACCAGATGATACAGATACAACAAAATCAACTATAGAGGAACTCAAGCAGGTCATTTTGCTCACTGGGATCTGGGAAAAGAAGGTATATCTGGGTACAGAGTTGAGCCCCGAACTCAGAAGTAAAATTATTAATTTTTTTAAAGCTAATATAGATTGTTTTGTGTGGTCCCATTTAGATATGATAGGTATCCCACTTGAAGTGGCAGTTCATAAGTTAATCTCGTATCCCAATTTCCCTCCGATAAAGCAAAAGAAGCAACCAATAGATGAGGTCAGAAATAAATTTGTCAAGGAGGAGGTACAAGGTTGCTAAATATTGCTTCAATTCGAGAAGTTAAATACCCTGATTGGTAAGCTAATGTATTTGTGGTACCGAAAAAATGAATAAATTTAGAATTTGTATTGATTTTAAAGATTTGATTTAGAATTGCCCAAAGGATTCATTTTCGTTGCCGAATATTGATCAAATGATTGATGCACGATTGGGCATGAATTGATGCTTTTCCTTCATGCGTATTAAAGATACAACCCAATAAGTGCATCCAGATGATAAGTAAAAAATATCATTTATCACTAATTTTGGTACTTATTGTATAACGTGATGCCTTTTGGGCTTAAAAACGCTGGAGCCACTTACTAGAGGCTCGTAAACAAGATGTTTGAACATCAAATAGGGAGATCTATGGAATTTTATATTGATGACATGTTGGTTAGGTCTTTTAACGCAAGAAATCATTTGAGTCATTTGCAAGAGACGTTTGCCATCTTAAGGAAATTTAACATGAAGCTTAATTCGAAAAAATGAATGTTTGAAGTTGGATCCGGATAATTCCTCATCTTTCTGGTGTCACAAAGAGGGATCAAGGTAAATATGGACAAGTTTAAAGCCGTAGAAGATATTCCTGACCAACTAAGCAACTTAATGAAGTACAAAGACTGACCATGAGACTAGTAGCCCTTAGCAGGTTCATATCCAGATCTTCCGAGAAATTCCACCAGTTCTTTTTGTTGTTAAAAAAGAAAAATAACTTCGATTGGACACGGGAATACCAACAAGCATTGCGGAATTTAAAGAAGTACTTATCCAGTCCATCCTTGATGTCCAAACCAAATGACGGTGAGCAACATTTAGTATATCTGGCGGTGTCAGAAGTTGCGGTAAGTGCAGTTCTAGTCCAGGAAGAAGAAGGTAAACAATATCCTGTTTATTATGTTAGTAAGTGACTGTGAGGTGTGGACACTCGATATCCGCACCTGGAGAAGTTGTCTATGGCGCTCGGGATTGCCTCTCGAAAGCTCGGATCATACTTTCAGTGTCACCCAATAGCCGTATGATATTGGTTATAACATGTGTATTCTTAGTTCATTGCTTACCTTACATTTTGGTGTTTAATATTAATATGTGCCTCGTTTGAGATTTAATAAGTTATTTTTATGTGTAGGATCATTAAAATATGAAGATGAGTGAAGGTTGCACACAAGGATGTCAAAAATACAAGAAAAGAGCACGAAAAGGCAAAAATCGGAAGAAGCAAAGAACTAGGTGCAGACCAGGCGATGCATGGCTCCTGGCAACCAATATCTCACGCCCAGCCTCGAGAGGTGAGGTTCCCTAGCGTGCCACATACTTGGCCTCGCGAGCTCAGATGCCTAGTACTCTCCTTAGTTCGCGAATTAAATGTTTCCTACTCGGTTTTGGACTTAGAGACTCCGACTCTAGACTATAAATACTTCCTAAACGTGATTAGTGAGGGGTTGTAGGCTTAGGAAGACAACGGAACACAGATTTCACTAATTCTTCCATCCTCTATCTCGTATTCATAGTTTTTATATTTAAAAATAATAGTTTGATTGTTGTTACGAACATGAGTGGATAGAAATCCCTTTGTTCTGGGGTTATGGGTTGTTATTGAATATTGTTGTTTGACGATATTGCTTGATTTTATCATATTAATTTGTTTATTCAATCTTGCGCTCAATTATTTTACTGTGTAACTAACAGTAGAATACTATCTATGAATTTGCAGTTGAACTCAAAAATGTGAACTATAGATTGCATATAAGATTGAATAGAGTAAGTTACTGAATTCGGGCATCAGATAATTGTTGCGCAATTAGGATAGACAATGTCAAGTTGCTTTACTTGGTTATTCTTGCAGGAGATATACATGAATTCTTGTTAACTCTGATTCTATAGACGTATAGTATTAGGTTGCCTTGAAAAGGCGAGCGAAGCATCGAAAGAACTTCGCGAGCATAATAAACCCTGCTAATAAAAAAAATAGATAGATCAAGTAATTGAATCAACTGAAAAAATGTAATATGAGAGACATTAATCTAAAATAACTCCAGAATATTCCCATCTCATTAAATTTTCTCCTAAGCATTTATTTGTTCTACTTTCATTCTTGTTTGTTTGATTGTTTCTTAGTTTTGTAGTAATTTTAGATAATAAAAATCACAACCATCTTCTCCAAACACCGCTTGAACAATTAACTCATAAGTAGTTTAGTTTAGACAATAGTCAATCATAAATCCTCGTGGGATGATACTTTCTCATCACTTTATTACTTCTCGACCACGTATACTTGTGTGTACGTTTGATCTTAACACCGTAGTAATGACTTTTCCCTTGCAGAACGTTTTACATAAGCCTGAGTTGTCTGGGCGATTGGCTAAATGGCAGTAGAAATGAGTAATTTTGATATTGAGTATAAACCACGGACTGCTATCAAATGGCAAGTTTTGACCAACTTCGTGGCTGATTTTAGTCCGGGAATGATGCCCCAAGCAGAAAAAGAAGTAGTTTTGGCTTCAGGGACTGTGTCCAGTGTCTGGACCCTGTTTATGGATGGTGTTGACGGCCAATTTTGACCCTCCCTTTTTAAATTAATTTATTTATATTTAATAATTTATAATAAATATTTTAAGAGTATTTTCTAGTAAAAAATATCTATTTTTACAAATTAATTAAGTATTAGTTTTGAAATTAATCGCATAATATTAATATTATGTAATTACAAATATACTTACTATTTTAAGATTATTAAAATAACTTATATATACAGTACATAAGTTCTATAATTAATTTGATAAATTACTCTTTAGTTTCTAGTAAATTAGGTTACTATGTTAGTATTTCGAAATTAGTGTTATAATTTAGGAAACAAAGTATTTTTATAAATAATTAATTAAAATAAATAGTACTATATATAATAATTATAATTTTACATTTTATTGAAAATTGTTAAGTTTATTTAAATAATTTCAAAAAGGGATTAAAAGATAAAAGGGCTATAATTGCAATTCTCAATCAAATGTAAAATGACCATCTCTTAAATTTACTTTTAGTCCAATTACCAAGCCCAAACGGAAATACCCAGTCCAAACACCCCATCTCCATTCCAATGTGGCAATCCAGGCCACTCTCTTTGCACCAATCACTGTGCGCCACATCACACTCATCACCACTCACAGAACAAACACACTCGCATCTGAGCCGTTGGTCCATCTGATCAATGTTTCACATTTAATCTATGACTTTCTCTTAATTTTAAACACCCGCCCTAGAGATCTCATCCCCACTGTCCAAAATCTCCTAATCCAACGGCCACCGAAATTCCGCCCTAAAAATCTTTAATGACCAAATTATCAGGACCGTTGATCTCAAGATCAACGGTCGAGGTTCTATTTCTCATCTTGAACCTAGAGACCAACCCCTATTCCCCCTAAACCCTAATCATTTCTCACCTCACTCAGCCGCCCTCATTTCCCTTTCCTCTCTTTTTTCTATCATCTCCATCAGCCATCAATCTCAGAAAACTTGCACAAATTTGTGCAAGGTCACTCGAAAACACTCAGAATCATCCCTTCTATCTCTCTATCCGCGAATCCAGCCGGCTATTTCCTATTTCATCACTCAAAATTCAAAACCCAATTCTGAAACCCTAAGCTCAAAACACCACTGAAGAATCGTCTCTGGGCTATGAAGCAAGTGGTTTTCTTTCCATTTCACAGATGGAACTTCAAAATCCCCAAATTCGAAACCCTAGACCAAACGATGCAAGGTCAAATCCTCAAAAATCCCTTATGTTCTGTTAAATCAGTGGCATGCATGGCCATTCCACAATGTTATCATACTTATTCTTGGTCTAGAGGTCAAGCAAAGCCCTCTGGATAATGAGTTATTACCTAGCGGATTTTGCCTTCAACATTCAACTTTCCCCTTTCTCAGTTAAAATCTATATTGATTTCCCTCTGTTTCTTTCTGATTTCACTCAATCTTGCTATCATCATCAATCTTTCGTCACTTTCTACTCATGATTTTGAATCCGATTGAAACCTTAGAGCCTTAATGGCACTATAAATAGAGCCTTTAATGTTCTTATCTACGACGACCTAACATCATCTACAACAATCTAGAATCACCAACTAGATGAAAGAACAATCATCTAAGAGCAATTATGAGATTCCAAAGCCTAGGGTTTCTTATTGATTTCCCTTTTTCTCGTTTCTGAGTACTTTCGCTGCTTCGAGCTTGAAGCTTTGGGTTCTTAAGCAACTAAGAGAAATCGTTGTTTGGTCTGCTGCCCTCGAAAAGGTCAGTATACCTCTAACTCTTCTCTTTTGATCATCTTATTAGAATATTTTGAATGTGCTCGTTGCCTTATGTGAACTATAGCAGTTTATGATGCTTGTAATTAGTATAAAAATATTTATTTTTGTTTATGATAAGATGTTGTCTGCTTATGATCACTTGTCATGCCTCTAAATCTTTAATAATGTTGATCAAGCTATTATATGACTTCTGATGTCTTTCATTCCTAAGTCTAAATAGTCTGCATGATTAAGCTATAATGTGCCCTGAATGACTGCTCATGTTTACCTAAACTTCACAGTCTTTCACTGATGATTCTGTTGTGATCTTCAGCTCTACATATTGTTTCCATGCATTCTGTTTGTCTTGTGGTCGAGTTTATTATTTGATAGTCCTAATTGAGATGGACCTGAAAGTGTATAAGTTCATATCATCCACTATTTAATTGAAAAATGAAAAAAATCTAAGGGTTTAGATGCTTTCCTTCTCTATACATGTATCTGCTAACTCTGAGGGAAACTTCTGGGCTATCACTATGACACTCTTATAATTATATCTAATTATTGGTTGATGTTACGACCCAAAACTCAACCTATCGTGATGGCGGCTATCATGATATTAGGCAAGCCGACTACTCAGCCATTTCATCACTTTCAATTTAAAATATACTAAAACAAGTTTAAATAAGTAAAAATCTCATAAAAACTGACAAAAACCGTCACAACTCGATATAGATGTTTCCCAAAACCAAGGTGTCACTGAGTACATGATCATCTATACCAATACAAAGTCTGATACACTGTCTAAGAAAATAGAAACTGAATAAGTAAAACTGAGGGATAGGGGAGGAGAGTCAAGGTCTGCGGATGCCAAGGCAGCTACCTCGATAATCTCCGAATGACTGAAAACTCTGAGATCAGTAACCACCATGTTCAGAAACACTTGGATCTGCACATGAAGTGCAGGGTGTAGCGTGAGTACAACCAACTCAGTAAGTAACAAATCTAACTATTGGGATGAAAGCAGTGACGAGCTTCACCAGTACAATGCAATTACAGAAATACAGTACAGAAATATAGGCATGCTTTCAAGTTTAACAGTTAAAGCTCAAACAAGTAAGATATGTTGAGTACAACTAAAATAAGAATGATACGTCTCGGTATCTACATGTCAGATATGTATGCCAACTGAAGTATAAAACAATGATGAAATCATATGCATACTCTCAGAATATCAATCACTCAATCCTCACATTCACTCCATCCTCACAGTCACTCATTCCTCACAGTCACTCCATCCTCACCATCACTCAATCCTCCCAATCGCTCGACACTCGCTCTCGGCACTCGCACTTAGTAGGTACCTGTGCTCACTGTGGGTGTGCAGACTCCGGAGGGGCAAATTCGGCCCAAGCGCTATAATAAGCTAATCATGGCATGAATCAATTAAACATGCTGTGGAGTGCAGCCCGATCCTATATATATCCTCACAATCAGGCCCTCGGCCTCACTCAGTCATCAATCTCTCCAGTCTCTCGGGCTCACAAGAATCATGATAATTAACCCAAACAATGATGATATAATGTATCAATAAATGGCAACAGAGACTGAGATATGATATGCAAATAATAGTTGTGATTGAGTACATAATTGCAAATCAAGCAAATAATTCAACATGCAACACAATCTCTGTGGGTCCCAACAGTACCAACATGTAGCCTAAGCATGATTTCTAATATGACTTGCAGCTCAATTTCTCTAACACATGGAGAATATAAGGATAACGACAAGATTATTCAACTATACAGTACCATGGAATTGACTAAGTAACAATTCCTACACTGCACGCCCGTCACCTAACATGTGCGTCACCCCAACACCAACAACATAACATGTAATTCAAGGTTTCATACCATCAGAACCAAGTTTAGAAGTGTTACTTACCTCAAACCGTGCAAATCCCTACTCCAATAAGCCCCTGCCTCGCGAATAGGCCTCCGAATGCCTCGAATCTAGCCATAAACAATTCGATACAATCAACACAAGCTAAAGGAATCAATTCACTATGAAAATGCTAAGTTCTATATCAAAAGTCAAAAAGTCAACTCAAAAGTCAACCCACGGGCCCACATCTCGGAATCTGATGAAAGTTACAAAATTCGAACACCCATTCGACCACGAGTCCAACCATACCAAAATTACTCAAATCCGATACCAAAATCTCGCTCAAATTCCCAAAATTCGGTCTAAGACGTTTTCTCCATTTCCCCCCAATTTTTCAACCTAAATCATTAATTAAATGATGAAATAAAAGATATAATCATAGAATTTTACCAAAACTAAGTAAGAATCACTTACCCCAGTCATTCCCTTGAAAATCTTTCCAAGAATCGCCTCCAACCGAGCTCCCAAAATCAAATTTATGAAATGAACTCAAACCCTCGTTTTTGAAATATTTAAATCTACCCAGATGTCCCTTAATCGTGATTGCGGAAAATGTTTCGCGATCGTGAAGCACAAAATCAGCTGCCCAGAAAATTAACCTTACGCGAACGCGAGAATATCCATGCGAACGAGAAGCACTGTTGATAAGTGGGGATTTTGACTGCTTATTAACGCCTTTTAGCTTTTATTGCAGTCATAAAGCATTGAATTATGTTCCCAAAACTAATGAAATTGTGCAAAATTATAGGAATGCTAGAAGTTGGGCTCCCGAGAAGAATCCGACTAAAAAAGGAGTTGTCCAAGCACAAGGCAATAAAGGCCGCAGAAGCAATTGCGGACCACAAAATTCCATCTGCAGCCGCAAACAAAGAAGGAAAATGTAGCAGACATTTGCGCAGATTTCGGACCGCACACGAATTGTGTGGCCGCAAAACTGGGCTAAGGGTCGAAATCCGAGAGTATGCAAGAAGACCAAGTCCAAAGCCTCAGTGAATTGCAGACTGCACAAGATTTTTGCGGCCGCAAAAGATTGCCTTGCGGCCGCAAAAGATTGCCTTGCGGCCGCAATCCTAATATTGCGGACCACAGAAGAGTGCCTTGCTGCCGCAGTTCTAAATCTATGGACCGCAGAAAAGTTGCTTTGCGGCTGCAATTCAGAAATGTGCGATCGCAGAACTCTAGCTCCTGCCAGATGAAGAAAGCTGCGGACCGCACATGGAACTGTGTGGCCGTAGAACCTCCCGAGTGGTATTTTTGTCAGAGATTTTCAGCCTTGTATAAATAACGAGTTTCACAAAATTAAGTCAAGTTTGAACCTCTGAAGTTGTTGTAGCCGTTTTTCTTTTTTACTATTTTAGGAAGTTTTACTTTGCTTTGATATATTTACAATAGATTTAATCATTTGTAGCTTTCATTATGAGTTTAATTAGTTTCTCTTCCTTATTTTCTTCAAAACCCATTATGAGTAGCTAGACTTTTACTAGGGTTGTGACCCAACCCTAGTGTGTAAATCTTATGGGTATCTAATTTAGTGTTTGTTTATGATTGAGTATTTATTATTTGGCTTAGTTCATGCTTTAATTGTAGAATTAATGATTGAAAATATTAGTTCATGCCTATTTGACTTAGTCTCTACTTGAGAAAGAGAGACCTAGTCTAGGATAACTTAGCTAACAAGGAATTGGGTTAATTGAGAGATAGATTAACCTAATTAAAGGGATCAACCTAGAGATAGTAATAACCCGACTTGAGCTCTTATCAACTGTTTTGGGTGATACCCATTTGGTCTTGAGAAAGCCAAATTGGGCAAAATCACTCTCTGACCGAGAGATATTGAGTGGGTAAATTAGAGTTGATAGCTATAATACACCCCAACCAACGAAAAAAGCATTAAAGTATTTATCCCATTAGGCAAACACCTAGGTCATGGTCACAACCCTAGGCTTTTTATCCATTTGGAAAAACCTTTAAAACAATTTTCTCTAGTCGTCTTCCTTTATTTTGCAATCATTGGAGTAAAATTAGAAATAGAAAACATTTATTTGTGTGGAAGTGCAATCTAGAAAATCTAATTGGTCAACTCGAAATATATACCCCTAACTCCCATCTTAGCTCCCTGTGAATTCGACCTCGACTTTAGTTGAGTTTCTATTATTGCATACGACCGTTTCATACCTCTTTTGATGTGTGCTTTGGACATGATCAATTTTTGACGCCGTTGTCGGAGAGATAACAACGGCGTTAGCTATATATTTGGGTGTGTTTTTGGAATATCTTCTTTTCCTTCCGTGTTACTAACTTATTTGAGAAATCGTAGATACAACCATGGCAAACAATGAGGTCAGAAATATTGCTTTGGGGGATGTAGATGTCGAGGATGAGCAAGTGGGTGAGGTTCCTCTTGAACCTCAAGCTAATAGAAGAGGCCGAGTGCCTCATGACAATGTCCCCTTTCTACCCCCACCTCCACCACGAGCGGTTCCACACCGGGTGTTACCTAATAAAGGGTATGCTAGTGCAATAGTCCCTCCCCGTATTAGGGTAGGCAACTTTTAAATCACCAATGTGATGCTCACTTTGCTAGAGCAACGAGGTTTCTTCACTGGTGCTCCAAGTTAAAATGCATACAAACATTTGAAGGGGTTTGTGTACACTTGTAGGGGGAGCAAACAAACAAATGTCTCCGAGGATGCATTGAGGCTAAGGCTTTTTTCCCTTCTCTCTATGGGGGAAAGCTTTAGATTGGTTGGAACGTTTGCCGAACCATTCCATTCACACTTGGGATGAGTTGGCGGAAACGTTTATTTCTAAGTTCTTCTCTCCGGGGCACATGGCTACACTTCGGGATGAGATTTTGGCGTTCAAGCAAGATCCAAATGAACCACTACACGAGATATGGGAATGCTATAGAACAATGATTAGGGAATGTCCCAACAACGATATGAAAGAGAATATGATTCAACAAACTTTCTATCGTGGGATCAACACAACCAACCAATGTGTAATGAATCAACTTGCCGGTGGGAACTTCATGACTACGCCTTATGCAGAGGCGTGTGAGATTTTAGATGAAATGGCGGAAACATCATCGGCATGGCAATCCTGGGCTAATGTCCCACAAGGTGATCCCAACGTGATCCACCTTCACAAAGAATTGCATGACCATGGGCAAGCAATCGCCGAATTAACTACCACCATGAATCAATTAGCAAAGGCTCAACTACAACAAGTGCAAAATACTAAGCAAGCCAATGCCATAGAGGGAGTGAACATGATGGTGAACAAAAGAAGGACCAAGGGTCCACAAGTGTAATATCAAGTGGAGAATTATGTGCAAGAGGATAGTGGTTTTGATCAAGACGATTGTTACAATGAAAAAAGAAGAGGAGGTGCAATATGTGAACAACTTTCAAGGACAACGAAACAACTTCCAAGGCCCAAACCAACAACAATGGCGACCTCAAAACAATAAAGGCAATTGGAATTCTAATAACCAAGGAAACTAGAATGGTGGAAACAATCAAGGGAATTGGCATAACAATAACAATCAAGGAAATTGAAGTGGTAATAATCAAGGAAATTGGGAAGGGGGGGAGGGGTAACAATCAAGGCGGATGGAACAATAATCAAGGCAATCGGGGGTCGGGTTTTCAAAGGTCTCCGATATATCAACAACCGAGCAACCCGCCTATTTATCCTTCCCATGGCCCTAGTTCTTCCAACAGTGAGATGGGGCGTATTGAGAACATGTTCGAGCAAATGATGGAGAAGAATTCCAATTCGGATGTCCAACTTGCCTCACACAACACATCGATTCGCAACTTAGAAGTTCAAATGGGTCAAATCTCTCAAGCTCTAAATTCTCGTCCTAAGGGGGTACTACCAAGTGACACAGCGATAAACCCAAAGGGTGGAAACAACACAGGGCATGCCATAACCGTTACTACAAGAAGTGAAAGAGGTGGGAATGCACCCACCTCAAGTCAAAAGCAACTTGTGGAGGATGAGAAAGTGGTACAAGAAGAAGAGGTCCTGAATAATGTGGTGCAATCAAATGATGAAGTTTGGATTGATATTGATGATAGTGTGGAAGAGACTCGAGAGGATGTAAACCCCTCTAGGGATCACATTATTGACATACCGAAACCGGTTATGCAAAAGGCTATGGCACTATTGCCTAAGCCTCCACCTCCATATTCTCAAAGACTTTCCAAATAAAATGGCGAGAATCAATTCAAAAAGTTCATTCAAATGACAAAGAGTCTCTCAATCAATGTGCCATTAGTTGAAGCTTTGGAACAAATGCCCGATTATGCAAAGTTTATGAAGGATGTTGTGACAAAGAAGTGGTCAATGAATTTTGAAAGTATCAAAGTCACTCATCAAGTGGGTGCAATTGTGCATTCAATGGCTCCTAAGTTGGAAGATCCCGGTGCTTTCACGATTCCTTGTACAATTGGAAGTGCCGAGCTTGCTAAAACTCTTTATAATCTTGGGGCAAGTATCAATTTGATGCCCTATTCGGTTTTCAAGACCTTGGGAATTGGCAACCAAGACCTACGTCTATGAGATTGCAAATGGCCGATCAGATCATGAAGAGACCATTAGTAGTGATTGAAGATGTCTTGGTTCATGTTGATAAATTTATTCTTCCGGCAAATTTCATCATTCTAGATTGTGAAGTTGATTATGTGGTGCCGATTATTCTTGGAAGACGTTTCCTTGCTACAAGGAAGGCTCTTTGTGATGTTGAAGCCGGAGAACTCACTTTCCGGGCAGGTGATGAAAAAGTGGTATTCCATGTGTGTAAGTCCATGCGGCAACCAAATAGCAACAAGGTGTGTTCTTTTGTGGACTTGGTGACCGATGTTATTGTTGATGATACAAGTGTCACGATCAATGTTGGTGACATTTTGGAGGCCGTCTTGATCAACTTTGATGATGACGAGATGGATGTCTTCATGAAATGTGTGAACTCTCTGCAAGGAATGTGGTCGTACAATTATGCACCCCAGAAACTATATTTGGATCTTGAAAATAGGACAACTCCTCCTACAAAGCCTTCTATTGAAGAGCCTCCTGTATTGGAGTTGAAGCCATTGCCTCCACATCTTCAGTATGAATTTCTTGGCCCTTGTTCTACTTTACCGGTTATTCTTTCCTCTTGTTTGACTAACGTGCAGGTAGATTTTACATTGGCGGTGCTACATAAGAGGAATAAGGCTATTGGGTGGACATTGGTGAATATTCGGGGGATAAGCCCTACATTTTGCATGCATAAGATCAACTTGGAGGAAGGCGCCAAACCATCTATTGAACATCAAAGGATAATCAATGAGGCTATGCAAGACGTTATCAAAAAGGAGATTATCAAGTGGTTGGGTGCCGGGGTTGTATACCCCATTTATGATAGTTCATGGACTTCTCCGGTTCAATGTGGCTAGAAGAAGGGGGGCATGACGGTGGTCATCAATGACAAGAATTAGTTGATTCCTACAAGAACGGTGATCGGTCGGAGAGTGTGTATGGACTATCACAAGCTCAACAAAGTCACAAGGAAGGATCATTTCCCATTTCCTTTCTTAGATCAAATGCTTGATAGATTAGCCGTCCGTGATTTCTAATGCTTTCTTGATGGGTATTCGGGATACAACCAAATCCTTATTGCTCCGGAGGACCAAGAGAAAACAACCTTTATATGTCCCTATGGTACTTTCGCCTTCAAGCGGATGCCATTTGGTTTGTGCAATGCACTGACGACTTTTCAAAGGTGTATGATGGTTATCTTCACGGACATGGTGGAGGATTACCTTGAAGTTTTCATGGATGACTTCACGGTGGTTGGAGATTCTTTTGACAATTGTCTTGCAAATTTAGATAAAGTGTTAGTAAGATGTGAAAAAATAAATTTGGTGCTCAATTGGGAGAAGTGTCATTTCATAGTCGAGGAAGGCATTGTCCTTGGCCACAAAATATCAAAGAATGGAATTGAAATTGATACGACAAAGATTGAGGTGATTTCTAAACTTCCACCTCCAACTTCGGTGAAGGGTGTGCGGAGTTTCTTAGGCCACGCGGGGTTCTACCGGCGTTTTATCAAAGATTTCTCTAAGGTGGTGAACCCGTTATGCAGGCTTCTTGAGAAAGATGCTAAGTTTAACTTCAATGATGATTGCTTGACAGCCTTTGAATTGTTAAACTTCAAGTTGACTACTACTCCCATCATCACCGCTCCAAATTGGGGTGTCCCATTTGAACTCGTGTGTGATGCAATTGACGTAGCGGTTGGGGATATTTTGGGGTAACACATTAACAGGATTTTTTATCCGGTCTACTATGCTAGTAAGACCATGAATGGTGCCCAAATCAACTACACCGTTACTGATGTTTGGCTATAATTCCATATTTTTAGTGCATTACTTACCTTACATTTTGGGGCTTTAATGCTAAACTATACTATATTTGTGCTTAATTGAGTTTATTTTATGTGTAGGTTCGTTGAATACGAAATTGGGAGCAAAGTAGAGATTTTATGTGTATTTTATGCACTACAAGAATGGCTCGTGATTATTTGATGATGGGAAATATTATGATGTCATGATTTGATGATTGAAGACATAATGATAGGGTGATAATTAAAATAAAAAAGGAGAACTAAGAGTTGAAAATCAAAGAAAATAAATGAGAAAGTTAGGCAAAAGTTTGGCATCAAAATTGAAAACGAAACAACAGCCGGCGACGCGAGAGAAATTTCGCGCGTTTAAGCTCGCGAGGCGTGGTCAGACGCGAGGTGCGTCATGCATTTTAGGTGGCGACCTGAAGTTATTTTGTCTCCTTTTTTGTTTAGAATTTGGTTATTTCATCTAGGTCTTTTCCCTACACATATAAATAGTCATTAAATACCATTTTTAAAGGGGGATATTGAGACTTTAGACGAAGGGAGAGCACAGAGCCGTCATGGAGGCTGGAATTTATTAGATTCCATCTTTCTTCCATCAAACTTAGTAATCTTTACTTTTTCATGATGATTTGTTTTTTTGCTACCATCTCTATGTGGAGCTAAACTTCACGTTCTAGGGTTGTGGTTTTCATGAATATTGAAGTTTATTAATTATATTACCGTTAACTCGAGTTATCATCTTTGGTTGTTTCTCTAATTCTGTGCATAATTGCTTAATTGTTTGGCCACCAGTTGAGTTCTATTTACTATCTATGCTGTGCTTGGGAAAGCCGTGTTTAGATTAGAGTAGAATTAGAGAGAGGGCTTATTTCTGAACCCGTGGCTCGGGGAAAGATTTCACGGTTAGGATAGAAATATACCTAACTGTCTTGCTTAGTTGAATACCGTATTATATTCGTTCATGATAGATTCAAGACCATAGGAATATAGGGTTGATATATTATGGATAGACGGATAGTATTGTGGGAACATGCTATTTATAAAAATAATCCGATCAACTAGTAATCATAGATAATTTGGTTTAACAAGTGTAATTACAAACTCAATAGGATTGATAAACCGACAACAACCCTGAAATCTATATCTCCCTTGGTTACGTGTTTAAATTTCGCAATAGTAGTTCTAATACAAAAGTTAAACTTTTGATCATCTTGGACAGTAAGTTGATTTTAGTTTGCTTAGTTAACGGTTAATCTAAGTCTCCGTGGGTTCGACATCCGACTTTCGAGTTTATTACTTGACGGCTACGTATACTTGCGTGTACTTGGGTAACCAACAAGTTTTTGGCGCCGTTGCCGGGGACTTAGTTATTGATTGTTTATCTAAGTTAAGCTTTTAATTGATTTCTGTTCAAGTTTTTAATTTTCCTATTTAGTTATTTTTCTAGATTAGACTTTTACTTTTATCTTTATAGGTTTTGTTTATTTGTTTTCTTTTTGTAAATATTTTTATTTTCATAAAAATTTAATTTTTCTTAGTGTGTTCATAGCTCTCTCAATATGACATCTGGGGATGAAATATTTGGAGGTAAGGTTATTGATGAAGACGCTTGGTTGACAGAAAACTTTTATGGCCCTTCTTTTTGGCTTGTCATGACCTGAACTCTGAGAGATCTGAATTTGAATATGGCAGTAAGGGTTGGTATTCGGCTAAATATTCTACATTAAGGGAATATGAGGAACGACGTTATCTTCTAACAAAGTTGGTGAATGACTGGTCGAAGGAGAGAGTTGATCTTGCACAAGAAATTTACAAGTTTGGCTTGGCTTTGCACAACTTGGATGCAGATTTTAGTGCAAAGGTTGATGCGTCTAATGCCCAACAATTTAATGATGAGTTGTGTGAAACTGAAAAAAATCTTCTAGACCAAATTGAGGAGCTAAAACGAGAATACCAAGCATTAGACCATATTTTTCTTGAGGATGCCAATGCTGAGAGGAGTGTTCTAGAGTCATGTGAGGAAGTAGATAATATTATATTTGAATACTCTAGTGTGTGTACATATGAGGATGTAAAGAGTAGTACAATTCTAGAGTTAGGGCGTATTGGTCCTCATTCCATACATTTTTCAACATTGTGTTTGGATGATGACATGGAAATCGAGTCATCTGAGCCTTTGGAAGATCCAATGGACGAGGAACGGGGTTCTTACATTCTTGATTTCGTTGTGCCAAAAAGTAAAAATTATATTCCTCATCTAAAGGCCAAGAAGTGTAGAGTGGAAAATTTAATGCTTGGCCTAGTTTTCTTTGTAGCCCCACCGAAGAAGCATAGCCACATACTAGATGCCCTATTGGGGGCTCAATTCATAAGTTCGAGTTGGAGACAAAAAGTGGTTCAAGTCGTGCCGCGACGTTAAATCAGACGCTTGTTGGGAGTCAACCCAGCTTTACTGCTTTCTTTTATTTTTATTTTTATCTTATTATTGTTGTAGTGTCTGTTTTTGTTTTGTAGGTTATAAGTATAGGAAGCAGAGCCATTGGAAGAGTGCAAAGGCGAGCTAAATGGTGAGAACTAAGTATGGGGTGCCCACACAAAGGATCATGACTGGGGGGAAGTCTGAGTACTCCGTAAGCCGCTATTGCTTTGGCCTTTGGTCTTTTAGGGAGTTTCTTGTCCACCCTAATTATTATTTTTCTTTATTTGTGTATTGGGGACACTGCACTCCTTTAAGTGTGAGGTGGGAGAATTCCTCTAGATAATTAGTAGTAGTATGTTAGAAAAAATATTAACTTCTTATTTTTGTTTTCGTAGTGGTGTAGTATTTTAGTAGCTTAATTTAATTTTTTTTTAAAAAAAAAAATCGAAAAAGGTAGAAAAATTGGACTTTTCCCGACGATAGATCTCCTAGATAGTTTTCTTGAGGGATTAAACTCTAAACAAAAATCCAAAAAATATGTCTTTATCTTTCTGTAGGTAGTAATAATCCCCTGTGGTTTTTCTTTGTGCCTCAATTCTTTTTCATGGGATGTAGTTTGAAACGGGTAGTAATGTGTAGTCTATGTATTGTACTTGTGTCTAAAACTTGCCCGGCATACGAGTTGAAGCGAAATTTGAGGTGATGCTCGGTTTGAAAAATGATTTTAGGCTTTCTTTGATCTTTTTGAGCTTATTTCTTACCATAAATAAGATTTATCCCTAGTTAACCATTTTGAGCCTATAGACTTTTATTTGGCACCCATCCTTTTGTTCTTAAATTGACATTGTTTTGATCCTTTTACCTCTTAAAGCACTTTAGTTGTGAGATGAGTGCTAAAAGGAGTAAGAAGAGACTAAGTGTGGGGTGGCTTTTGAGTAGAACCAGTGAAAGGAAGAAAGGTGCACTTGTTTTGTAAAAGAATACACCACTAGTGGAAATTGCAAAAGAGAAAAAGAAAAAAATAATTTAGATGAATAAATTGACATCTTGTTCTTGCTAGTGTAGTATAAATTAAAGTAGTGCTTAAAGAAAGAGGAAACATTGTTAGGGATGATTTTAGTTGTAAAATTAAAATTGCGATTGAAGAATTTGCGCTTACAGTTGATTATATTATGTGTTAAAGTGCTTAGGAAGGTTAGCCACTATTCCTAAATATATCCTTTCCGTCCCTTAGCCCACATTACAACCATAAAAAGGTACTAATTGATTTTAGACTGAGTGAGCCTACATTAGTAGAGATTTACATTAAGGGCAAGCCTATGGTGCCAATTGCATGCATGTGACTTCTTTTGTGAGAGTGAGTGAATTCTTTCCATCTTGAGTTTCTAATTTTTCTTAAATTTTATTGTGTGTGGAACTAATCTCTTTTGTTGTGTGAGGGCAATTGATTCATGAAGGAAAGGTAATATAATTGACCTCTATGGTAGAGTAAGTGAGTGAGTTGTGAATAATGCATGGTACTTGTGAGCCAAATCTTGAGGTGAAGATGTTACGCTCTTGTGCTTAGTCTATTTTGAAGATTCTAGGTGTGATGAGTTAGGAGAATTATTTAAAAAGGTCGTGTCTATATAAAGTGTAGTTTGATTGCTCGAGGACGAGCAACGTTTAAGTGCGGGGTAGTAATGTTTGGCTATAATTCCATATTTTTAGTGCATTACTTAACTTACATTTTGGGGCTTTAATGCTAAACTATACTATATTTGTGCTTAATTGAGTTTATTTTATGTGTAGGTTCGTTGAAGACGAAATTGGGAGCGAAGTAGAGGTTTTATGTGTATTTTATGCACTACAAGAATGACTCGTGATTATTTGATGATGGGAAATATTATGATGTCATAATTTGATGATTGAAGACATAATGATGGGGTGATAATTAAAATAAAAAAAGAGAACTAAGAGTTGAAAAGAAAAGAAACGAAACAAGAAAGTTAGGCAAAAGTTTGGCATCAAAATTGAAAACGAAACAGCAACAGGCGACGCGAGAGCAATTCCGCGCGTTTAAGCTCGCGAGGCGTGGACAGACACGAGGTGAGTCGTGCGTTTCGCATGGCGACCTGAAGTTATTTTGTCTCCTTTTTGTTTAGAATTTGGTTATTTTGTCTAGATCTTTTCCCTACACATATAAATAGTTATTAAACAACATTTTTAAAGGGGGATTTTGAGACTTTAGACGAAGGGAGAGCACGGAGCCGCCGTGGAGGCCGGAATTCATCAGA
This sequence comes from Nicotiana tomentosiformis, assembly GCF_000390325.3. Classification (NCBI taxonomy): domain Eukaryota; kingdom Viridiplantae; phylum Streptophyta; class Magnoliopsida; order Solanales; family Solanaceae; genus Nicotiana; species Nicotiana tomentosiformis. The sequence goes on from NC_090819.1 coordinate 67,952,053, forward strand.
TTCCATCCTTTTTCCATCAAACTTAGTAATCTTTACTTTTTCTTGATGATTTGTTGTTTTGATACCATGTCTATATGGAGCTAAACTTCACGTTCTAGGATTGTGGTTGTCATGAATATTGAAGTTTATTAATTATATTACCGTTAACTCGAGTTATCATCTTTGGTTGTTTCTCTAATTCTATGCATAATTTCTTAATTGTTTGGCCAACAGTTGAGTTCTATTTACTATCTATGCTATGCTTGGGAAAGCCGTATTTAGATTAAAGTAGAATTAGAGAGAGGGCTTGTTTCTGAACCCGTGGCTCGGGGAAAGATTTCGCGGTTAGGATAGGAATATACCTAACTGTCTTGCTTAGTTGAATACCGTATTATATTCGTTCATGATAGATTCAAGACCATAGGAATATAGGGTTGATATATTATGGATAGACGGATAGTATTGTGGGAACATGCTATTTATAAAAATAATCCGGTCAACTAGTAATCATAGATAATTTGGATTAACAAGTGTAATTACAAACTCAATAGGATTGATAAACCGACCACAACCCTGGAATCTATATCTCCCTTGGTTACGTGTTTAAATTTCGCAATAGTAGTTCTAATACAAAAGTTAAACTTTTGATCATCTTGGACAGTAAGTTGATTTTAGTTTGCTTAGTTAGCGGTTAATCTAAGTCTCTGTGGGTTCGACATCTGACTTTCGAGTCACTTTATTACTTGACGGCTACGTATACTTGCGTGTACTTGGGTAACCAACAAGTTTTTGGCGCCGTTGCCGGGGACTTAGTTATTGATTGTTTATCTAAGTTATGCTTTTTATTGATTTCTGTTGAAGTTTTTAATTTTCCTATTTAGTTATTTTTCTAGATTAGACTTTTACTTTTATCTTTATAGGTTTTGTTTATTTGTTTCCTTTTTGTAAATATTTTTATTTTCATAAAAATTTAATTTTTCTTAGTGTGTTCATAGCTCTCTCAACATGACATCTGGGGATGAAATATTCGGAGGTAAGGTTATTGATGAAGACGCTTGGTTGATAGAAAACTTTTATGGCCCTTCTTTTTGGCTTGTCATGACCTGAACTCTGAGAGATCTGAATTTGAATATGGCAGTAAGGGTTGGTATTCGGCTAAATATTCAACATTAAGGGAATATGAGGAACGACGTTATCTTCTAACAAAGTTGGTGAATGACTGGTCGAAGGAGAGAGTTGATCTTGCACAAGAAATTTACAAGTTTGGCTTGGCTTTGCACAACTTGGATGCAGATTTTAGTGCAAAGGTTGATGCGTCTAATGCCCAATAATTTAATTATGAGTTGTGTGAAACTGAAAAAAATCTTCTAGACCAAATTGAGGAGCTAAAACGAGAATACCAAGCATTAGACCATATTTTTCTTGAGGATGCCAATGCTGAGAGGAGTGTTCTAGAGTCATATGAGGAAGTAGATAATATTATATTTGAAGACTCTAGTGTGTGTACATATGAGGATGTAAAGAGTAGTACAATTCTAGAGTTAGGGCGTATTGGTCCTCATTCCATACATTTTTCAACTTTGTATTTGGATGATGACATGGAAATCGAGTCATCTGAGCCTTTGGAAGAGCCAATGGACGAGGAATGGGGTGCTTACATTCTTGATTTCGTTGTTCCAAAAAGTAAAAATTACATTCCTCATCTAAAGGCTAAGAAGTGTAGAGTGAAAAATTTAATGCTTGGCCTAGTTTTCTTTGTAGCCCCACCGAAAGAGCATAGCTACAGACTGGATACCCTATTGGGGGCTCAATTCATAAGTTCGAGGTGGAGGCAAAAAGTGGTTCAAGTCGTGCCGCGACGTTAAATCAGGCGCTTGTTGGGAGTTAATCCAACTTTACTGATTTTTTTATTTTTTTATTTTTTATCTTATTATTGTTGTGGTGTTTTTTTTGTTTTGTAGGATTTTAAGCATTGGAAGCAAAGCCATTGGAAGAGTGCAAAAACGAGCTAGATGGTGAGAACTAAGTATGGGATGCCCACACAAAGGACCATGCCTGGGGGGAAGTCTAAGTACTACGTGAGCCGCTATTGCTTCGGCCTTTGGCCTTTTAGGAAGTTTCTTGTCCACCCTCGTTATTATTTTGCTTATTTGTGTATTGGGGACACTGCACTCCTTTAAGTGTGATGTGGGAGAATTTCTCTAGATAATTAGTAGTAGTATGTTAGAAAAATGTTAACTTCTTATTTTTGTTTTCGTAGTGGTGTAGTATTTTAGTAGCTTAATTTAATTTTTTTTAAAAAGAAAATAATTTTGAAAAAGGTAGAAAAATTGGACTTTTTCCGACGATGGATCTCCTAGACAGTTTTTTTGAGGGATTAAGTCTAAACAAAAATCTAAAAATATGTATTTTAGCTTTATGTAGGTAGTAATAATCCCCTGTGGTTTTTCTTTGTGCCTCGATTCTTTTTCGTGGGATGTAGTTTGAACCGGGTAGTAATGTTTCCTTTTATTTTTTTATTTTTAGAGTAGATAAGAAATTGGGAATAAATGGAGGAAGAAAGATGAGATTTCTAGGCGCCCTTGACTTGTTTGATAGCAGCATATTTAGGCTTTGACTTGCGGTAGTATCTTCCATATGTGCTAAAAGTGCTTATGATGCCTTGGTTATTTGGATAGCATATTTTGTGATGCCTATGTCTAATTTTCTTGACTTATGTTTACTCTGTGCTTAATGTTTAATATCTCGTAGCTCTGTGAATACTTGCATTAGTTTGAGAGTCGGAATGAAACCGTCCTTAATGAGTCATATGCCATGTGTGGTGAGGTTTTTGTGTAGTCTATGTATTGTACTTGTGTCTAGAACTTGCCCGACATACGAGTTGAAGCAAAATTTGAGGTGATGCTCGGTTTGAAAAATGATTTTAGGCTTTCTTTGATCTTTTTGAGCTTATTTCTTACCATAAATAAAATTTATCCCTAGTTAACCATTTTGAGCCTATAGACTTTTATTTGGCACCCATCCTTTTGTTCTTAAATTGATATTATTTTGATCCTTTTACCTCTTAAAGCACTTTAATTGTGAGATGAGTGCTAAAAGGAGTAAGAAGAGACTAAGTGTGGGGTGGCTTTTAAGTAGAACCAGTGAAAGAAAGAAAGGTGCACTTATTTTATAAAAGAATACACCACTAGTGGAAATTGCAAAAGAGAAAAAGAAAAAAATAATTTAGATGAATAAATTGACATCTTGTTCTTGCTAGTGTAGTATAAATTAAAGTAGTGCTTAAAGAAAGAGGGAACATTGTTAGGGATGATTTTAGTTGTAAAATTAAAATTGCGATTGAAGAATTTGCGCTTACAATTGATTATGTGATGTGTTAAAGTGCTTAGGAGGGCTAGCCACTATTCCTAAATATATCCTTCCCGTCCTTTAGCCCACATTACAACCATAAAAAAAATACTAATTGATTTTAGACTGAGTGAGCCTACATTAGTAGAGATTTACATTAAGGGCAAGCCTATGGTGCCAATTGCATGCATGTGACTTCTTTTGTGAGAGTGAGTGAATTCTTTCCATCTTGAGTTTCTAATTTTTCTTAAATTTTATTGTATGTGGAACTAATCTCTTTTGTTGTGTGAGGGCAATTGATTCATGAAGGAAAGGTAATATCATTGACCTCTATGTTAGAGTAAGTGAGTGAGTTGTGAATAATGCATGGTACTTGTGAGCCAAATCTTGAGGTGAAGATGTTACGCTCTTGTGCTTAGTCTATTTTAAAGATTCTTGGTGTGATGAGTTAGGAGAATTGTTTAAAAAGGTCGTGTCTATATAAAGTGTAGTTTGATTGCTCGAGGACGAGCAACGTTTAAGTGCGGGGTAGTGATGTTCGGCTATAATTCCATATTTTTAGTGCATTACTTACCTTATATTTTGGCGCTTTAATGCTAAACTATACTATATTTGTACTTAATTGAGTTTATTTTATGTGTAGGTTCATTGAAGACAAAATTTGGAGCAAAGTAGAGATTTTATGTGTATTTTATGCACTACAAGAATGGCTCGTGATTATTTGATGATGGGAAATATTATGATGTCATAATTTGATGATTGAATACATAATGATGGGTTGATAATTAAAATAAAAAAAGAGAACTAAGAGTTGAAAAGCAAAGAAACGAAACGAAACGAAACGAGAAAGTTAGGCAAAAGTTTGGCATCAAAATTGAAAACGAAACAGCAACAGGCGACGCGAGAGCAATTCCGCACGTTTAAGCTCGCGAGGCGTGGTCAGACACGAGGTGAGTCATGCGTTTCGTGTGGCGACCTGAAGTTATTTTGTCTCCTTTTTGTTTAGAATTTGGTTGTTTTGTCTAGATCTTTTCCCTACACATATAAATAGTCATTAAACACCATTTTAAAGGGGGATTTTTAGACTTTAGATGAAGGGAGAGCACGGAGCCGCCGTGGAGGCCGGAATTCATCAGATTCCATCTTTCTTGCATCAAACTTAGTAATCTTTACTTTTTCTTGACGATTTGTTATTTTGCTACCATGTCTATGTGGAGCTAAACTTCACGTTCTAGGGTTGTGGTTATCATGAATATTGAAGTTTATTAATTATTTTACCGTTAACTCGAGTTATCATCTTTGGTTGTTTCTCTAATTCTATGCATAATTTCTTAATTGTTTGGCCAGCAGTTGAGTTCTATTTACTATCTATGCTATGCTTGGGAAAGCCGTGTTTAGATTAAAGTAGAATTAGAGAGAGGGCTTGTTTCTGAACCCGTGGCTCGGGGAAAGATTTCGCGGTTAGGATAGGAATATACCTAATTGTCTTGTTTAGTTGAATACCGTATTATATTCGTTCATGATAGATTCAAGACCATAGAAATATATGGTTGATATATTATGGATAGACGGATAGTATTGTGGGAACATGCTATTTGTATAAATAATCCGGTCAACTAGCAATCATAGATAATTTGGATTAACAAGTGTAATTACAAACTCAATAGGATTGATAAACCGACCACAACCCTGGAATCTATATCTCCATTGGTTACGTGTTTAAATTTTGCAATAGTAGTTGTAATAGAAAAGTTAAACTTTTGTTCATCTTGGACAGTAAGTTAATTTTAGTTTGCTTAGTTAACGGTTAATCTAAGTCTCTGTTGGTTCAAAATCCGACTTTCGAGTCACTTTATTACTTGACGGACACGTATACTTGCGTGTACTTGGGGAACCAACAAGTTTTTGGCGCCGTTGCTGGGGACTTAGTTATTGATTTTTTTATCTAAGGTAAGCTTTTAATTGATTTCTGTTCAAGTTTTTAATTTTTCTATCTAGTTATTTTTCTAGATTAGAATTTTACTTTTATCTTTTTAGGTTTTGTTTATTTGTTTTCTTTTTGTAAATATTTTTATTTTCATAAAAATTTAATTTTTCTCTTAGTGTGTTCATATCTCTCTCAACATGACATCTGGGGATGAAATATCCGGAGGTAAGGTTATTGATGAAGACGCTTGGTTGACGGAAGACTTTTTTGGCCCGTCTTTTTGGGCTTGTCATGACCTGAACTCTGGTAGATCTGAATTTGAATATGGCAGTAAGGGTTGGTATTGGGACGAATATTCACGATTAAGGGAATATGAGGAACGACGTTATCTTCTAACAAAGTTGGTGAATGACAGGTCGAAGGAGAGAGTTGATCTTGCACAAGAAATTGACAAGTTTGGCTTGGCTTTGCATAACTTGGATGCAGATTTGAGTGCAAAGGTTGATGCATCTAACGCCCAACAATTTAATGATGAGGAACTAAAAAAATCTTCTAGACCAAATTGAGGAGCTAAAACGAGAATACCAAGCATTATATTTGAATAATTGCATTAGTTTGAGAGTCAGAATGAAACCGTCCTTAGTGAGTCATGTGCCATATGTGGTGAGGCTTTTGTGTAGTCTATGTATTGTACTTGTATCTAGAACTTGCCCGGCATGCGAGTTGAAGCGAAATTTGAGGTGATGCTTGGTATTATATCTCCTTGCCATTGTGCTTGCAATTGAGAAGTTCCGCCCGTACTTGATGGGTACAAAGGTTATTGTCCACACAGATCATGCGGCACTTTGTTATCTTATGAGCAATAAAGATTCCAAAGCTCGTTTAATGAGTTGGGTGCTTTTGTTGCAAAAGTTTGATATTGACATCCAAGATAGAAAAGGGAGGAAAAATCAAGTGGCGGACCACTTGTCTCGTTTGGAGGAGGAGAGGAGGCTGCATGATGGACTTGAAATCAATGATTCCTTCCCCGATGAGAAACTCTTGGCTATCTCAATGAAAGAAGTGCCATGGTTCGCGGATCTAGCAAATTTCCTTGTGTGTGGAATCATCCCGGATGAGTTCTCTTCAAACCAAAGGAAGAAGCTCAAACGGGATTGTCAAGATTATTATTGGGATGAACTATACCTTTTTTGGATTTGTACGGATGGAGTGATTAGAAGATGTGTACCGGAAAAAGAGCAAGGTGAAATTCTTGGGGCTTGTTATTCTTCGCCATATGGTGGTCACCATGGTGGAGCAAGAACGGTGGCCAAAGTGCTAAGTTGTGATTTCTATTGGCCCACTCTTTACAAGGATGCAAGTGATTTAGCGAAAAGATGTGATAAATGTCAAAGGGCCGGTGAAATCTCAAAGAAAAATGAAATGCTCCTCACCACCATCTTGGAGATTGATATTTTCAATGTGTGGGGTATTGAATTCATGGGTCCTTTTGTGAGTTCTTGTGGAAACACCTATATCTTGGTCGCGGTGGATTATGTGTCCAAATGGGTGGAGGCTGTTGCTCTACCCAACAATGAAGCGAGAAGTGTGGTGGCATTCTTGAAGAAGAATATTTTCACAATGTTTGGTACTCCGCGAGCTATTATAAGCGATAAGGGGTCACATTTTTGCAACAAGGCTTTCGACACTTTACTTAGCAAGTATGGTGTTACTTATAAAGTCACGACTCCCTATCATCCACAAGCTAGCGGTCAAGTGGAAGTATCCAACCGGGAGATAAAGAGTATTTTTGTCACGACCCAAAAACCTAATCTGCCGTGATGGTGCCTATCGTGGAACTAGGCAAGCCGACTCACTTCCAAACAAACCGATATTTGCATTTCAAAGATAATTTCAATACTATTTAACATAAAACCTTCATTTAATGAGTTCAAATCAAAGAAAATAGAAGTGCGGAAAAGAAAAGCCCGACATCGTGGTGTCACTAGTCATGATCATCTACTACAATCCGTCTAACAATATCAAGGCTAACTCAGCCTGAAAAATAGCTAAATACAATTAGAGGAATATAAGAGGGAGAAGAGCAGGGGCTGCGATCGCCAAACAGCTACCTTGCTATCTCCAAGAAAAATCTGCAACCAGAACACTCAATAACCGCTACAGTGTCCAGCTACACCTGAATCTGCACACAAGGTGCAGGGAGTAACGTGAGTACGCCAACTCAGTAAGTAACAACAATAAATAAAGACTGAGCAGTAGTGATGAGCAATAAAGCATATAACGTTCATATCATGAAATCTCAGTAAAGTACAACAAGCTTTAAAAATCAGTGTTTGAATCAAATCATCTCGTTTAAACCCGGTTCCAGTAAAAATCATTTAAAGATATTTTTCCAACAGTTTTTCTAACAAAGGATCAATGCAAAGGTGAGCAAAAATGATGAAATCATAAACAGCCCATCGGGCAAAACATCACTCATATACAGCCCCTCGGGTAAACCTCACAGTCACTCGTGCCACTCGAGCATACCTCACAATTACTCTTGCCACTAGGGCATACCTCACAATCACTCATGCCTCCCAGTCACTCATCACTCGACACTCGCATTCAGTAGGTACCTGCGCTCACTGGGGGTGTGTACAGACTCCGGAGGGGCTCCTTCAGCCCAAGCGCTATAATCTACATGGACAACTCACGTACCATAATAATAAAGTATACTGCAGGCGGGTAGCCCCGATCCTCATTCATCTTCACAAATCAGGACCTCGGCCTCACTCAGTCATAAACCTCTCAAGCCACTCGGGCATTTCAGTAAAACAGGGCATTCAGCCCAAAACATTTATATGCATCAAAATAGAGTCATAAAACTGAGTTATGCGGTAAACAAGTATAAACATGACTGAGTATAGATTTTCAATCGATAACAATGAGAGGATGGTAAGAAACAGCCCCTAAGGGTCCAAATAGCATTGGCGCAAGGCCCAAACATGGCATTCAACCCAATTTATAGAAATTCTTTCTGAAACATATAAGTATTATATGGTTTCAACAAAGTATGCAACTTTACAGTTGCTACGGGACGGACCAAGTCACAAATCCCCAACAGTGCACGCCCACACGCCCGTCACCTAGCATGTGCGTCACTAAAAATAGTAGAATGATACAAAATCCGGGGTTTCATACCCTCAGGACTAGATTTACAATCGTTACTTACCTCAAACCGACCAATTCTCTACCCCGCAATGCTCTTGCCTCTGGACTCGGCCTTCAAATTCTCTAAATCTATTCACAATCAGTACAATACCATCAATATATGCTAATGGAATGAATTCCACAAGAAAAGCTTCAAAATTAGACCAAAACCCGAAATTGGCTCAAACCCGGCCCCCGGGCCCACGTCTCGAAATCCAAAAAAATTTACAAAACTAGAAAGCTCATTCACTCACCTGTCTAACCATACAAAATTCATCAAAATCCGACATCGTTTGGTTCTTCAAATCCTTAAATTACTCTCCAAAAATTCCAAGCCCTAACCCCTCATTTTCACTAATTTCCAAGATTAAACAACGGAAAATCACCATATATACAAGTATTAGGTCTCAAGTGACTTACCTCAACGAAACCCCCTTGATTCCCTCTTCAAATCTCTTCCAAAAGCTCCAAAAACCGAATAGAAATGGTGAAGAATGCACCAAAATCGCGAAGGGTTCTATTTATGGCTTCTGCCCAGGTTTTTCGCACCTGCGGCCATTTTCTAGCACCCGCATGACCGCACATGCGGTCCAAGGAGCTGCACCTGCGCAACTCACTTACGCGCTCAGGCTCCGCATCTGCGGCAACATCGTTGCACCTGCGAAGGCACATCTGCGCATTTTCCTCCGTTTCTGCGAAGCCTGCCCATCATTCCCCTTTCCGTATCTGCGCCCCAGGTTTCGCACCTGCGGGCTCGCAGATGCGACCTCCAACTCGCACCTGCTCAACCTTCTTAGTCCAGCATTTCCCGCACCTGCGCACTACCCACTCGCACCAGCGGCCTCGCACCTGCAAGGCTTTCTTCCGCAGGTCCGAAAATAGCAGTAGCAGCAGCTCCTGCTGCAAATTCCAACTTCGACAATCCGTTAACCCCCCAGAATCACCCCGAGGCCCTCGGGACCTCAACCAATACCAACAAGTCATATATCAACATAAAAACTTAGTTGAACCTTCGAATCACTCAAAACAACATCCGAACACCAAATTACCCTCGGATTCAAGCTTAAGAACTTCTAAATTTCCAAATTCGGCAACCGATACCGAAACCAACCAAACCACGTCCGAATGACCTCAAATTTTTCACACACGTCACAAATGACACCACAAACCTAATCCAACTTCCGGAATTCCATTCCGACCCGATATCATGTTTTCCACTGTCGACCGAAATTGCCAAATTTCCATTTTTTTCCAATTCAAGCCTAATTCTACCACAGACCTCCAAATCACATTCCGGACCCAATTGCAAGTCCAAAATCACCTAACGGAGCTAACAGAACCATCAGAATTCAAATCCAAGATCGTTTACACATAGGTTAACATCCGGTTGACTTTTCCAACTTAAGTTTCTACTTAAGAGACTAAGTATCTTAATTCACTCTGAAACCACTCCGGTCCCATACCAACTAACCCGATATAACATAATATAGTTGAATAACACAAAAAGAAGTAGACCGATTTGGTATTGATTTGAGGTGACACGTATGCCAGGCTCATATCGAGCTAAGTGTTATTGATTTGGGGCGACATGTGCACCGGACCTCATTATTGGGCTATATGATTATGATTAGCACTTGGGTAGGATCCGCCCCTCCGTATTCTGACTGCTAGCCGTAGGCGCAAACACATTATTTTATATACGTGCTTGATGATAGACAGTTATGCCAAGCACCCATACATTGCTAAGTGTGATTACTCTTGATGGATCCACTGTGATATTGTTGAATTGACATATATATATATATGATATATAGGCATAAAGATATACTTTCCTCATGATAGCTGGTAAATAAAATATTTTATCTTTGTTAGGCTTTAATTGTTATAAATGGAAAGCATGTCTAAATTTCTAAAATGTGAACAAGCTGAACATAACATCATTGAGCCACTTGCTTCTACTGTTCCCTTTATATTCTGAACTGTTAATGGTTATTGATATTAGTATCTAACTGTTATTTTTGAGCTCGTCGCTGCTTTCAGCCCAACGTTAGTGTTGTTACTTATTGAGTACATGGGGTCAGTTGTACTCATACTGCACTCTGCATTTCGTATGCAGATGCAGGTACTTCTAGATGAGTTGATCTCTAGAGTCCTGTTGCTACCAGCCTTTTGGGAGATTACGGGGTAGATGCTATACCGTCCGCAAACCTTGAAGTTCTCTTTCATTATTTCTATTATCACTATTATACTATTTAGGCAGTTGTATCAGAGGATTTGGCTTGTATTTTGATATTCAGTAGCGTTCATGTACTCGTTGACACCAGATTTTGGGGATGGTTGTAGTTGTGTTGTTGTTACATTATAAGTTATTTCATGATATGTTTTTGTTGTTGAGTTATCAAACTATGTTCATTCAAATTTATTATTATTATTATTATATGATTGATGGCTTGCCCAACAAGTAGTGTTAGGCATCGTCGCGACTCCGATAGGAGTTGGGTCATGACATGTTGATATTAGAGCACTAGGTTGCTTAGGTCACACGAGTCATGAGCAAGTTTAGTAGAGTCTTGCGGATCGGTACGGAGACGTCTGTACTTATCTGCGAGAGGCTACCAAACTATTAGGAAACTTCACCTTCTTGCATTCTTGTCATGCGAATTTGTTATTTCCGAAGTTTGAACCTTGACTCTTCTATTCTCTCACAGATGATAAGGACTCATGCAGCTGGATCAGGCAGGCGGCCAATAGTTAGGGCCGCAAGATGCCGGGTCCGCGGTAGAGGCTGAGGTGGGGCTCGTACTACAGCCAGAGCAGCACCTGTGGAGCAACCAGTTGCTCCAGTTGAGGAGTAGGTTCCAATTACAGTTAAGTCGGTGGGACCAGCTCAGGCACCAGCAGTGCCCATTGTTATTCCTGGCCTTCAGGAGTCCTTGGCCTAGAGTTTGACTGTGTGCACGAGCATGGCTCAGGCGGTTTCGATTGCAGTTACACCAGTTATCTCATAGAACAAATAGCTCAGGGTCTTCAAACATCGAGGGTGTTACCAGCTCGGCCGGTTGCTATTGCTCGGCTAAGGTTGGTCCATATTTGACTGATGAGGAGCAGAAGAGGTTGGAGCGGTTTGGGAGGCTTAAACCACCAGAGTTCAGCGGAGGAAAGTCAGAGGATGCTTAGGATTTTCTAGACTGGTGTCAGCGGATTCTTCACACAACGGGTATTTTAGAGACTAGTGGAGTTACATTCACCACTTTTTAGCTGACAGGGGTAGCCTACAGATGGTGGCAAATATATGAGTTGAGTAGGCCAGTTGGCACTGCGCCACTTACATGTCATGAGTTCTCAGTTCTCTTCTTAGAGAAGTTTGTTCCATAAACTCGCAGAGAGGAGATGCGTAAAGATTTTGAGCAGCTACACCAGGGGATATGAGTGTGACTCAGTACGAGATGAGATTCACGTATTTGGCCCGTCATGCTATATGGTTGGGCCCCACTGAGAGAGAGATAGAGGATCAGGAGGTTTATTGATGGCCTCAACTATGGTCTACGTTACAGTATGGATCTAGAGGCCAAGACAGATTCTAGGTTTGACCAAGTGGTCGAGATTTCTAGGCGCTTGGAGAAGGCTCGCATGTTTGAGCGAGAGGGAAAGAGGCCTTGTGGTTTAGCTGAGTTCAGTTGTACCTCATCTGGAGGTCAGTCACTTAAGAGTAGAGGTCATCCTTTCAGGTTTGCTCCGATGGCTCGTTAAAGTTCATCATGGTGCATCAGCTAGCCAAGGTTCATATAGTACTCACCCAATTCAGTTATCTTTCAGTGCACTCCCAGTTCAGAGCTCATACCGTGCTCTATCAGTTTAGGGTTTGTCAGTACCGAGTTCTTCCAATGGTTATTCTATTTCTCGAGGACCAATTCAGACCCCACAATCATATCCGGCTTGAGGTTGTTATGATTGTGGAGAGTTGGGGAATGTGAGGAAGTATTGTCCTTGTTATTACAGAGGTCCAGTGTAGCAGGGAGGCCAGTCTATGACTTCTGCACTAGCTGCTACACCACCCGCTCAACCATAGAGGCCATGCGGGTTGAGGTCGCCCTAGAGGGGGAGGTTAGACAGGTGGTGGTCAAGCTTGTTTCTAAGCATTTCCCGCCAGACCAGAGGCAGTTGCTTCCAATGTTGTGATCACATGTATTGTTTCAGTATGCCATAGGGATGCTTCAATATTATTTGACCCTGGTTCCACTTATTCATATGTGTCATCATACTTTGCTCGTAATTTGGATATAACTCGTGATTCTTTAGCTATGCTTGTACATGTATCTACACAAGTGGGTGATTTTATTATTGTGGATCGTTTATATCGATCGTCTGTGGTGACTATTGGGGGATATAAGATAAGAGTTGATATTTTATTGCTTAGCATGGTTGATATTGACGTGATTTTAGGAATGGACTGGTTGTCTCCATATCACGCTATCCTTGATTATCACGCTAAGACCGTGACATTGGCATGTCGGGGGTGCCGAGGTTAGTGTGGAGAGGCTCCCCTGATTATGTTTCTAATAGAGTGATTTCACATTTGAAGGCCCAACGGATGATTGAGAAGGCATGTTTGTCATAGTTGGCCTTCGTGAGGGATGTTAGTGCTGATACCCCTTCAATTAAGTTAGTTCCAGTAGTGAGAGACTTCCTAGATGTATTTCTAGCAGACCTGTCGGGCATGCCACCCAACAGGGACATTGAATTTGGTATTGACTTGGTACTGGGCACTCAACCCATATCTATTTCACTGTATCGCATGGCACCTATTAAGTTGAGCAGCACTTGTAGGAACTACTTGATAAGGGCTTCATCAAGCCTGGTGTGCCGCCTTGGGGTGCATCAGTTCTATTTGTGAAGAAGAAGAATGGTACCATGAGGATGTGTATTGACTAAATGCAGCTGAACAAGGTTACTATTAAGAACAGGTACCAACTACCGTGCATTGATGACTTATTTGATCAACTTCAAAGAGCTAGAGTGTTCTCGAAGATTGATTTGAGGTCTGGGTATTATCAGTTGAAGATTTAGGATTTAGATATTCCGAAGACGACTTTCAGGACCTGCTATGGTCACTACAAGGTTTTGGTGATGTCTTTTGGGCTGACCAATGCCCCAGTAGCCTTTATGCACTTGATGAACAGCGTGTTCCAGCCATATCTTCATTCTTTCTTCATAGTATTCATTGATGATATATTGGTGTACTCACGCATCTAGGAGGATCATGAGCAGCATCTGAGGATCATACTCCAAACTTTGATGGAGAATAAGCTATATGCTAAATTCTCCAAGTGAGAGTTTTGGCTTGATTCTTTGGCGTTTTGGGGGCATGTGGTGTCTAGGGAGGGGATCAAGGTGGATCCGAAGAAGATTGAGGCAGTTCAGGGTTGGCCCAGACCGTCTTTTACTACTGAGATCCGAAGTTTCCTTGATTTGGCAGGATATTATCGCTATTTTGTGGAAGGTTTCTCATCAATTGCTGCACCTTTGACAAGATTGACCCAGAAAGGTGCCCCATTTAGGTGGTATGAGGAGTGTTAGAAGAGCTTTCAGAAGCTCAAGACTGTATTGACACAACCCTAGTGTTTGTGTTGCCTATAGGTTCGTGATCTTACACCGTGTACTGTGATGCGTCGCGTTTTAGACTTCGCGGTGTTGATGTAAATCAATAGGGTGATTGCCTGCGCGTCTCGACAGTTGAAGGTTCATGAGAAGAATTACCATGTGTATGATTTAGAGCTTGCATCCATTATTCACGCGTTGAAGATTTGGAGGCACTATCTATATGGCATTCCATGTGAGGTCTACACAGACCACCGGAGTCTCCCGCATCTGTTCAAGTAGAAGGACCTTAATTTGCGGCAGCAGAGATGGTTAGAGTTGCTTAAAGACTATGATATCACCATATTATATCATCCGGGGAAGGCCATGACCCACGTCCAATCCGCACTCAATAGTGAATGGAAATAGTCATTGGAAGAATAGTACCCAACAAGAATCGGGGTCGATTTCCACAGGGAGTTTACAAGGGGTGTTAGAGTAAACACTTGATGAGAGTACATGAAATAGCTCAATTGCACTTCCAACAAAGAGTTTTTTTTTCTAAGTCTAAAATTAACACTACAAATGTAAAATAATTAGAAGAAACTAGCAAGCGAGAATTGTTTTTGATGTCTTTATCAAATGGGAAAAAGCCTAGGGATGTAACCTTTGCCTAGGTGCTAACCTAATGGGTAAATCATGTTAATGCTTGTTTTAGTGACCGGGGTATATTATAACTCTCAACTCTCAATTACCCACTCAATACCTCTCGGTTATAGAGTGATTATGCCCAAATTGACTTTCTCAAGTCCAAATGGGTATCAATTCAAACGGTTGATATGAGCTCAAGTCGAGTTTTCCCTATATCTAGTTCTAACCCTTTAATTAGTCTAGCCAAAACCTTAACTAGCCGAATTTCTTGTTAGCTAAGTTTTCCTAGACTAGGTCCCTCTTTCTCAAGTAAGAACCAAGTCAAATAGGTAAAAACAATGTTTGCAACCATTAATTCTAGAAATAATACATGAACAAGGCTTAATTACCCAACATAAACAAACAATAATTAATTACCCATAAGGTTTACACACTAGGGTTGGGTACGCATTCTTAAAGAGGTTTTCCTAAAGAACAATCCATTACGCATTCTTGCATATCTTCACGTGCTTAAATTGGTTCATCTAGTGAGGTTAAGACTTAATCGAGAGGGGAGTTTTTGCTGAACGTTTGAACTAATAATTGAGGGAATTCGAGAGTCTCACTTTAACACTAGAAGTGAATTATCTAGAGTTAGATCTCGAACAATTATCTCGCACCTATCCTATCAAAACCCTATCTTCTCCCACTGATAACCTTCTTTGCTTAGTCCTTGTTTCGATTGTCATTAGTCAATAGTTTTAGATTCTTAGTCAATTTTAGTTAGACATATTATAAATCTCAAATGTTGATCATCTTGGATAGAAATCAAGCTAGAAACTATGAGAATACTGTTTAAATCCAATCCCTGTGGATACGATATTATACTATACTATATTGGATTAGCGAGCATAATTTAAGTGTGTATTTTGCGCTCGTCAATTTTTGGCGCCGTTGTCGGGGAGGTTACTGATTTTGATTAGTTTTCGTTGACTGTTCGCAGGTTACAGGTTTAGATTGATACATGACTCGAGCTTCTGCGAAAGAAGTGCTACCATACAAGCCCGAGATAGAAAAACAACTGAGACAGCTGAGGAAGGAAAGAGATCTCACCGAGACACCAGAAAAGGTTGGGCAATCCTCAACCAAAGAACTTATGGCTGGAAACAGTGATGATAATGTAGATTTGGCTGCAAGGGAGGTAGCCCAACAACGAGAAAAAGATGCACGAGATGCTGAGGAAGCAGCTATTAAAGATACACGGATTATCTATGAAGAAGAGAAGGGTCAGAGAATTGCTCAAAATCAACCCTTGGTTGTAGACCAGTTTGGAAATATAGCTCCCATGCCTAGGAGATCACTGGAAAGTTATGCTAGACCGGTATACATTCAAGGCTTATCAAGTGTTAGACCACCTCCAATTGTAGCTAACAATTTCGAGTTGAAGCAAGGGTTGCTTCAAACCATTCAGAACTGATGTGTCTTTAGAGAAAAGATGAGCGAAGATCCAAACACACATCTAATGGACTTTGAGGAGATTATGAAAACTTTTCAATACAATGGGGTGTCACAAGATGCAGTGTACTTAAAGGCATTCCCCTTTTCACTTAAAGATGATGCAAAGAAGTGACTTCGAAGCTTGCCCACGGGATTGATTAGAACATGGGAGTAGATGTCAAGAAAATTCCTTGATAAATATTTCTCCTCGGCTAAGACGGGCAAGTTTAGAAGAGAAATCTATAACTTTTGCCAGAAAGAGGCTGAAACTATTTTTGAAGCATGGGAGAGGTTTAAGGAGATTGTTAGAAAGTGTCAACATGGTGGAATTGAACTCTGGATGTAACTCTAGGACTTTTGGGATGGATTGACACCGGCTTCGCGTAGATCATTGAGCAATGCAGTTGGAGGCCCTTTGATGAAGAAGACTCCAGAGGAGATAGTTACAATTCTTGATGAGTTATCTGAAGATGTTAATCAGTGGCCCTCTGAAAGTGCTAAAAGAAGAAGATCAATTGGTGTTCACCAAGTTGATGCTAACACATCTGTTCAGGTATAACTTGATGTTATGGCTAAAGAAATACGACAGCTGACCTTAGCCTCGATACAAAATGAGCCTCATGCAGCTTGTGATATATGTGGAAGAGGACACCCTACTCATGAGTGTCAAGTCTCAACTGAGGAAATGAATGCTGTGGGAAATTATAATTTTAATGCAATGGGTCAGAAGCATCCCATTTTTCATGGAGTTCACCTGGGGGTACCGCTAATGCATGGCAAATAAATAACCCCAGATTTCAAGGACAAGGAGCTCCTAGTTTTATGAATCAGCTGAGGCAACAGTTTTAGCCTCAACAACCCAATCAGCCTGGTCTAGAAAATCTCATGAAGGCCTTCATTGTGAAAACTGATGAAAGATTTGAAGTACAAAGGGCATCAATTTGAAATTTAGAGAAGCAAGCGGGACAGATTGCAACAATATTATCTGAGAGGGTTCTGGGCACTCTCCCTACTGATACTAAAAGAAATCCTAAGGAAACAGTGAATGTTGTAACTTTGAGAAGTGGGCAAGTGTTGAAAGATCCCACCCCGATCCAAAAAGATGTGAGGCTTGAAAAAGAAAGTGGAGAGCAGCTGAAAAGTGATGAGGACAAGAAGAAGAAAGGCCCGATGAAGGCTGAGAAAAAAAAAGGAAGAAAAATCGAGCAGGGAGGAACATGAGGATAGCAAGCATATGCATGCGCTACATTTCCCTCAAAAGCTATGTAGAGAAAAGCTGGACAAGCAGTTTGAGAGATTTCTGGATGTGCTGAAACAGGTTCATGTAAACTTACTATTCACAGAAGTGCTATCACAAATGCCCTCTTATGCTAAATTCTTGAAAGAGTTCCTTATGAAGAAGAGGAAAGTAGAGGAGACCTCAGTGGTCAAGCTCACAGAGCCTTGCAGTGCAATATTGCAAAATAAACTCCCACAAAAGCATGGAGATCCAGGGAGTTTTACTATACCTTGGTCTTTAGGAACTATTAATTTTGATAAGTCTTTATGTGATTTTGGTAGCTTAATTAATTTAATGCCTCTATCTATTTACAGGAAACTGGAGAAGGAGATTGGAGAGATAAGGTCGGCACCAATATTGTTGCAGCTGGCAGACCAAACGACTTTAATACCCTAGGGGATAGTGGAAGATGTGTTAGTTCGGGTGGATAAGTTTGTATTTTCTATGGATTTTATAGTGGTGGAGGAGGTCCCCTTCATGCTAGGAAGACCATTCTTAGCGATGGGCAGATCAATATTAGATATATAAGAAAGAAAACTCATGCTTAGAGTGGGTGAGGAGACTGTGACTTTTAAAATGGATGTAGAAAAGGGGGCACAAAAGGAAAAACCAGCTGCGAGTATTGAGTGGAAAGTGAAGGGCTCGAAAGAGAAGGCTACGGTGAGTGAGAAAGATAAGTATAGGGTGTACCCCAATAAGGCTGAGAAGAAGCTGTCTGCATGGATGTGTGCATTAGTTCGGGCGCGAGGAATAGAGCCCGACTTCGACTCAGACCCCGACTAGATGTTTAAGGAAGTTTCCTTTACCTTATACTTTTTAATTGTGTGTCATGGGGACATGTCACAACTTAAAGTGTGGGGTGGGGGATATTTTTATGTATGTATGTATGTATGTATGTATGTATGTATGTATGTATGTATGTATGTATGTATGTATGTATGTATGTATGTATGTATGTATGTATGTATGTATGTATGTATGTATGTATGTATGTATGTATGTATGTATGTATGTATGTATGTATGTATGTATGTATGTATGTATGTATGTATGTATGTATGTATGTATGTATGTATTCTTTTTGTTAGTTGTAGTAGTTGGAGATAGAAAAAAAATTGAAAAACAATCATAAAGTTTTTAAAATTTTTGATTTTTCCCGACGATGGATATCATCGACGGGTTTCTTGAAGGATTAAAGTCGTGCGAAAAAAGACAAAAAAATTTTCGTTTGTAGGTAATGTAATAATTCCCCCTTGGTTTTTCTTTGTACTGCAGTTCTTTTCCAAGTGTTTTGTTTGAACCGGTTGTAGTTAGTAGTAGTTTTATTTTTTTTAGGAGTAGGAAACCTTGTGCTGTAATTTGAATTGAAGGAAATATCTCTTAACTTTATTATGCCTTGAGAATAGTAAGTGCTTTAGTTGTGACGCTTAGGCTCAGTTTTTGACTTTTGTAAAAGTACCTTAAATTGTATGATCTTAACTTTGCTTAACTGCTTTGACTAGAGTGTCTTGATAGTCCGATCCTGAGTGAGTTACTTGCCATGTGTGTGTGAGTTCTTGTTTTATTTTGTGCATTGCATTTGATGTCTAGAACTTGCCCTGTGTGTTTGCAAAGCGAAATAGTAGTTTTATTCAGTCTTGGAAGTAATATAGGTGTTTCTTTGTTGAGCTAATGATATTTTTACCCACCTAATTGTCATGTATCTTAGTTAACCCTTTTGAGCCTGTAATCTTGTTTCTTTGGCAACCACATTACAAGCCCTACCCATTTGTTTGAATTGACCATCTATTTAAACCTTGTACCTCTCGTGAGCACTTGAATTTGTTATGCACTTTGTAAAAGTTGAAGTGTGGGGTGTTGGTTTGCCTTTTGAGTGGAATTATTGAACTAAGGAGAAAGGTGCACTGTTTTGAAAAAAGTAAGAGTCACTTGAATTGAAAAAGAAAAAAAAAAATAAGTGTATGATTGTGAAAAATATTCTTTGATAGTGGTGACTCTTGATGTATTTGTGCATAAAAAAGTAGGGAGTTATTGTATATTGATGTGAAGGTGGAGTTATGGTTTGACATAAGTGTGGGGTATTGAATGGTTAAGTGTATGTATTAAAGTGCTTAGGTAGGTGTAGTCACTCTTATATCCAAATGCATCCTACCCATCCCACAACCTACATTACAACCAATTAAAGTCCTACTTCATCCTTGACTGAATGAGCTCAATTAGTAGAGTAGTACACTACAGGCAAGCCTATGGTACGTCTTTTGTGGCATATGAATGTACTTCTTAGAGTGAGTGAATTCTTTCTATCTTGAGTTCGTAATTGTTCTTAAATTTCATTGTGTGAAACTACTCTCTATTATTGTGTGAGGGCACTTGATTCACGAAGGAAAGGTAATAACGTTGAACTCTGTGTTAGAGTAAGTGAGCGGGTTGTGAAAATTTATGGTGCTTTTGAGTCAAATCTTGAGGCGAGGATGTTACAGTATTGTGCTTAGTCTATTTTAAATAGTCTTGGTGTGATGAGTTAGGAGAGTTGTTTAAAAAGGTCGTGTCTATATAAAAGTATAGTTTGATAGCTCGAGGACGAGCAATGGTTTAAGTGTGGGGTGTTGATGGTAGGCTATAATCCCGTATTTTAGTCGATTATTGCACTCTAATTCACTGCACTTTACTTGTGTTGATCTTTAATTGGTAGTGTTCTGCACTTATTGTGTGTTATGCCTTGTATGAGCGATTCCAAGTTATGTAGATGTGGTGGAGCTAATTCGAGCTATTTGGAGCTTTGAAGTCTGAGTAAAGGCCCAAGGAATTAAGACGAAATCGAGTTCGGAGGTCGAGTACCATGTATGTGTGTAAAAAGTGAAAGAAAAATGCTCAAGGGTGATTTCGTCTGGGCCTAATCCTACTTGGTATAAATACATGGAAAAACGTTATTTCTGAAATTTTGACATACTTTCGACCTAAGGAGGCTAAGGAGGAGTTGGATGAACAAAAGCACAAGGATTTCATCATTCCTTCCTCACTCAAGACCCGAGTTTGGATTGAATTTATGTTTTCCCATACTCTAATTTTATTTGTGATGAATTTCTCCATATCTATGGAGTAGTTCCAATTAGGGTTTGATGGATTTGGTGTATTGATGATTGTTTGTGGATTATAGCTCTAGTTTTATGTATTGAAGCGCTTTTGAATGATTTAATTGTTGCATATATATTCACTAGTTCATGTAATCAAGAGAGGCATAACTTGTGATATCTTTGCATTATATTGTTGGTTGAGTTCATAGATTCTTCTAAGTAATCGAAGGAGGCTAGTTGATTCATTGATTAAACATAGTTAGGAGAATAATCGAAAGAGGTTTTCCTAAAGACCAATCCATTACGCATTCTTGCATATCTTCATGTGCTTAAGACTTAATCGAGAGAGAAGTTTTTGCTAAATGTTTGAACTAATAATTGAGTGAATTCGAGAGACTCACTTGAACATTAGAAGTGAATTATCTAGAGTTAGATCCCAAACAATTATCTTGCACCTATCCTATCAAAACCCTATCTTCTCCCATTGATAACCTTCTTTGCTTAGTCCTTTTTTCGATTGTCATTAGTCAATAGCTTTAGATTCTTAGTCAATTTTAGTTAGACATCTTATAAATCTCAATTGTTGATCATCTTGGATAGAAATCAAGCTAGAAACTATGGGAATACTGTTTAAATCTTGGATAGCAATCAAGCTAGAAACTATGAGAATACTGTTTAAATCTAATCCCTGTGGATACGATATTATACTATACTATATTTGATTAGCGAGCATAATTTAAGTGTGTGTTTTGCGCTTATCAAACTTTAATATGACACTTGAGCTTCAAGAATTGTCTTCACTCATCAAGGACTCTTGTTCTAACATGTAGAGCATGGTGGACTCCAAACTCTTCCTCCTCTACCTTCCATTTGCCATGCTCACTTCAAGAATTAGCACTCAATCTCTAGCTCAATGAAAGGTTCACTCTTCTCTCACAAAGGAATGTCACAAGTAAAGCTTCAAGTACCATAGGCATGCCCCTCATGTAGATCACCATAAATGTAAGCTTACTGAGTTCTAAATCAAGTAGGACTTCTTTTGGGTTGTAATGAAGGCTTTTGGATTATAGGGTAGGATACCATATGGGATAAGTGGTTACACCCTTCCTTAAGCACTCCACATTTTCATTTCTTGGCTTACATTTACCAACTCTTAGAGGCATTTCCATTTCTTGGGGGGCTAGAGAGACTTGACATCACTCTTTATTTGTTCACTTCATTCTTTTTCTCCCTTGATGCTCATACTAGAGATAGTTGCCTCTTTTTGATTTCATCAACCTTCCTTTTATTCTCTTTTTTTGTATTTTTCTTTTTGTTCTTTTATTTTATTGCCTTCTCTTTTTCATAGAGATCATTTCTTTTCTCTTTTTAGTACCTTGATACCTCTTTTAGATTCCTCAACTCCCCCCCCAAACTTATACCTTAACCAACTTATTTCATAAGAGTGTTAAGGAAGGTTCAGGTGCCAAGAGAGGATTACAAAAAAAAACGGGTAAAGGCTTGTAGCATGGTTACCAATAGAGAAAGGCTAAAGGCTCAACGGGGTTGACTAGGGATAACAAGCGTTAGGTGAAAATTGAAAGCTCAAACGGACCAAGGAAAGCCTACAATCATCTTCCAAACCAAGCAAACCTAGAATTTTGCCTTGAAACACATTCGGGGCAAGTGCTAGACCATTTACAAAAATAGTTGGACTAGCCACAAATATCACATCACCTCTCATGCAACTAGACCGTAAAAGAGGACAGAGTCTAAAGCCTACAATGATCACAATCAAGTTAAAGATCACTATGGTCCAATCAACCACTCAATGATTATCAAAGTCAACTCAAGAATCTCAAAATCACTAACTAGTACTATTTTCTTTCAAAAACCTTGTTTCAAACCATAAGCACCCAGTTAAGTGTGTTGGTGCCAAATGAAGCATGGATTACTCTTTTTAGACAATAACTTGATTAGAGCTTTTATTCATTACTACTATTGTTATTATTACCTAAACACAAAAACGGACTCATTCCCTTAAGAAAGTTGTCACACCA
Source organism: Nicotiana tomentosiformis (assembly GCF_000390325.3). Taxonomy (NCBI): domain Eukaryota; kingdom Viridiplantae; phylum Streptophyta; class Magnoliopsida; order Solanales; family Solanaceae; genus Nicotiana; species Nicotiana tomentosiformis. Next base: position 67,974,595 of record NC_090819.1, read on the forward strand.
TCCATCCTCGGGAAGAGTCACCCGGTTCACACAAAAGACCACCTTTGAAAAGAACCGTGGCATTAAGAAAACCAAATGCTTATTATCCACACTACTACGAAAAACATAAAAGCTACTAACATAAATAAAAATCAAAGTAAACAAATAAAGAAGCTAATGAAAGCAATGACTAACTAAAGATAGATAAAAATAAAAAGAAACAGAATCATCCAATTACAATCCAAATGTGCCAAATGTATCATCAAATAAACACCACCCCCTCCCCCCGAATAAAAGTAAGCATTGTCCTCAATGCCTAACAAAATAAGAGTAAACAGAGAGAGGGTGAAGAAACTCCCTAAGAATCCTTGGACATCGCAGTGTCCCCAGCAGCATCAATCTCTGTTGGCTCATCCAACTAAATATCATCATCATATCTAGGAGTGGAGAACATCGCACGCACTGCATTAGCAGTGTCGGCGGCAATGCATGGCTCCTTAGACTGGCCAGCTGGAGCATCCTGTGTAGATGGATCTGGGGCGGTCTGGTCTTGGTCAAGCAATGTATCAAAGGGAAAATCCCCAGCTGTAGCTAGCTAGGTCTCCTCATCTTTTAGCTTGTCCACTGATTTCTTACTGGCTTGAGACTTTTTCATCTTCTTGACCTGCTTAGTCAATAGCTCAATAACTAAACAATACTGCACTAGAGTGTCTATAATCACTTTCTGGTTGTCCAGAATCTTGCCCAACTTCTCATTCGGTGGAATCCCGTGGTGCCTGTGTGGATGACTGCCCTGTAACGGTACTGGAAATCTCAGATAGCTTTGAAATAGCTACCTGCATCCAGTTGTTGAGACTCACCAATATCTGGGAGACTTGCATAGCAGAAAGTGGGCCTGCAGGCATGGGCACCAGCCTCAGAACCTGAGTAGGGACTACCCTAGGAGCTGTGGATGGAGCTGTAGAAGGAGCTGAAGGTGGCGACTCAGGCGTAGCAGCTGCTGCACTAGTAGAGGGCTCAACTGATATAGATGGAATATCAATTGTATCATAAACCACCACTATCGGCTCATCAGACTAGCCGACAGTAGTAGAAGGATGATCACTCTTCTTCGGGTTGCTCGGATCCTGCACCGTGTACCACTCACACAGCCTTTTAGGTTTTACCTTTGTATCAAATGGCCTGAGCTCTGCCTTTGCATCTGTAAGGTACTCTGTAATAGTGCTAGGGTAGGGGTAAGCAATGTTACTTTGTTGTGCCACCAAAGAAATGTTGGCCGATATTAGGGCACCCACATTGATCGGATACCTGGCCATGATAAAAGCCACTAAAACAGCATGAGGAACATGCAGGCTGTTCTCATTCTAGCATGGGTCAAGCCTGCTACACACAAAAGGTTTGCCAACACTTGCCTCGAAACTCAATGTACTCCAGAGAATAGGTACCCCAGCAGTAATCCATGGTGGAGGTGGTCTCGTTGCCAAGATATGAGCAAGCCATGATCGGGCCTCTTCTTTCAAAGACAACTTCTCTAAGTACTCCTTCGGCTCCAAGTCATAAAATCCCAAGTACGCGTTCATCGTGTGACGATCAAATTTCACCTTGAGGTTGCGTACTTTGGTCACCTTTGTCCCTTTGAAAACGTGTGATATGTTGACATAAAAATCGCGAACAAGGTGCTCCTTGAGACCGTGCTATATCCCTCGTGAAGCCTGGTCTGTAGCTCGCTACAGAGCTCACGAAGCCTGGTCTATAGCTCGCTACAGAGCATTCCTAGCCTGGTCTGTAGCCCGGTTCGGATTTCAGAGTGTCCATTTTTCTAATTTTATAACTTGACCCTCATTTCATTTATCTAGCCTAAGGGTTCATTTTTGGGGGATTACCTGATATTTTTAGAGAGAAGTGAGAGTGTTGTAGAGAGAGGAAGAAGCTCAAATGCTTTGTTCATCAAGATCTTGTCCAGGCTTTGAAATCTAACAAGGAAATCTCACAAAATCTGTACTCAAGAGGTAAGGTTCTAACCCTAGTCTTCAATTTCAAGTTTGGGGTAAAGGATGGGTAATTGGGAGTATGATTCTTGGGTGTGAGAGTATTATGTATGCATGTACCCATAAAGTTTGTGGGAAGATTGTTGAGCCCAAATGGGTAAAGATTGGGTTGTGAAGTGAAATAAATCTTGTGGAAGAACCTTGTGACCAATTTGCACATCTAGCGTTTGATAAAATGCGTAAATAAGGTGAACCCACGAATATCTTCCTAATTATGGTTCAATTTTGTTATGTTTCTAAATAGATTGGAATTTCTAGGATTTTCGGAACATTGTAGTAATTTAATGAAAGCTCAAAGCAAGGTATGTTGGCTAAACTCCTTTCTTAGAATTGAATCCCACGGTATTCATGTAACTTATGTAAGTTCCGAGTTGTTCATTATAAAATTGGCTATTCTGAATAAGCTTGTGTTGAAAGTTATATGTTCAATATGTATTCCAAATGTTTTTATCATGTTATGTTATCATTTGAGAATGTCTTCAAAGTATGGATTGTGCATTAAAAATGTTTCGACTTTAAGTCAAGTTCAAACGAAGGCTATTACGCCAAATTTTGTGAAATATTTATATGTTCTTAAGACTCTTAATTGCTCCCATGTGTACTAAAATCCTTGATTTGAAAAGCCATGTTGTTGATGATGATGATGTTGTTTGAAAGTGAAAAAAGTGAGCATGAAATACTAAATACGGCCGACGTGCCAAGAATGATTTTATAATTGTGGCCACTAGTGCCTATGAAATGAAAAGATGTGAAAGAAGTATGAAATGAGATGATTGGTAGAAAAGGATGATGTCGATCCACACATAATTGTGGTGAGACGGCCTAGCCGATCGGATTGTGATCGGACGCCATATCGCACACTTGGTGGTGATTGTGCTAGAAATTGTAATTGAAATTGTGATTGTGGTTGATGTCTCGAATGAGACGTCCTAGCCGATCAAGTCATATCGGACTCCGTGCAAAAAGTACGGTGGTATTATGAACGGTGGCATATTGGTACTAAAGGTCTCCCAACTTAAGATATGGAAATTTATTTGAACACTGTCTTGGTCCTAACTTGAGGTTTGATGTTGTTTGAGGCTTCCACTGATATTATGATTGTTATTGCTTGTATTATTAATCGTTCTATTGAGAGGATGTTTTGTCATTCATACTAGAATTATTCCATATGTACTAACGTCCCTTTTTCTGGGGGCGCTGCATCTTCAATGGATGCAGGTGGCTCCACAGCAGGAGACATTGGTCAGTGACAGCGGTACACCCTCTTCTCAACTGACTTGGTGAGACCCACTTCATTTCGGGGTCATGTATCTTTTGATCCTTGTGTATTGTATTTGAGGTATAGCCGGGGCCTTGTTGCCGGCACTATCATAGTACTCTTTTGTATCTATTTGAGGTTCCGTAGACATAGTGTGGGTTGTATATTAGTGCTGGGGAAGTCAAACAAGTTATGTTGTGTTTGAATTACCTGTTCCACTTCAGACCATGAAAATATGTGTAATTTGAGACTTTAAAATGTAGTAATTTATGGTAATGAATTTGTATTGTATACATGATCTCCTTATTGTCTAATTAACGAAAATATGTATTCTCTTTATTCATAAGTGAGTTTGGGTAGAAAGTATCAAACAAGATTGTTTGACCGGGTTCACCCGTTTGAGCGCCGGTCACGCTCCCCCAGTTCAGGGTGTGACACTCCCATCATCTGGAATATCATGTGTACCAGACACTAAAGCAGCTGGATCGGAAGCCTAGCTATCACTTTCCGAACCCTCGGAAGTGCTATGAGATGATGAAGGCACATTTAGAAGCTCGGATCGCCCCTGTTTCCTTGACTGCTTAGCTCTGTGCTCCTCCGGAATAGACACAGAGTTTCCATCAGAGGCCTCCATAGGCGGGGCATTTGAACTAGACTCGGAGAGGTCTGCACCCCTCCCTCTGCCTGCTGTAGCTTTCTTCTGAATAGTCTTTGGCACACTTAGGGGCAAGGCACCTCTGCCTCACCCCTTCAAGACTCTCCTCTTCTCTTGGCGGATTCGCGGCGTCCTCGTGATCGAACTATTGTCTATATTAACACAAAGAGGATTGTTAGTTGCAAATCACAATTCAACATAGTTAAGACTCATGTAAGCAAGGGAAAACATCGTGGACACAATAGGGTTACAAAAGAATGATCATGCTGCAAGAATTGGGAAGTGTGATCCGTGGTTTTTCATGTGCAGCCTGAAGAATGGGAGTGCAGACCGCACAATTTCACCTGCGGACGCACTTTTGACAAAAAACATCAGAGGCTCAGACACCTCTCTCTGAAGACAGTGTGATAGCTATTGTGCGGCTACAGAATTCATCCACGGCCCGCGGAATTAAAAGTGCGGTCCGCACATATGCTTTCTCAAGAGACAAGTCTCTGATAGATAGTGCGGACCTAAGTGCGGCCATTCTAAGAATTTTGCGGTCCGCACAACTAAAGTGAGGCTGTAGAAGCACTTGCCTTCAACCAGTCACCAGTATCAGCCAACTGCGGACCGCACAAATTCAAGTGCGGTCTATGATTTTAAAATTTAACAAACAGGTATGTAATCTCACCTAGATTTTGCAATACTTGTTCAAATCTACTTGGCAACATAGTATACACAAAAAATTCAACTAACCCAACCCATTCTAGCATGTATTAACAACTACCCAATACAGATCTACTCCATATGGACACATGGATGAACTATAATAATAGATGGCCTAAATAGATGATAAGAATTCAAAAATCAAAATGACATAAAAGATTAACATGAAGTGAAGCATACCAGATGATGTGAGCGTGCAAGATCTTGTGAGTGCAGATAGGTGTGTGTGTTTGACAGTAAAAAGTCCTCAGATAAGCTTTTAGAGTAACAGTGATTCTTAGGAGAGTGAAAAGTGTAAAATGAAATCAAAACTCCTATTTATACTCAAAGTTTATGAGAGGGTCAAGAGGCCGAGTGCGGCCGCACAATTCCAAGTGCGGTATGCACTCTTTCACCTGGGCACCTTTTATCTGCTTCTCATGTGCGGTCCACACAATTTCTCTCGCGGTCGCATATTTGCCCCGCACTGATAGTGAAAAATTTCAAAGACCTTGACATTTAACAACTTTTTGAGATTCCAGAAGTGCAGTCCGCAAGTGAAATTTGCGGCCGCACAAGCTCTTCTACGATGGCACAACTTTTTCAGCGGCTACACAATTGAAATGTGTGGTCCTCATTTTCTTCTACATTTAGTAATTTTCTTCACCCGTCTTTCATGTAACACTCAACCCTGCAAGCACACTTCAAATCAAGTTAAAAACAACCAAAAACATCTAGCTACAAAAGAAAAAAAGGAAAAGAACTTGGGTTGCCTCTCAAGAAGTGCCTGATTTAACGTCGCGGTACGACTCAATATCTAAGCATCCTCAAGTGAAGTAAATGACCGCCACCACGTGGCTCTCTCCAACTTTATCCAAGTAGTGCTTCATCCGGTGACCATTGACTCAGAATATTTCATGTTCTTGTTCTTCAAATCCAATGCAACGAAGGGTGTCACACCAACAATTTCAAACGGACCACTCCTCTTGGACTTGAACTTCCCGTGAAACATCCTCAACATTGAGTTAAACAACAATACAAGATCACTGTCCTTGAACTCTTTGTTCCAAATGTACTTGTCATGAAGATATTTCATCTTTCTTTTGTACAAGGACGAACTTTCATATGCTTGGTACCAGACCTCATCCAATTCATTCAAATGTTCAACCTGCAAGTTAGTAGCTACATCCTAATCAAGATTAAATTTCTTCAAAGCCCACATTTTCTTGTGCTCTAGTTCCACCGGAAGATGACAAACCTTCTCTAACACTAACCGGTATGGAGACATTTTTATAGGTGTTTTGTAAACCGTCCTATAAGAACATAACACATCATAAAGCTTCATGGACCAATCCGTCCGATTTGCATTCACCATTTTAGACAAGATGCTCTTTATCTCCTAGTTGGAAACTTCCACTTGACCACTAGCTTGTGGATGATAGGGATTCGTGACCTTGTGAGTAGCACCATACTTGCTAAGTGAAGTGTTGAAAGCCTTGTTGCAAAAGTGTGACCCCCCATCGCTTATGATTGCACGTGGAGTATCAAATATTTTAAAAATATTCTTCTTCAAGAAAGCCACTACACTTCTCGCCTCATTGTTGGGTAAGGCGACGGCCTCAACCCATTTGGGCACATAATCCACCGCAACCAAGATGTAAGTATTTCAACAAGAACTCACAAAAGGGACCATAAAGTCAATGCCCCAAACATCAAAAATATCAATCTCCAAGATGGTTGTGAGAGGCATCTCATTTTTCTTTGAAATTCCACCGGCCCATTGACATTCATCACATCTTTTCACTAAGTCACTTGCATCCTTGTAAAGAGTAGGCCAATAGAAACCACAACTAAGAACTTTGGCCGTCGTTCTTGCTCCACCATGATGACCACCATATGGCGAAGAATGACAAGCGCCAAGAATATCACCTTGCTCTTCTTTTGGCATACACCTTCTAATCACCCCATCCGTACAAATTTGGAAAAAGTATGGTCCATCCCAATAATAATATTGACAATCTCTTTTGAGCTTCTTCCTTTAATTTGAAGAGAACTCATCCAGAATGATACAACGCACATGAAAATTTGCCAAATCTTCAAACCACGACACGTCTTTCATTGAAATTGCCAAAAGTTTCTCATCGGGGAAAGAGTCATTGATTTCAAGGCCATCATGTGGCCTCCCCTCCTCCTCCAAATGAGACAAGTGATGCGCTGTTTGGTTTTCACTACCTTTCTTATCTTGAATATCAATATCAAATTCTTGCAACAAGAGTACCCATCTCATAAACCGAGCTTTAGATTCCTTTTTGCTCATAAGATAGCGAGGCGCCACATGATCTGTATGGACAATAACTTTGGCACCCATCAATTACGGGCAGAACTTCTCAATTGCAAACACAATAGCAAGGAGACTTTTCTCCGTAACGGTGTAATTGACTTAGGAATTATTCATGGTCTTACTAGCATAGTAAACCAAATTTTTTGTTAATACTGTAATGACTCGGTCGGTCGTTTTATGTAATTGCGCCATGTTTCCCCTTTTGATACATCACACATGTGTGTTTGTGATTTTATGACTTGCGGGGTTAGTTTTATTCCGGGAAGCTTTTGGGTTGATTTGGACTCTTGATTCTTGACTTAGAGGTTTACATTAGAAAATATTGACCAAACATTGGCTTTTGTGAAAACGACCCCGAAACTGTGTTTCGGATGACTCTGATAGCTTTGTATCATAATTTTGAACTAGGGCGTATGCTCGGAATTGATTTCGAAAGTCCGTAGGTTGATTTGTGTTGATTTGCCGAAACTTGGAAATTTGAAGTTAAAAAGTTTGACCGTAGGTTGACTTTTAGATATCGAGCTCGGAATTTGATTTTTGGGATTTGAAATAGGTCCGTTATGGTATTTAGAATTTGCCTTCAAAATTTGGTGTCGTTTGGAGTTGATTTGATAGGAACGTTTAGTTGAAACTTTAGAAATTCTTGAACTTTACTTTGAAATTCATGCGTTTTAGTGTTTAGTTCATAGTTTTAGATGTTATTTTTGTGTTTTGATAGCATGCGCGAGTTTGTATGATGTTTTTAGACTTGTGTGGATGTTTGGTTTGGAGCCCCGAGGGCTCGGATGAGTTTTGGACATGTTTCGGAATGGTTTGGACTGAAATTGGACTGTTGGTGCTGCTGGTGCTCAGGTATCGCAATTGCGAGCACCAGCATCGCAATTGAGAAGATGACAGTAGGGGCTCTGATGTCGCAATTATGACTCCCCCTTTGCAATTGCGAAGACTGCCAAATGTTGCCTTTTATCGCATTTGTGAACATTTGTTCTCTTTTGTGATGCCCTCCAATTCCCAATTGCGATGCTGGTGCTCGCAATTGCGATGAAGGATGAGGCTGCCAGGGTTCGCAAATGCGATCCCTGGTCTGCAATTGCAAAGGTTCGCAAATGCAAACCCTGTGTCGCAAATGCAACATTTGCAGCTGGTTAAAGGGATGTGAGACGGGAGTTTTGAACACATTCTCTCATTTTTGAACCCTAGACTCAGTAGAAGGCAATTTAGAGAGGGTATTTTCACCTACAAACTTTGGGTTAGTGGTTCTAATCTAATTCTAATCATATTCCATCAATATATCTTAGATTTTAACATCAAAATCATGTGAATCAAAGTGAAAATTTGTGAAACTTTGTCAAGTTTTTTGAAAATAAGAAATGAAGTTTTGAGAGTCGATTTGGACTCGGATTTTGAAACTAATCACATATATGAACTCGCGGTGTCATGGGTAGTCAGAATCTACCATTGGACCCGTATTTTGACCGGGCGAGCTCCGGGTTGATTTTTGTTGACCTTTTGGGATAAGTGTAAATATTTTAGATTTATCTACTGTATTTGATTTCTCTAGTATTATTTAATGATATTAAGTCAATTTTGGTTATATTTGAGCCGTGTGAAGGCGAATTTTAAGGGAAAAGCTATTTTCGAGTGTTGAATTGGCCTAGTTGAGGTAAATGTCTTGCCTAACTTTGTGTGGTGGAAGTACCCCTTAGGATTGGTATTGATTGATTCATTTGTGTTATGTAAAAGCCGTGTATGCAAGATGACGAGTGGGTACACGGGTTGTACGTGGTATTTGACCGGTTTAGGCTACTTAAACTCTTTCCATGCTTTAATTTAATTGTCATATATTGTTCTAAATTTTCATAGTCAATCTATTCTTACTTGTGTTATTCTATCCGTACATGCCTTAAATGGTTTCGTTAACACTTGATTCTATTATTATTACATGTTACCTCTTTCATTGTTGATTGTCATTATTTGAAGTTATTGTCCTTGTTATCTCTTTCATTATTGATTATCATACTTGAAGTATTGTTCATGTTATCTCTTTCCTTGTCGATTTCCATTATTTGAAGTTATTGTTACACATTATCTCTTTCATTGCGAGTTATTCTTATTTAATGTTGTGGTTATACATTATCTCTCATTGTTGAGTTATTGGTGTTGAAGTTGTGAAGGCCGTTATCATGTTGAGGCAAAAATTGTTATTGTTGAAACATCTTCCTTATTGAGCATTTTACATTCATTGTTGTTGTTGATATTCTTGTATCCATTGCGCTGGAGCCATGGGCTATTGTTGTGAAAACATTGATATTGTTGATTATTGGCAAGTTGGGATATATGGGCACTTGTGGTGCAAGTTGTTATTATGATGTGATATTGACGCGCATGCGGCAGTATAAGGCTTGGGGTTAATGTGCATGCAGCGGTATAAGGTGGTACTTATGTGCATGTTTCTTGTAGGGGAACTACGTGAAGCCACGCGGCGTCATAAGGTAGGCTAAAGTGCGTTAGCTATTTCAGGAAAACTGTTTTCAAAACCTATTTCAAATGTAAGGCTCGCACGCCGGTATAAGGAAAGATTGTGATTGAAATTGAGAAATGTGAATACGAGGCGGTACCTCGGTTGTGATTCTTGATTTATACGAGGAGGTACCTCGTTCGTGATTCTTATTGTACATGAGGCGGTACCTCGTTGTGATTCTTGTTGTTTATCTCATTTTGCAAGTAGTTTTGGTGGTAATGTTTCTTGTTGTTTTGTTTTTCCTTGTTTAGCAGTTGTTGTCCGTGTATGATCATTTTGGTTCTCTTTAGCAGTTTCTTTTATGTTACTTCCATGTCTAATTTTCGGTATCAGTTCATGCTATTATCTTGTTTCATATTAGTTATTTCTCCGCTCTCCATTATTATTCGTTCTTATGGTTTTATTCTGTTTATTTATATCCTAGTAGGTGTCTTGACCTGGCCTTGTCACTACTCTACCGAGGTTAGACTTGATACTTATTGGGTACCGTTGTGGTGTACTCATTCTACACTTCTGCACATTTTTGTGTAGATCTAGGTACGTCTGCCCATGCCGGACACTAGATTTGATTTGAGTTGCTGCTTTGGAGACTTCAAGGTATACCTATTCCACGTCCGCAGACCTCTGAGTCACCTTCCCTTATTCTTATTTCCTATTGTGTTTTCTTTCAGATAGTGATGTACTAGACACTCTAGCTTACTCTTTAGAGCTTATGAATCTGTTCTACCATTCTTGGGGAGTGTATGGTTGAGATTTTCAAAAGTTTATATGAGTTTGTCAGACTGGTTTTTAGTATTTTGTCAATTATATATGTTCAGTTGTTATCAAATGTTAGGCTTACCTAGTCGTAGAGACTAGGTGCCATCACGACATCCTAATAAGGGAAATTTGGGTCGTGACAAGTTGGTATCAGAGCTCTAGGTTCATAAGTGTTACGAGTCATAAGCATGTTTAGTATTGCCTTTCGGATCGATACAGAGTGGTCTGTACTTATCTTCGAGAGGCTACGGAACTGTTAGGAAAAAAATTCACTTCTTTGATTCCTTATCGTACGAATTGATTGACTCCGAAAACTGAATCTTTGACTTTCTATTCTCTCACATATGGTGAGGACATGCACTGCTGAATCCGACAATCAGACACTCGCACCCCCTACTAGAGTGTCACGACCTAAAATCCCAACCTGTCGTGATGTCACCTATCTCAATACTAGGCAAGCCGATAATATCAATAAACCACATTTTTTTAAGTTTGAAAATATAATAAATTTGAGTTTAATAAAAGGCCTCCCAATTTCTGATACAAACACTCCCAAAACCCGGTGTCACTGAGTACATGAGCATCTAATATGAATACAAGTCTGGAAAAAATATGGTCTATAATAGTCTGAGACCAAATACAGTAAACAAGGAGATAGGGAAGGAGAGTCAAGGTCTGCGAAACACGACATCTACCTCAAAATCTCCAGAAAATCAACTGCGCGAAAGAATAAACACTTGCTATGTCCGGAAACACCCGGATCTGCACACGAAGTGCAGAGTGTAGTATGAGTACAACCAACTCAGTAAGTAATAATAATAAATAAATAAATAAAGATAGTGACGTGCTACACAATTATAGTTCATTTTCAGTAGTTCCAGCAAAGAATAGACATGCTTTCAAATCCGGCAGTTTAAGTCAAATCAATTTTATACTGTTCAAGTTCATGTAATCCGGGTATAAAATCTTTCAGAGAGTTTCACAACAATGACAGATAGCAACTAAATGCAACAACAAATGAAAAGCAAGTATAACCTCTCAGGGCAACAGTCACTCGACTCGTCACAACAACTCAACCACTATGCTCTCAGCCCTCAACACTCACACTCAATGGGTACCCGCGCTCACTGGGGGTGCACAGACTCCGGAGGGGCTCCTACATCCCAAGCGCTATAATTTGCACGGACAACTCACGTGTTGCACGGACAACTCACGTTCCATAGTATAAATATCTGGATCCACACAGACAACTCACGTGCTATAGTATAATACAAGGATCCGCACGGACAACTCACATGCTATAATATCCCGCACGGACAACTCACGTGCTATAATATAAAATCTCACAATCAGGCCCTCGGCCTCACTCAGTCACAAATCTCTCCAGTCTCCCAGGCTCTCAACAATCATGAAATCAGCCCAAACAACAATAATATGATGCATCAGAAATGAACAATATGGAGACTGAGATAAAATAAACAAGTAAACTGTGACTCAGTACAAACAATAATTACGCATATAGTTCAACATGTACACGACCTCTGTGGGTCCCAACAGTACCAACATATAGCCTAAACATGGGTTCTAACATGACTTACAGTCAAATTTCCACAACACACATAGAGAGCACATAGCTAATAACAAGTTATTTAACTTTACAGTTTCCACGGGACGGACCAAGTCACAATCCCCTCGGTGCACTCCCACACGCGCGTCACCTAGCATGTGCGTCACCTCCAAAGTAATCACATGATACCAAAATCCGGGTTTTTATACCCTCAAGATCAGATTTATAACTGTTACTTACCTCAAAACGTGAAATTCTTTACTCTGCTATGCCTTTGCCTCGCAAATCGGCCTCTGAATGCCTCGAATCTAGTCACAAATAATTCGTTTCAGTCAATAAAATTTATTGGAATTAATTCCATAAGAAAATACTAATTTTTCCATAAAAGTCCGAAATTTAGCTCAAAATTCGCTCGTGGGGCCCATGTCTCGGAACCCGACAAAGTTTACAAAGTCCGAAAGCCCGTTCAACCACGAGTCTAACCATACTAATTTTACCAAAATCCGACCTCAACTCGACCTCCAAATCATCTAATCTTATTTCCAAATCCCTAAGTTCAAACCCCTGATTTACACCTCAAAAACATGTAATCTAGTCGGATTATTCGATGATAATTCAATATTATGGAGTAGAAATGATCACAAGGGACTTACCTCAAGCTTTGCCGTGAAAACCTGGCTAAATAATCGCCTAACCGAGCTTGAAATGCCCAAAAATGGCAAAAGCTCAGAACTCCTCCAATTTTATTCTGTACAGGCACTGTCGCACCTGCGACCAGATAAGCCGCATCTGCGGTCTCGCAGGTGCGACTAAATGTCCACATCTACGATCCCCAAAAAGGCTCCCTCCGCTTCTGCTCGTTCCTTTTCGCACCTGCGACCTCGCAGGTGCGGAATTTGCTTCGCACCTGCGACTACAGTTCCTCTTCACGTCTGGTCGCTTCTGCGGTGGCTGGTGCGCACATGCAATCGGACCTCCACAAATGCACAAATACCAGAAGCAAAATTTCCAACAGTGGTCGTAAGTCCGAATTTGATCTGTTAACCATCCGAAACTCACCCGAGCACCCCGGGACCTCAACCAAATGTACCAACAAGTCCTAAAACATCATATGAACTTAGTCGAATCCTCAAACCATCTCAAACAATATCAAAAACACGAATTACACATGGATTCAAGCCTAATAAACTTTGAAACATCAACTTCCACAACTGATGCCGAAACCTATCAAATCACTTCCGATTGACCTTAAATTTTGCACACAAGTCACATTTCACATTACAAACCTATTCCAATTTCCAAAATCAGATTCCGACCCCAATATCCAAAAGTCAACCCCCCGGTCAAACTTCCCAAAAATTCAACTTTCGGCATTTCAAGCCAAATTCTACTACAGACCTCCAAATAATTTTCCGAACACGATCCTAAGTCCAAAATCACCATACGGAGCTATTGGAATCATCAAAATTCAAATCCGAGGTCGTTTACATATAAATCCACATCCGGTCAACTTATCTAACTTAAAATTTTAAATTATGAGACTAAGTGTCTCATTTCACTCCGAATTCCTTCCGGACCCAAACCAACTAACCTGATAAGTCATAAATCAATTATACGGCATAAATTGAGCAGTAAATGGGGGAATGGGACTGTAATACTCAAAATGACCAGCCAGGTCGTTACGTAGAGTCGCGAGATGCCGGGGCAGAGGCCGAGGAGGGGCACGTGGTGCAGTCAGAGAACCTGCCCGAGCTGTGATAGAGGAGCCACCGGTAGCTTCAGTTGGGGGGCAAGCACCCGAGGCACCTGTTGCCACCCTAGCACTTCAGGAGACTCTCACACAGTTCTTGATCATGTTTGGTACCTTAGCTCAGACGGGGTTGATTCCACTTGCACCATCCACATCTGAGGCTGGAGAAGGAGCTCAGATTGTCTCGTCCCATACCCCAGAGCATCGGGTCCAGGGCGATCTGGTCCTAGAGGTTATATCGGTATAGCTTATTGTTCCAAATCAGCCCACGGTTAGGGCAGGAGCATCTGAGAAGGAGCAGCTTAGACTCGAGAGGTTCAAGAAGTATCATCCTCCTACTTTCAGTGGTTTAGCTTTAGAGGATGAACATGGTTTTCTTGAGGAGTGACACTATATTCTTCTCACCATGGGTATCATGGAGATGAGTGGGGTTGCTTTCACTATGTTCCTGTTGTCAGGAGCAGCTTATCAGTGGTGGCGAGTGTACGAGGAGGGTAGCCCAGCCAAGGCAGCTTCACTTACCTGGACTTGGTTTATAGAGTTATTCCTGAGGGAGTTTGTTTACCAAACCCTTAGGGATGCATGGCGCGCGGAGTTGGAGTAGCTGTACCTTGGTACTATGATAGTGTCGGAGTATGTTGTCTGATTCAGTGACTTATCCATACATGCACCTATTTTGGTTTCTATAGTCAGAGAGCGAGTCCGTCGATTCATCGAGGGGCTCAACTATGGTATTAGATTTAGCATGGCTAGAGAGTTGGAGACAGATACACCATATTAGTAGGTAGTGGAGATTGCATGGAGGTTGGAGGGTATGCAGGGCCGTGAGAGAGATGACAGGGAGGCCAAGAGGCCTCGAGGTACTGGAGGATTTAGTGGTGGCCACGCTGAAGGTATAACCCGTCATGGTAGGGGCTATGTAAGTCATCCAATTCACTCAGCACTTCCAGTTTCTAGTGGTGCTCCGGTTATTCTAAGGTCTCAGGTTGCACATTTTGCTTAGCCACTTTCTAGCGCACCTCCTATATGGGGTGCCTTCAGCGGTCAGTCCAGCCGACTAGGCCCGAGCCTATCCTAGAAGCCACGCCCACTGAGAGCTTACTTTGAGTGTGGTGATAGCCGCCACATGGTTAGAGACTGCCCTATACTCAGGAGGGGTGCACCTCTACAGGATACTCAGGATCTACGGATTCAGTCAGGACCATAGACTTCTCAGGCTATGACTGCGGCCCTAGTTGCCGCTCCACCCACACAGCCAGCTAGGGGTGGGAGACGGGTGGTTATAGGTTGCTCTAGAGGGGGAGGACAAGCCAGATTCTATGCTTTTGTGGTAGGATGGAGGCAGTTGCTTCAGACTCATACATTACAGGTATGGTTCTGGTTTGCCGTAGAGATGTATGAGTCTTATTTGATCCTGGATCCACTTATTCATATGTGCCATCTTACTTTGTTCCGTATTTATATATATCTCGTGATTCTTTGAGTTCTCCTGTTTATGTATCCATACCTGCAGGAGATTCTATTATTGTGGATTGGGTATATCGGTCGTGTTCAATTGTTATTAGTGGTTTTGAGACCAGAGTTGACCTATTGTTACTTAGTATGGTAGACTTTGATGTTATCTTGGGCATGGACTGGTTCTCACCCTATCATACTATTCTAGATTGTCATGCCAAGATGGTGACCTTGGCTATGCCAGGTTTGCCATAGTTAGAGTGGAGGGGTGCATTGGATTATGTCCCTAGCAAGGTTGTGTAATTTCTAAAGGCCCAGCGGATGGTTGAGAAGGGGTGTGATTCTTATCTAGCCTTTGTGAGATATGTCAGTGCTGATACCCCTACCGTTGAGTCAGTTCCGATAGTGAGAGACTTTCCAAATGTATTTCTGGTGGATCTTCCGGGCATGCAGCCTAATAGGGATATCGATTTTGGTATCGATTTGTTGGCGGGCACTAAACCCATTTCTATTCCATAATATCGTATGGCCCCAGTAGAGCTGAAGGAGTTAAAGGAGCAATTGCAGCAGTTGATTGTTAAGGGCTTCATTCGGCCTAGTGTGTTGTCGTGGGGTGCTCCAGTCTTGTTTGTGAAGAAGAGTGATTGTTCTATGCGCATGTGTATTGATTATCGGTAGTTAAACAAGGTTACGATGAAGAACAGGTATCCATTTTCACGCATTGATGACTTGTTTGATCAGCTACAGGGTGTCAGATTGTTCTCAAAGATTGACTTGCGGTCAGGTTATCATCAGCTAAAGATTCGGTATCCAGATAATCCGAAGACTGCCTTCAGGACAAGGTATGGTCACTACGAGTTCCTTGTGATGTCATTTGGGCTGACCAATGCCCCATCAGCATTTATGCACCTGATGAATAATGTATTCCAGCCTTATCTAGATTCATTCATCATTGTGTTTATTGACGACATCTTGGTGTACTCCCGCAGTCAGGAAGATCATGAGCAGCACTTGAGGATCGTGCTTTAGACCTTGAGGGAGAAGTGGTTGTATGCAAAATTCTCAAAGTATGAATTATGGCATGATTCAGTGGCATTTTTGGGTCGAGTGAGGGGATCAAGGTAGATCCGAAGAAGATTGAAGCAATGCAGAATTAGCCTAGACCATCTACAGCTACTGAGATCCAGAGTTTCCTTGGTTTGGCCGGGTATTATCATCGTTTCGTAGAGGGTTTCTCATCTATTGCTGCTTCTATGAACAGATTGACCCAGAAGAGTGCTCCTTTCAGATGGTCCGAGGAGTATGAGGTGAGATTTTAAAAGCTCAAGACTACTTTGACTATGACCCCAGTGTTGGTGTTGCCTATAGGTCCGGGGTCTTATACTGTGTATTGAGATGTGTCACGTGTTGGCCTTGGTGCGGTGTTAATGCAATACAATAGGGTGATTGCCTACACGTCTCAGCAGTTGAAGACTCATGAGAAGAATTATCCGGTCCACGACTTGAAGTTGGCAGCCATTGTTCATGCATTGAAGATCTGGCGGCATTATTTGTACAGTGTCCATTGTGAGGTCATTATCAACCACCGGAGTCTACAACATCTGTTCAAACAGAAAGATCTTAATTTGCAACAATGAAGGTGGTTAGAGTTGCTTAAGGATTATGATATCACCATTCTATATCACCACGGTAAGGCCAATATGGTGGCCGATGCTTTGAGTCGAAAGGTGGAGAGTTTGGGTAGTTTAGCATACCTATCGGTAGCTGAGAGGCCATTAGCATTGGATGTTCAGGCCTTAGCCAACCAGTTTATTAGATTAGATGTTTTGGAGCCCAGTCGAGTTCTTGCTTGCGTGGTTTCTCGATTTTGTCTATATGATCGTATCAGAGAGCGTCAGTATGATGACCCTCATTTGTTTGTCCATAAGGACACGGTTCAACATGAGGATGCAAGGAGGTTACTATTGGAGATGGTGGTGTGTTGTGGATGCAGGTCCGGTTATATGTGCCCAATGTGGATGGTTTGTGTGAGTTGATTCTTCAGGAGACCCAAAGTTCGCGGTACTTAATTCATCCGGGTGGAACTAAGATGTATCGAGACTTGAGGCACCACTATTAGTGGAGGAGGATGAAGAAAGACATAGTGGAGTATGTATCTCGGTGCCTAAATTGTCAACAGGTGAAGTATGAGCATCAGCGGCCGGGTGGTTTGCTTCAGCGACTTGAGATTCCTGAGTGGAAATGGGAGCGTGTCACCATGAACTTCATTGTTGGGCTCCCATGGACTCAGAAGAAATTTGACGTTGTATGGGTGACTATGGACAGGTTGACCAAGTCGGCTCATTTCATTCCGGTAGTGACTACCTATTCTTCATAGCAACTGGCTCAGGTTTATATCCGCGAGATTTTCTGACTTCATGGCATTCATGTATCCATCATCTCTGACCGGGGTACGCAGTTCACATTGCATTTTTGGATAGCTGTACAGTGTGAGCTAGGCATACTGGTTGAGTTGAGTTGGATAGCGCATGCGTTATGGATTTTCGGGGTTCTTGGGATCAGTTCTTGCCACTTGCGGAGTTTGCCTACAACAACAACTACCAATCGAGTATTCAGATGTCTCCTTATGAAGCCCTATATGGGAGACGATGTGGTTCTCCAGTTGGGTGGTTTGAGCCAGGAGAACCGTTTTGAGGGCCGCAGATCCCATCACAGAACCAGCATGAGAAATTTCGAAAAGAGGTTCTGCGATCTACTATGCGACCGCAGAATTGGTCTGCGGACCATAGAGTGAAGCAGAAATGCCCAGTTCTGGAAGGCCATTATGCGGTTCATTTTGCTGACCGCAGAAGTGCTATGCGATCGCATATCGACCGCAGATTTTCATCGGGGCTTCATTTTTATAATTTTATAACCCGACCCCATTTCGTTTATCTAGCCTGCGGGTTCATTTTTGGGGGATTACCTGACATTTTAGGGAGAGGAGAGAGCTATTCTAGAGAGAGGAAAGGGAGGACTAAGGATTTCACTACTCTACTCTAATCAAACCTTGGATCTTCATCGAAAGGAACTTGCTAGGGCTTCAAAAAGGTAAGAATTTCTTCCCCCAATTCTTCGAATTCGGTCTTGGGTTGATTATGGGTGTGAGGGTAAATTTATCACATGCATTAGCTAAAAGAGACTGTGGGGAAGTTGTTGAACCGTCTTGGATGGTTTTGTTCTTGAATTAGTTGAGGGAAGGTTGGGTCATCTGTGTAGTAGCTCTTGCCATACGAATTCCTCTAATAATGCTTGTAATTCTCCCCTCTTCTATAGATTAACATAGTTAAAGTGTCGGGACGTTATTGTTACACCAAGGAAAGCTCTTTTGAGGTATGAAGGCTAAACTCTTCTTCTAGTATTGAAATTCCCGAATCCTTGCAAAACTCCATCATGTGTAGTCGAACTTGAAACACTGTTGAGGTGGGATGTTCAAGCTAGCAAATTGATGCTCAAATTTCATAACCTGTTCGAACCCTCATGTGTTAAATATTTTCTATTGTGACTTAATTATGTTATACCCATTTTGGGAAGAAAACCTTGTATGGAATCAATGTGATCAAACACTTATTTCCCATATGATAAGACCTTATGAACTTACACTTACTAAGGCCAAAGGTGCCAAACGGTTGATTGGAAGAAACCTCTTTTGTACAAACTATTATTGTTTTGGGAATATAAATTATGATATTGCGATTACACCTCCACCCGAATATATTGGGGTAAGGCGGTAGGGCTACTTTGTGTAGAATTGTGGTATTATGGTTACATCTCTACCCGCATACATTGGGGTGAGGCGGCAGGGCCGCTTTGTGTAGAATTGTGGTATTGTGGTTACACCTCCACCCGCATACATTGGGGTGAGGCGGTAGGGCTGCTTTGTGTAGAGTTATGGTATTGTGATTATACCTTCACCCGCATACATTAGGGTAAGGCGGCAGGGCCGCTTTGTGTAGAGTTATTGTATTGTGATTACACATTCACCCGCATACATTGGGGTGAGGTGGAAGGGCCGCTTTGTGTAGAGTTTATTGTATCATGATTGCACCTCCACCCGCATACATTAGGGTGAGGCGGCAGGGACACTTTGTGTAAAGGTGGCTATAGAAGATCCCCGGCTTAAAATTTATAAATGTTATTGGAAGCTCTTAATAAATTTGCTTTGACTTTAACGGTTATCTAAGCCCTTTATTTGTTACCATGATTCATCATATCCATGTTGTATTTCCAAGTCCTTGAATATGTGTTTTGGTTTTCATACTAGTACTATTCGACATGTACTTATGTCTCTTTTGCCGGGGGCGCTGCATCTTTAATGGATGAAGGTGGTTCCACAGTGGGATGCATTGACCAGTGATAGCGGTACATTCCCAGCTGACTTGGTGAGCCCCACTTCATTCCGGGGTCGTGCATTTTTTGTTCTGTGTGTATTATGTTTTGAGGTATAGCTAGAGCCTTGTTGCCGGCACTATCATTGTACTCTTTTGTATCTATTAGAGGCTCCGTAAACATAGTGTGGGTTGTGTATTGGTGTTGGAAAATTCAAGCTAGTAATGTCGTATGTGTATTACATATTCCACTTCAAACTACGAAAGTGTTTGTATTTTGAGACTTAAAAATAGAGTAACTAATGGTAATGGAGTTGGGGTTGTTTATGGAATCCTCTTAGTGTTTTATTAATAGCTTATATCTCCTTTTTATTCACGGGTGAGTTTGGGTAGAAGGAAATCTAACAGGCTTGCTCGGCCGGGTTATCTCGGTTGAGCGCCGGTCGCGCTCCCCGAGGTGGGGGCATGACAAACTTGGTATTAGAGCCTAAGGTTTTAAAGTGTCCTAGGATGTATCGGAGCCGTGTCTAGTAGAGTCCTTCTTATCGGTGTGTAGTCGACCACATCTATAATTATGAGGCTACTTGGAAATTTAGGAATAATACCCTTCTTTGATGTTCTCGATCGTGCGATAAAGCTGATTGTAAGATTGTTCCTCCTTTAACTCGTGCATTGCTCTAACTTTCAGTACATAGTGCCTAGGAAGAAGGCAAGAACAGGCCAAGGAGCCAATGTCACCCCAGGTGTGGCAGTTAATTCTATATTTGGTGATGCGGGTGAGCACCAGGGGGGTGAGGATATTCCCCCAATTACTACACCCCCTGATTCTACTATTCGTACTCAGACTGCACCAGTTCTTACACCTACAAAGGGTGCAACGGTTCCTCCAACTGATATTCCAGATCCACCTTCAGCCCAGCTTCTTGTCCTAGTGTTTTTGATGGGGACCTTAGGGGAGCCATACAGATGCTGACTCAGATAATGGCTTCTCAGGCCCAGAGATCGAATGTTGCACCTACTTCTTCCAGTCAGCCAGTGGAATCTGCTAGTCCCAGGGTGAACAAGTTTCTTCAGTTAGATCCTCCAGTGTTCACGGGTACTAATCCCAAGGAGGACCCCCGGGACTTCATTGATGAGATACACAAGACTCTCCTAGTTATGTGTGCTACTAAGACTGAGGGAGTGGATTTGGCCTCCTACTGCCTGCAAGGGGTTGCCTATTTTTGGTTTGAGGTATGGGAGGAGTCCCATGAGGAGGGGAGCCCTCTGGCGAGGTGGAGTGAATTCACTGATGCCTTTATGGATCATTTCTTGCCTGCCGAGACTAAGGAGACCCGTGCCATTGAGTTTGAGAGCCTGAGGCAGGGTAGCATGAATGTGTGGGAGTACCAGATGGAGTTCGCGTGCCTGTCCAAGTATGCTATTCACATGTTGCCCATTATGCAGGCTAGAGTGCGCCGGTTTGTGCAAGGCCTTAGCCCCTTGGTTATTAATGAGGCCACTACAGTTGCCTTGAATTCTGATATTAACTATGGGAAGATGGTGGTGTTTGCTCAAGCTACAGAGAACCATAAACTGAAGAATAGAATGGAGCGTGAGGGTAGAAGCAAGGACCAGTCTGCGGGAAACATTGGTGGTTCTTCTGGTGGTGGTGGTGGTAGGTCAGCATTTAGGGGAGGGTCATCAGGGCCATCTCATTCATTCGCTCAGTCTTCAATGAGTGCACAACCATTAGGGCCCAGTCAGTAGCAGTGGAGTCATTTGAGTCCCAATCAGGTCAATAAGGGACCCCACCAGTAGGGTCGGCTTAGAGGGAGATTCCAGTAGCAGCGGAGGCCCCCATGCCTTAAGTGTAGGAGGATGTACTTCAGGGTTTGCTTCATGGACCTACCTATATTCTACGAGTGTGGTATGAGGTGTCACATTTAGAGGGATTGCCACTCGTCTCACCAGATCATGGGCAGGGGTGCGGCACAGCCAGCTAGTTCTGCAGCTACTACATATGCAGTGCCTCTTCCAGCTTGAGGCAGTCCAGTGCCCGCAGGGCGTGGTGCAGCTAGGGGTGGTACCCAGAACTCGGGAGGGCCTAGCAGATTTTATGCTATGCGGAGGAGTTAAGATTCAGAGGCTTCTCCAGATGTTGTCATAGGTATATTGAATGTCCAGTCCTATGATGTATATGCTCTTATTGATCCCGGTTCCACTCTGTCATATGTCACTCCTTATATTGCTATGGAATTTGGGATAGAACCAGAACAGCTTCATGAGTCGTTATCTGTATCTACTCCAGTTGGCGGGTCTATTGTGGCTGTGTGGGTTTATAGGGATTGTGTTGTCACGGTGTGTGGTCAGAACACCATGGACGATCTTATTGAATTAGGGATGGTTGATTTTGATGTAATAACGGGGATGGACTGGCTTATTCATATTTTTCTAAGCTTGATTGTCGAACCAGAATCGTTAGGTTTGAATTTCCAAAGGATCCAATTATTGAATGGAAGGGGGATGATGTGGTGCCGAAGGGTAAGTTTATTTCTTACCTTAAGGCCACAAAGATGATTAACAAGTGGTGTATCTACCATTTAGTCCGGGTTACAGACACCGATGCTTAGGCACCTATACTTGAGTCTATGCCTGTTGTGAATGAATTTCCATAGGTCTTTCCGGATGAGCTCCCTGGGATCCCACCAGACAGGGAGATTGATTTTGGGATTGATGTGGTACCGGGCACGCAGCCTATATCTATTCCACCCTACAGAATGGCACCGACAGAATTGAATGAACTAAAGGAGCAACTGAAGGACTTGTTAGAAAAGTGTTTCATTTGGCCGTGTGTGTCGCCTTGGGGGCGCATTGGTCCTCTTTGTTAGGAAGAACTATGGGTCACTAAGGATGTGTATTGACTATCGACAGCTCAACAAGGTCACAATCAAGAATAAGTACCCACAGCCAAGGATAAATGACTTGCTTGATCAATTGCAGGGTGCTAAGTGTTTCTCTAATATTGATTTAAGATCCGGGTATCACCAATTGAAGATCAGGGAGCAGGATATTCCAAGAACAACTTTCAGGACCCGGTATGGGCACTTTGAATTTCTGGTAATGTCGTTTGGGCTAACAAATGCCCCGGCAGCTTTCATGGAACTTATGAATCAAGTCTTCAAGCCTTTCCTCAACTCTTTTGTGATAGTGTTTATTGATGATATCCTTGTATATTCACGAAGTCGAGAGGACTATGCCGATCATATTAGGGCAGTTCTACAGACTTTATATCAGCACAAGTTGTATGCGAAGTTTTTGAAATGTGAATTTTTGCTTGAATCTATTACATTCTTGGGTCATGTCGTCTCAAGAGAAGGAATTAAGGTTGATCCTCAAAAGATTGCAGCTGTGAAGAATTAGCCTAGACCTACAACTCCAACAGAGATTCACAGTTTCTTGAGCTTAGCTAGATATTACAGGAAATTTGTGGAGAGGTTCTCTACCTTTGCCTTTCCGTTGACTAAATTGACGCAGAAGGCGATTAAGTTCCAATGGTCAGATGCTTGTGAAAGGAGCTTCCAAGAGTAAAAATCAAGATTGACTACGGCACCAGTGTTGACTCTACCGGAGGGTACGGATGAATTTGTGGTATATTGTGATACTTCAAGGATCAGACTTGTGTGTGTATTAATGCAACATGGCAAGGTGATAGCTTATGCTTCTAGGCAACTCAAGAATCATGAAAAGAACTACCTAACACATGACTTAGAGCTCGCGGCAATGGCTGTTGCATTGAAGATTTGGTGTCATTATTTGTATGGGGTCCATGTGGATATATTCACGGACCATAAGAGCCTTCAATATATTTTCAAGCAGAAGGAATTGAATCTGAGACAGAGAAGATGGCTTGAGTTACTCAAGGATTATGACATCGATATCCTATATCATTAGGGGAAGGCTAACATTGTGGCTGATGCTCTTAGCGGGAACTCTATGGGCAGCTTGGCTCACCTGGAGGCATATCAAAGGCTGTTGTCCAAGGAGGTTCATTGGTTGGCTAGTTTGGGAGTTCATCTTAAGAACTCTAGTGAAGGAGGGGTGATTATGCAAAATAGGGCTGAATCATCGCTTATGGTGGAGGTCAAGGAGAAGCAATACAACGATCCATTGTTGATACAATTGAAGGAGGGGATTCATAAACATAAGACCATGGATTTTTCTCTTGGAATGGATGATGGTACACTAAGGTACCAAGGGCCACTATGTGTTCCAAATATAGATGGTCTCCGGGAAGAATCATGACCAAGGCTCACACTTTTAGGTATCCGATGCACCCGGGCTCTACAAACATGTATCATGATCTTAAGGAAGTCTACTGGTGGAATGATATGAAGAAGAATGTAGCGGACTTTGTGGCGAGATAACCAAATTGTCAACAAGTAAAGGCCGAACACCAACGGTCCAGTGGGTTGGCACAGATCATAGAAATTCCAATGTGGAAGTGGGAAATAATCATTATTGACTTTGTAGTGGGACTACCTCGCATGCCTCGTAAGTATGACACAATTTGGGTGATTGTTGATCCACTCATGAAATCAGCTCGCTTTTTACCTATTAAGGCTACCGACACAGCATAATAGTATGCTCAGTTGTATATCAAGGAAATAGATAGGTTGCATGGCACTCCAGTTTCTATTATCTCAGATCGAGGGGCACAGTTCACAACTAACTTTTGGAAGAAATTTTAGCAAGGTTTGGGTACTCAGGTGAATCTTAATACAACCTTTCACCCGCAGACTGATGGGCAGGCAGAGCGGACTATTCAGATGCTTGAGGATATGTTGCGCGCTTGTGTTCTTGCCTTCAAGGGTAGCTGGGATGATCATTTTCCACTCGTAGAATTTTCCTACAACAACAGTTATCATGCTAGTATTCAGATAGCACTGTTCGAGGCTTTATATGGTAGGATATGTAGATGTCCCATTGGGGGGTTCGAGATTGGGGAAGCCAAATTGATAGGACCACTCCTCGTGCATCTGGCTATGGAGAAGGTTAAAATCATTAAGGATCAGTTGGAAACTTCTCAAAGTCATCAAAAATCCTATTCGGATGTGCGTCGCAGGGATTTGCAGTTCAAAAAGGATGATTGGGTATTCTTGAAGGTTTCCCCCATGGTGGGCATAATGCGGTTTGGTAAGAAATGGAAGTTGAGTCCGAGGTACATTGGACCATACAGAATCATTCAGAGGATTGGTCGGGTGGCTTACAAGCTTAAACTACCTCCAGGGATGTCTTTAGTGCACCCGGTGTTTCACGTATCCATGTTGAAGAAGGTGGTTGGAGATTCGTCGCTTATTATGCCAGTTGAGACTATTGAGATTAATGAAGAACTGACCTATGAAGAAATTCCAGTTGCCCTTCTTGATAGGCAAGTCCGAAAGCTAAAAAATAAAGAAATTGCCTCCGTGAAAGTACTATGGCGAAACCAACAGGTTGAAGAGGCCACTTGGGAGGCCGAGGAAGAAATGAAGAAGAAGTACCCTCATTTGTTTGAATAGCTATGTAATTGTATCTATGAAATTATTGCCTATGAATTATGTATCACTTGTATAATTGATGTTAAGGGTGTTCCTTTCTTGTGATATGTTGCTTATGAGGCCACGATTGGTGTTGTTTTAGTGTTATGTTGCGTCATTGGACTATGTATATGTTGTTAAAATTTTTTTCTAGGATTCTCTCACCGGTGGATAGGCCCAGTTCCAAGGGAAACTCTGTCGAAATTTTTGGGAATTTGGGGAGTGAGTCAAAATTTGGAACTGCGGGTGTGTGAAGTAACAGTCGAGTCATATTGAATGCTAATGGTAGATTTAGACACTCATTCAAGGACGAATGATCTTGAGCGGGGGAGGATGTAGGGCCCTGTGAAATTTCACCTAGATCCCGAGGTTTTGTGGTACCAAGGTAAGCTAATGTGTTTGGGGTTGCTCAGTGCGTCGAGGAGTTGAAGGAAAAGGTTTACGGAACATGGTAGTTCTGCGGACCACTATACAACCGCAGAACCAGTTTGCGGGCCGCAAATCGGTCGCAGAATGAAGAGAAAGATTTGCCAATTTTGAGAACCATTATGCGGCCGCAGATCCATTTTGCGGGCCGCAGATCCAATCACAGAACCAGCATGATAAATTTTAGAAGGAGGTTCTGCGGTCGACTATGCGATCGCAGAATTGGTCTGCGGACCGCAAACCTGTCGCAAAGTGAAGCAGAAATGCCCAGTTCTGGGAGGTCATTATGCGGTCCATTTTATGGACATCAGAAGTGTTATGCGGTCACATATGCGACTGCAGATCTGCATTTGGGCTTCATTTTTCTAATTTTATAACCCGACCCCCATTTCGTTTATCCAACCTGAAGGTTCATTTTTGGGCGATTACCTGATATTTTAGGGAGAGGAGAAAGTTATTCTAGAGAGAGGAAAGGGAGGACCAAGGATTTCACTACTCTACTCTAATCAAACCTTGGAATTTCATCCAAAGGAACATGCTAGGGCTTCAAAAAGGAAGAATATTTCCACCAATTATTCAATTTTGGGCTTGGGTTGATTATGGGTGGTGAGGGTAGATTTATCACATGCATGAGCTAACAGAGACTATGGGGAAGTTGTTGAACCCTCTTGGGTGGTTTTGTTCTTGAATTAGTTGAGGGAAGGTTGGGACATCAGTGCAGCAGCTCTTGCCATACGAATTCCTCTAATCATGCTTGTAATTCTCCCCTCTTCTATAGATTAACATAGTTAGAAGTGTCGGGACGTTATTGTCACACCAAGGAAATCTCTTTCGAGGTATGAAGGCTAAACTCTTCTTCTAGTATCGAAATTCCCGAATCCTTGCAAAACTCCATCATGTGTAGTCGAACTTGAAACACTGTTGAGGTGGGATGTTCAAGCTAGTAAATTGATTCTCAAATTGCATAACGTGTTCGAACCATCATGTGTTAAAGAGTTTCTATTGTGACTTAATTATATTATACCCTTTTGGGAAGAAAACCTTGTATGGAATCAATGTGATCAAACACTTATTTCCCATATGATGAGACCTTATGAACTTACACTTGCTAAGGCCAAAGGTGCCAAACGGTTGATTGGAAGAAAACCCTTTTGTACAAACTATTATTGTTTTCGGAATATAAATTGTGGTATTGCGATTACACCTCCACCCGCATATATTGGGGTGAGGCGGCAGGGCCGCTTTGTGTAGAATTGTAGTATTGTGGTTACACCTCCCCTCGCATACATTGGGTGAGGCAGTAGGGCCGCTTTATGTAGAATTATGGTATTGTGGTTACACCTCCACCCGCATACATTAGGGTGAGGCGGCAGGGCCGCTTTGTGTAGAGTTGTGGTATTGTGATTACACCTCCACCCATATACATTGGGGTGAGGCGGAAGGGACGCTTAGTGTAGAGTTGTGGTATTGTGATTACTCATCCACCCGCATACATTGGGGTGAGGCGACAGGGCCGCTTTGTGTAGAGTTTATGGTATCGTGATTGCACCTCCACCCGTATATATTGGGGTGAGGCGACAGGGCCACTTTGTGTAAAGGTGGTTACAGAAGATCCCCGACTTAAAATTTATAAATGCTACTGGAAGCTCTTAATAAATTTGCTTTGACTTTAACGGCTATCTAAGCCCTTTATTTGTTACCATGATTCATCATATCCATGTTGTATTTACAAATCCTTGAATAGGTGTTTGAGTTTTCATACTAGTACTATTCGACATGTACTAACGTCCCTTTTGCCGGGGGTGCTGCATCTTTAATGGATGCAGGTGGTTCCACAGCGGGAGGCACTGATTAGTTATTGCGGTACACTCTCTCCTTAGCTGACTTGGTGAGCCCCACTTCATTCTGGGGTCGTGCATCTTTTGTTCATTGTGTATTATGTTTTGAGGGATACCCGGAGCCTTGTTGCCGACACTATCATTGTACTCTTTTGTATCTATTATAGGCTCTGTAGACATAGTGTGGGTTGTGTATTGGTGTTGGGAAAGTCAAGCTAGTAATGTCGTATGTGTATTACTTGTTCCACTTCAAACTATGAAAGTGTTTGTATTTTGAGACTTAAAAATAGAGTAACTAATAGTAATGAAGCTGGGGTTATTTATGGAATCCTCTCAGTGTTTAATTAATAGCATATATCTCCTCTTTATTCATGGGTGAGTTTGGGTAGAAGGAAATCTAATATGCTTGCTCGGCTGGGTTATCTCGGTTGAGCGTCGGTCGCGCTCCCCGATGTCAGGGCATGACACTAAGTTATTAGGCACAGATTTGGTTCGATATGCCTTGCAAAAGGTCAAGATGATCCAGGATCGGCTTCGTACAGCCCAATCTAGACAGAAGAGTTATGCAGATCGGAAGGTTCGTGATGTTGAATTCATGGTTGGAGAGCGAGTCTTGCTCCGGATTTCACCCATGAAGGGTGTGATGAGGTTCGGGAAGAAGCACAAGTTGATCCCTAGGTATATTAGACCTTTTGACATCCTTGAGATGATTGGTGAGGTGGCCTACAAGCTTGCATTGCCACCTAGTTTATCTGCGATTCATCCGGTGTCCCATGTATCTATGTTCTGGAAGTACTATGGTGATCCGTCTTATGTTTTATACTTCAGCACTGTCCAATTGGACGAGGATTTGACTTATATTGAGGAGCGTGTGGCTATCTTGGACAGACAGGTCCGGAAGTTGAGATCAAAGAACATTGTTTCAGTGAAGGTTCAATGGAGGGGTCATCTAGTCGAGGAGGCAACCTGGGAGACCGAGCACGATATGCAGAGACATTATCCTCGTCTATTCACCACTTCAGGTATGTCCTTATGCATGTTCGAAGACGGACATTTATTTTAAGAGGGGGAGAATGTAACGACCCGATAAGTCATTCTGTGTAATTGTGACATGTTTCCCCTTATGATGCTTCACACATGTGTGTTTATGATTTTATGACTTACGGGGTCAGTTAGTTTTGTTCTAGGAAGCTTTCGGGTTGATTTAGACTCTTGATTCTTGACTTAGAGGTTTAAATTAGAAAATGTTGACCAAACTTTGATTTTTGTGAAAACAACCCCGGAACTGTGTTTTGATGACTCCGATAGCTTCGTATTTTGATTTCGGACTTGGGCGTATGCCCAGAATTGATTTCGGAAGTCTGTAGGTTGATTTGTGTTGATTTGCCGAAACTTGGCAATTTGAAGTTGAAAGATTTGACCGTAGGTTGAATTTTAGCTATTGAGCTCGGAATTTGATTTTTGGGACTTGGAATAGGTCTGTTATGGTATTTAGATCTTGCCTGCAAATTTGGTGTCATTTGGAGTTGATTTGATAGGATTCAAACGTTTAGTTGTTACTTTAGAAATTCTTGAACTTTACTTTGAAATTCATGTCTTTTAGTGTTCGATTCGTAGTTTTAGATGTTTTGTTTGTTTTAATCCTGTGAGAGAGTTCCTATGATGTTTTTAGACTTTTGTGGAGGTTTGGTTTGGAGCCTTGAGGGCTCGGATGAGTTTCGGACATGTTTCAAAATTGTTTGGACTGAAATTGGATTATTGGTGCTGCTGTGCTGGTGCTCAGGTATTGCAATTGCGAGCACCAACATTGCAATTGTGAAGGTGACAGTTGGGGCTCTGATGTCGCAATTGTGACTCCCCCTTCTTTGGGACACATTGAACCAGATAGGTCCATGAACTATCGGAGATGGAGTAGACAACCCCAGCATCCAACCATTTGATAATCTCCTTCTTGACGACTTCTTGCATAGCCTCATTGAGTCTTCTTTGATGTTCAATAGATAGTTTAGCACCATCCTCCAACTTGATCTTATGCATGCAAAATGCGGGGCTTATACCCCGAATATCCGCCAGAGTCCACCCAATAGACTTCTTCCTCTTTTGTAACACCGCCAATGTGGAATCAACCTGCACGTTAATCAAACAAGAGGAACGAATAACTGGTAAAGTAGAACAAGGGTTAATAAATTCATACCGAAGTTGTGGAGGCAATGGCTTCAACTCCAAAGTAGGTGGCTCTTCAATAGAAGGCTTTGTATGAGGAGTCTTCCTATTTTCAAGATCCAAAGATAATTTTTGGGATGCATAGTTGTACGACCCCATTCCTTGCAAAGAATTCACACACTCCATGAAACCATCCATCTCGTCATCATCAAAGTTAAGAAAAACGAATTCCAACATATCACCAACATTGATTGTAGCACTTGTATCATCAACAATAATATTGGTCACCAAATCCACAAAACAACACACCTCATTGCTATTTGGTTGCCGCATAGACTTACACACATGGAATACCACTTGTTTATCACCAACCTGGAAAGTGAGTTCTCCAGCTTCCACATCACAAAGATCCTTACCCGTAGAAAGTAAAGGTCTCCCAAGAATGATAGTCACTTCATAATCAACTTTACAATCTAGAATAACAAAGTCCATCGCAAGAATGGACTTATCAACCATCCTCAATCACTCCCAACTCCTCTTCATGGTACGAACGACCATTTGCAACCTCATAGATGTGGTTCTTGGTTGCCCAATTCCTAAAGTTTTGAAAACCGAATAGGGCATCAAATTGATACTCGCCCCAAGATCACAAAGAGCTTTAGCAAACTCGGCATTCCCAATTTTACAAGGAATCATGAAAGCACCGAGATCCTCTAACTTATGAGCCATGGAATGAACAATTGCACTCACTTGATGAGTGACCTTGATAGTTTCAAAATTCATTGACCGCTTTTTGGTCACAAGTTCTTTCATAAACTTTGCATAATCGGGTATTTGTTCCAATGCTTCTACCAATGGCACAATAATTGAGAGACTCTTCATCATTTGAATGAACTTCTTGAATTGATTCTAACTATTTTTCTTGGCAAGTCTTTGAGGATAGGGAGGTGGAGGCTTAGGCAATGGTGCCTTAGCCTTTTGCACTACCGGCTCCGGTATGTCAATGATGAGCTCCCTAGATGGGTTCACCTCCTCTTGAGATTCTTCAACACTGTCATCAATGTCAATCTGAACCTTATAATTTGCTTGAACAACATTGTTTGGGATTTTATCTTCTTATATCACTTGGTCATCATCCATAAGTCGCCTTTCACTTGAGGTGGGTGCATTCCTGCCTCTTCCACTTCTTGTGTTAACTGCCATAGCATGCCCCGTATTATTGCCACCCTTTGGGTTCACCACTGTGTCACTTGGTAGTGCACCCTTAGGACGATAATTAAGAGCTTGAGAGATTTTCCCCATTTGAACTTCAAATTACGGATTGATGTGTTGTGTGAGGCAAGTTGGGCATCCGAATCAGCATTCTTTTCCATCATTTGCTTAAACATATTCTCGATACGACCCATCTCATTGTTTGAAGATTTGAACCATGGGAAGGATAAGGAGGTGGGTTGCTAGATTGTTGATACATTGGAGGTCTTTGAGAACCTGACCCCCGGTTTAGTTGATTGTTTCCCCAACCACCTTGATTGTTGCCTCCCCAATTTCCTTGGTTATTTTCACACCAATTTCCTTGATTGTTGTTGTTATGCCAATTCCATTAATTGTTAGAACTCCAAGTGCCTTGGTTATGTTGTGGTCGTCATTGTTGTTGATTGGAGCCTTTGGAAATTGTTCTTTTGCCCTTGAAAATTGTTCACATATTGAACCCCCTCTTCTTGCTCATGATAAGAATCATCTTGATAAAAAACACCATCATCTTGCACATAATTCTCCACTCGGGTTTGCATTTTTGGACCCTTGGTCTTCTTCTTGTTCACCAACACATTTACTCCCTCCATAGCATGAACTTTCTTAGGAGCTTGCACTTGATTAAGTTGGGCTTTTTCTAGTTGAGTCATTGTTGTTGTCAATTTGGCAATGGCTTGCCCATGGTCTTGCAACTCTTTGTGGAGGTGAATCATGTTGGGATCACCTTGTGGAACATTAGCTCGGGATTTCCAAGCCGATGACGTTTCCGCCATCTCATCAAGAATGTCACATGCCTCCACATAAGGTATAGTCATAAAGTTTCCACTGGCCAATTGATTGACCACACATTGGTTTGTAGTATTAATACCATGGTAGAAAGTTTGTTAGATCATGTTGTCGGTCATATCATTGTTTGGGCACTCCTTCACCATTGTCTGATGCCTCTCCCAAATCTCATGCAAAGGTTCACTGGGCTCTTGCTTGAAAGCCAATATTTCTTCCCTAAGAGTATCCATGTACCCAGGTGAGAAGCTTTTAGCAATAAACTTTACTGCCAATTCATCCCACATATGTATTGAATGATTAGGCAAGCGTTCCAACCAATCTAAAGCCTTACCCCGTAGAGAGAAGGGAAAAAGCCTTAGCCTCAAAGCATCCTCGGAAACATTAGTTTGCTTGCTCCCCCAACACATAACCACAAAGCCCTTCAAATATTTATAGGCATTTTGACTTGGCGTACCGGTGAAAAAGCCTCGTTGCTCTAGCAAATTGAGCATCACATTGATAATTTGAATGTTTCCCGCCCTAATGCGAGGGGGGACTATTGCACTTGCATAAACTTTGTTGGGAAAAATCTGGTGTTGTACCGCTTGTGGTTGTGGTGGTGGAGGTGGGGTTGGTGGGGGGACGTTATCTTCTTGACCCCGTCCTTGACGATTCGGTTGTGGAACTTGAGGTACATAGCGAGTTGTTCCTCCTCGCCATCCAACTCCCCTAATGGCATATTTTTGAGCTTATTGTTCGCCATTTTAGACCTACAATTTCCTCAACAAGTTAGTAACACGGAAGGAAACGAAGATATTTCAAGAACACACTAAAATATATAGCTAACACCATTAAAACTCCCCGGCAATGGTGCCAAAAATTGATCCACGTCCAATCCTCACTCAATAGTGAGGTGAAACGGTCGTTGGAAGAATAGTACCCAACAAGAGTCGGGGTCGATTTCCACAGGGAGTTTATAAGGGGTGTTAGAGTAAACACTTGATGAGAGTACGTTAAATAGCTCAATCGCACTTCCAACACAGAGTTTTTGTTTTCTATGTCTAAAATTAACACTACAACTGTAAACTAATTAGAAGAAACTAGAAAACAAGTAATTGATTTTGATGTTTTTATCAAATGGGAAAAAGCCTAGAGATGTAACCTTCGCCTAGGAGCTAACCTAATGGGTAAATCACGTTAATGCTTGTTTTAGTGACCGGAGTGTATTATAACTCTCAACTTTCAATTACCCACTCAATACCTCTCGGTTATAGAATGATTATGCCTAAATTGGCTTTCTCAAGTCCAAATGAGTATCAATTCAAACGGTTTATATGAGCTCAAGTCGAATTTTCCCTATCTCTAGTTCAAACCCTTTAATTAGACTAGCCAAAACCTTAACTAGCCCAACTTCTTGTTAGCCATATTTTTCTAGACTAAGTCCCTCTTTTTCAAGTAAGAACCAAGTCAAATAAGCATGAATCATTGTTTGCCACCATTAATTCTAGAAATAATGTATGAACAAGGCTAAATAATAAACACCCAACATAAACAAGCACTAAACTAATTACCCATAAGGTTTACATACTAGGGTTGAATCTAGCTACTCGTGCTAGAAAGTGAAGAAAACACAGAAGAATAACTAATTAAAGCCATAAACTAAAAATAAATTGATAAAACTATTGATTCTTCACCCAAAATAGTCACTATTTTCCTAAAACAAAAACAATATAACCGCTACTGCTCAAAACAATACAAAACTTTCCCTAAAAAAGTGTTTCCCGTCTATTTATAGTGCCCTGAAATTCACTGATAAAAATGCCCTTCAGGAGGTTCTGCGGCCACACAATTTTATGTGCAATCCGCACTTTACTTGTCTTCTTTAGTTGGAGAGATTCTGCAGCTGCACAATTCCATCTGCGGCTGCTCTTCAGCTTCTGCGGCCGCACAATTCCTTCTACGGCTGCTCTTTTGGCAAGGCTTCATACTTGGTCATTTTGCACTTTCTTTGAACTTTTGAATTCTTGTCAGTACCACTAGGTTTTGATGCTGCACAATTTGATGTGCGTACCGCACGTTTTAGACATTCTCTTAGGCTCAGATATTAGTTATGCGGCCACAGATGTATTTCTGCGGACCACACTTTCTTCTGCGGCCGTAGAATTACTTCTGTGGATCGCACTTTGGCCTGCTGCACTCCTTCTTGCCTTTATGGGCTGGAACACTCCTTTTTGAGTTATAATTCTTTGTTAAGGTCCAATTCTCCAACATGCCTGCAATTTGCACAATTTCATTAGTTTTGGGAACATGAATCAACACTTTCGGACTAAAACTAAAGCAAGAAGGTACTAATAAGTGGCTAAAATCCACACTTATCAATTCCCCCAAACTTAAGTCTTTGCTTGTCCTCAAGCAAATAAATTAGTTCACACCTCCTCAAAATGAAAGATCATTTCAAAGAGTCAATTGTAAGCCATTCATACTCAGTTGGGACCAATAATTACCCACAATACTCGTGCATTTTCAACAAGGTAACAAGTCATGTTATTCACTTATAACTCTAATGTGACACTTGAGCTTCAAGAATTGTCTTCACTTATCAAGGACTCTTGTTCTATCATGTAGAGCCTGGTGGACTCCAAACTCTTCCTCCTATACCTTCCATTTTCCATGCTCACTTCAAGAATTAGCACTCAATCTCTAGCTCAATGAAAGGTTCACTCTTCTCTCACAAAGGAATGTCACAAGTAAGGCTTCAAGTACCATAGGCTTGACCCTCATGTAGATCACCACTAATGTAAGCCTACTCGGTTCAAAATCAAGTAGGACTTCTTTCGGGTTGTAATGAAGGCTTTTGGATTAGGGTAGGATACCATCTGGGATAAGTGGTTACACCCTTCCTTAAGCACTCTACATTTTCATTTCTTGGCTCACATTTACCAACTCATAGAGGCATTTCCATTTCTTGGGGGATAGAGAGACCTGACATCACTTTTTTTATGTTCACTTCATTCTTTTTCTCCCTTGATGCTCATACTAGAAATAGTTGCCTCTTTTTTTGCATTTTTCTTTTTGTTCTTTTATTTTCTTGCCTTCTCATTTTCATAGAGATCATTTCTTCTCTCTTTTTGGTACCTTGATACCTCTTTTAGATTCCTCAACTCTCCCCCCCCCCCCAAACATATTCCTTAAGCCACTTATTTCATAAGAGTGTTAAGGAAGGTTCGGGTGCCAAGAGAGGATTACAAAAAAAAAATGGGTAAAGGCTTGTAGCATGGTTACCAATAGAGAAAGGCTAAAGGTTCAACGGGATTGACTAGGGATAACAAGCGTTAGGTGGCAATAGAAAGCTCAAACGGACCGAGAAAAGCCGACAATCATCTTCCAAAGAAAGCAAACCAGGAATTTCGCCTTGAAACACATTCGGGGCAAGTTGTAGACCATTTACAAAAATACTTGGACTAGCCACAAAAATCACATCACCTCTCATGCAACTAGACCGTAAAAGAGGATAGAATCTAAAGCCTACAATGATCACAATCAAGTTAAAGATCACTATGGTCCAATCAACCACTCAATGATTATCAAAGTCAACTCAAGAATCTCAAAATCACTAACTAGTGCTATTTTCTTTCAAAAACCTTGTTTCAAACCATAAGCACCCAGTTAAGTATGTTGGTGCAAAATGGAGCATGAATAACTCTATTTAGAGAATGACTTGATTAGGGCTTTTATTCATTACTACTATTGTTATTATTACCTAAACACAGAAACGGACTCATTCCCTTAAGAAAGTTATCACACCATCCATCCTTGGGAAGAGTCACCTGGTTCATACAAAAGACCACCTTTGAAAAGAACCGTGACATTAAGAAAATCAAAGGCTTATTATCCACACTACTACGAAAGCATAAAAGCTACTAACATAACAAAAATCAAAGTAAACAATAGAGGAGGCTACTTGGGAGACCAAGCGGGAGATGCAGAGCAGATATCCACACCTATTTGAGACTCCAGGTATGATTCTAGACCCGTTCGAGAACGAACGATTGTTTAAGAGGGGGAGAATGTAACGACTCGGCCGGTCGTTTTGTGTATTTTAGACCCATTCCCCTATTTATTTCTTATTCTATGTTTATTTGTGGTTATGTGACTTATCAGGGTGGTTGTATTGGTTTCAAGAAGGTTTTGGAGTAAATTGGGATACTTAGTCCCAAGGTTGAAGGCTTAAGTTGAAAGAGTTGATCAGCGTGTTGAAAGAGTTGATCAGCGTTTGACTTTTTAGTAAACAACTGAATGGTGTTTTAATGGTTATAATAAATTTTTATAGTGATTTTGGACTTAGGCGTATGTCCGGATGTTTATTTGGAGGTATGTAGGTTGATTTGATGCTCTTTGGCAAAAGTTAAAAAGTTGAAGGTTTGGAAGGTTGAGAAGTTTGATCGAGAGTTGACTTTATTGATATTGGGTTCGGATTTTAGTTCCGGGAGTTGGAATAGGTCTGTTGTGTTATTTGGGACTTGCATGCAAAGTTTTAGATCATTCAGAGTTGATTTGGAAGTTCATTAGTATCATTAGGCTTGAATTGAGGTGCGATTCATGGTTTTGGTGTTATTTGATGTGATTTGATGCTTTGAGTAGGTTTGTATTATGTTTTAGGACTTGTTGGTATGTTTGGATAGGGTTCCTGGAGCCTCGAGTGTGGTTCAGATGAGTTGCAAATTATGTTGGGACTTAGAGAATTATGCTGAAGGTTTTAAGTTCTGGTGCGATCGAACCTGCGAAGGATTTGGCAGCAGGTGCAAGACCCCAGAAGCGGTCTGTCAATCGCAGGTGCACATGAAGGCCGGGCTAGGTAGAGTCCGCACATGTAGAAGGGTATCCGTAGATGCGAGTCCGCAGATGTGGACTGGTTGTCGCAGAAACAGACTGGCCTGGACTCGGGGAGGAGCGCAGATGTGAGGGATTTCCGCATCTGCGAGCCGGCAGATGCGGACGAGTGGGCACAAAAGCAAAATTTGGACGGAGGTTGGGTATCCGCAAATGCGGAGGATGGATCGCAAAAGTGGTCCCACAGGTGCAGGTGCGTAAGGACGGAACTTAAGTGATTTCCGCAGAAGGGTAATTTGGTCCGCAAAAGCGGCATCGCAGGTGCGACCAATTGACCGCAGGTGTGAGTATCGCTGGGAAGATTTTATAAACGAAGGGTTTGGTCATTTTCTCATTTTTGGAATTTTGGAGCTCTGTCTAAGGCGATCCTGCCCAAGCGCTAATCATAATCATATAACCCTGTGATGATAAACGAAGGGCTTACCAGCAGCGAGCGTAGGCACAGTGTTTTACATACGTGCTTAATGATGGGTAGTTATGTCAAGCATCTGTACAGTGCTAAGTGTGACTACTCTTGATGGATCCACTGTGATATTGTTGAATTGACATGTATATTTGACATGTAAGCATAGAGATGTACTTTCCTCATGCTAGGTGATAAATAAAATGCTTTATCTGTGTTGGGCTTTAATTGTTATAAATGGAAAACCTGCCTAAATTTCTGAAATGTGAGCATGCTGAACATAACATCATTGAGCCACCTACTTATATTGTTCCCTTTATATTCTAAACTGTTACTGGTTATTGATATCGGTATCTGACTGTTGTTTCTAAGCTTATCACTGCTTTCAGCCCAATGTTAATGTTGTTACTTATTGAGTAATAGGGTCGGGTATACTCATACTAAACTATGCACTTCGTGTGCAGATCCAGGTACTTCCGAACGAGGTGATCTCTAGAGTTTTATTGCTACCGGCTTTTTGGGAAACTTTGAGGTAGTTGTTATACCGTCCGCAGACCTTGAAGTTCTCTTTCATTATTTCTATTATAATTGTTCTACTATTCAGACAGTTGTATCAGAGGATTTGGCTTGTATTTTGATATTCAGTAGTGCTCATGTACTCATTGACAACAAATTTTGGGGATGGTTGTAGCAGTATTATCATTACATTCTCAGTTATTTCATGAAATTTTTCCGTTGTTGAGTTATCAAACCATGTTAATTCAAATTTATAGTTATTATGTGACTGTTGCCTTGCCTAGCAAGTAGTGTTAGACGCTGTCGCGGCTCCAGTGGGAGTTGGGTCGTGACATGAAAGTAGGGAACAACCGGTAGAAAGTCATAGTATTCATGATGGATGCAATCGACGGTAGTCTAAGGTCAAGGTCGATTATGTGTTCCCAATGTGAATGATCTTAGAAGAACAATCATGATTGAAGCACACAATTCGAGATACTCCATACATCCGGTATCTACTATGAAGTACCATGATTTGAAATAGGTCTATTTGTGGAATAATATGAATATATATGTAACCGATGTTCGTGTCCATATACATAAATTGCCAATAGGTAAATGTTGAACACCAAAGACCCGGTGGGTTAGCCCAGAATATCGAAATTCCACATTGGAAATGGGAGATGATCAATATGGACTTTGTTGTTGGATTACCCCGATCTTTTCGCAAGTATGATTCCATTTGGATAATTGTGTACCGATAGGAAAAGTCAGTACACTTCCTTCCAGTCATGACTACTGACACTACAGAGCAGTATGCATAGTTTTAAATTAGAGAAATTGTCAGACTACATGGTACTCTTATTTCTATGATTTCAGATAGAGCTTCTCAGTTCATGGCGATCCGTTGGCAATTGTTTCAGAGGGGTTTAGGTACACAAGTAAACCTTAGTATGGCCTTCCACCCCCAGATAGATGGACAGGTAGAAAGGAGCATTCGGACACTTGATGATATGCTACGAGCCTGTGTGATTGACTTCAAGGGAAATTGGGATGGCCATTTACCACTCACTGAGTTTGTTTTTAATAATAGCTATCATGCACTCATACAAATGGCACTGTTTAAAGCTTTATATGGATGGCGATGTAAATTTTATATTGGTTGGTTTGAAGTTGGTGTTCACAAAGCCATGGAAAAGGTAAAGGTGATCCAAAAGAGACTCAAAATGGCTCAAAGTCGTCAAAATTATTATTCGGATGTTCGACATTGGGAGTTGACTTTTAAGGATAGTGACTTTCTTTTCTTGAAAGTAACACCAACAAAAGGTGTGATGCGTTTTGGCAAGAAGGGAAAATTGAACCCAAGGTTCATTGGGCCTTACAAGATTTTGAAGCAAATAGGAGAGGTAGCCTATGAATTAGAACTACCACAAGAGTTATCTTTCATACATCCAGTCTTCCACGTGTTGATGTTGCGAGAATATTTGAGAGACCCCTCTTGTAACCACCGGTCAGTTATTTTGAGTATTTTATCCATGTTTTCCCTATTTGATACTTTACCTATGTGTATTTATGGTCATTTGACTGGTGGGGGTGGTTGGTTTGGTTTCGGAAAAGTTTGGAGTGAATTGGAACACCTAGTTTGAAGGTTGGAAGCTTAAGTGGTAAGGATTGACTGAAGTTTGACTTTTGTGTAGACGACTCTGGAATGGTGTTTTGATAGTTCCAATATGTTTGTATGGTGATTTTGGACTTAGGATGAAGTCCAGATTTGGATTTGGAGGTTTCTAGGTTGGTTTGGCTTGAATTAGCAAAAGTTGAAAACTCAAAGGTTTGGAAGGTTCATAGGTATGACCGGGAGTTGAATTTGTTGATCTTGGGTTCGTATTGTTATTCTGGGAGTTAAATAGGTTCATCATATCATTTGGGACTTATGCGCAAAATTTGAATTCCGAGTTGGTTAGATGTTGTTCGGCATGAATTTTGGAAAGTTGGAAGTTGATTAGTTGCTTAGGCTTGAATTAAGGTAAGATTCATAGTTTTGATGTTATTTTGTGTGATTTGAGTACTCGAGTAGGTCCGTGTTATGTATTGGGACTGGTTGGTGTGTCTGGACGGTGTCCCGAGGGTCTCGGGAGTGTTTCAGATGAGTTTTGGATTATTTCCATATTATTTGGCAGAATTGTTCTGGTGTTATAGCATCTGTGAGGGTCTTACTATAGGTGCAAGTCCGCAAAAGCATACATGGGGCCGCAAATGCGAAGTTAGGCTAGCTGAGGAAGAGTCCGCAGATGCAGAAGCAAAAGCGTAGGAGTGGTGTCGCTTCTGCGATGCTTGGTGCACGGAAGCACTTTCGCAGAAGCGGAAGGAGGACCGCAGATGCGGATGGTCGGGAGAATAAGTGAACTCACAGAAGCAAGATTTATCCATAGAAATGGAGTCGCAAAAGCGATGTTTTGTCCGCAAATGCAGAAATCGCGGGGCAGAATATTTATTTCGAGGGTTTTGGTTATGTTTCATTATTTGGAGTTTTGGAGCTCGGCTAGGGACGATTTTTGGAGGGGTTTTCACTACGAATAGAAGGGTAAGTAATCTCTACTTGATTTTGATGTTAGATCTTATTTCCTCATAGTTGTTTACACCTAGATTATGTAATTTAAAGGAGAAATTTGGGGGGGTTTACTGTGGTTTTTGGAGAGTGAAAATTGGTGATTTGGGGGTCGATTTGAGGGTGTATTTGGATGAAACACATGCTTGGACTCGTATTAGAATAGTGTTCGGATTTTTTGTGAGTTTTGTCAGGTTTCGGGGTGCGGGTCCATGGTTGACTTTGTGTATTTGTATTAAGATCATAGGTTTGTTGTTTGGGGTTGTTTCCTATGGCTTTTATTGAAGTTGTTAAGTTATTTTGGCTAGATTTGAGCCGTCCAAAG
The DNA here is from genome assembly GCF_000390325.3 of Nicotiana tomentosiformis. Classification (NCBI taxonomy): domain Eukaryota; kingdom Viridiplantae; phylum Streptophyta; class Magnoliopsida; order Solanales; family Solanaceae; genus Nicotiana; species Nicotiana tomentosiformis. The sequence continues at coordinate 68,014,704 of NC_090819.1, forward strand.
GTTGATTCACGCGGGAAGGGATTTCTAGAGTATTGATGTGGCTTTCTTGAGGTAAGTATCTTACCTAAACTTGGTTGAGGCACTAGTTTCCTGAGTTATTAGTGATGGCTATGTGCTATGGGTGGCGCACATGTGAGGGGTTTGGCCCATGTGCGTGTACCGGAGTATTATTCATGCTGGAGGTAGTGCTTAGGCTATTATATGCCTTGAATTGATTGCTAAGCTTCATGCTATTATGTTTCTTATGTTTGTACCCCTTTGTGAGCTATTGGAATTATGTTTGAGGTTACATATAGGTTAAACTCCTGATAAAAATGATAATTGCTACTTTCGTGATGTAATTTGCTACTTTGAGCTATGGTACCACACTTTGCACATGCTTACACTTAGCATGTCCCTTATACCAGTCCATGAATATGTAATTTGATATCATTATTCATGTACATTTAATCTTGTATATCTGCTTTCTGTGTGATATGGACTGGACTGATAGTACGTGAGTTGTCTGTGCGGTTGAGTTATGATAGCATGTGAGTTGTCCGTGCGGATGAGATATGATAGCATGTGAGGTGTCTGTGCGGTTGCGATATGATAGCATGTGAGTTGTCTGTGTGGTTGATATATATGGCACGTGAGTTGTCCATGCAGCGAGTGGATAAGGATCCATCCCCCTAGGGTCACCCTCTCATATTTCTCTCTTTATGGTGTATATGCGGTATGAGGAAAACTTATCAGTGTTTGGTTATTGCATTCTTCTCTACTTGCAATTTTCCTTGGATATATACTTTTTTACGTGCATATCTTCTCTATATGCAAGATTGTTAACTGATATAGAGCTTGGCACATTATCTTTTGTGCACCGAGGTGACTTTATCTGTGTTTTCATGATTTGATGATATTATTATTCTGTACTTGTGAAATTTATGAACTGAGCAGGTTATTGGCAAGTATCATTTATAATTCTTGCCTCTATTACCTCTCCGAGGTTAGTTATGACACTTGCTGAGTACATGGAGTCAGTTCTACTCATACTACACTCTACATTTTCTTGTGCAGATCCAGATATTGGATCGAGCCGAGAGTCGCTGTGATTGTTGTTGTAAGTTGCCGAGAGACGAGGTAGAGCTACATTTCGACTGCAGTCTTTGGATTCTCTTTCCATTTCAGTTGTTGTTGTTATTATTTAGACAATATTTTTATTTTGTATTTCCAGACTTGTACATCTATTTTAGAGCTCATGGCTCTGTATTACCAGTTCTGGGGAATTTTATATATTAACACAATTATTTATGTGTGTTGTCTTTGGATTTATATTATTTCCATTAACTTTGTTGTTATGTTCCGCTTTTGTTATGTTTGGCTTGCCTAGCAAGTGAGTTAGGCGCCATCACGATCGGTTGGTGGTATTGGGTCGTGACACCTCTCATGTCATTTCCCCACAAATTGAGATAAATGAGGGACAAACATATGAAGAACTTCCTATTTCTATACTTGATAGACAAGTCCTAAAGTTGATAACAAAAGAGGTAGCATCGGTTAAAGTGCTATGGCAGAGTCAAGATGTTGAGGAAGCAATATAGGAAGCGGGGGAGGACATGAAGAAACGATACCCTTATTGTTTTTAGAGAATGAAGCCTAGACTTGAATTTTGTACTAATGTACTTTACATTTCATTTTAAGACTTTCCTTGTTATCACTTGTGATTTGGTAAGGCGTGTTAAGCTTTGTTGGTACATAGAGATACATTGTACTGAATGGAAGCCGTGGGGGACACCTTGACATATATATATATATATATATATATATATATATATATATATTATGCTTTGTGTTTAGCTAACAGGTGAAAATCTTGGGATAGTCTTATTTACAAATGAGACTCTGTCAAATTTTTTGAGAAGTTGGAGAGTTAATCAAAAAGGTTAACTAATAAGAGGCCCCTTGGTGTCAACTTCTAGGAGGGTTATGGTTGAATATTTGAACTTGATTGCGTCTTCAGTTTGACATTCGAGGATGAATGTTTCTAAGTGGGGGAGATTGTAAAGCCCCAAAAGTTTTCTAATACGATTGGGCATAATTCAAGCTTAAGAGAATAATTAATGAGACCTCGAAGTACGTACGAACCCATGCAAGGGTAGCGGGTCATTGGGATACTTGAGCATAAGGTCATAAGGGTTGGAGGTCCCTAGGTTGAGTGGATAAATGCACGATTTAGAGGCTTTGGCAAATAAAAGAGGAAGAGAATTCTTGTAGCCAGGTGTAGCTAGGATGCGTAGCTACAATGGCATGCGTAACTAAAACTAGGAAGAAGAGAAGAGGAGAAAGAAAAGTTTCAGTTGTTCGTAGCTAAGGAGCATAGCTACGCAGCCATGCGTAGCTAGGATGCATAGCTATGCTGGCATGCATAGCTGAAACCAGAGGGAAATAGTGAGGAGCTTCAAATGCATAGATAGAGTGTGTATCTAGGCACCCCATTTTCTATAAATATAATGAGGGGGGAGCGAATTTTAGCAAGGTTTTTGAAGCTTTGATATTTTAGAGAGAGAAAGGGTCAACCCCGATATCCAATATACTTCAAGGTGTGATTTCTTGGTATATCTATGATGTTATAATATCATTATATATTAGAACTAACACATATATGGATCCAATCCATATCCACTTTATCTTAAAGAATCACCAAGAACACCAAAGAAGAGATTTTCTAGGATTTCCTTCAAAAGGTAAATTATTCAACTCCAACCTTATTTATGATATATAAATGAGTGCATATATGGTATTCATGATATTAAGAAGTAGTTTAATGTGAGTAATTATGAAAACCTAGCGGATCTTGGATTGGATCGTGACACCAATAATAACTTACTCTCACCAACTTCTGCACCAATGAATCTTCCCCAGAATGAGTGCTGCAAATTCCTGCATGAACTTTTCTCATCATATAATCATCTTCTCTGGGTCCTAAGCATCAGGCTAACGGGCCCTAAAAAGACCTTCGATACAATTGCCCATCGACAAGGCAACATCGAGCAACCTTCATTTTGAGTGCTCAAGAGGCCTTAGAATATTCAGGCAACCTGTCGTATCTTAAGTAATCAATAAATTCATTTCTCCAATCCCAAACAAGACATGTCAAATTTACTTTGCAATAAACGTCAGCATCTAGGAATGAATGCAGCAACTTTATAACTAAATTAGAATTAGTGCCTTTTAATTCCTCTAATGATCCCAAGTTAGATAACGCAGCTGCCTCCACATTTCTCTCTCTCAAAATATGAGTTATTGTCCATTCCCTAAACCTGGAAAGCAATGCTTGGACTTTGTTCAAGTATTTCTGCATACGCTCTTCTTTGGCATTGAAAATCCCATATATCTGATTAACCACTAGCTGAGAATCACACTTCACCTCAATAGTCTCGGAGCCTAGTCCCCGGGCTAACTCAAGTCCTGCAATCATAGCCTCATATTAGGCTTCATTATTTGTCAAATGAACACTTTGTATGGCTTGCCTTAAAGTTTCTCCGGACAGAGTACTGAGCACTATGCCCAAACCGGACCCCTTTAACATTTGATGCACCATCTGTTTCACCCTATTTTGCACTAGTCAAAATAAGATTCAACTTGTGATTTCTCTGTTGTTGATAAAAGAGAGTTGCCACCTAATATTTAAAGGTATACTAGGGTACTTATTTAATTATTAAGTCATATTCATTAGTAGTCTGCTAACCGGTGAGACTATGGGTAAGGGTTCTTGTTCTTCTAAGGGAAAAGTGTTAGGCACCTCTTAAAATCTACCTGAGGTAGTTCCATAGGACTTAGACTAATTTTAAAGGATCAGTTATTTATACTATGCCTTAATTAATACTAAAGAGTACGACTTATTGTATACCTAAGGGAGAGTATAATAAAAGAGCATGAGACCTTTAAAGGGATGTGAATTTATAAAGGAGTTTAAAGATATATTGGTGGACATAATTGAAAGAGTTTTGAAATATGTATGTAAGTGATTTATATTTATAAAGCTTGTAAAAAGAGGTTAAATTATGAAAATACTTGATTTAGGGAATGATTGTACATGTAACTCTAAATGATGTTTGTAAGAATGTGAGCCTAAGATATACCTTGATTTTTAAAATTTGAAGAAAAGCAATCTCTTGAAAATCCATTTTTTGGGGCGATAGTTCTTCACCTTTTATGAAAAATCTGATTTGTCTCTTGATAGTAAAGCTTGCGATTCAGATCTGATTTCTTTTTGAAAATGGGGCTGATGTTTTTACTAACTTCTGGGCTTCAAAATCTTTTAAGAAAAAGGAAGGTGAGCGAAAAATATAATATGATGTAAACAAATGTAATTAGTCAAATGGGGATTAATTACTAACTAACTCTTTTAATCCTATGTTCTTTAGGGCTTGACTAAGTTTTATATGACATTAAAGAATAAAATAAAGTATGTGATCTAATATATGAGTATTATATATATGAAAACAAAGATGCGACAAAGCATATAAAAGGTAATGAAGTAGTAAACTAGATTAACGAAGCAATAGACAATAATAAAGAAAATTGAGGGAAAGAGGACTGGACTCTGGTAATTGGGCCTCAAGAAGGCAGGCGCAACACTAAAGAGATGCGGCTACAACTGATTTTGGACTCTCCATAAAAATGCAACAAGGCTGGAATTGGGTCTGAGTTCCTTAGGAACTCAGCAGGCCCAAATGGATGTACATGTCCAAAAGAAAGGAGAAAATCATTAGATACATATTTCATATATTCAGCATATTCAACCAAGTATGAAATATATAAATAAACGACTGGAATAAAAATATATTAAAATATCAATACTCAAATAATATGAGAAATCATACTAATGTGGTAGTTATATATGAAAAATAATTTACATTGAAAACCTTTCGTTGTCATTAAATACTAAACCCCTAAAGAACCAAAAGTGTCAATGAATTAATGGCTAAGGAGGGAATTCTACTCAAGGTCGATGCCCCCTTTGAATCCCCCAACACTTCAAAGTTCCCAAGGGACTCAAGGCCCAGGGCAATGCTTGTGTCGGGGAGAGCAGCCCAACCTATAGTTAAACTCCACTCCCAAATACCCCTAAACCACTAATGACTTATTTTTCCATATGGGTTTAAGTGCCAATGAGGCCAGTTCAATGTAAACTAACTACCATTATACCCGTACAACAGAAATATACTTTTCCCAGAACAATATAAGAACAAATTATAACTATATTTCTAATATTACTTGAAGGATACACATATCGAAATAAGCCAGATACACAAAAAGGGGGACAGAAAAACACTATAATGTACTGTCAAAGGTCTAAACACTGAAAAACACATCCAAAGGGAAGGTAAAGAACACAGAGTTTAGATATGCAGCAACACAAGAAATACAGATACTCCTGCCTTTGGCAAACTAATTATGAGTTAATTAGCTTAAGTATTGCCATTAGCACATGCATAGACTGGCCACACTGCTTGGATTTCTCAGAAAGCATCAACAATGATTTAAACAAACAATCACACCAAACAACTTCTTAGGCATTATCAGAAGTATCAAAACATAATCAGGGTTCTTAGTAAGACTACAGGTTATAGATTCAACATGGGATTCCTAAGGTGCTCAACAGGATCACATTCAATAACAATATTAGCCTCAAACAAACTATTATGTTTAGGCAGTATCAATAAGGAACTTCTCATAATGTTTGAAGATCAGATTTAGTTCAGATTAGCAGTAAAGAGGGGACTGAGTACAGTTCAAAATGAAGCATGGGATCAGGAAGCCAAACAGGGGAAACATACAACAATTAGTCAGTTATACATAGGCACTTCAAGTGGGGTTGTGATCTTATATAGACAGGAGAAATGTACATGCTATGGAATCAAGTAGCCATGTCATGAAGGGACGGAGTTATAGACTGGGGAAGTATTATACAAGTTTAACTCAAGTGTATAGTCTAAATTAGTATCGAGATATGAAGTAATCATACTCAGCTTTAAAAATTATCACTTGACTATAACAAGGATGATTAAGTCCTACTTTTATGGAAGATAACTTAATGATAACTGGATGTAAGCTTCACAAAGTCAGCAGAGTCACAAAAGAGATTAAAGACAAGAAAGTACTATACCAAACATGTTTTGACTTAAACATGTAACTGAAGGCTTTATCTAAACATGAGGCAGTGTGTTCAGCTCAATAGCAATTACCAGTTAACTATAACAAACATGATTATGACTTACTTTTTAGGAAAAAGGGTGACTTGGTCTTATCAGAATATATACAACAGAGTTAATGATATTAATAAAAAGGAAAGTTAACTCAACAAGAACGTTTCATACAAAAGCAATTGTAATGACCCGGCCAGCCGTTTTGAGTGTTATAGCCATGTTCCCCCATTTACTGCTTATTTCATGCTCATTTGTCGTTATGTGACTTGTCGGGGTAGTTGGTTCGATTTTGGGGATGTTTTGGAATGAGTTGAGACGCTTAGTCTCAAGATTGGGAGCTTAAATTGAAAAGGTTGACCGGATATTGACTTATATGTAAACGACTCTGGAATGGAGTTTCGATGGTTCTGATAGCTCCGTAGGGTGATTTTGGACTTAGGAGTGTGTTCGGATATTGATTTGGAGGTCCGTAGTTGATTTAGGCTCGGAATGGAAAAAGTTGGAAAATTAGAAGTTTTGGAAATTGAGAAGTTCGATCGAGAGTTGACTTAGTGATTACCGGGCTCGAATTTTGGTTACAGGAGTTGGAGTAGGTCTGTTGTGTCATTTATGACTTATGTGCAAAATTTGAGGTCAATCATACTTGATTTGATAGGTTTCGACATCTAGAAGTTGGAATTTCTTAGTTTTTGTTAGGCTTAAATTAAGGTGTGATTCGTGTTATTGATATTGTTTGATGTGATTTGAGGCCTCGACAAAGTTTGTATCGTGTTTTATGACTTGTTGGTATGTTTGATTGAGGTCCCGGGGGCCTCGAGTTGGTTTCGGATGGTTAACGGATCGAATTTTGGACTTGGGAGATTACTGAAGTTTTTTTGTTGTACGGGTCTGGTTTCTTTATGTGCGATCGTGTGGATAGGTCTACAGTTGCGAAGTCTTGTTTAGGCAGCTGGGATTTTCACTCTACGCATTCGCGAGATGAGGGCTGCGATCCCCTAGGTTAGAGAAGCAGCGAATAGCGAACGCGTGGCCTAGGCCGCGTTCGCGAAGAGGAAATAAGGCAGGAGCTGAGTTCACGCGTTTGTTCTTCGCGATCGCGTAAAGAGAGACGCGATCACGTAGGTCTGAGGAGGCAGTTGATCACGTCCAAAGCATACCTCAAAATAGGTATGAAATGGTCGTATGCAATAATAGAAACCTAACTAAGAGTCGGGGTCGAATTTTGCTTTCTCAATATCTCTCGATCAGAGAGTGATTTTGCCCAATTTTGCTTTCTCAAGACCAAATGGGTATCACCCAAACCAGTTGATAAGAGCTCAAGTCGGGTTATTACTATCTCTAGGTTGAACCCTTTAATTGGGTTAATCTATCTCTCAATTGACCCAATTCCTAGTTAGCTAAGTTATCCTAGACTAGGTCTCTCTTTCTCAAATAGAGACTAAGTCAAATAGGCATGAACTAATGTTTCCAACCATTAATTCTACAATTAAAGCATGAACTAAGCTAAATAATAAACACCCACTCATAAACAAACACTAAATTAGATACCCATAAGATTTACACACTAGGGTTGGGTCACAACCCTAGTAAAAGTCTAGCTACTCATAATGGGTTTTGAAGAAAATAAGGAAGAGAAACTAATTAAACTCATAATGGAAGCTAAAAATGATTAAATCTATTGTAAATACACCAAGGCAAAGTAAAACTTCCTTAAATAGTAAAGAAAAATGGCTACAGCAACTTTAGAGGTTCAAACTTAGCCTAATTTTGTGAAACTCGTCTATTTATACAAGGCTAAAAATCTCGGACAAAAATACCCCTCAGGAGGTTTTATGGCCGCACAATTCCATGTGTGGTCCACAGCTTTCTTCATATGGTAGGAGTTGGAGTTCTGCGGCTGCACATTTCTGAACTGCGACCGCAAGGCAACTTTTCTACAGTCCACAGATTTAGAACTGCGGCCGCAAGGCACTCTTCTGTGGTCCGTAATATTAGGATTGCGGCCACAAAGCAATCTTCTGCGGCCGCAGAAATCTTGTGCGGTCCGCAATTCACTAAGGCTCTGGACTTGGTCTTTTTGCATACTCTCGGATTTCGACCCTTAGCCTAGTTTTGCGGCCACACAATTCGTGTACGGTCCTAAATCTGCGCAAATGTCTGCTACATTTTCCTTCTTTGTTTGCGGCTGTAGATGGAATTATGCGGTCCGCAATTGCTTCTGCAGCCTTTATTGCCTTGTGCTTGGACTACTCCTTTTTGAGTCAGATTTCATCTCAATAGGCCAACTTCCAGCATTCCTGCAATTTTGCACAATTTCATTAGTTTTGGGAATACAATTCAATGCTTTTAGACTGAAACAAAAGCTAAAAGGCATTAATAAGCAGTCAAAATCCCTACTTATCAACTCCCCCAAACTTAAGTCTTTGCTTGTCCTCAACCAAACAATTTAGTTCCCACCTCCAAAAGTTAAAGGTCATTTCAGCTAGTCAAAGGTGAGCCATCCACACATCAGTTGGGACCAACAATTACCCACACTACTCATGTATTATCAACAAGCCGACAAGTTAAACATTCATGCACATATAGTTCTAATGTGACATTTGGGCTTCAAGAATTGACTTTACTCATGAAGGACTCTTGCTATATCATGTAGGTAATAGTGGACTCTAAACTCTTCCTCCTCTACTTTCCATTTGTCTGGCTCACTTAAGAAATTTAGCACTCAATCCAAAGATTTATGAAAGGTTCACTCATCTCTCTCAAGAGAATTTCGCAAGTACGGCCTCAAGTACCATAGGTTTGCCCCTCATGTAGATCACCACTAATGTAAGATCACTCGGTTTTAAATCAAGTAGGGCTTCTTTCGGGATGTAATGAAGGCTTTTGGATTAGGGTTGGATACAGTATGGGTGAGTGGTTACACCTTTCCTTAAGCACTCTGTTTTTTCATTTTTCAGCTCACACTTTGCCAATTTTTTGAGGCACTTTCTTTTCCTTGGGGGACTAGATAGACTTAGCATCACTCTTTCTTGATCATTACATTCATTTTCTCCCTCTTTGATTTCTCCATGTTTGGGATCATTACCTCTCCTTGAATCCCTTCAACTCTTCCACTTATTCACTTTTTTGCATTTCTCTTTTTGTTCTTTTCATTTCTTTGCCTTTCTTTTTCATCATTTTTTTTCTCTTTTTGTGCCTTGATACCTTTTTCAGGTTCCTCATCTCTCCCCCAAACTTACGTTTTTAGCCATTTATTTCACAAGAGTGTTAAGGAAAGCTCGGGTGCCAAGAGAGGTCACGACCAAATGGGTAAAGGCTTGTAATATGGTTGTCAAATGAGAAAGGCTCGAGGCTCAAAGGGGTTGACTAGAGATAACAACACTGGTAGGCAATAGAAAACTCAAACAGGCTAAGGAAAGTCTGCAATCACTTCTCAAGCTAAGAAAAACTTAATATTTCGCCATAAAATAAATTCGGGGAAAGTTCTAGACCTTTCGCATGGGTACTTGTACTAGCAACAAAGCATCTCACCCCTCACGCAACTATATTGTTAAAAAGGATAGAGTCGAGGGCCTACGACGACCACATTCAAGATTGAAAATCACTATGATTCAATTAAACCACTCGATGGTTGCCAAAGTCAACACAAGAGTCACAAAGTCACTAACTAGAGCTACTTCTTTCAAAAACCTTGTTTCTAACCATAAGAACGTAGTTAAGTGTGTTGGTACCAATTGATGCATGTTTGACTCTTCGGGGATGACTTAATTAGGTATTTTTATTCATTCTACTACTATTATTACCTAAACACCAAAAACAGACTCATTCCCTTAAGAAGGTTGTCATGCCATCCATCGTTGGGACGAGTCACCCGGTTCACACAACAACTATATTTGGAAAGAACCGTGGCATTAAGAAAACCAAAGTCTTATTATCTACTAGAACATAAAAATAAGCTACTAAATCAAACAAAGAAGCTACTAATTCAAACTAAGAACTCACAAAGAAACAAAAATAAAGAAGCTAATAAACAAAAACTACTGAATATACATAACGAGACAAAAAGAGAGAATATATACATAATAAGAGAAAATAATATCAAGTTATTACATGCCAAATGTCTCAGAATGTACCAAATATCATCAAAATAAACTCCACCCCCTGGATAAAGATAAGCATTATCCCCAATGCTTAACAAAATAAGAATAAAAGAGGGAAAAGAGTGAAGAAAACTCCCTATGGCTCCTTGGACATCTCTGTATCCCCAGCAGTGTCACCGCCCTCAGTCTTATCCAATTGAATCTCATCATCCTCAACTCTGGGTGTGACTGGGTTGGTGAACATCTGACACACTGCCTCGGCAGTGTTGGCAGCAGAGTCTGGCTCCTCAGACTGACCAGCTGGTGCCACCGATGATAATGGTGCTGCAGGATCTGGGTCTGAAGGGTGTGGGTCAATCAACATGTCAAAATGGATATCTTCGGCTGCAGCAAGCTTGGTCACCTGCCTCCGGAGCTTGTCCACTGACTTCTTACTAGCCTGGGACTTTCTTATCTTCTTTACTTCTTTGCACAGCTCTTCGATCACTAACCCGTGTTGTACCAAGGTAGCCATGATGATGTTCTGGTTCTCTATGATCTTCTTCAATGTCTCCTCAATTGTCGGGGGAAACTGAGGTGCCTGAATAATAGAAACTGCTACAACAGCACTGGATAAGTCAGACATATTTGCAGTTATTGTCTGCATCCAGTTGTTGAGGCTCGCCAATATCTGGGAGACTCGTAACGCAAAAAGTGGATAAGTAGGCATGGTCACTGACTTCAAAGATGAAGTGGAAACTGCGGTTGGAGCTGCAGAAGGGGCTGTGGATGATGGTATAGGCATAGTTGCGGCACTAGAGGATGGCTCGGCCGAAGTGGATGGAACATCAACCGCCTCCGCAACTACCACAGCTGGCTCATCAGACTGGCCTGTGGTGGAAGATGGTTGACTTTTTCTCTTTGGGTTGCTCGCATCTATAAGTGAATACCATGAGAAAGGATTCTTCGGCCTCACCTTTGTATCAAAATCCCTTGGTTCCACCCCCGCATCCGTAAGATACTCTGTAATGGTGTTGGGGTACGGGTAGGAAGAGTCATCCTACCGAGCGATCACTAAGATGTTAGCCAACATCACGGCACCCACATTGATAGGGTACCCATCCATAATAGAGGCAACTAAGACTGCCCGAGGAATCGGCAAGTGAGTCTCATTTTGACTCGGGTCCAGTCTGCTGCAGACAAATTATTGCCACCCTTTTGCTTCGAAGCTCAGTGTACTCTGTTGAATAGGAACCCCAGCGGTGATCCATGGTGGTGGTTGTCCTGGTGCAGCTAGAATCTCCGCTAACCAAGGACGAATTGCATCCCCAAGTGCACACTTTTCCAAGTATTCTTTTGGCTCGACATCATCAAAGCCCAAGTATGTGTTCAGTATGTGATGATCAAATCGCACTTTGAGGTTTCACACTTTTGTCACCTTTGTCCCCTTTTTGATGTGCGCCGCATTGGCGTAGAATTCTCGGACAAGGTATTACTTAGCATCCATCACACTCTGGGTAAACCACATCCATCCTTTGCATTCTCTAAACTGCCTCAGCATGGCCGGGTTGTATCTCTCTAGATCTGTCAATAAGAACTGTCGGCCAAGTATTAGCGACCTCGCCAGCCACCAAGTGTGGAAACTAGTGAAAGTTGCTAGGCTGACAAATCAGTCCTCCCAAACCTCTTTCTTTACTGTTCATTCAATCCCAGCAGTTGTGGAATCTCCCTCTCTACTATCATCGGGGATGTTCTGAACTGATTTATCTTGTGCCTCAGGGACAGTTGTAGTGGATGGCTCAGAAGCCTGACTAGCACTTTCTGAACCCTTGGAAGTGTTGTGGGATGAGGACGGCTCGTCCCTCAATTAAAATCTCCCTGACGGCCTGGACTGTACTGCCGGTTATTCCTGAACAGAGGCTGAGTTGACCTATGATACGTCCCTAGATAGGGCGTATGAACTTGCCTCGGAGAGATCTGCACCTCTCCCTCTCTCGGTTGTTGTCTTTTTCTGATTTTTTGCTGTTGGGCACTAGGTAAAGCTCTCTTGCCTCGTCCCCGAGAAGGTTCACCCGTCCCTTTGGAAGTGTCGTCTCAGCCTCTAGATTGAACCATTGTCTGTATCAAGCAAAGGTGGTTTTTAGTTGCATTACAATGTTAAGGCATACATAGGAGATAGGCAAGAATACACCAAAAACACAGTGGAGGTCACAAACACATTATGCTTACATGATAAGGATCTGCGGTCCGCACAATTTTATTATGGCCGCAGATGAAACCTTGAGGACCACACAATTTAGCATTGCGGCCGCAGAAGTGAAATGCGGTCCGCACAATTTCACTTGCGGTCGCATCTCAGAAACCCAAAATATGCCAACTCTCTAATGATAGATACTCTCTGAAGACAGTGAAAGGGTTGTTCTGCGGCCGCAATGGGAATTTTGCGGTCCGCACAATTTTGTTGCGGACGCAGACCCAATCTTAACTAAAACTGCCCTATAGTCAACTTCTGCGGACCGCACAATTTCAGGTGCGGCCGCAGAATTCAAAATATACGAACAGTCAGTTATTTCAATCTAGGGTTTGTAATTTGTTTTTGTGCAAAATTTGGCATGGTAACAACATAAAGGAATGAAAATATGTTGACCCAGTCCCCATAGAACATGTACTAGTTAACCCACTACTGTTTAACCCACACATGAATGCACAATTGAATAATATTGACAAATTACCTAAAAATAATTAAAAAGCTACAAATTAAACTAAAAAAATGAAAAATTCTAACAAGGAATTTAAGCATACCAGATGTGACTGAGTGCAAGGGATGAGTGATCACAATTTTGGATGTGTGGGCAGATAATTTACCAAGAAATATAAATATGTGCAAGTTTTGTGCTCAGAGAGGAAAAAAACGTAACAGTAGTCCCTAGCCTTCTATTTATAGTACATGGTTTTTCCAAGGGCAAGAGAGGCGAGTGAGGCCACACAATTTCATGTGCGGTCCGCACTTTGTTACCTGAGGCTTCACTTGTGGTTCTCCATCTGCGGTCCGCAAAAATTCTAAGTGCGACCGCAGATTTCTTGTTGTGGCTGCAGATTTCCTCTTGTGGCTTTCTCTGACATACTAACTTTAGAGAGTTTGCATTTTGCACCCTTCATTTGTGCGGTCTACAAGGTAATTATGCAGCCACAATGCTCTTTTTCTACAGCACTCCAAATTGTGCGGTCCGGACAAATCAATTGTGGTCCGCACTTCTTTCAATACTTAGCCTCATTTTTGTCCACAATCCATGTAAGTCACACTCAGCCCTGTAGCACACTTCAAATCAAGATAGCACAAAATATAATACTTAGCCTGATTTAACGTCGTGGCATGACGCAGAATACCATCAATTGAAATGAATGACCGCCACGACATGGCCATCTCCAACTTTTCCCGAATAGTGCTTCACCCGGTGACCATTGACTCGAAATACCTCTTTGTTTTTGTTCTTCAAGTTCAATGCACAAAAGGTGTCACTCCTACAATTTCAAAAGGACCACTTCCCGGGAAACATCCTCAACCTTGAATTAAACAACAACACAAGATCGCCCACCTTGAACTCTTTGTTCTAAATGTGTTTGTCATGAAGATATTTCATCTTTTCTTTGTACAAGGACGAACTTGCATAAGCATGGTACCGGAACTCATCCAATTCATTCAAATGTGCAGCCCTCAAGTTAGCGGCTACATCTCAATCAAGATTCAACTTCTTTAGAGCCCACATGGACTTGTGCTCTAGTTCCACCGGAAGATGACAAGCTTTGCTGAACACCAACCGGCATGGCGACAATCCGATAGGTGTTTTGTAAGCCGTCCGACAAGCCCATAATGCATCATCAAGCTTCTTAGACCAATCCGTCCGGTTAGCGTTCACTGTTTTGGATAAAATTATAATGACTCGACCGGTCGTTTCGAGAGTTATAGCCCCGTTTTCCCCCATTTCTACTTCTTTTTGTATTATTCAGCTATATTATATTATATCGGGTTAGTTGGTTCGAGACCGGAGTGGTTTCAGAGTGAATTGAGACACTTAGTCTCTTAAGTAGAAACTTAAGTTGGAAAAGTCAACCGGATGTTGACCTATATGTAAACGATCTCGGATTTAAATTCTGATGGTTCTGTTAGTTCCGTTAGGTGATTTTGGACTTGGGAGTGCATTCGGAATGTGATTTGGAGGTCTGTGGTAGAATTAGGCTTGAATTGGCGAAATTGGAAATTTGGCAATTTCGGTCGGGAGTGGAAAACTTGATATCGGGGTCGGAATGGAATTCCAGAAGTTGAAGTAGGTTTGTGGTGTCATTTGTGATGAGTGTGCAAAATTTGAGGTAATTCGGATGTGGTTTGGTTGGTTTCGGCATCGGTTGCCGAATTTGGAAATTTAGAAGTTCTTAGGCTTGAATCCGAGGGTAATTTGGTGTTTGGATGTTGTTTTGAGTGATTCGAAGGTTCGACTAAGTTTGTATGTTGATATATGACTTGTTGGTATTTTTGGTTGAGGTCCCGAGGGCCTCGGGGTGATTCCGGGTGGTTAACGGATTGTCGAAGTTGGAATTTGCAGTTGGAGCTGCTGCTACTACTATTTTCGCAGCTGCAGAAGAAAACCTCGCAGGTGCGAGTGGGTAGTGCGTAGGTGCGGGCAACACTGGACTAGGCAGGTTGAACAAGTGTGAGTTGGAGGTCGCATCTGCAAGCCCGCAGGTGCGAAATCTGGGGCACAGATGCGGAAAGGGGAATGTTGGGCAGGCATCGCAGAAGCGGAGGAAAACGCGCAGATGCGCCTTTGCAGGTGCGACGATGTTGCTGCAGATGCGGAGCCTGGGCGCATAAGTGAGTTGCGAAGGTGCGACTCCTTGGACCGCATGTGCGGTCGCGCGGGTGCGAGAAAATGGCCGCAGGTGCGAAAAACCTGGGCAGAAACCATAAATAGAACCCTTCGCGATTTTGGTGCATTCTTTATCATTTCTATTCGATTTTTGGAGCTTTAGGGAGATATTTGAAGAAGGAATCAAGGGGGTTTCGTTGAGGTAAGTCACTTGAGCCCTAATACTTGTATATATAGTGATTTTCTGTTGTTTAATCATGGTAATTAGTGAAAATGAGGGGTTAAGGCTTGGAATATTTGGAGAGTAATTTAAGGATTTGAAGGACCAAACGATGTCGGATTTTGATGAATTTGGTATGGTTAGACTCGTGAGTGAATGAGGTTTCTAGTTTTGTAAATTTTTTCAGATTTCGAGACGTGGGCCCGGGGGTCGGGTTTGAGCCAATTTCGGGTTTTGGTCTAATTTTGAAGCTTTTCTTGTGGAATTCATTCCATTGGCGTATATTGATGGTATTGTACTGATTGTGAATAGATTTGGAGTATTTGGAGGCCGAGTCCAGAGGCAAGAGCATTACGGGGTAGAGATTTGACCGGTTCGAGGTAAGTAACGATTGTAAATCTAGTCCTGAGGGTATGAAACCCTGAATTTTGTATCATTCTACTATTTTTAGTGACGCACATGCTAGGTGACGGGCGTGTGGGCGTGCACTATTGGGGATTTGTGACTTGGTCCGTCCCGTAGCAACTATAAAGTTGCATACTTTATTGAAACCATATGATACTTATATGTTTTAGAAAGCATTTCTGTAAATTGGGCTGAATGCCATGTTTGGGCCTTGTGCCAATGCTGTTTGGACCCTTAGGGGCTGTTTCTTACCATCCTCTCATTGTTTTCGATTGAAAATCTATACTCAGTCATGTTTATACTTGTTTACCGCATAACTCAGTTTTATGACTCTATTTTGATGCATATAAATGTTTTGGGCCGAATGCCCTGTTTTACTGAAATGTCCGAGTGGCTTGAGAGGTTTATGACTGAGTGAGGCCGAGGGCCTGATTTGTGAGGATGAGTGTGGATCGGGGCTGCCCGCCTGAAGCATACTTTATTATTATGGTACGTGAGTTGTCCGTGCAGCACGTGAGTTGTCCGTGCAGATTATAGCGCTTGGGCTGAAGGAGACCCTCCGGAGTCTGTACCCAGTGAGCGCAGGTACCTATTGAGTGCGAGTGCCGAGTGCCGAGTGCTGAGTGACTGGGAGGCATGAGTGATTGTGAGGTATGCCCCAGTGGCAAAAGTGATTGTGAGGTATGCCCCAGTGGCACGAGTGACTGTGAGGTTTACCCGAGGGGCTGTATATGAGTGATGTTTTGCTCGAGGGGCTGTTTATGATTTCATCATTTTTGCTCACCTTTGCATTGATCCTTTGTTAGAAAAACTGTTGGAAAAATATCTTTAAATGATTTTTACTGGAACCGGGTTTAAACAAGACGATTTGATTCAAACACTGATTTTTAAAGCTTGTTGTACTTTACTGAGATATGCATTATTGCTCGTCACTACTGCTCAGTCTTTATTTATTGTTGTTACTTACTGAGTTGGCGTAATCACGTTACTCCCTGCACCTTGTGTGCAGATTCAGGTGTAGTTGGACACGGTAGAGATTATTGAGTATTCTGGTTGCATATTTTTCTTGAAGATAGCAAGGTAGTTGTTTGGCGATCGCAGCCCCTACTCTTCTCCGTCTTATCTTCCTCTAGTTGTATTTAGCTATTTTCCAGGCTGAGTTAGCCTTGATATTGTTAGACAGATTGTAGTAGATGCTCATGACTAGTGACACCCCGATGTCGGGCTTTTCTTTTCCGCACTTCTATTTTCTTTAATTTGAACTCCTTAAATGAAGGTTTTATGTTAAATAGTATTGAAAATATCTTTGAAATGAATATATCAGTTTGTTTGGAAATGAGTCGGCTTGCCTAGTTCCACGATAGGCGCCATCACGACAGATTAGGTTTTTGGGTCGTGACAGATTGGTATCAGAGCCTAGGTTATATAGGTCTCACGAGTCATGAGCGGGTTTAGTAGAGTCTTGCGGATCGGTACGAAGACGTCTGTACTTATCTTCGAGAGGCTGCAGAACCTTTAGGAAACTCCACATTCTTGAATTCTTGTCATGCGAATCTGTTGATTCTAGTAACTAAACATATGTTGTTTCATTCTCTCATAGATGGTGAGGACTCGTACTACCGGTCAGGAGGGCCAGCCACCAGTACCACCATCCAGGGCCGCGAGAGGCTGAGGCCGTGGTAGAGGCCGTGGTAGGGGTAGAGGTGCAGCCCATACAGTATCTGGGGCAGTACCTGCAGATCCACCGGTTGTCCTAGATCAGGACCAATTTCCAGTTGTTGATGCACCAGCTCAGGCACCACCTGTACCTATTATGATTCCAGGCCTTCAGGAGGCTCTAGCTCAGATTCTGACAGTGTGTACTGGCCTTGCTCAGGCGGTCTCTATTTCGATGGTGGCAGCCACTTCTCAGGCCAGGGGAGGCACTCAGACTCCCATCGCTCGCACACCCGAGCAGGTTATTCATGGACTTCAGACGCCGGAGGCACCACCAGCCCAGCCGGTTGTAGTTGCTCAGGATTATGTGGTTCCTGCTATGCCTGAGGATGATCAACGTAGGTTGGAGATATTTGGGAGACTCCAGCCACCACCTTTCAGTGGCACAGAGAGAGAGGATGCTCAGGACCTTTTGGACAGGTGTCAGAGGATACTCCGTACTACTGGTATTTTGGAGACTTGTGGGGTCTCATTCACTACCTTTCAGTTTTCTGGGGCTGCACTCAGATGGTGGGAGACTTACGAGAGGCGTAGGCCTATTGGCGCAACACCCCTTACTTGGCAGCAGTTCTCCCTGGTCTTTTTGGAGAAGTTAGTGCCTCGATCCCGCAGAGAGGAGCTGCACAAACAGTTTGAGCGGCTTCGCCAGGGTGATATGTCTGTGACATAGTATGAGATGCGGTTCTCCAAGTTGGCCCGTCATGCGATCTAGTTGGTTCCCACGGACAGGGAAAGGATCATGAGGTTTATTGATGGTCTCACTTATCAGCTACAGTTGCTCATGACTAAAGAGAGGGTTTCGGGTGCTACTTTTGATGAGGTTGTCGACATTGCTCGACAGATTAAGATGGTTCACGGTCAGGAGAGGGTTGAGAGGGAGGCCAAGAGGCCTCGTGGTCAGGGTGGATTCAGCGGTGCTCCTTTTGGGGGTCAGTTCCAGCACGGTAGAGGTCGTCATTTCAGGCAGGCTCAGTCAACTCGGCCATTTTATAGGGGTGCATCATCTGGCCATGGTTCTCACAGTTCTCATCAGGTCCACTCATCACTTAGTGCCCTTCCAGTTCAGAGTTCGTCTGGTGCTCCACCTGTTCAGGGCTCTTCCATGCCAGGTTCTTCTACCAGTCATCCCGGTGCTATGGGTTCCCTTCAGTTTCTGTCGCCAGCACCAGGGAGTTATTTTGAGTGTGAGGAGCTTGGGCATATATGGAAGAAGTGTCCTCGTTGTCATGGAGGTCTATCTCAGCAGAGGAGTCAGCCTTCGACTACAACACCAGTTACCTCACCACCTGCCCAGTCAGCTCGGGGTGGAGGTCAGTCAGCTAGGGGTCGCCCTAGAGGAGGAGGCAAATCAGGGGGTGGTCAGGCCCATTTCTATGCCATCCCTGCTAGACCAGATGCTATTGCTTCAGATGTTGTGATTACAGGTATTGTCTCAGTTTGTTACAGAGATGCCTCAGTATTATTTGACCTTGGTTCCATGTATTCATATGTTTCCTCGTATTTCGCCCATTTTCTGGATATGCCCCGTGAGTCCTTAATTTCATCTGTACATGTATCTACTCCTGTGGGCGATACTTTTATTGTGTATCGCGTATATCGGTCATGTGTGGTGACTATTGGGGGTCTGGAGTCTCGAGTGGATCTATTATTGCTCAGTATGGTTGACTTTGATGTGATATTGGGTATGGATTGGTTATCTCCATGTCATGTTGCTCTACATTGTCACACTAAGACGGTGACGTTGGCTATGCCGGGAATTCCGAGGGTTGAGTGGAGCGGTTCTGTAGATTATGTACCAAGTAAGGTGATTTCATATTTGAAGGCTCAGCACATGGTTGAGAAGGGTTGCCTATCTTATTTGGCTTTTGTGAGGGTTAGTGTAGAGACTCCTATCATTGATTCTGTTCCAGTGGTGCGTGATTTTTCGGATGTGTTTCCCGCAGACCTGCCGAGCATGCCGCCTGACATGGATATTGACTTTGGTATTGATTTGTTGCCGGGCACTCAGCCCATTTCTATTCCACCGTATCGAATGGCACCGGCGGAGTTGAAGGAATTGAAAGAACAGCTTCAGGAACTCCTTGATAAGGGGTTTATTTGGCCTAGTGTGTCACCTTGGGGTGCACCGGTTCTATTTGTGAAAAGGAAGGATGGTTCCATGAGAATGTGTATTGATTACAAGCAGTTGAACAAGGTCACAGTCAAGAAAAAGTATCCTTTGCCTCGTATTGATGATTTATTCGACCAGCTTCAGGGAGCGAGGGTGTTCTCCAAGATCGATTTGAGGTCCGGTTATCACCAGCTAAAGATTCGGGATTTAGATATTCTTAAGACAGCTTTTAGGACCCGATATGGCCATTATGAGTTCTTGGTGATGTCTTTTGGGCCGACCAATGCCCCAGCAGCGTTCATGCATTTGATGAACAGTGTATTCTAGCCCCATTTGGACTCATTCGTCGTTGTATTCATTGATGACATCCTACCGTACTCTCGTAGCCAAGAGGAGCATGATCAGCATTTGAGGATTGTATTACAGACATTGAGAAAGGAGAAGCTTTATGCAAAGTTCTCCAAATGTGAGTTTTGGCTCAGTTCAGTAGCATTCTTGGGGCACGTGGTGTTAAGTGAGGGTATTCAGGTGGATCCGAAGAAGATAGAGGCGGTGCAGAGTTGGCCCAGACCGTCCTCAGCCACGGAGATTAGTAGATTTCTTGGTTTGGCGGGTTATTACAGTCGCTTTGTGGAGGGATTTTCATCTATTGCGTCACCCTTGACCAAATTGACCCAAAAAGGTGCTCCATTCAGGTGGTCGGATGAATGTGAGGAGAGCTTTCAGAAGCTCAAGACTGCTTTGACCACAGCTCCAGTATTAGTTCTACCATCAACTTCAAGTTCTTACACTGTGTATTGTGATGCCTCGAAGATAGGCATTGGTTGTGTTTTGATGCAGGAGGGTAGGGTGATTGCATATGCCTCGCGCTAGTTGAAGACCCATGAGAAGAACTATCATGTCCATGATCTTGAGTTAGCAGCCATTGTTCACGCCTTGAAGATTTGACGTCATTATTTGTATGGGGTTCATTGTGAGATCTATACTGATCACTGGAGTCTGCAGTATCTGTTAAAGCAGAAGGATCTTAATTTGCGTCAGCGGAGATGGTTGGAGCTTCTTAAGGACTATGATATCACTATTTTGCACCATCCGGGGAAGGCCAATGTGGTGGCCGATGCTTTGAGTCGCCGGGCAAAGAATTTGGGGAGTTTAGCATATCTTCTAGCAGCAGAGAGACCTTTGGCATTGGATACTCAGGCTTTAGCGGGCTAGCTTATCATACTGGATATTTCGGAGCCTAGTTGGGTATTGTCTTGTGTGGTCTCCAGGTCTTCTCTTTATGACCGTATCAGGGAGCGTCAGTATGATAACCCCCACTTTCTCGTTCTTCAGGATAGGGTTCAGAGAGGTGATGCTAGGGATGTGACTATTGGTGATGACGGTGTGCTGAGAATGCAGGGCCGGATATGTGTTCCTAATGTAGATGGGCCTCGAGAGTTGATTCTTGAGGAGGCCCATAGCTCACGGTATTTCATCCATCCGGGTGCCGCGAAGATGTACCAGGATTTGAGGCAGCACTATTGGTGGAGGCGAATGAAGAAGGATATAGTTGGGTTTGTGGCTCGGTGTCTCAGCTGTCAGCAGGTTAAGTATGAGCATCAGAGACCGGATGGCTTGCTTCAGATATTAGATATACCAGAGTGGAAGTGGGAGCGGATCACCATGGACTTTGTAGTTGGGCTCCCACGGACTTCGAGGAAGTTCGACGCTATTTGGGTTATTGTGGATCGGCTGACCAAGTCCGCGCACTTCATTACAGTTGGTACTACTTACTCTTCAAAGTGGTTGGCTGAGATTTACATCCGAGAGATCGTTCGCCTGCATGGTGTCCCAGTTTCCATCATTTCAGATAGGGGTACTCAGTTCACATCACAGTTTTGGAGGGCCGTGCAGTGAGAGTTGGGTACTCAGGTTGAGTTGAGCATAGCATTTTACCCTTAGACGGATGGGCAGTCCGAGCGCACTATTCAGATATTGGAGGACATGTTGCGTGCTTGTGTCATTGACTTTGGGGGTTCATGGGACCAGTTTTTGCCACTCGCGGAGTTTGCATTTAACAACAGTTATCAGTCGAGTATTCAGATCTCCGGTTTGGATGGTTTGAGCCGGGTGAGGCTAGGCTCTTAGGTACAGATTTGGTCCAGGACGCATTAGATAAGGTGAAATTGATTTAGGAGCGGCTTCGCACAGCACAGTCTAGGCAGAAGAACTACGTGGATAGGAAGGTCTGTGATGTGTCTTTTATGGTTGGGGAGAAAGTCTTGCTGAAGGTATCACCCATGAAGGGTGTTATGAGGTTTGGGAAGAGGGGCAAGTTGAGCCCCCTGTTTATTGGGCCTTTTGAGGTGCTTCAGAGGATAGGAGAGGTGGCTTATAAGCTTGCCTTGCCACCTAGCTTGTCGAGTGTGCATCCAGTGTTTCATGTTTCCATGATTCGGAAGTATATTGGAGATCCGTCCCATGTTTTGGATTTCAGCACGGTTTAGTTGGAGGGTGATATGACTTATGATGTGGAGCCGGTGGCTATTTTGGATCGGCAGGTTCGAAGGTTGAGGTCAAAGGATATAGCTTTAGTGAAGGTGCAATGGAGAGGTCAGCCTGTGGATGAGGCCACCTGGGAGACCGAGCGGGAGATGCAGAGCAGATATCCACGCCTATTCGAGACTCCAGGTATGTTTCTAGACCCGTTCGAGGACGAACGGATGTTTAAGAGGGGGAGGATGTAACGACCCGGCTGGTCGTTTCGCGAGTTATAGCCCCGTTTTCCCCAATCTCAGTCATAAACTAGTCAAGTCTCAGTTAACCATATCTCACTATATCCAATCCAACAATGTTACACATACGAGGCATCAATCAACATGTGAGGAATCGGATAAGAAAGTACTAAGACAGATATATAGAACACGGATGTAGCATCATGACTGAGAACATATGTACAAATAATGAAAATAGCGCATAAACATCATGAATAGCCCTATCAAATCTCAAACAAATAGCACATAGACTAGACATGATTTCTAACATGAATAGGAACTCAAATAAATAAAGAGGTTTAGAAACACGGATATAACGAGGCATGTTATCCAACCAATCCTATAATAGTCTAAAAGCCATCTTAAACCAAGAACACATCGGTGCACGCACACATGCCCGTCACCTAGCATGTATGTCACCCTAATACCTTTCATATAACGTAGTTCCCATAGTTAAATACCCTCAAATCTAAGTTTAGATATGTACTTAACTCAAAGTGCACAAATTAATACTCCAAAAATCCCTTGCTGTGCGAATCGGCATTTGAGCGACGAATCTAGCCAAAGCAACTTAATATCATCAATATAAACCATCAGAAACAATTCCAAATGATAAATCTAAGTCTTGAATCAAATATGCAAAGTCAATACAAAAAGTCAACCTCAAGGCCGCACCCTGGAACCCGTCAAAATTCACAAATTCCGAACACCCATTAAATTACGAGTCCAACCATACTAATTTCATCTAATTCCATCCACAAATCGACCCCAAAATCACCAAATCTCACTCTCCAATAACATAGCCCAAAATCACCAAATTTCACTTTAAGTTCACATAAACTAGGTGTAATAATCTATGGGTAACCAACATCTAACATCAAAAGTGATTAAATTTCATTTACCTTTTCAATGAGGATGAAAAGCACTCCAAATATAGCCATAAACCGAGCTACAAAATTCCAAAAATTATAAAATGACCAAACCCTTCTATTATAAAATTTTCCCAAAGATACTCGTATCTACGGTCAATTGGTCGCACCTGCGACGCCGCTTTTGCGGACCAAATTCCGCTTATGCGGAAATCACTTAAGTTCAGAACTTTCGCACATGCGGCCCCCTCACCGCACCCGCGGGACCGCTTTTGTGATACGTCCTCCGCATCTGCGGATACCCAACCTCTGTCAAAATTTCGCTTCTGCGCCCACTCGTTCGCATCTGCGGGCTCGCAGATGCGGAAATCCCTTGCATACTACGCTCCTCCCCAGGTCCATCCCAGTCTGCTTTTGTGACCACCAGTCTGCATCTGCGGACTCGCATCTATGGATACCCTTCCGCATCTGCGGACTCTGCCTAGCCTAGCCTTCATCCGCACCTGCAATTGACATACCACTTCTGCGGTCTCGCACCTGCGGCCAAATCCTTCGCAGGTGCGATCGCACCAAAACCTGAAACCTTCAGCATAATTCTCTAAGTCCCAACATGATCAACAACTCATTCGAACCACACTCGAGTCCCCCAGGACCCTATACAAATATACCAACAAGTCTAAAAATATAATACAAACTACTTGAAGCCTCAAATCACATCAAAAAACACCAAAACCATGAATCACACCTCAATTCAAGCCTTACAAAACTAATGAACTTCCAACTTCTAAAACTCATGCCAAACCATATCAAATCAACTCCGAATGATCTCAAATTTTGCATGCAAGTCCCAAATGATACAACAGACCTATTCCAGCTCCCAAAACTGAAATTTAAACCCGATATCAACAAGGTCAACTATCGGTGAAACCTCTCAACCTTCCAAACCTTCAACTTTCCAACTTTCGCCAAAAAGTATCAAATCAACCTACGTACCTATAAATCAACATCCGTACATATGCCTAAGTCCAATATGAAGCTATTGGAACCATCAAAATATCATTCTAGAGTCATCTACAAAAAAGTCAAACTCCGATCAACTCTTTCAACTTAAGCCTTCAACCTTGGGACTAAGTGTCCCAATTCACTCCAAAACCTTCCCGAAACCAATCCAACCACCCCAACAAGTCACGTAGCCACAAATTAAAATAGAAGAAGCAATAAATAGGAGGGCAGGGAAATAATACACAAAATGACTAATCGGGTCGTTACATTTAAACTCCACTAAATACAAATCGTAATATTGATGGGACTTTACTTGTTCAATCAAGGACAACTGGGACCCATTTTGTATGTTCACATCCCCACTATCATCCTTTACAATTAGTACACCCAAGTTCGCCAAGCTATGGATCTCTCTCATCATAGGTTGTTCACGTACCACCAAACAAGCCAAGTTACTTGTTGAAAATAACTCTTGCGATGGTA
The DNA here is from genome assembly GCF_000390325.3 of Nicotiana tomentosiformis. Taxonomy (NCBI): domain Eukaryota; kingdom Viridiplantae; phylum Streptophyta; class Magnoliopsida; order Solanales; family Solanaceae; genus Nicotiana; species Nicotiana tomentosiformis. Next base: position 68,039,400 of record NC_090819.1, read on the forward strand.
GAAAATATCAACATCATAGGCGTTGAGAAGTTCAATCCATCTCCTTTGCCTCAACTTCAGTTCCCGTTGCTTGAAAATGTACTGCAAACTCTTGCGATCGGTATACACCTCACAATAGACATCGTACAGATATTGGCGCCATATCATTAATGCAAATACCACCACGGGGAGTTCTAAGTCATGAGTGGGATAGTTCTTTTCATAATTCTTCAATTGCCTTGAAGCATAGTCAACAACTTTACCTTGTTGCATCAACACCACCCCAACCCAACTTTTGAAGCATCACAATACACCGTAAAGCCCTCTAAGCCCGTCGGTAAGATTAACACTGGTGTCGTAGTCAACCTCGCTTTCAATTCTTAGAAGCTCTTTTCACAAGCATCCGACCATTGAAATTCGGCAAGTTTTTGTGTTAGTTTGGCCAAAGGAGATGCAAGAGTAGAAAAAACTTCAACAAGCCTCTGATAGTAGCCCGCTAATCCCAAGAAGCTCGAATCTCTGTCGATGTAGTCAGTCTAGGCCAACTCTTAAATGTCACAATCTTTTGGGGGGTTAACCCTGATACCCTCATGTGATACCACATGACCCAAGAATACAACTAACTCGAGCCAAAATTCGCACTTAGAGAATTTGGCATACAACTTATGCTCTAATAGTGTTTGCAACACCGTTCTCAAATAATTAGCATGGTCCTCTTGACTTCACGAGTAGACTAGTATGCCATCAATGAACATTATCACGAACATATTAATGAACGATTTAAAAACCTGATTCATCAGATCCATAAAAGTTGCAGGTGCATTGGTGAACCCGAATGATATCAAGAAAAATTCATAATGCCCGTAGCTGGTACAAAAAGCTATTTTGGGAATACTTGGAATTATTTCAATTGAATTTATTTCAATTATTTTAGTTTAGATTATGTAATATTTAGAATTTTAATCTTTCTCTCGGATCTTTAACTGATGGTACCCTTACCTTAAGTCAATCTTTGAGAAGTACTTTGCCCTTTGTAACTGTTCAAACAAGTCATCTATCCGAGGCAATGGATACTTATTCTTGATAGTCACCTTTTTAAGTTGCTGATAGTCAATACATATTCTCAAAGATCTATCTTTCTTTTTCACAAATAAAACTGGTTCACCCTATGGGGAGACACTCAGCCTAATGAACCCTTTGTCGAGCAAGTCCTTCAATTACTCATTCAATTCTTTTAACTCTACTGGGGCCATCTGGTATGGCAAAATAGATATTGGTTGTCTATCTCGCATCACATCTATCCCAAAATCAATAACCCGATACAGTGGAAAACCCGAAAGTTCATCGAGAAAGACATATGTAAACTCACAGGCAACTTGTACAAATTGAAGAGTTGGTATCTCACCATCCATGTCTATGACTCTAACTAAGTGGTAGAGGCATCCCTTGGTTATCATCTTCTTCGCATTAAGATAAGAAATAGACTTACCTCGAGGTTCGACAATATTGCCTTTCCATTCACAAACCGACTCATTGGGAAATTCAAACTTGACTACTTTAGCACGACAATCAAGGGTGGCATAACACTTGAATAGCCAATCCATCCCCATAATTATGTCAAAGTCAACCATTTCCAACTCAATAATATCTTCTGTAGTATCTCGATCTTGGACTATAACTAGACAACCCCTATAGATGCGAGAAGCAATAACAAAATCTCCAACCGGAGTAGACACAAGAAACGATTCAAGTAACTATTCTGGCTCTACCTCGAAATTCAAAGCAAAGTATGGGGTAACATAGGCAAACGTTGATCCAGGATCCATTAGAGCATAAGAATCAAGTGTGCAAATAGTGAGTATACCTATGACAATGACATCTGAAGCCGCTGCAGTAGGGCGAGTAGACATAGCATAGAAAAAGGGCTAAATCCCTAGAGAAGTAGTAGCTGTTTGATGTGCCTTTCCAGTATTACGACCACCATGTATTCCATTTCTTCGAGGTAGGGGTGGTGTATCTGAAGTAGTAGCCATAGAAGCTTTCGGATGGGCCCTCAATCCTTGTTGCCCATTGAGGCAGAACATATTTATGTGACCTATATGTCCACACACATAGAATGGGCCTAGAATCATTGGAGAAGGGTCAGAATATCTGGGACGTGAACCTACACTACTTTGAACCTGTTGAGTGGTCCTGCGGTCACTTTGAGATGGTCTAGTTTGACCTCTATGTCCCGAACTATAAGCTACTGGTGGACCACTGAAAGAGTTCTGTACCATAGATTGTGGTGGCCCAGATGGCCCTTTGTTGTTCTGACCCTTTCCTGAACTGTGCACTGCACTGAAAGTACCAAAGGTACGTGCCTTCTTATTCTATGTTTTGTTGAACTTTTCCTCTTTATGAATCCTCTCAAGATCCATAGCCAAGTCCATGAAGTCAGCATAAGTAGTGTTCCTCATTCCACTAGTCTCATCCTTTCGAATACTCGAAATCAAACCAAAGGCAAAGCGATCAATCTTGTCATCATCCGTAGGGATATGGTAGAAGCATAGCGAGACAACTTCTCAAACTTGATGTTGTACTTTGAAACGGGTACAGTATCCTGCTTTAAGGTCTCAAATGATACTACGAGAGCGGCCCTAACTCCTAGCGGCAACCACTTATTGATGAAAATCTTGGTGAATTCTTACCAAGTTATTGGAGGTGCATCCTTCGACTTACTTTTCTCCACTCCTTTGAACCACAGGTCGGCCAAATCTTTCAACTGGTATACTGCTAACCTAACAACCCAGTGATCTCCTCACGAAAGTCTTGTGAATCAGTGAGAGAATCTGTTCCTGTAAACGTTAGTGATCTATGCCTTACAAACTTCATGGACAGTTGTGACATGTCCTCAGTCACTGGTGCTCTCATGCCTCCCTGTTGGAGAGAATGAAAACCCATCTGCAGTTTCTGTTGGGCCTACATATCCATGATCTCTACAAAGGTATCCATGTCCTTCCTTATGTCGAGAAGGTCTCATCTAAGCGGTTTGGCACTAGAGGTGGGGCAGGTGCCTCATTAACTTATTCCTCATGCTCCTCCACCATTCTAGGAGCTACAGGAGCTGGCACAGTTTGTGCCTTTGCAGTCTTTGGAGGTCGGCCCCAAGGTCTGACGGATGTCCCTCCTGAAGCCGCACCGGCATAGGAGCAACTTCTCTGTTCACATTTCTACTGCATGTGTTCACCATGTTCTGCTAATCGATATAACACACGAGTTAATATTACCTCTTAGATTCAAGCTCTACCGCATGATCTAGAATAGGGAGAAAGAACAAAATATTTCTATAATGTCCATGTAGCCTTCCCTATATAAGCGTGGTGTACAACACACTGATAAAGAGAACTCTACTAGACATGATTCCATAGACATCCTAGGACTTGACTTAGAACTTAGTTCTATGATACCAAGTTTGTCACAACCCAAGATCCATGTGACTGGTACTCGGCATACTAACCGACCCGAGCGAACCAAACCCATTTATAAATCCTCTCTTTATGCATGAGGAAGCCTTTTGAAACATAAATATTTTAAACAATAAAATCCATGCATGAAACTTAACCTTTAAAATAATTCTATTCATTAAACAAAATACACAAATGTAATTGTTCATTAATGCATGCCATATGAATAACCATAGCTTACAACCCAAAAGAATAAACTACTACTATCTATTGAATCTCTATGATACAGAGTGAATATATTCGACCCAGAAAGACCCCCGTAACCTAAAAGCATAAAGTAAATGTTACTCCACAATAGTAATAGTGGAGCCTCACCAAAAGTATCAACTAGAGATGTGGAATTGTCCTATCCACAGGCCTCGCACTGCTTAATACCGATGCCTGAAAATAAAAATGGAAATTTGACCAAAATATCTAAGCTCCACATGCCTAGTATGAATCATGAACTATTTTCCCAAAGAGTGGAACAAGATAAGAAAAGATGATCAAGAGATTTTCAAAGCATAGATATAAAGGAAAGAATTTATATAAATTCATAAGTTAAACAAGGAGATGAAACAATAATGTAAAACATATTCAAAGTCATCTCCTTTAGCATCTAAGTTCAACCAAAATCATGTGAGGTTTTACCTTTAGTGGGAGCATTATACCGACACCGACATAATAGAAACAACACTAAATGAATCGGCTTAACCTCATTAAATTTAGTAATAATCATTTGCCTGCAAATCAGGGGACTATATCCCACAAACCTTGACTTAACCTTCAAATATATCCCTACACCGGTACGTGTAGTTACATGGTAACAAATTCAAGATTCAAATCAATCTCGGTAGTCTCCACAAGTAACTCCCAAAATATTTGACTTTTCTAAAAAAGATTTATAGCTTATAAGCCTCAAAGAAATCTACTTCAAATAAAATTACAGTTTTCATAACCGATCCAACCATTTGAACAAAAATCAAACGAAAACCTCCTTCAGTTTCATGTTAAAAGGAAAATAAAATGAGAATTTATATATTAGTTCAACAAGTGCCACTCAAATATGTAAAGATATTTTAACAATGTTACACTTTATATTTTCAATAAAATAACTCATAAATGACACTTAGCTATTTATAGTGTAAGGAATGATGTAATCCAAACTTGTTAGCCATTTATAGTGCAAGGAATGGTGTAATCTAAACCATTTTACAAAATTCAATTTGGAGGTAAAACTCCATGAAGTAGTAGGTTTTAATATACCTAAATATGCTCCTAAAACTTTACCACAAGTATCCAAGGTCTTTAACCAATCACAATCTACACAATTATATTCAACATGAGTCAAGAGTTGCCCAACAATACCGAACAACACCCATTTAGGCCTTTACTCTTGACTATCGGTACTTAGAGTTCATCTTTCCTACCAAATGGTTTCATCCATTCTTAACAATCTCATTTATAGTACTTAATAGCCTATTAGTGTTATAAACAACTTAACAATCTCCATTTAATACCCCAAGTTACTATTATGTCTTCCCCAACCATCAACCATCAATATCCAACTAGGGTTTCATAAGTACTTATATTAAAATCCTTCTTAATATCATGAATACCATATATACACTCATTTATATCTCATAAATGAGGTTGGAGTAGAAGAATTTACCTTTTGAAGGAAACCCTAGAAAATCTCTTCTTTGGTGTTCTTGGTGATTCTTCAAGATTCAAGTGAATTCTTATGGATTGGATCCATATATGTGTTAGTTATAATATATAATGATATTATAACATCATAGATGTACCAAGAAATCATACCTGGAAGCATGTTAGATGTGGGGGTTGACCCTTTCTCTCTCTAAAATATCAAAGCTTCAAAAACCTTGCTCAAATTCTCTCTCCCCGCCTCCTTCTATTTATAGAAAATATGGTGTGTAGCTACACACTCTATCTAGGCCTCTGAAGCTCCTCTCTTTTTCCCACTAGTTTTAGCTACGTGCCAGCGTAGCTACACACCCTAGCTACTCCTGGTTGCGTAGCTACGTTTCCTAGCTACTCCCAACTAAAGCTTCTCCTTCTCCTCTTCTCTTCTTCCTGGTTTTAGCTACGCATGCTAGCGTAGCTACACATCCCAGCTACACCTGGCGATAGGAATTCTCTTCCTCGTTCATTTGCTAAAGTCTCCAAGTCATGCATTTAGCCACTCAACCTAGGGACCACCAACCCTTATGATCTTATACTCAAGTGTCCTAATAACCCCGCTACCCTTGCATGGGTCCATACGTACTTCGAGGTCTTAGTAATTATTCTCTTAAGCTTGAATTAGGCTTCATCGTATTAAAAACCTTATGGGGCTTCACAATTGGCCCTGAACAGAGCATGACACTAAGCTATTTGTTCATAAATATGATAAGTGTCAGTTCTATGCTCAGATGGTACACCAGCCAGTAGAACTCTTTTGTGTCACCGCAACCGTATATGAAGTTGGGAATGGACATAGTGGGACCTTTTCCTCAAGGACCCAGATATGTAAATTTTCTGTTAATTATGACTGGATATTTCTCTAAATAGGTTGAAGCATGAGCTTTCAAAAAAATCAAAAAACATGAGGTGATAGATTTCATATGGGATCACATCATTTGTCGATTCGGAGTCCAAAAATAAATTTCATATGACAACGGGCCACAATTTGTAGGCTCCAAAATTATGAAATTTGTAGAAGGGTTGCAAATCAAAAGGATTACGTCATCTCTGTACCATCCGAGAGCTAACGGTCAAGCAGAGTCAACGAACAAAATAACAATTCAGAATTTGAAGAAAAAGTTAGAGTATACCAAAGGCAAGTGGCCTGAAGAATTACCAAGAGTATTATGGGTGTATCGTACCATGACAAAATCAAGCATCGGAGAAACACCATTTTTCCTCGTATACGGTACAAATGCTCTAATTCCGATAGAGATAGGGGAACCAACTATAGATTTTTTCAGACAAGCGAACAAGAAAACATTGAGTCTATGATGATCAAATTAGATTTGTTTGATGAGCACTGAGATTTGGCTTTTATTAGGATAATGGTATAGAAGCAAAAAATGGAGAGGTATTACAACCGAAGAGGAAATCTTTGTTATTTTAAGGTTGGAGACTTGGTTATATGAAAAGTAACTCACAACACTTGAGAAGTCAATGTCGGAAAGTTGATACCAAATTGGGAAGGCCCTTACAGGATTTCAGGTATAACCGGTAAAGCCTTGTATCAATTGAAAAATTAAGATAGAGTTAAATTTCCAAGCAAATGGAATGTTAGCCATCTAAAAAGTAATTTTGTTGAAGGTTAGTGTTTAAACTAAAAATACGTGTTGCACTCTTTTTTCTTTCGTCTAGTTTTTATCCCAAATGGATTTTTCTAGCAAAGATTTTTAATGAGGCAGCAACGAAAAGCGTAATTACTATAATAAATTATGATTGGTTACCGGAAATCCTGTGTTTGAATCTTCATACTTCACATTCCAACACTGGGGGAACTATACCTGCCGGTACGAGAGCTTGGTTGATAATGCTAAAAGTGTTGATGATAGCTTCAAAATAGAAGTAAATGAAAATATTATCCAGAAGCGCAGCAATACTGAGGACTGTCGTAAAACGAATCAGGATAACATGTTATGAACACAAAAGTTCATTCATTATGGATCACCTCAAGCCGGGAACGAGAACTGCACATCAAGTCCAGTAGAAATAAGAGTTACGAGTTAGCCACATGAATTGGCAACTCGGTTATTTGACGGATGTAATTTTCTTGTTTGTCAAATGTATTTTTGTGAATAAAAGGAATAAATGAAAAATCCCTTTTTTCATCTATATCTTATTTCTTGTCCAAATAGTTAGGTGTTCCCTTTATTTGTATGTTACTAAAATATCAAATAATTGTAGCGGAATGAATAGGAGACGTCCTCTTCAAGAGTAGCATAAGCATAAGGGCCCTCTCTTATGAAGCTTTTACAGTAATAAGGTTAAAAGTCGGAAGTTAAAACACCTAGTAGTAAAGTTAACCGGATGCAAAATTTCCCAAACTTTACCAATAAAAAATCATAGATCAAGAAATATCTTTTTGCTAACTTAAAATCCCGGAAAAAGGTCTTCAAAACTAGATGAAATGACAGAAAGATTCTCAAGTATCAAGTCATGTGAAAAGAATTTGGAAGATAATTCAAAGTATAAAGTAAAGAAAAAACAATCTTTTTATTTCAAGTTCAGGGCCTAAAAGTGAGCCCGGAGAAGTTAAAAGATTTTTACAAAATAAATTAATCTATCTGATTAGCATAGGCCGAGGTCTTGGAGGCCTCAAGGGTTGGAGAGTTTTCCAGAACCACACTTTCTGGAGCAGAAGGTCCCGAGTCTTTATCTGGAGTTGGTGCATCTAAGGCTTGCTCAAGTATTCGTTCATCATCATGCTCAGGTTCTTCATATTCATCTTTATATTCATCTTTATCTTCAAGTTTGTAAGACGCAGAGATGGTGTCTTTGGAACTTGAAGTTGGAATAACATGAGGTCAGGCGGGCATATTCTTGAAGGAGGTTATCTCTAAGGTGCGAGCCTCGGCAATATAGTCGTCTATGTTTTCAATGCCGGTTTTGACGTCCTCTGGAGTTTTCCGTCGCGTTCTGTCATCATAAGTCTTCTCTAGCATAAAGGACTCCTCTTGAACTCGGAATCTTGCCCAGAGCTCTTTGACTTTTGACTACAAATTTTCGTTCTTAACCTTCAATATCCCATAGGTATCTACTAAGAATTAGTCTTTGCATGCTCCCGCTTTTGATACATATTCTTTCGAAGTATTTCCTTCATTTTGGCCCTTTTCTCTTCAGTCGCGTTGGCTTCCTCGGTCTTAGAATGTAAATCAGCTTCCAAGGCCCGGATCCTTTCCATGGAAGCTGACTCCCGCATAGCAGCCGAAATAAGAGCGTCGTGTAGCTCTGTCCACTTGCCCTTCAGTATCGCAAGTTCAATATGAAGTTGTGTGGATTTTTGGCTATAAGCTCTCTTTTCTTGCTCCGTTTGCTCCAACCGGGCCTCAAGGTCTTCTATTTGAGTAAGTTTGGCTTCTAAAGTCTAGAAGACGCTCAACAAGTCGATCACGCTTAGACCAAAGTTTTTTCTTCTCCAAAATCATCCTTTGGACACCCTCAGAAGCAAGAAGATTGGCCTAAAAAGTAAAGTTTAAAGTATGCAGGGAAGAAGGTAAGGGAAGACTTCGCAAACAAAAAAGAGCAAAAGTACTTGAGCAGAGAAGTGCATGCTATTGTTGATGAGACACTCAGCGAAAACAACGTTCATCTTCTTTGAATCCTTTTTAGTAGCCAGGGGGTTCATATAATTGCCTACCTTAACCGGTTCAGAGAGAAGTTGTCACTCACCCAGAATCATAATGGTAACACTACGCTTACCATTAGGGTCACAGATTGGAGATGGGAAGGTGCTCTCCATATTCCGGTGATCGGGGGATTGGAGAAGGAATACTTAGTCTGGGGTCAACAACGCACGATGATAGACAGGGGATAGGGAAATACTTAAGTTTTATCCTTTTGACCGGTAGAAATAATCGAATCTCAGAAGGGAGAATCAACTATTTCCGCTAACTCAAACTCTTGAAAGAGTCTCTTTGTCTCCCCCAGATAAACTCTTTGGGTTTTGTCTCTTTTTTTCCTTTGAAGAGAAATTGTTTCAACATCGTCTTCGATTTCTTCTTCATCAAGGGCCATTATATACGGCCCTGCAAGGATCGCCTTTGAGCTCGAAGGTTGTAATATCTCCCCAACTTTGGAAGAGAGTTTTCTCCTACCCTTCTTCTCTTGAGGCTGGGGTCTGGTGAATGATGTAGCTCTACAGGAAACAGATGCCACTTCACAAGCCCTTTTTCGGTCAAGGACTTCTTGGAGCTATTGTTGAGCCACCTTCGATTCGAATGAAATCTCGACGACTGGGCAAATAGACAATCCCTTAGGAAGGCCTGAAATGTAAAGAAGAATGAAAAAGGTTATGATTCTATTGCAAAAGAAGGTATATGCTGACAGAGAAGTTGAATGAAGGTATTCTTACCATGATATTCACACTTTTTAATTTTTATTTATTGAAATTTCTTTCCACGTACGGAGTTCCGGGGTGGAAGTATCCAAATGTAATGACCCGATAGGTTATTTTGAGTACTAGCCTTTATTTTTATGTTTCGAGACCACTATTAGCTTCATTTGATATTTCTTAATTTACGTGCATGGTCTGTGTCATTTTCCAGAAAGATTTAACGTAAAAATTTTTAAAAATATGATTTTTGGCCTAAAATGAGACTTGAGTTGACTACGGTCAACATTCTTGGTAAACAACCTCGAATCGGTATTTTGATAATTGTGGTAGGTTCGTATGATATTTTTGAACTTATACACATGTTTGGTTGAGGTCTGGAGTGACCCGAGCGTATTTTGACGAGTTATGTGAAAATTTGTGGAAATGAGTTTTAAAGAAGAAATTCTTGAGTTTTGATGATCGAGGGGCTCGGGTGAGTTTCGGGTGCATTGCGGATGAGTTTGGAACTGCCCAGCAGTTGCTAGTGTCTGATTGCAGGTCTCACAATTGCAAGAACCTGTTTGCAATTGCGAGTCCAGATTTGCAGAGTTGGACTCGCAAATGCGATGATTGGGGAGGGGCTGATGGCTTCGCAATTACAAAGATATTATCGCAAATGCGATCAATAGGGCTTCGCTTGTGCGGTTGGTTGGTTGCAAATGCGACTAGAGCTTGTCCGGACATCTTTCGCAAATGTGAAGGTGGGAGTCGCAAATGTGAATATGGGAGGTTCGCAAATGTGTGTTTTCAGTCGCTTTTGCGACAGCTGATGCCAGGATAGCTTTTCGCTTTTGTGAAGAGTGGTTCACTTTTGCGAACAATATTTCGTAATTATAACATCTGCAGTTGGGTAAAAGAGGAAAAAATTGGGACTTAGATCATTTCACTCTATTTTTCAACCCTAAACAATCTAGAGGCGATTTTCTTGAGAGATTTTATTCCCAAAATTATTGGTAAGCAACTTTAATTAGTTTTTAATCAATTGCCATTACTTTTCATGCATTAACATCAAATCTAGAAATTTTATGGTAGAAATTAGGGGTTTGGGGTAGAATTTAGAAATTTTATAAAATTGAGATTTAGACCTCAAATTAAGGTCAGATTTCGAAACAAATCATATAACCAGGCTCTGGGTAATTGGGTTTTGTTCCAGATCTCGAATTTTGATCAATCAAGCCCTTGAGTTGACTTTTGTTGACTTTTTTTAATTTCATCAAAGATTGAACCTTTTTCATTCGTGTGTAGTTTCTAAAGTTTATTTTGAATTGTTCGAACGATATTTGGCTAGATTTGGTTGGTTTAGAGGCTTGTTCGAAAGAAAAAGCCGTGATTGGTTTGTGATTTGGTTGCGAAAAGAGGTAAGTGTCGTATCTAACTTTGACTTGAGGGAACCAGATCTTGTTGGTCTATTTGTTACGCGAATTATGTTTGGTAACAATATATATGCGAGGTGACGAGTGTATATGTGTAGTCATGGGTTAAAGCATGTATGTTGGGCTAATACCTTTACGTCATTATTCATTCCATTGTTATACTTCATTACATGCCTTAGTTGCTACATGTCCTTACTTGTTATTCATGCCTTACTTGTTATCTGTTATTCAATTGCTATTTGTTTCAATTTATTTATGCCTAACTCAATACTTGCTTGCCTTCTATATGTTCCTACCCGTATTAATTGTATATCTCCATTGTCTCATGTTTTACTTGATCTTATTATCTTTGCATTACTTGTTGCCTTCACTATCTTATTCCGATTATGTGAGTCATTTAGCTATTCTTGAAATGATGATTTATCGAGGTTTGTGAATATGAGGCATTGGTTATTCTCCGCTTGTACTGGAAGTTCCTTGATGCTTCGAACGCTTTATTTCCCTTTTGTGTTAAGATTACGTTGCTGGTTGCGTAGAGTCGTATATGCTTATGAGTTGATATTATGAATGATGCCACAACAGTATTTAAATGAAATGATATTGGAATGGGTTGCATGCTACAACATATATTAATATGATATTGGGACCGGGTTACACGCCGCAACAGATATTGTGAAATGATATTGGGATTGGGTTGCACGTTGCAACAGGTATTGTGATAAATATTGGGATCGGGTAGTAGGATGCAATAGAATATGATGTGTTGTAGTTGTAGAGTTTTATCTCGGCACTGTGATATGAGGTTTGAGATGATGTTATTCTGGGGCTCTCTGGTAGTTGACCTTCGGGTCCGTTTTTATGAGTTTACTACTTTATCTCTATTTCTGTATTCTGTTATTATTATTCGTACATGTTTATAGTGAGTGTTTTGTCATAGCCTCGTCACTACTTCATCGAGGTTAGGCTCGACACTTACAGAGTACATTGGGTCAGTTGTACTCAAACTACACTTCTGCACTTTTTGTGTAGATCTCGGTGTTGGTCCCTACGATGCGTAGAGGAGTTCGCTCGGATTGACTTGGCAGGAGACTTAAGGTAGAGCTGCTTGGCGTCCGCAGTCCCTGAAGCCCCCTTCTATCTTGTTTTACTGCTATTCTAGTTTCATACGGTTATATTTTATTTCAGACCATGTTTGTAGTATTATGTATTTGTGACACCGGATTTCTGAGATTAGTATAGACGTGCTATTTATGGATTTATCATATGTATTTCAGTTTTTACTAATCGTTAAAATATTATTACTATTCTATTTTAAATTATTAAAATGGTTAATTAATTAGCTAATATTGGCTTGCCTAGCAAGTGGATGTTAGACGCCATAACGGCCTCATGGTTAGGATTTCGGGTCGTGACACCAAAATTCTTTGAATCCACCGGGAAAGGTCTTCATCTGTTGGAGTCATCTAGTGGGTAGCTAAAAAAAAGAAGAAGAGAAAAAAGCTTAAAGAGGATGAGAAATTCAGGAAAGGGAAAAAAAGAAACATGCGGATAAGAAAATGTACGAGTAGAGTTCCATGACTCGGGAATTGGAGGTCCCAACGAGGGAATGATGTCCCTGGAAGCGATGGCTACAAACCTTTCCATGCAACCATAGTGCCGGACTAACTTAAGTTAAGAAGATTTTGTAGCTCCGACAAAAGTCAAGAATAACCGGATCAATCTCGTGCCTGAGACTGAGGGTGAAAGGGTATGTGTAAATAAAAGTATACCATGGTTTGCTGAAAGTTACCCTCTCCACGTCTAGTGGGGACAAGACTTCAATATTTTTCCAGCCACAATCCTCTTTAACAATCGGAATGTCGGCTGGCCAAATGGAAGAAGGATACCCGCCGACCGTTCTGCCCCGATCACTTGTTGGGTTCGAGGAAGTGCTCTGGATTAGGAGATCCTTATCAAAAGAGCATTCTTAAGGAATGATCATATTCACAGTGAGGGGCTCAACGTCCGCTTTTTTGGGTTTATTCTTCTTTTTGGAAGGCCCCTTGCCATTGCAAATTGCAATGTCATCGGTTGTTGTTGATGGTACAGTCTTGGCCGCTGTGGAATCACCATGCGTGACGGTAGTAGAAGGGTTAATGGTAGTGAAAATTGGAACACTTGGTGAAGACATGACGGAATGGATCGATGTTCATTGATAAGGGCTAATTTTGTTTTTGGTAATCGGAAGTCTTGCTAGAAGAAGAAGGCAGTTTGCAGACACTTATGGAGTGTTGAAGGAATTTGGAAAAGGGTAAAGTAAAAAGTAAAAAAGAGGGATGAGTTTACTGAAGGATTTGAAACCAGAGTTATCATTACCTTGGTAACACAGAGAAGTATGTGTCAGGATCAGTAAATGTAAGAAGACGTGCGTCCTTTCAAGTGTCAGAAACTGTCTAAGAACTTTCCCTCCAAGAAATAAAAGGTCTTATCTATTTTTCGATCACATCAAGTAGGGGACTATCTGTATTGGGTAAAATTTAAAGTCTACAGATGGACACCTCACGTGCAGACACGTGGTAGTAGTGATAGGATGAAGGTGTATCAACAACCAGATAATAACGGATAAGGTCGTACGATCGGTCTCACATCTTCCAGTTACCAGGGACGCAATGTCTGGAGGAATGAATTCAAAGACAAGACACCGTTTGAAAGAAATCAAATTAAAGGGGCAGCCATTATAGAAGATGTCAACATTTATTCCCAATGCTATACAACCATTAAGATGGTTTTTTATTTATCTTTAAGAGGGAGAGATTTGAGAATCTTGTCTCTCTAAATTTAGCTATAAATAAAGGTATTTGTACTCATTGTAAGGACACGATCAATAAGAATCATAAAAAAAAACTTTCCTTCGTTCAACCTCAATTCTATAGTTATATACAAAAATACTTGTCCGAGTTTCGTTATTAACTTCATTCCGATCGGGCTTGTTTCATTCTCTAAGTATCTTTTTATATTGTTACTTTTCATTTATAATCTCACTAATCAGATTATTTTAATCCACGCATCTATAAATCATGTAGACAAATTCAACTGTACATTTTAACGGTTAAACACTAAGTGTTAACTAGCCTATGAAGTTTAAAGAAATTGAAACATAATGAAAAACCACAAGTTTGGACCCAAAAACCAACTCAAAACCTTCAAAAACTGATAGTGAGAAATTATTGATGCTAACTCCACTATTTACAATTATGGAGAAGATTCACTTCACAATTCCGGGCTAAGGTCTGAGTTAGTTCCACGATTTCCAATTATAGAGACGATCTAGTCCACGACCCTGAGTTGAGTTTTTGAGTAAGCTATTGTTCAAGTCCACGACTTGGATCGTGGCCACGATTTTGGAAATTCAACGTGTCTTCTTCGAATCAATTTTGCTACAATTCAATCCAAATTTGTTTAAATTACTTTCAAAAACATTTAAACTCTACATTTAGGTATTCTCAATTAATATCAAGAGTTTTCTTTGACATCCATTCAATTCTAACAAGAATTTGGTACCCAAATCTTAAAACCCGCTTTAAAAACTTCAAGTTCTTCAACGGAACTCAAATTTCCAACTCGAATCTGGAATAGATTTCAATAACAAATGATTCAAGTGAAGCCTCCAAATAATTCTCAATAAAACTCAGCAATCAAAACTCCAAAACAACCTCATATTTTCAAAACACAATATCCCAACTCAAAACATACCTTTTTTTAGTGAAAATTTTGCCTTTTATTTTAATTTTCTAATATGATAATCAAAACCCGAATCAAGAATTTGATAGAATAAATCCTCAACTGACGCTCTAATATCAAGATTATGCGAATCCAACAGTAGAACAAAAATATAGAATAACAAGAAAATAAAAGATAGAAGATAGCTATAACATTTGTTAAAGAACTAGCAACAATTAGAGACTAAGAACCTTAATCACCCCTAAAACAATTACATAAAGCACCTAAAATATTAGGCTCCCAAGAGATTGATTCTCTTGTAAAACCTAGGGCAAATCACAAAGCAATCAAGAGATTCACCATAAAATTTACTCACTAATATTACTATTAATCATTAAAAAATTAAAATTAGAATACAACTCAAATTAAATACTCATATGAAAATATTCAAATATAAATGGTTAAAAAAAAATACATAATAAACGAGAGATGTCAACTCTTTGTTCATAATCTAACTAACCCTTCCCAAAGAGAAAACATGAGTATTAATACTAGGGCTAGAAAATAGTAAGTGATGTGTAAAATATCTCTAAGATAGGCCCTTAAATATGCTTAGACCCACAGTTGAAAAAACTGTCAACTTCACCCCATTCGTGGAGCCATTTGGAGTTCAGTTCCATGTTTCCCAAACTACTCTTTTTTCTTCCATTCTGTTCAGCTCCACAAACTCAATCGGCTCCACCATTGACTTCACGAACTCAATTAGCTCCAGAATTAAAGTCCACAAACTTGGGCTGCCTTCTCCAACTTCTTCTTCTTTAGTTCAAGCTCTATATCATGATCTTCCTTCCACACAAGAATGGTAAAATATGTTGTGGTCTTCTCCAAAAGAGATCCACTAAAGCTTCCCACTTTATCATAAGTAATCCACAAGCTTGTAGCTCCTTCACTTAGCTACGAGTGAAAGATCTTGAAGATAAAGGTACGAGATAATATGTATCAGTTTTCTACAGCATAATGAACTCTTTCAAATCCTAAAAATATGAGTTTCACCATCGACATCTAGAGCAGTCATGTTATGATCCAGCATAGTGACACTATATTATTGGACATCACGCTTTAAAATGTTAGGAGGGCTGCGATCAAATCTAGTAATGTTACTTGAGAATAGTGCAAAAACACTTACCAATTATCTTATATATGAGTTTATTACTTATTATTTTGATCTGATTCCCTATTCACAATTTATTCGAATACTTCATCTTTATGAGAACTCTAAAGAATGAGTATAAGTTGAAAAAACTGACCAACTTACATAATTAAGCAAATTACAAGAAATTCAATTAAGCAAATTCATATAAAATCAACTCACAAGACTACTATGTAGCCTCGAGGATTCATGTCCCCTTCGGTAAACCTCAGTTTATTGCAAGCCATAGGGTAGTGGCATTTACATGATCAAATTTAAGAATAATCATGTTGAAGACGTTCTTAATTTTTTAGTTTATTTGTATCTCCTCACTCTCACTATTAGACACATGAGTATTGTAAGAATAGAAAAAAGAGATGCCATGTTACATCATTGGGGCGTCATCCACGGAGGTTTCATCTCATTTACAGTCTTGTAAGGTGGTTACTATACGAGCATAAAAGAATAATTATTGCATGTTCTTACTTAATGTCATCCCCTAGTTTGATATTACAATGCCTAAACTTATATGTGAGATACATTCGGAAGATGATGTTGGATGATATATAATTGCCTACTTTATTGATAAAAAATGACGAATTCTTGCAATGTTTTTGATAAACAATGTCACTTATGTTAACGTTTGTGATGAACTTGAAGTGGACAATAAAATAGCTGGCACAAACAGCAAAATCATACAAAATTTTTAGATGAGTAGAGCTCAGTAACTAATACTACCATAATAGCATATGGACAATTGCTTCTAATATATGACAAGTGCTTAGGCTCTATGTAAAATAAAAGAGGGCAAAAATAATGAGATGAACTAGTATCCAATCAAATGCTTGAGTGAGTAATATCACACTATTGACTAGAATGATTTTCAAAAATGCCAACAAAAGAAAGAACTATTTTTTGGTCTTAGGTGCAAGTCGATCTTTCATGATGATTCATCTAAACTTTAGAACACTTTGGTCTAAAATTTACTGAAATCGATTGTGAAATGCATGAATTATAGTAATAAAGTTTTGTAAAACAAGAATAAATATAAGCGTAGCCTCAAAAAGGGCTATTTGAGAAAATTAGCCTTAGGTGTTGAGTTGATGAACTAACCCAACTTCTAAAAGAACCTTCGAGACTCCAGAGAGGACCCTCTAAACTAGCCTAAAGGGTATGGTCCTAAATAGAAAGTAGAAACCGCCCTCTTCTCACAAGAAAAGTAAAATCACAAACAGAAAAGCAAGAAAGAAGAAACTCGCAAAATACTACTATCACAAACAGCCAAACATTTGATTCCCGGTTTCACACACACACACAGCGAAAAAGCGCCCTAAAATCTCCTTACATTTTCCTCTTCCGTCAAACAATGGCGAATGATTCCGGTATCAACCAACCGTCGTCGTCGTCGACGGCAGCGGCGGCGTCACCATCGCCGTCGTCGTCTGCGGCGGATTCGTATATCGGAAGTTTCATTAGTCTGACATCCAAGTCTGAGATTCGTTACGAAGGAGTGCTTTATTATCTTAATCCTCAAGACTCTTCCCTTGGCTTGAAGAACGGTATTAGAATTTAACAACGCGTTTGTCTCTTGTCATATTTCTTATTAAATTATCCTCCTTAAAATTAATAATAATGAATAAATTTTCTGGTGATTTATTACTTATATTTATGCGCACATTATTTTATCTGTCTATTTTGTTGTTAATAGAAAACTGGAAATGAATTATCGCTTAGTTTGGAAAAATATCTTTATGTATATGTGGTTTATTTTTAGAAACTGGACAAGATATTGAATCGGAAAATTGAGCAGGTCAAGGGCCATTTATATAGACTTTGATCAATTGTAATTGACATGCGACAACTTAAATATCTAGAACACGTGCACAGAGTCGGAACGCAATCCGAGGGACAACTTATGACCAGGTTATATTTTGTAGTAGAATTTTTGTAGGCTAAGAATCTAGGGAAACAGGCCAGCAAATTATCTAAAAACGGGAGAATTGAAGCATTAGTTTTGGGATTATGAGCTCAGGTGTTGGGCTGATAGTAACTCGCTGAAGAGAGTGAGAGAGGGAGAGTTCTAATTGACTGTGTACTTCTTGCTTGGAATGAAACTTCCGATATACGAATACGAATCCGCCGCAGACGAATCCGATATACAAATTAGCCAGAATGGCTTGTTAGTTCAGATTGTCAAACTGCCATTTCTGCTAAATATCTGGAAGTATTACAGTTTTCAGTGTTGTCAAATGTGAAAGGCTCAAAGATGCCTCAAGGTCTGTGGAGGATGTAAATGCAAAGTGCTGTTAAAGCTCATTTCTTTAGTGAAAAACTGTGCTGATGAAGAAATATACGCATCTGTTATATATAAAATGCAAGAAGAAATACTACTAATACAAAAAGTGATTATATGGACAAAGGAATTGAAGAAGCTGCAATTGAGTGAGTTATATGAAGTAAGAACAATGTCAATTGACTTTAAGACCTATTTAAAATTCTGTTTTAGAATTTAGGAGGAGTGCATTACATCAAATTTCTATTTTCCTACGGGCCACCTTTTGCCTGGTAATAGTTAGAGCAAACAGTGTCCATTCTAAGTATCTAACTTTAGACCATTGGTTAGTTTGGTGAGGTTGGCAAAATAATGCTTCTAAATTATCTTTTGATTGGTTCTTTCAATAATATGGCTTTGGCCCATTTATATGTCACACTTTCCTCATGGGTTAATTTAAAATGTTTGACACACTTGGGCAACCAATAACTGGTTATACACTATTGGGTTTAATCCTCCAAATTTCTAATCCAGTTTGATATCTTTCTATGAAACTATCAATTCCACAATTCAGATAAACCTGAGAATGGTTATTTTCCATCTCAAAAAAAAAAAAAAAATCTCAGAATGGTTTTTCTCTTATTAGAAAATGTACTATATACAACGTATAAATATTTATTTGTGTTACCATTACTGAAGTCTAACCAGTAATGGTAACACAAATAAATATTTATACGTTTATGGTTGAGTTGACTTGCATAAAATGGGGTAAATGGAGAAGCGTCGCCCTTCACCCTTGTGTGAATCACTGGTTTTCCTTGATGGAATAAAGTTTAGTTTTTCGTTGCGCTGCTTTGTTGCATTTCTTTGTAAATCATTAGTTTCACAAGAACTTGTGCATTACAATTGTGATTCCCTAGATAGAGGATTAAAATGATAATTTTAGAAGGGGATGTTGGCTGCATGTTTATGATTATTTCCATTTCGGAACTCCCAGCAATTATTGAAAAAAAAACTTCTGTTGACCCATGTTCTATTTACAGTGAGATCATACGGAACTGAGGGGCGTAAGAAAGACAGTCCACAGGTTCCTCCAAATGATAGAGTTTATGACTACATTTTGTTTCGTGGGAGTGACATTAAGGTACGTGGATATATTTTGATGGTATAGAAAGCTTGGTTTTACTTTTAGTAAAGAGACTCAACGCAGTCTGTTAATGTGATGCTACCTCTTTTAATCATATATACTTATCCTCAAATAGCTACGCCTAAAATTTTTAATTTCTTATTTTTATATACTAGCACTGACTATTTTCTGGACCTTGTTAGCTCTGATCCTAGCTTTTTTTTTTTTTTTTTTTTGGGGTGGGGGTGGGTGGGGAGGGGGTTTCTTAGCACACCTAACAGTCATCTCGCTTTGTATCTTTTTTTTCTTATGCATCTTCTTGATGCCTTTTTAATGATAACACCATCTGAAATTAACTAAACTGTGCATGCTGTTACATATCATTACTCGATGAGAACCAATTATACGTTCTGACAGGGAGTTATTGTGCCATGTCATGTTGACTATGTCTCTTATGAATTCGCTTCATTTGATCTAACTAATTAGAATAGTGAGCATATATTCAAAATATTTATATAATATTTCATTATTTTGGGAATGGTATGTTCTGCTGATACCGGACAACCTAAAGGGGATTTTGTGCAGAACTTTTGTGCACGCGTATGTGTATATATGTTGATATATATTGATTAATCAAGTCAATGGATAAAGTTGCACCAAGACGCTACCAAAAGAACATATTTGCATACAACATTAGTCTTACCAAAAAACTGATCCAACTATCTATACAAAAAGGGATCTTTCTTTACAATTAAAATATAAATTAAACATGAAGAAACTCCTAAGAGAGGCTTTTCACTTCTTTGAAATAATCTTCTGGTCTTCCTCCAAATCTTCCAAAATAGACAATGGTGCGGTTTTGAAAATTGGAACACCTACTAGTTAAGAGATCCTGTAGCTAGGCTCCGATTGGTCTCTGTCTTTTTTTTTTTTTTTTTTTTTTTCCGTTTGACGGATCTGTGATGTGGCCACATTGGGTATACTACAACAACTGCTTCGATACCAAGTTAGTTGGGGTCGACTATGTTAATCCTCACTGTCTATGTCGTTCCATATGGACTTGGTCTGTGGCTTTGCTCATATTTGCCGGTCCCAGGCCTAAATAGACTAAGAAGGGTTGCCGTAGGTTGACAACCAGCATAAACCTAGTCAATTACGTTGCTGCCATGTTTCATATACTTGCCCAACTTTTTTATTTATTTAAAAGAATCAGGTAAAGTAACGTTTCATTAGAAAGCTTCCAGAAGATGGAACTGAGTATACTTGGCCAACTTCTTAATAGTATTAGATTGGAAAAAAGATGTTTTTCCCTTTGTTAAAATAACTCTCAGCTGTTATATACAAGAAGTCTACCTAGTTTGCAAAAACCTCTCTGTCATATTTCCATAGTGTGATGATCTCTTTGAAGCATTTGGAGTGATTTCATTGCTTCAATTTCTTTGTAGATTTTGTAGTTCACTAATATCTTTGTGGTAACGGGTTTCTTTTTTGGGCAGAACATCATCATTTCCTCTCTTAGCCATTGCATTTTGATTTCTAAGAAAAATATCTTCTCTTTCAGGATTTGCAAGTAAAGTCCTCTCCACCTCCTCAAGTGGAAGAATCATTGGATAACGATCCTGCAATTATTCAGGTGCTTAATCTCCATGTTAATTTACAAGAGATGACACCTTAAATTTTCTATTGGTAAAATTTGCATGGAAATTGTTCTGATTTTATTTACCAAAAAAAATAAAAAAACTGATAGTAGTGCTAGAGTTTATATTTACTCCAAGTCATGTAATGCCATTCTTATTCCTGTAGGCACGCTGTGCTGGAGTCCATCCAAGCTCTTCAAAACCAGTTTCGCTGAATGGTGGATCTTTGACAGAATATGGCACTTACAAGGGACCTGCTTCCTTGAATAGTGTGCCAGCTTCACATCAATCAGTAAACCATTTTGAACAAGGCAGTTCTGAGGCAACTCAATCCAACTTTGGTTCTTATACAACGCCAACTTACGGACAAAGACACAGTGAACCTGCAAGCAGTCACCGTGCTCCACAGCATTCTCTTCTACCTGCTGTTTCACATCCAATGATGCAGGATTTGCTGCAGGCTTATCCACTCCAGGGTCCTGAACCTTTCACATCAACTGTTCTATCAAAATCCGTAGCTTCAGTGCCTTTGGTTAACACTGCAAATTCTTTATCTTTAACTAGTAGACATAGTCTTGCACCCGCACCCCAACAACTTCCCATGGCTCCTAGTACTAACATTATATCTCCCTTATTAAATGTATCATCTTCAATGTCTTCTTATGCGTATGCTCCTTCTGCATTTGCCCAATCTGGTCAAAATGTGGGTTCTTATGCGTATGCTCCTTCGGCATTTCCCCAATCTGGTCAAAGTGTGGGCAACTCTGGTGCTCCAATCCTTGCTAGAATAGGTTCTAACACTTCACCCTTCTATCCTGTATCCCCAGTTGTAGATTCCTCATCAGGTGTCTTTCCACAGCAACCCCCTAGACTGCTAACTCCGGATCAGTTATCTCTACCCAGATTATCTGGGCAATTATATTCAGATCAGAAGGACCTTGGTGCTCTGAGCTCAGAACCTTTGAATCCCTCATCACTTGCTACTCCAGCAGTCCAAGCGCCATTGTTGCCATTGCCACCTGCTGCGAAGAAGGTTATTTAACTCTTCCTTTTTTATGAGTGGCTAGTTGATGTTTTTCCTGTAGTTATTATTGCCTATAATATAGAACTATCTGCTGCCCTTATGTAGTTCAATCGCCTTATTGTTTGTAGTGGCAAGTGTATTGGATATCAATTTTAAAGTGGTTGAATCGTTGTGACATTGATTCTGCTTATTATTAAAGTGGCTTATGTTTCGACAAATGACTTCTTTACCATGTAGATCAGCTGCCTGCTCGCGTGTCTTCTTTATTTGGGGTATGGTCCGTCTAGACATCTAAGAAATGTGATATATGCTTGATGGTTTGATTCTATCGCTGTTTTCTCCTTTGCCTTAAAATTCTAAGGTCACATTTATTTCCTCTATTGATTTATACATAGTTTGCTGCATGTTTCTGAGGGGTAAATCCAATTGGATGACATGCCATGGACAATAATGCCTTTGCTATAAACTTGTAACCGTAAGTGGGCATACATTTATTTTGGCTCTTATTTGGAAAAAGAAAAAATCTAGAGCTAGAACTTAGTAAAAATTTAGTAAAAATAAGGAAATTTTTGAGAATGTTGGATTGACAGTGCAGAGACGGCAGATAGAATACTCTTGTAAGAGGTCTGTGGCCCTACATAAGCAGTTTTTTTGGATTTAAGACGCAAAAGCTTATGCCTCTTTCCACTCTTTGAAGCTTAAGTAAACTTTTTATATAAGGTGTGCCCGTAAAGTGTAGAACATGTGGTGGGTATGAGTAGGTTAGGACTTAGGATGAAAGTTAGTTATTTGATGTAGGATGACATATTAAGGCCTCTCACAGAGGGGAGGGTGGAAGGGGTGTATTTTCTGAGTATGATAGTTAAGAGAGAAACAATGGCAGGATAGCACCAGTCTTGTGAAAATTAACTCTGCATTTTAGGTTTTACCACCGGCAACTCAAGCTGAAAATCTGGAATTTACAAGGATGAAGAAAGAGATTTGGGCCAAAGGAACCAAAGAGATGGAACAAAAGGCTCGGGTGGTGGGGTTATGCAAGATCAAGAAGACCTAGAGTCCAAGAAATTCAAGAAGTCCAAGAATCTTAAGATTAGGATTTCTTCTTCGTAAAGATTAGGATTTCTTATTTTCTCGTTTAGTAAGATTATATTTGTAATTCTAGTCAAACTAGGATTGTTAGTTGGTATATCCATTTCTTTTAGAACTCCTTTTCCTATTTTAGTTATAATAGGCTTTTCTTAACCTTATTTTTATTCTAGTTCAATTAGGATTTTTTTCCTTAACCTCATCAATTTTACTCCTTGTATGGCCTATTTAAAAGGCTCAATATGTTAAAAAGACACTGGTGATTAGTTTTTCTAAGCTCTTGATTCAAAAACATGTTATTTCATTATTTTTCTAAGCTCTTGCTTCAAAAACGTGATTTATCTTTTATTTCATTGTTCTTCCTTTATTTAACGCTTCTTGCAATCTTGCGGGATTGAAAAACGGGTGGGTAAGGTTCTTTTCATCTTACATTCTTCTCACGTGAGTTTGAAGAACTCTTTTGCTAGTTTTGTGAAAAACTTTAGCGAGTTGCTTTTGTTTTTCTCTTTTCTTTGTGCTTGAGACGTGCAAAACCTTGAAAGTACGTCAATTTGGTATCAGAGCACAGTTTCCAGGTCTCGAGTCTTGATTTGCTATTATTCATCATGTTCCTAGAGAAGCAAGTAGCAAGTTTGGAATCCTCTTCAATCAATCTAAAATTTAAAATTTAGAGATTAAGAACTACAGCCCTTGTACGAGCCAACGAAGAAATTAAAGTGCAGCTAGATGGCTTAAAGAACCATCAAGACACAACATACCGGTGTTACCGCGACGTTTTCCACTTCGAGATCCATCAATTCAACCGCGTAGAGCAGGATATATTGAGCAAGCGGAAGAAGCTATAGCTGACCAAGGCATGAGAGTGTCAAGGCACCATGCCGAATATAATAAATTTTTGGATAATCAAGGGAGTGAAGAGGACGAAACTGATGAAGACCATTATCAAAGATATGAGAAACATGCATGGGATCCAAAATTTGACGATTTACCACTAAAGTTGTATGACAATCCATTAGATTATCCAACAATGTGTGTTATTGACTTTCCGTCTTTCAGAGATGCTCAACACAATATTGACTTGATTGTTGACTCTATCACTCCAAATAAGTTAGCATATTGCATTAATCCTAAAGTCCATAAAAATATACATGAATAAAGAAGAGTTTAAGCCTTTGAGGTATGTTGGAGAAACAAGATGTCTTCCAGTCGTAAATATATATGGCTATCATCAAAGTGACTATTGGTCTACAAGTGTTGCAATTGATGCATTCGATCTCCATGCTTAATTCAAAGCTTGACATGGGGTTGGTTAAGTTCCATGAAGGTCTAACACCAATAACTTCATGTCATGAGTTGAAGTTTGAGAGTCAACATAGAAAGATTACATGGAGAAGGCTGGATAGAAATTGAAACTTAGAAAGTGGGATTTAGTTCGACCACATGTTAAGTTTTCTTACAACGCGAAAAAGCTCTATGATAAGTTAGCAAAATGTAATTTGAAGCCTGGTGAGCATTGGGTCCCTATTCTTTACTATAGCAAATCTTGAGCCGTCTATGGAGTATGTTAGACTCGAGACGAGTCTTTTTCAACCAGGGGAGAATGATGCAAGATCAAGAAGACCTAGAATCCAAGAATCTTAAGATTAGGATTTCTTCTCCGTAAAGATTATGATTTCTTATTCCCCTTTTTAGTAGGATTATATTTGTAGTTCTAGTCAAACTAGGATTGTTAGTTGGTATATCCGTTTCTTCTAGAACTTCCTTTCCTATTTTAGTTAGAATAGGCTTTTCTTTACCTTATTTTTATTCTAGTTCAATTAGGATTAATTTTCCTTAACCTCATCAATTTTACTCATTGTAAGGCCTATTTAAAAGGCTCAATATGCTAAAAAAATATTGGTGATTAGTTTTCTAAGCTCTTGCTTCAAAAACGTGATTTATCTTTTATTTCATTCTTCTTCCTTTTTCAACGTCCTTGCAATCTTGCGAGATTGAGAAACGAGTGGGTAAGGTTCTTTTCATCTTGTATTCTTTTCACGTGAGTTTGAAGAACGCTTTCGCTAGTTTTGTGAAAAACTTTAGCGATGTGCTTTTGTTTTTCTCTTTTCTTTGTGCTTGAGAGGTGCAAAACCTTGAAAGTACATCATGGGGGGTTTATGAACAATGATTTGTCTAAGAAGTTAATTATTTAAACGAGAAGTATTAGCCCACTTCTACGTTGCTTGGGCACTTTAAGATGAGAATTGCATTAAAATAGCTGCTGTAACAATCGTCGTGATCCAGAAGTTTAGGGACTTCAAGATCCATATCATTTCCGAAAGAGTTGCAAAACAAATGATGCTTCCTTAACAATGCAAATCACCTTTGCTTTGGAAGTTTCTTTGCTTTATATGGGAAAACCTTCTGGTTCTGCTTTATACATTTTTATGCCTCTGGAAGCAATTTCATGGACATCTAGCTTCTGACAATTTTTATTTTTTGTTAAACTGTTGCAGTTGCAATCATCTTCTGAGTTTACTGAAGAATTCGATTTTGTTGCAATGAATGGGAAGTTTAATAAGGATGAAGTATGGGGTTATCTTGGAAAAGCAAAACAAACAGCTAAAACAATGGACAGTGAGGACATTGGCAATGAGAACAAGGGGAATGAAGACGGTTATGGCTTGGATTGTAATGCTGATCCCAAAGTAGGTGTCACGTTTAGCATGTATAATTGAATTATCCACACGCTACTTTGTATTATATTCCTCTTTACCAGCTCTTGAGTCGTGTCACGTGTATTATGATCACCATAAGCATTTAAGTTTGACCATATAATTCTTATTCTGTTCTCTGTGCAGCCTGCCTATAATAAGGATGACTTCTTTGATAATATATCTCGTAACACAGTTGCTCGTGGAGGTAGGAATGGGCAGAATCGTTTTTCTCAGAGGATGAGGCAGGATACTGAGGTTTGTCTCAAATAAGTATTCACTGGATTTTGACCAAATATTACAAACTACTGGTGGTAACTAAGTAGTTACTCCTTTTTTGTTTTTCTCCCAGACTTTTGGTAACCATCAACAGAGGCCTTATCCTGGATATGGTGGCTATGGGCCTGGACATGGTGGGCACCGTGGTGGCTATGGTAGGGGAAGGGGGTATAATAACTATGGCAGTAGGGGCCGTGGAGGGTACATGAGGATGTAGCATATTCAGAGGAGTATTGCCCGGTGTCTGCTTATTTCATTTTCAGAAGTACTCAAACAAATGTCAGAGAAAATCTCCCGCTAGTTTAATGACATTTGCTGAGGAGTTCAATACCAAACTGCCAATTACTACAGATACAGGTGTATTAGGAACTGTTTTTCATGGCTGGCTCATGTTGTTTTTGGTCCAGTGAGTCAGTTTTCTCTGTAGGCTTCTTTATGCAACTATTTCTATGGTATGGGTTCCATGGGAATTTGAGTTTTTTGATCAGTTCACTTGGTTCTGTTACCTAATTTACGCAACTTTTGCTCAAGGTGGATTGAGAGTCGTCATACTCCCAAACTGTAGTTTCTTTAGCTCAAATCGGACTGAGGAAGTAAACTTGTCTTCTTATCATTTTCTTCGGTTTAAAAAATCATGTTCTATCTTATACTTGTCTAGACCGAAATATCCTTTTAGTGACGTTTTCTAATGAAGGTGCACTTGCAGGTTAATATATTGCTTTAATTTCTCTTGCATTGCTAGCTCTGTTGCTATCATTATACTTTTGCTAGGTGCTCATTTTGTGCGTATATGGACCTCTTGGCAAAACGATGGTGGGGATATGCTTTGCCTGCATACTTAGATATAGGTTTTATTCTTATCATAGTGTTCGAAATTGTTCTGTAATTCGGTTGAAAGTTTATTATGGTTCTTTTTGTTCGAAATGTGGATTATTCTCAAAAATGGTGCAAGTCTTTCAACAGTTTTGCTGTAACATGCTCACTGTCTGTGAAAATTGGTTTTCGCGTCTCTATTGTTATATATATGAGGTCCCTGTGTAGACATAAGTTTTAGGCATTTAACGGTCATTCATTTCTAGCATCATTGTCTCATTCTTGATTAATATTGAATTTAATCCTAAATTTATGTGGAGATATCTCTTGAAAAATATTCAGATATTAACATTACTTAAAGAGTTACTGAAATATTTCTTACTATTGATGAAGTTAATGTTACGCTTGCTTAACAGGCAAGCTGCAAAATAGTTAATGTGATCAAACTATTGTCTTTGAACTCTAAATATTATGTCAAACTGCAAATAAACCTTTCAATTTAAAGAAACACTATAAAAACTTTTCTCGAGTTACTTCCCATGGGGAATAGGAACATAATTTTGGGAGGGGATCAGCACTGGTCCCTCTAATTAACATGTTGTGTTGAGATATTTTCTGGACAATTGACTAGTGTCTATGCATAATTTCGATGGTGGAGGATTGTTCTGACTGGTCACATGTATTGCTGACTCGTTGTAGTATTAATTTGAAAATTTCAAAGTAAATGGAGTAATATATTTCAAAGTATTCCTGATGCCAGATTGCAATTTGGTAAACATATCACCACCACGTGGGGAGGAAAAGAAGTGTATGCATTTACTATACCGTCACTATCCTTTTTATCCTATCACTTTATCTTACATTAGAAAGGGACCACACGAAAACCTAGGCCTTTACTAAATTCTCTTCCGTCCAGTACACTCCCCATCCTCTAAAAAAAAAAAAAAAAAAAAAATGTCCAAAACCTGCAAAATAGAATATTTTTGCTCATTTGCATTTGCACTGATTGATAATTGTATTCACTTCTTGCACTATAAAGTTGGATCTTGTGTGCTTTTCTTTTAGGATCGAGAGCTTTGATTCTCTATCAGAAAGAATAAGAAAAACTGTTGCTAAATCTGTCTATGCATCTTGTATTCATGTTGTTGAGGTATGTTGCCATCTTATTTCAACTTGGTTCTTCTTCCTTATTTTCAAGATGAAGGGAACAAGTGTTGAGCTCAAAGTTACAAAGACCAAAATTGCTGAAATAATGTAGACACCCTCTTTGACTATGTAACATTCACCATCAACCCATCCTTCACCCAGTGGCTGACTCTTGCTCATGCTACTGGCTGCCCCTATTAAAATTATTGCCATTACAAAGCTGACCCTGCAATTACACCATACGAAATATTATTTCCAATTATTACTAACTAATTTTGGAACTTGTTACTAATTTTATAATTAACTAGGCATAATTTCAGATTTCAGCACAACATTTTCTACATAGCTGTCCATGTGCTTATGCTCTTATGCTTTGAAGCTTGTCGAGAAAAAGAAAGCAAAAAGAGAGACAACATGAAACATATAATTAAAGATAATTATTTTATTCGTGGGTAAGTATAGCGGCACATGCACTACTATTTCTCCTGGGAAAATAAAGAAAGCTGAAACCAATTAAAAAAAAAAAGAAGAAGAAGAAATCTTTGAAATTATTTTCGTATGTTGCACGTTATGCTTCAACACTCGTACCTTGCCACTTCGTCACGTATCTATCTATTTTTAAGTTTTTATACAAGTGAAACTCAAAAGCAAGTAAAAAACGCAGTTACTATCCTATCAAACCAATATGTACAAAATTAAAGTTGTGCTACGCAATTTGATAATTTATCCTTATTTAGACATGATAAAAATAGTAGTTCCAATAAATCAATCATTTTGAATAAAGAGTAGAGGATTTGTAAAATTGCATGTTAGAAATGGATGCATCACCTACCATGAAAGAGCACAAATGAAGCCATTAATAAGCAGGGTGGGTTTTTTCTTAGCTTTCCAACTGTCCCTTGAGAAGAACATTCTGCATATCAACAAGTTCCCAATCACTTGAGCCATTAATAAACAAATTAAAGCTCCAATTCCCAATTCAAAAGCCACACTTCCAGGCAAGTAACACAATTTCCCATCAAACCTGAGATCTTTCTTCTGCAAATTAAATACAAACACACATAAAAAACCAAAAAAAATAAATAAATTTGGTTCAAGGGAAGTGTGTGGATATAAAACATAAAACAAACCTTTGTTTTCTTGAATTCAGCAACTATGCATAGAGTGATGGAGACAAGGCCAAGGGCAGTAACAAAGAAGACTAGAATTGGGTATATGAATTGGTGAGTTTCCATAACAGTATTTCCTTTTTTTTTCTCTTTATTCGAGTGTGTTTCAATGAGAGATGAAAGAGAATAAAGAAAAAAAGAAGACAAAAGTAGAAAAGAAGAGGTTTCAAAAAAAGCTTGAAGATTACTCAAAGAATAGTTTGGTGCTAGCCCTCTTTAATTTGGCGAAGGGCTGCAACTTTTTCATCAAGAGAAGACTTTGGTGTTTGATTTTCTTGGAAATATAGGCATCATTTCTTGATTTTAGTTGAGCCCTTTTTGGATCAATGCAATCTCATCCATGACATATCAACTAGTCAAATCCCAACTGTTCTAATGGTTTTTTCAAGTTGTTGTAGGAGAGAGACATGAAAGGGTTTTGGGGGGGGGGGGGGGGTTGTCTTTATGGTTAACTGAGGATCTTTTTATTTCTTGAATAGGTTTATGTGGGGAAGGGGAAATTAAGGCTGAGGACAGATTTCTATTATTAGATAAAATTATTGTAACAGATTTCTTGACATAATAAGTTTATTTCTTTAAATAAAGTAGTTTGGGAAATTATGGAGAACCCCGTGTTTTCTTCAATACTATAAAAGTAATTCCCTTTTTTGTAAGAAGAAAATATGCAATAGAATTTAAGTTATATACATCATCAATATCAGAAATTTTTACTCCACTAGATTACCTTCTTATGTTATATGTTTAAAAATTTTGTACTCTTGACTATTTTATACTCTTTCTCCTCCCCTTCACACTTAACAACTATCAATTCCATTCTACAAAAAAAAAAAAAAAAAAAAAAAAGCAGAAGGAAAGAGTTATTTAATTTCTCAATTAAAGATCAGATGAGGAAGTAGATAAATTGAACAAGACAGAAATAAGTAAATGTATTTGACGTATTGAGCTGTATCTGCCAGTGAACGATGCAATTTTGCCAAAATGATCTGGAAAGCAAAGAGACAAAAATTGATGAATTTGGTACTTAGATAGTGGAAGTGATTACTGAAATTTCCACAAAGACGGTGGAACCCACAATTGGATGCTTACAATCAGTTGCACTATTTTGGAACTATTTGAAATTAGACTTAAATGGGATTAGTAAAATGATTTTTTGGTGCCGAAGGGACGGCCCAGTTGGGTTTGGCAGGCGTTTTCGACACGGAAGACGTGAGTTTTATCCACCGCAATGCCTCTCTCGGTCTGAGCCTGTCGCACGGTATTTGCTTAATGCGATTTATATCCCTGTGTGGTTTGTCCACTATTATACAGTGGGGGTTTACCCATTGCTCACTCGAAGTCGAAGGGCAGAGACTGTAGAGACTGCGGGTTTTTCTGGGATTCCAAAAAAAAAAATTGATTTTTTGTCGTACTATGATTTATGAACATTTATTTCATGGTTAAGTGCTGATGACACTGACGGTTTCAAAGAGAAAAATTAGTTTTTAAGACAAAGCTAATACAATAGCAACAATACTTTGCCTTTTTTCAAATCTTTGGTTAATATAAACCGTTTTTTACATGAACCGCCTAGTATAGGAAAATATTTTAATTTGACGTTTCGTACATTTATATACCTTGTCCTTAGAAATAACAGGGGAAAAAATGATACCAAAGCAAAGAGAGTTGCGAGTTTCATTAGAAAAGATGTTTATATTATACAAAATGCATTTGTGTTACAAAATAGTCAGTTGTCGTCGGTGAGTTTAGAAAGCAGATAGAGGCAGGCAGAACAAAGAAGCAGAGAAGCAGAGAAGCAAAGCAGATCAAATGGAGAGTTTATAACAGCCCTCTTGCTTTTGTCAAACAAGCCTATAAGAAGAAGCATCACAATAACATGGCCAATTTTGGTTTTCAGCCCACTGACACTAGTTATTTCCAACCATCTCGGCCGTTCCTGGCAATTATATTTAATTTGTTAACAAACAGAAAATAGTTGAAGACATAATTAAAAGCAAGAAGAAGAGATATAAACCTTTAGAGTGAACATGCCCAAGAGATTTGATCTATATGGACTACTTTTCTCCCTTGACATTGATTTTCCTTTGTCAAGGTTGCTGATGAAGAGCTCATACAGTCCCATCCCAAACACTAACATCACTGTCCCTAATAAATATATATCTACAAGAGAAAACATATTATAGAGGCATGCAATGCATATCATCACATTAGTATCTATTCTATTCTCAGATCATACAGTATATTGTTTAACAAGCAACAACTAATTAACTTGTGTCCTTTTTCCTCACCTCAAGGGCACATTTTAATTTCATGTCGCCTCGGGATATGTGATATAGTCTGTGATAAGATTAAACATTCTATTCTCCTGACCACAATTACAATATATTAGGTGTTTCATACTTTGCAAGTTGCTTAAACCACAGAGAAGAACCTTAGTAATGTGCAATCACATCTATAGTCCACTTATGATGGTCTGCTATCTATAGTTATCTTCAGATCACTCCTAGCAATGGGGGGAAATGGGAGTGGGTAAGCGGACTCCTTTCACTTGACTGGTTAGTAGGCAGTAGCCGTTCAAGAAATGTAGCGGTTGCTCGACCAAAAGACAGATCCGGATCCTAGTGCTTTCGAGATGGTTCGATCGATAGCAAAGATAGGGAAAGAGCAGACTTCCAACAAGCATTAGCTCTCCCTGAAATCCAGCCACACCTTCCAGTACGGCTACCATGTTAGGACTTCACTCCTGTCACTAGCCTTGACTCAGGCACCCCTTTCAGGTGCAGTTGACGTACAATTTAGGTAATTTATAAGGACTAAACGTACTGATGAAAGGGAAGGGTTCAAGGTGCACCCTCAGTATGGAATCCAGGTCTTGTGGATCAATGAAGAATTGTGAATCTTCTCGACCATAAAAAAGTGCCACTCATAATTACTGAAACACCACCCAGAACGAAATGCGCCGTCAATGAAGTCGGTCAGTCAAGCCTGATCTTCGAGATTTTTTCAATCTTTCAACCTTGGTTTCGTAGGAGCAAGCCAGAAAGATTGAGAAATAGAACCATCTTTGAACTCAAAAATAATTTCACTTGAATTCTTCCGGTGAGTGAATCCTATCAACTAGACTCTTCCGAAATTGCGTAAGTAAAGAGAAAGAGATTCGCGCATTCTTCCTAGTAACCGAGTCGATGTCAAAGAACCCGAGCGAGGGCCTTCTCTGTGCATTCATGTGCAGCTAGGGAAAGAACTTAAATAAAAATACTTAATAACATGGCGATGATAGTGTAAAAATTCTTTTGCAAGAAGTTAAACTCGTTTGTTGTTCTTGTGTTAGCAATTAAAGAATAGCTTGTTTGTCGCGTCTTGATTGTGAAACTCATAATCTAATTGCATTAGAGAAAGCCTCAAATTGTTACATAAAAAATAGTAGCAATAAAATGAGAAAGAAAGGAAGATAAATAGTAGGCAATTAATGACACACCTAAAGCCTCAACGAGATACACAATAACCTTGGTTCGGCTTGCAAAGTATGCTTGGAATGATTCTACCACACATGAGCAACCCTGTTTATGGAAATGAAGTCAATTTAAGTATTTCTGGATAACATCACAAGGTTATATTTTGTAACAGAAAAGCATGAGAAATCTTCCGTAATTTTTCTGTAAAGAGGGACATGATCTCTGAAATAGTATTAGCAGATAGATAGATGCTAACTGACTACTAACACCTTTAGTGACATTTTAGGAATTCAAAAGCATCTCTGCTCTACACTTTTTCTCTTAGGTTTTAGTACCTTATACAGAGCACAAGTCCCTCTTCTATGAAATTGCAAGTCATCAGCCGTATGCTGCTAGTTATAAAATCTGAGGTCTCAAAACTCTAAACTTCCCGGCTTCAATTTTGGGGATAACATTTACTCCATTTCTATCTAATCTCTTCCCCCTTATATATCATACAGAAAAAATAAGAATTTCATCAATCTAAGCAATATTCCCAAATCACAACAATTATTACTTAAAATCGTTTATAAGTAAAAATCTACCAAGAAGAATAAATAACTAGCCTTTTGAACTTGTGCCATCCATAAAGGACCCTCTTAGATTATAGTGACAAAGTTATAACATAACAAATTGAATAAAGGAACCTTTAATATCCAAAATTTTACTTAACGACAAGAAATTATTTGCATAATTTAGTAAAAAGAATGATCAAAATACAAAAGAGTAAAAGACTTAACCTTGATAAAGCAAAGAAATGATCCAATCAAGGAACCCCACACTGCAAGAATAGTGAAAAACCGACAGCTATAAATAACCTGCAAGAAAGCAAATTTCATATATCACAAGTTAAGAGAGTGAAACATAAAACAAATACTATAATTCACTCTATATATTCCAATTAAGATGTCACCTTCTCTACATTTTTCTCTAAGTTTTCTTCAGGAATATGAAGCGTGCTTGAATCAATATCAGACTGAATAACTGGTGATGAAACATGAACTGAAGAACGGGTGCAACGAACTGAAATAGTAGATAAGGAAACTGGAAATTCAAAACCAGAAATCTGAAACCATTTCACAGTTGAAGCTGATTTTGAGTTCTTCACAAAGATTGGAGCTTTTAAATTTGTGGATAAACCTCTAGTACAAAGTTTCATGGTGGACAAAATTAATCATAGAGTAGTAGTGCCTGAAAAAAACAAAGAAGTATCTTTTATAAGATACTGGACATGTTTGGAATACTGAGAATAATGATATATACTTTGTCCTTTTCTGATTTTTCTTAGTGGAAGAGTATTGGCCGCACACATGTAAACTTAAAGTCTTTTTCAGTTTGCCAAAGAGCAACACATGTAAGTACCCAATCATAAAATTTGTTGAAATTTGGATGCGAAAATGTTATGTTAGCGAAAGTAGATTTTTACTCTTACGTTTTGCGCAGAATGAGCTCCTTTCCTAGCAAAAGTTGCTACAGTCTCCAGAGAGAAATTGTCACAAAGACCTCCATCAAACTTGAATTTGACATATTACCTCCTATTTTTTTTTTCTCAATTTCTTTTGATTAGAAAAATAGCTAAATAAGTGGGTTAAGATAGTTGGAACCTTTATAATATTTCCAAAACTTATAAGGTCAGCTATTAAACATTGAAAAATCTTTATTTCTTTTATTTTTCCTGTCAATTTCTCTTTCTTCTCTCTCACTCACGCACTTGACCACGGTGGTTTCAAACGGCCTCCAACAAGAATCAAGCTTCGATTTTAGGTTGAATCGTCCATATAGGCCCAACAAGCACCGTATATTTACTCAAAACTTTTTAATTTTGGGTAAATCCTAAATTCCTATTTTTTCGTTTCTTACCACTGTGATTTGAGGTTTGTAGAGGAATTCGTACATGTGCATTTGCAATTTTGATTTGGTTGTGTATAACCATATCTTATATGACGTGGGTGGTTATATTTCCTTGTTCGACTACCTTTGGGTTCTGTATTTTAAATTTTTGTCAGTCTGGCGATCTAATGTTTATTAATAAACCTGTGGTCGATTGTCGTCTGGTCATAACTTTTTACTGGAGCTAGGGCTTGTTTTTATTATTCCGATCGTAAGTTTTAAATTATTAAATGTGATATTGCATATTTGCATGTAGGTAACATGAGAACGAAATCAGTTGCTAAGATGATGGTGAACAAGCTGAAGATGGTGAAGATGAGTTGTAAAGTGAAACAGATGGAGTAGGTAAAGGTGACCAGGATGTCCATTAATTCCTATGTTTGAATTGGTCATGAGACAATTTTTTTTGGTGAACTAGTTATAATTTGTGATATTTGGATCTACCTTTATGTAATGAAACTACCTTTTGTCGATTATGTGTTGTTGCTGTAATTGTTTTCCGATGCACTTCTTTTTGTATTACAACAAGCTAGAGATTACCTAATAGACAATATGTCTAGTAATAAACTAGTTACTTGATTGCGTAATAGACACTGGGTCCATTAATAAACTAGCTATTTAGTTGCGTAATAGTCTCAAACTCGCGTCTAATAACTTCATCAAATATCACATTACCAAACAAACTGTTTAATATCCTTCATTCAGTAGAACATTACATGATCCAAACTTTCAACAAAGAAAACTTAGAATAATTAAATTTTTCCTACCAACAAACCAATATTCCTTCTCATTTCATCACCCACGCTGCCACGAATCCGACAACGATGCACAAGAGCATAATTTCACTTATTCAGACTTATTTTCTTCATCTTAACCATTGATCATGTCCAACTATGTCTTATAAAAAAGACTAAGCGGTCGTTGCAAATATAATCTAGTTTACAAGTCCGAAGTCAAATCCCATAGGGAATTAACCTATGAATCCCACTCACTAGTCTCGCAAGAATTCGATTAATCAACTTTCAGAAATATTGAATAATAAGTTGAGTGTTTACTAAATAAAAGCAAAATAATTAAAATGATGTAAATTTATAACTAACAGGGTAAATATTGTAAACAAGATTGGAAAAGTCTAGGGTTATGATTTCCCCAATTGTCGGAATCTCCCCCGCTACGTTTTCTATAAATTCGCCTAAGTATTCTATACCGATTGTGAGTACTTTGGGTGTCATAGTTTTTTTTCTAGAAACTACCATAATTTACTAGATGTATTCTTTCGAACTACGCTAGCTAGCACTAATTCACCGCTTATTACGATCGCGCCAAGGTTTTGTTATTTCTAATCCCGCCTTTAAACCCTCCGTATTGATTTCTCAAATGCGTTAGGAGTGATGTTGTTCAATGACTACCTAAATGCGTAACCTCTTTCAAGAAGTATACTAAATATGCACAGTTAATTGAGAGCTCTTCAATCAACAACAAGGAAAACATAGTTGAATAAGTAGAGAAAGATCAATGACAAATTTATATTAAATGCAGTAGAAAATCATCCTTCATTAGGTTCCATCAAACCCTAGATGAGAAAGCTTAGCTACTCATAAATGTATAAACAATCATCATGATGTTCAAAGATATTAAACTACAAAGTAAAGAGAAACGGAGGGAAACCACATTTGATTCCTTGCTCCACAGCGCTCTATAGCCTTTTTTATTCTCCAAATAATGTCCAACCTTCCCTCAACTTAGTTAGGGAGTATTTATATGTTAGGGTCGAGGTCCTTGAGTCCAAATCCAGATTGGAATATTTTTAATTCGCGAACAACTGGCCGTCGGGCACCTGAACTCACGAGGCCAGGCTTGTAGCACACTTGGGACCTCGCGAGGCGAGGCCTATAGCGAGACAAAGCTGGCTATAGAGCTGGCGATGCTGGCATGTAGCCAGGCTTGGGTAATTTGTACTTTTGTGCTCTTTTCTTGTATTTCGTCCTCTTTTAGTTCAACTTTCACTCGACTTTGTCTTCCGATACTCCTACACATAAAACAACATAATTTAGCTCAAATATCGCACAATTAAGCACTAAACCAACAAAATATAAGGTGAGTAATGTACTAAAAATATAGAATTATGGCCAAACATTACTACCCCACACTTAAACGTTGCTCGTCCTCGAGTTAACCACCAATTCATATTAACCTTGAGTACTTTATTTTCTTTTAACACATCCGAAGCATACCATACCTATGACTATGGTTGATAACAACAATTAAACTTTAGCATATGCCTTAAACACGCACGTCCCTTTAATTTATGCCATACTTCAATAATTTATTTAACACCAAGACAACATACTCATAACAATCCTAGCCTCACAAACCGACTCAATATCACAATGCATTCATGGCTTGAACACTTAACATCATAGAGAAATCTAATAACGTCACATATCTCTCGCGAAATCATGTGCCCTCACAACAAGAACAAAAGAGTAAGTTGAATCCACACATTCAAATCAAATGCTCAAATATATTTGAAGGACTCACATATGTCAAAGAAATTCCTCACTCTCACAAAGAAGTCACATGCATGCACAAAGTACCATAGGCTTGCCCATTATGTAAACCTCCACTGATGTAGGCTGGCTCGATCTATTATGATATATTTTTAGAACACTTTAACACATCACATATTTAACTTTAAGCGCAAATTCTTCAATCCAAACTTTGATTTCACAAACAATATTACCCCAAGAGCGTTCCCTTTTTCTTTAAGGCACTAATTTATTTCACACCTACTAGCAAGGACAATATATCAATTTCTTCATCTACATATTTTTTCTTCTCAACTATGTATTACTTTTTTCTTCTTTTGCAAGTTTTCTCTTCTTTATAATTTTCGCTAGTAGTGTATTCTTTTGTAAAACACGTGCACCTTTTTTCTTTTAGTGTTTTCACTCAAAAGTCACCCAAGTTCCCTCCTTACTTCTTCTAGCGCTCATTTTATAATTAAAGTACTTTAAGAGGTAAAAGGATCAAAACAATGGCAATTAAGAATAAAGGGGTATAGGCTTGTAATGTGGTTTCCAAATAAAAGTCTATAAGCTCAATATGGTTGACTAGGGATAATTTTTATTTGTGGTAAACATTTAGCTCAAAAAGATTAATGAAAGCCTAAAATCCTTTTTGAAACCGAGCAAAGCCTAGAATTTCGCTTCAACTCACATGCCGGGCAAGTTCTAGACTCTAATGATTCACTAAGGACGGTTCCATTTCGACTCTCAAACAATTGCAAGTATTTACGGAGCCACAAATTATTAAGCATTAAGCACAAAGTGACACAAGCCAAGAAAAAGAGACATAGGCATCAATAAACATGCTATCTTACTCAACAAGGCATCATAAGCATCTTCAAACCATAGGGAAGGTAATTATACACATGCAAGAACCTAAATATACTACTATCAAATAAGTCAAAAGGTACCTAAAAATCTCATTTCCCCCATCTTTTTATTCCTCCATCCTAATCTACTATATAAAAAAAAAGAACTACTACTACTACCCGGTTCAACTACATTCCATAAAAATGAACTGAGGAACAAAGAAAAACTACAAGGGATTATTACTACCTAAAATATAATTTTTTTTTTTACTAAAAAGACATATTTTTGGATTTTTCTATTTTCAATTCTTTTGTGTTTTTGGTTAGACTTTAATCCCTCAAGAAAATTGCTTAGGAAATCCATCGTTGGAAAAAGTCCAATCATTTCTATATATTTCGATTTTTTGTTTTTTTTTTCAAATTAAAATACTAAAAGCAATCCTAAAACCTAAAGACTAAAGCTAGGGTACTATACTAAAATATTTTTGTGTTTTCTCAATATTTATTTATTTTTCAAATTCTATGCTAAAGTAGAATTTACATGCCACAGAGAAAAGAGAATCTCCCACCCCATGCTTAAGTCATGCAGTGTCCTCAGTGCATATATAAAGCAATAAAAACAAGTAAAGTGATAGGAAAAACTCCCTGATCAGTCTTCAGCATCGCCTTCATCATAGAAGGCCCCATCTGCAACTATCCACTCTTCATCATCTGCTCCCCTAAGAGCATCATCCTCAGCCTCCTCCTCAAACTGCTCTAGCTCGACCTCTGAACATTTCGGTGTGTTGACATCCTCGTTCTCAGGTAGTCGCTGGCCCTCGCCAAGCCCGACCAGACGCTAGGCATGAGCATTGAGCGCAAAACGCTAATGTAAGTTGGTCCTCTCCTCTAGATTAGCCGACCCCCTCCAATCTGAAGCTGCAAGTCCAGAATCCCATAGAAATGAGCCATAAATCTGTCATCACGAGCGTTGTACTCGGTACCTGTAAGTGAAGACATATCGTTCTCCTCCTTCGCCCGATTGCTGGTGATGTGCGTCCCTCAGAGGGGTGTTGGAATGACTACATCAAAATCTCGCTCCTCCTCTACTTCTTCCTTTCTCAAGTACTGTGTCAGCATTTTGCCGAAGAACAACCTACCAATTCACTTGCTTTTTCTCACATGCGCTATCTGGTGGTGTATCAACTGACCCACATTCACCTTTTGGTCAATCATTAGGAAATAAAGCAGGCATACCCTCTCACGACTGATCATTGTCTCATGGTTACATGGTAACAAATGCGTGTTGATCAATGTCAACCAAACTTGAGCTTCTGGCTTCATCTTCTTCTTTGGAAATTTCCTATGATGTTGGATCTTTTTGTCACGGATCTAGGACGCCACAAAATTGACACCACATAGAATGTGTAGAAACTCTTGATATGTCGGGCAGGTAATGAAGTTACCTAAGGGATGATGGGGAACATCCGTAGCTCCCACGTAATTTCATATAGTCGATGCAAAAAAATTAATCAATCGGCCACGAATGGGCACACACTGCTCTGGATCATCCGGATCATATCCTGCATAGAACTCATGAACAAGGTTCACATTGATATACCCCAGGTTCCCTAACACACAGATCAACCCAAGATTATGAATACCCTTCAAAATCGACGGAGTTGGCTCGTCAAGTGATCTGGTTGGTTCCCACATAGAGGAAGAGGATTAGGAGGTTCATTGATGGCCTCAGCTATCAGTTGCGTTTTGTTATGACTCAGGAGAATGCATCAGGTGCTAGGTTCGACGAGGTGGTTGATATTGCTCGGTAGCTAGAGTTGGTCCGTAGTTAGGAGCGTGAGGAGAGGGAGGCCAAGAGGGCTGCTCAGAAGACTCGTTAGGTTCATCGGGGTGCATCAACTAGCCATAGTTCATACAATGCTCGTCCGGGTCAGTCATCTCTCAGTGCTCTCCCATCTCTGAGTTCATCCCCTACTCCCTCGGTTCAGGGTTCATTTGTGCCAGGTCCTTCAAGCAGTTATTCTGGTTCTCAGGGCCCGATTCAGTCCCCACCACCATTTTGCTTTGGAGGTCCAGTTCAGCAGAGGGGTTAGGCGGTGACTTCCGTACCAGTTACTTCACCACCGGCCTAGCTAGCTTGAGGTGGGGCTCAGACAGCTAGAGGTCGCTCTAGAAGGGGAGGGCGATCATGCTAGATTCTATGCTATTCGTGCCAGGCCAGAGGCCGTTGCTTCAGATGCAGTGATCACAAGTTTTGTTTCAGTGTGCCATAGAGATGCTTCCATATTATTTGACCATGGTTCTACTTATTCCTATGTATCATCCTATTTTAATCGTTATTTGGATATTCCTCGTGAGTCCTTAGTTTCACCTGTTCATGTATCTATGTCGGTGAGAGATACTATTGTTGTGGACCGTGTATATTGGTCGTGTATGGTGACCATTGGAGGATTGGAGACTACAATTGATCACTTATTACTTAGTATAGTTGATTTCAACGTGATTTTGAGTATGTATTGGTTGTCTCCATGTCATGCTATTCTTGATTGTCATGAATAAGACCA
This sequence comes from Nicotiana tomentosiformis, assembly GCF_000390325.3. NCBI lineage: Eukaryota > Viridiplantae > Streptophyta > Magnoliopsida > Solanales > Solanaceae > Nicotiana > Nicotiana tomentosiformis. Next base: position 68,079,809 of record NC_090819.1, read on the forward strand.
TGACGTTAGCAAGGCCGGGGTTGCCAAGGATCGAGTGGAGAGGTTTTCTGGATTATGTTCCAAGCAGGGTGATTTCATATTTAAAGGCCCAATGGATGGTTGGAAAGGGGTGTTTGTCCTATTTGGCCTTTGTGAGAGATGTTGGTGCTGATACTCCTACTATTGATTCAGTTCCGATAGAGCGAGACTTTCCGGATATGTTTCCTGTAGACCTGCCGGGCATGCCACCCGACAAGGATATTGATTTTGGTATTGACTTGGTGCCGGGCACTCAGCCCATTTCTATTTCTCCTTATCGTATGACACCAACATAGTTGAAGGAATTGAAAGAACAACTTTAGGAGTGTAACGATCCAACCGATCGTTTTTCTTTCTACATCCCCATTCCCCTAAATAAGACTACCCCTATGTGCTTTAACTGTTTTATGACTTGTGGGGATGGTTAGTTCGAGATTTGGAAGGGTTCGGGTTAAAATCGGAACACTCGGTTCCTTAAGGTTGGCAAAAAGGGCTAAGTTTGAGTTTGGTCAACATTTTGAGTAAACGATCTCGGAACAGGGATTTGACGGTCCCAATAGGTTTGTATGACGATTTTAGACTTGGGCGTACGTTCGGATTGGGTTTTGGATGACCCGGGAGTGTTTCGACACTTAATATTGATAGTTGGCACCTTGAAGGTTTTAAAGTTATTTAAATTTGGTTTAGAGTAGGTTTTAAAGTATCGAGGTCCATTTGGGATTATGAGCCTAGGAATGGTTCCTTATGGTGATTTAAGACTTGCACGCAAAATTTGGTGTCATTCCGAGTAGTTTAAGTATGTTTCGGCGCGTTCAGAGTAAGTTGGAAGAACTTGAAGTTCATAAGTTAATTCAATTTGGTTTGGGGTGTTATTCTTAGTTTGATGTTGTTTTCCGCTTTCCGTAGGAGCGAGCGAGTCCGTATTATGATTTCAAACTTGTTGGTATGTTTGGGCGGGGTCCTGGGGGCCTCGAGTGTTAATCGGACGAGGCTCAGACCAAGTTTTGGACTTTGAGGAAATGGCTGAAGCATCCAGCTTCTGGTGTAATCGTACATGCGAAAGGCCAGCCACAGGTGCGAACTCGCAGAAGTGAGCCAGCAATAGCAGAAGCGGCCCAGCAAAGGCTGCCCAGAAATCGCAGAAGCGGCAGGAGGACCGCACCTGCGGAGGCGCAGATGCGAAGCAGAGGGGAAGGGGTAGGTGCGGCGATCTCACCGCAGAAGCGAGCCACTGGTCAAAGAAGAGAGGGAGACAACTGAGGGGAGGACCGCATCTGCGAGGCCCTTTACACATATGCTACTAAAGAGCTGCAAAAGCAGAAGTCCTGGAGGTAGTGAGCTTTATTTATTACAGGACTTAACCCATTTCTTGGGTGATTTTGGAGCTCTTGGTGATGGGTTTTTACCTAGCACTTTGAGGTAAGTAATTTATATACAATGTGAGATAAGTACATAGATTATGGGTGGATTTTAACATGAAAAATTGTGAAAATCATGGGTTTAGATAAAAAATCTAGGTTTTGATAAAAATGGGATTTAACCACGAAAATAGTTATGGAATTGAGTGGAAATTAAATATTTGAGTTCGTGAGGTTATGGGTAACAACTTTCTTCGAAAAGTTTCGGAATCCGGGCACGCGAGCTTGTGGATGAATTTTAGGAATTCTTCAAATGGGGCTGGGTAATCACTCTAATAATTAGAATATGAACCTTTGACCATATATTGATTGATTTATACAGCATTTGACTAGGTTTGGATTGTTCGGCACTGAGTTGAGGCTTTGGAGTGAATTTGAGGCCGGAAAGTGAGCTTTTAACGAGGTAAGTCTCTTGTCTAACCTTATAAGAGGGAATTTATCCCATAGGTGATTTAAATTAATGTTTTCTTCTAATTGTGGGGGCTACGTACGTACGAGATGATGAGAGTACGTGCGTAGCTACTAATTGTGCTTATGTACGGGTAGTTTTAGGGCCCAAATCATGGATTACTTGTAATATTTGCACCCTACTTGTTAATTTACGTGCCAAAATTATATTAGAACTTGTTAGAGGAATTGTAAAAGACCGAATTTCACTTACATGATTTTTCAGTGGATTACTTGGTCGTTAATGGAAATTTCATTACATTGTGTATTAGCCTTGTTATAACGTTTAAGTCAAATTCTTATAAAGTATCTTCTCTTCTTGTGGAGCAGGACGAACGCCTCGGCAGTAGATAGATGCATCTATGGATCGTGCCGCACGTCCCTCGGCAGTATACAAGTTATTCTGTATTGGGCCGTACGACCTTGGAATAAATCGTGCTTAATAATACTCGGAGCCTAATCATACTTGATATTATGTTGTGGCTTATGGGGTTACACTTATAAATGACAAAAATTTATTTGGAAATTATTAATTTATGAAATAAATATTTTCTCCTGCTTGTTAATGAATTATTACTATCATTTACATAACTCATGTTTATTTAGAATTTTTGTATTCATATTGTTAGCCCATAGTAAGTGTCAAAGTCGGCCCCCCGTCACTACTTCTTCGAGGTTAAACTAGATACTTACTGGGTACCTGTTGTTTATGTACTCACGCTACACTTCTGCACTAATCGTACAGGATCTGGGGCAGGTGCACCTGGCGGTACTACCAGCGCGCATCCTAGATATCCCGAGGCATAGTGGTCAGCTGATTCCTGAGCCGTTCCGCAACACCTATAGTCTCTCCTTTGCATTTATTTCTATCTATTTTCATTTCAGACAGCGGCTAGAGTTGTGTATAATCTATTAGTTCTCATACACTTGTGATACCAGGTTTTGGCACACACACTAGCAGACATATGGTTTTGGATTATTCTATGGTTATGATTGCACTCAGCTGCTTTTGTCCATTTATTTACAAATTTGAGGTTTATTAACCTTTTAATTAATGGAATTTAATCACTTGAAAACTTAGTAAAAGAGAAATAACATGGTTTATTTCACTGTTGGCTTGCCTAACAGTAACGTTAGGCGCCATCGCGACCTATAGGAGAATTGGGTCGTGACAACATGGTATCATAGCACTGGGTCACGTAGGTCTCACAAGTTATGAGCAGGCCTAATAGAGTCTTGCGGATCAGTATAGAGTCGTGCGTAGTTATCTTCGAGAGGCTATAGGGTGTTAGGAAACTACTCTTTCTTCATTTCCTATCGTGCAGTTGATGTGGTACGAAGTATCTTTCTCTTATTCTCTCACAGATGGTGAGAACACATGCAGCAGATATTCTAGAACATGGAGGAGCTGCTCCCCCTATTGTTAGAGGTCGAGGGAGGGCTCCAGCCCATGGTAGGGGACAAGGACGTCCCTGAGTTGCTCCAGCTATGCCACCAGTGGATCCAGTAGAGGATCCTATTATTAAAAAGTAGGGTGAGGTACCTACGGTAGAGCCAGCTCCGATGGATTTCATGTCTGCGTAGGGATTCCAGGAGGTCATGGGCCGTATGCTGCGGTTCATGGATTCTATGATCTAGACTGGTTTATTTCAAGTAGATCCAGCCACATCTCTGGTGGGAGGGGGAGCACATACCCTTACCGCTCAAGCTCACAGGGCATGCAACTGCTGTGTATCAGACCCCGGGCGCACTACCAGTGGGTGGAGCTCAGCTAGTTGCAGCAGCTATACCTGAGCCTAGACCAGCTGTGGCCGGTAATCCGTAGAATCTATTGGATAGATGGACAGGGCTTCATCCCCCCTGTCTTCGAAGGTGAGCGACATGAGGACCCCCCATGACTTTATTGATCGGTACAGGGACAGACTGCATAACATGAGGATATTGGAGTCCCATGTTGTGGATTTTACTACTTTCCAGCTGGAGGGCAGGGCCCGTAGGTGGTGACAGTCATATCTTCTCGGCAGACCAGCAGATTCTCCTCCCATGACTTGGGATTGGTTCCCCCGTATTTTCCTGGATAGGTATATTCCGCCCTCTCAGAGGGAAGAGTTACAGTTTCAGTTCGAGCAGCTCTAGCAGGGTCAGATGTCTATGACCGACTATGAGGCGAGGTTCTCAGAGTTGTCTCTCCAAGCACTGATGATCATTCCCACTGATGCAGAGATAATGTGGAGGTTTGTTGCAGGTTTGCACACTGGCATTCATGCCATCATAGCCCGAGAGGTTGAGATGGGGACTTCTTACGAGCTAGTTGTAGAGATAGCTCAGAGGATTGAGGGTGTACGTCAGCATAGCTGGGAGCAGGCTACGGGGGATAAGCGGTTTCGGTATTCTGGAGAGTTTAGAGATGCCCCGGCTGGGGGCAGAGGCCAGTTTGTGAGGGGTCAGTCTAGCAGGCCCACATATCCAGCATCGTCGCCACCTTGGGGTGCTCCAGTGTGACCCTATTTCAGCGCTATGCCGGAGAGTTCATACGGCCCACCAGCTATTTAGGGTTTTGCCAGTGGGTATTCGGGCCAGCAGGGTCAAACTTCAGGTCAGCAGCTCACCGTACCGAGAGGTTTTTTCGAGTGCGGAGATCTCAGTCATGTGCGGAAGTTCTGCCCCTGGCTTCAAGGCAAGGCAGTGAAGCAGAGTCAACAGCCTATGATTACAGCACCAGCTGCCCCACCAGCCGTCTGGCCGCCCACATGCGGAGGGCAGGTGGGTAGGGCCCGCCTTAGAGGTGGAGGCCAGTCGGGTGGAGGCTAGTTAGGTGGCGCTCCAACTAGGTTCTATGATTTTTCGGCGAGACCAAATTCAGTGGCCTCAGATGCCATGATCACATGTATTATTTCTGTGTGCGGTAAGGATGCTTCAGTACTATTTGACCCAGGATCTACATATTCATATGCTTCATCTCTGTTTTCTCATTTTCTAGGTGTTATTCGTGAGTCCTTGGGTACTCCTGTTTATGTGTCTACTCCTGTTGGCGATTCTGTTGCTGTGGATCAGATCTACTGGTCCTGCATTGTTACATTCTATGATTATGAGACTAGAGCGAATCTTCTGTTGCTTGATATGACTGACTTTGTGATCATCTTGGGCATGGACTGGTTATCTCCTTATCACGCCATCCATGATTTTCATACCAAGACTGTTACCTTGGCAATACAATAGTTGCCTAGATTGGAGTGGAAGGGATCATCTGTTAGCATATCTAGTCGGGTTATCTCTTTTCTGAAGGCTCGACACATGGTCGAGAAGGGTTGTTTGGCTTATCTAGCTTATGTTCGAGATACTACTACAGAGGCTCCGTCGATCGATTCAGTGCTCGTAGTCCAGGAGTTCTCCGATGTGTTTCCTTCCGATCTTCCAAGCATGCCACCAGATCATGATATCAATTTTTGTATTGATTTGGCTCCAGGTACCCAACCTATATCTATACCACTATCTCGCATGGCTTTGAAAGAGTTAAAGGAACAATTTGAGGAGTTACTAGCAAAGGGGTTCGTCAGACCTAGTGTATCGCCTTGGGGTGCACCGGTGTTATTTATGAAGAAGAAAGATGGGACTATGTGGATGTGCATTGATTACCGTAGTTGAACAAGGTTACAATCAAGAACAAGTACCCATTGCCGCATATTGATGATTTATTTGACCAGTTGTAGGGTGCCAGGGTATTCTCTAAGATCGACTTGAGATCGGGGTACCATTAGTTGATGATTCAGGATTCAGATGTTCCGAAGACGGCTTTTCGGACTAGATATGGCCATTATGAGTTTCTAGTGATGTCCTTTGGCTTGACTAACGCCCCGACGATGTTTATGGATTTGATGAACCGGGTGTTCAAGCCATACATTGATTCATTTGTCATTGTCTTCATTGATGACATTTTGATCTACTCACACAGCATGGAGGAGAACGAACAACATTTGAGAGTGGTGCTTCAGACCTTGCGAGAACAAAAGCTATATGCTATGTTCTCCAAGTGTGGGTTATGGTTGGATTCTGTGGCATTCTTGGGGCATGTTCTATCAGGCGAGGGTATTAAGGTAGACCCCAAGAAGATCGAGGCAGTTTAGAGTTGGCCTCGTCCTAGCACAGCAACTGATATCAGGAGCTTCCTGGGGTTAGCAGGTTATTATCGTCGGTTTGTAGAGGGCTTCTCATCTATTGCAACACATTTGACTAGTTTGACCCAGAAGGGTGTTCCGTTCCAATGGTCCAATGATTGAGAGGTGAGCTTTTAGAAGCTCAAGACCACATTGACTTCAGCACCAGTGTTAGTGTTGCCTTCCGGTTCAGGGATGTATACTGCTTCACGTCAGTTGAAGCCCTATGAGAAGAATTACCCTGCACATGATTTGGAGTTGGCTGCGATTGTTCATGCTCTTAAGATCTGAAGGCATTATATTTATGGGGTGTCCTGTGAGGTCTACACCGATCATCGCAGCTTGCAGCATTTGTTCAAACAGAGGGATCTCAATTTGAGGTAGCGTCGGTGGCTTGAGTTACTAAGGGATTATGATATTACCATCCTTTATCATCCGGGCAAGGCGAATGTAGTAGCGGATGCCTTGAGCAGAAAGGCGGAGAGTATGGGTAGTTTGGCCTTTATTCCAGCAGAGGAGAGGCCATTAGCTTCAGACATTCAGTCCTTAGCTAATAGACCGGTGAGGTTGGATATTTTAGAGCCCAGCCGAGTTCTTGCATGCATCGTTGCTCAGTCTTCACTATTCGAGCAGATCAAGGCTTGCCAATTTGATGATCCGCACTTGTTGGTTCACAGAGAGACGGTACTACAGGGTGGTGCCAAGGAAGTTACTTTCGGTGAGGATAGTGTTCTGCGACTCCAGGGTCGCCTATGTGTTCCTAATGTTGTTGGATTGAGGGAGAAGATCCTAGAGGAGGCACACAGTTCTCGGTATTCTATTCATCCAGGTGCTACAAAGATTTATAGCGACCTGAGGCAGCATTATTGTTGGTAGCTGGTGAAGAAGGACATAGTTGAGTATGTGGCGAGGTGCCTAAATTTCCAGCAGGTCAGGTATGAGCATCAGAGACCAGGTGCCCTACTCCAGTAGATGACTATACCTGGGTGGAAATGGGAGCGCGCATTACTATAGACTTTGTAGTTGGGTTGCCGCGGACCTTGAAGAAGTTTGATGCAGATTGGGTCATTGTCGACAGGTTGACCAAGTCAGCACACTTCATTCTGGTTGTGACCACGTATTCTTTAGAGAGGTTGGCCCATATTTATATTTAGGAGATTGTTCGGTTGCATGGTGTGCCTGTCTCTATTATATCAGATAGGGGCGCTCAGTTTACTTTGCATTTCTGGAGGGAAGTACAAAGTGAGTTGGGGACGCGGGTAGAGCTTAGCACAGCCTTTCATCCGCAGACCGATGGGTAGTCGGAGCGGACATTTCAAATCTTGGAGGATATGCTCAGAGTATGTGTGATATACTTCAAAGGGCAGTAGGATCGATTCTTGCCTTTGGCCGAGTTTGCTTACAACAATAGTTATCAGTCCAGCATCGAGATGGCCCCATTTGAGGCTTTATATGATCGGCGATGTCATTCTCCCATCGGATGGTTTGAGCCCGACGAGGATAAGTTGTATGGTACTGATTTGTTGAAAGATGCCTTAGAAAAGGTAAAGTTGATTCAGGAGCGACTTTGTATAGCACAGTCCAGACAGAAGAGTTACGCATATCAGAAGGCACATGATTTATCTTTTATGGTGGGTGAGAAAGTTGTCTTGAAGGTCTCACCAATGAAGGGGATTATGAGGTTCGGAAAGAAGGGAAAGTTGAGCCCAAGGTTCATAGATCCATTTAAGGTGTTGAGACGAGTTGGGGAGGTTGCTTATGAGCTTGCTGTGCCTCCCAATCTATTTGTAATTCATCCGGTTTTTCACATGTCTATGCTCCGGAGGTATCATGCTGACATGACGCATGTGTTGGACTATAACACAGTTCAGTTAGATGAGAGCCTGGGTTATGAGGAGGAGCCAGTTGCCAATGTTGACAGACAGGTTCGCCAGTTGAGGTCCAAGAAGATTTCTACAGTAAAGATTCAGTGGAGGGGTAAACCAGTCAAGGAGGCGACTTGGGAGACCTAGGAGGGCATGCAGGGTAGATATCCACACTTGTTCAGCACTCAAGGTATGATTCTAGACCCGTTCGAGGATGAACGTTTATTTAAGAGGTGGAGAATGTAACGACCCGACCAGTTGTTTTACTTTCTAGGTCCCGTTCCCTTAAATAAGACTCTCCGTATGTGCTTTTACTGTTTTATGACTTACAGGTATGGTTAGTTTGGGATTTGGAAGGGTTTGGATTAAAATCAGAACACTCGCTTCCTTAAGGTTGGCAAAAAGGGCTAAGTTTAACTTTGGTCAACATTTTGAGTAAACGACCTTGGAACCGGGATTTGATGGCCTCAATAGGTTCGTGTGATGATTTTGGATTTAGGCGTATGTTCGGATCGGGGTTTGGATGACCCGGGAGCGTTTCAAGGCTTAAAATTGATAGTTGGCACCCTGAAGGTTTTAAAGTTCTTTAAATTTGGTTTAGAGTAGATTTTGGAGTATCGAGGTCTGTTTGGGATTTCGAGCCTGGGAATGGTTCCGTATGGTGATTTAATACTTGCATGCAAAATTTGGTGTCATTCCGAGTAGTTTAAGTATGTTTTGGCGCGTTCAGAGTAAGTTGGAACAACTTGAAGTTCATAAGTTAATTTAATTTGGTTTGGGGTGTGATTCTTAGTTTTGCGATTCCGTATTATGATTTCAAACTTGTTGGTATGTTTGGGCGGGGCCCCGGGGGCCTCGGGTGTTAATCGGACAAGGTGCGGACCAAGTTTTAGACTTCAAGGAAATGGTTGAAGCATCCAGCTTCTGGTGTAATCGCACCTGCGGAAGGCCAGCCGCAAGTGCGAGCTCGCAGAAGTGGCCCAACAAAGGCTGCCTAGGAATTGCAGAAGCGGGGAAAGGTCCGCACCTGCGGAGGCGCATACGCGAAGCAGATGATCACAGAAGCGGGGGAAGGGGCAGGTGCGTCGAGATCACCGCAGAAGCGGTTTTGCAGAAGCGAGCCACTGGTCAAAGAAGTGAGGGAAACAACTAAGGGGAGGACCGCATCTGCGAGTCCCTTTCCACAAGTGCGGAGCCGCAGATGCGACCAAGGAGCCACAGAAGCGGAAGTCCTGGAGGTAGTGAGCTTCATTAATTACAGGACTTAAGCCATTTCTAACCCATTTCTTTCATATCTTGGGCGATTTTGGAGCTCTTGGAGAGAGGTTTTCACCTAGCACTTTGAGGTAAGTAATTTCTATACAATGTGAGTTAAATACATAGATTATGGGTAGATTTGAAGATGAAAAAATGTGAAAATCATGGGTTTAGATAAAAAATCTAGGTGTTGATAAAATTGGGATTTAACCACGAAAATGGTTATGTAATTGAGTGGAAATTATATATTTGAGTTCGTAAGGTTATGGGTAACAACTTTCTTCGAAAATTTTCAGAATTCAGGCATGCGGGCCGGTGGATGAATTTTAGGAATCCTTCAAATGGGGTTGGGCAATCACTCTAATAATTAGAATATGAACTTTTGAACATATATTGATTGATTTATACAACATTTGACTAGTTTCGGATTGTTCGGCATCGAGTTGAGGCTTTAGAGTGAATTTGAGGCTGGAAAGTGAGCTTTGAGACGAGGTAAGTCTCTTGTCTAACCTTTAAGAGGGAATTTACCCCATAGGTGATTTTAATTAATCTTTGCTTCTACTTGCGGGGGCTACGTACGTACGAGGTGACGAGAGTCCGTGCGTAGCTACTAATTGTGCTTATGTCCAGGTAGTTTTAGGGCCCAAATCATGGATTACTTGTGATATTTGCACCCTACTTATGAATTTAAGTGCCAAAATTATATTAGAACTTCTTAGAGGAATTGTGAAAGACCGAATTTCACTTACTTGAATTTTCAGCAGATTACTTGGTCGTTAATGAAAATTTCATTACGTTGTGTATTAGCCTTGTTATAACGTTTAAGTCAAATACTTATAAAGTATCCTCTCTTCTTATGGAGAGGGCGTAACGTCTCGGCAGTAGATAGATGCATCTATGGACCGTGCCGCACGTCCCTCGGCAATGTACACATTATTCTGGATCGTGTCGTATGACCTCAGTATAAATCGTACTTAATAATGCTCGAGCCTAATCATACTTGATATTATTTTGTGGCTTATGGGGTTACACTTATAAATGATGGAAATTTATTTGGAAATTATTAATTTGTGAACGAATTATTTGCTCCTGCCTGTTAATGAATTATTACTATCATTTACATACCTCATGTTTATTTAGAATTTCTATATTTATATTGTTAGCCCATAGTAAGTATCGAAGTCGACCCCTCGTCACTACTTCTTCGAGGTTAGACTAGATACTTACTGGGTACATGTTGTTTATGTACTCACGCAACACTTTTGTACTAATCGTGCAGGATCTGAGGCAGGTGCATCTGGCAGTCCTACCGACGCGCATCCCAGATATCCCGAGGCCTAGTGGTGAACTACTTCCTGAGCCGTTCCGCAGCACCTAGAGTCTCTCCTTTACATTTATTTCTATCTATTTTCATTTCAGACAGCGACTAGAGTTTGTATAATCTATTAGTTCTCATACACTTATGACACAAGGTCTTGGCACACATACTAGCAGATATATGGTTTTGGATTATTCTATGGTTATGATTGTACTCAATTGCTTTCGTCTATTTATTTACAAATTTGCGGTTTCTTAGCCTTTTAATTAATGGAATTTAATCACTTGAAAACTTATTATAAGAGAAATAACATAGTTTAATTCACTGTTGGCTTGCCTAGCGGTAACGTTGGGCGCCATCGCGGCCTATAGGAGAATTGGGTTGTGACAAGGAGCTTCTTGATAAGGGGTTTGTTAGGCTTAGAGTGCCGCCTTGGGGTGCACCAGTTCTGTTTGTGAAGAAGAAGGATGGTAGTATGCGGATGTGCATCTACTATAGGTAGTTGAACAAAGTTACAATCAAGAACAAGTACCCCTTTCCGCGCATTAATGATTTATTTGACCAGCTTCATGGAGCGAGGGTGTTCTCTAAGATCTATTTGAGGTCTGGGTGCCACCAGTTGAAGATTCAGGACTCGGATATTCTCAAGACGACATTGAGGACCCGCTATGGTCACTATGAGTTCCTTGTGATGTCTTTTGGGCTGACCAACGCCCCAAAAACATTTATGCATCTGATGAACAGTGTATTCCAGCCCTACCTTGATTCATTTGCTATAGTATTCATTGATGATATCCTGGTGTACTCACGTAGCCAAGAGGAGCATGCCTAATATTTGAGGATTGTACTACAGAGGTTGAGGGAGGAGAAGCTTTATGCAAAGTTCTCCAAGTGTGAGTTTTGGCTCAGTTCGGTGGCGTTCTTGGGGCACATGGTATCCAGTGAGGGGATTAAGGTGGATCCAAAGAAGATAGAGGCGGTTCAGAGTTGGCCCAGTCCGTCTTCAGCTACTGAGATTTGGAGTTTTCTTGGCAGATATTATCGTCTCTTCATGGAGGGTTTCTCGTCCATTGCAGCGCCTTTGATCAGGTTGACCCAGAAAGGTGTGCCATTCAGGTGGTTAGATGAGTACGGGGAGAGCTTTTAGAAGCTCAAGACTGCCTTGACCACAACTTCAGTTCTAGTTTTGCCTTCAGCATCAAGCTCTTATACACTGTATTGTGATACTTCTCGGATTGGTATTAGGTGTATCTTGATGCATGAGGGTAGAGTGATTTCTTATGCCTCATGCCAGTAGAAGCCTCATGAGAAGAACTAACCTGTTCATGATTTGGAGTTGGCTGCCATCGTTCATGCATTGAAGATTTGGAGGCATTATCTCTACGGTGTGTTTTGTGAGGTATTTACGGATCATCGGAGTTTCCAGCACTTGTTCAAACAAAAGGATCTAAATTTGAGGCAACGGAGATTGTTGGAGCTGCTAAAGGTCTATGATATTACCATTCTGTATCCTCCCGGGAAGGCCAATGTGGTGGCCGATGCCTTTAGTAGAAAGGCGGTGAGTATGGGTAGTCTAGCATTTATTCCTGTTGGTGAGAGACCGCTTCCATCAGATGTTCAAGCCTTGGCCAATCAGTTTATTAGATTAGATGTTTCATAGCCCAGTCAGGTTCTAGCTTGTGTGGTTTCTCGATCTTCCTTATATGATCGCATCAATATGATGATCCCCATTTGCTTGTCCTTAAGGACACGGTTCAGCACGACGATGCCAAGAAGGTTTCTATTGGGTATGATGGGGTGTTGAGGATGCAGGGTCGGATCTGTGTACCCAATATAGATAGGATACATGAGTTGATTCTTGAGGAGGCCCACAGTTCCCGGTATTCCATTCATCCGGGTCTCGCAAAGATGTATCAGGAATTGAGTCAATACTATTGGTGGAGGAGAATGAAGAATGATATAGTGGGGTTTTTAGCTCGGTGCCTAAATTATCAGTAGGTGAAGTATGAGCATCAGAGACTGCGAGGATTGCTTCAGAGGCTTGAGATTCCGGAGTGGAAATGGGAGCGTATCACCATGGATTTTGTAGTTGGGCTCCCATGGACTTCGAGGAAGTTTGACGCTATTTGGGTGATTGTGAATTGGTTGACCAAGTCCGCGCATTTCATTTTAGTTGGGACTACCTATTCTTCGGAGCGGTTGACTGAGATCTACATCCGCGAGATTGTTCGCCTTCACGTTGTGCCAGTGTCCATCATTTCAGATCGGCGCACGCAATTTACATCACAATTTTGGAGAGTAGTGCAGCGAGAGTTAGGCATACGGGTTGAGTTGAGTACAACATTCCATCTTCAGACAGACGGACAATCCGAGCGCACTATTCAAATATTGGAGGATATGCTACGCACTTGTGTCATAGATTTCAGGGGTTCTTGGGATCAGTTTCTACCGCTTGCAGAGTTTGCCTACAACAACAACTACCAATCGAGCATTCAGATGGCTCCATACGAGGCATTGTGTGGGAGACGGTGTCGGTCTCTTGTGGGTTGGTTTGAGCCGGGTGAGGCTAGGCTATTGGGTTCTAACTTAGTTCATGATGCTTTAGATAAGGTTAAGCTGATTCAGGATCGGCTTTGCACGACGCAGTCTAGACAGAAGAGTTACGCCGGTCAAAGAGGTTCGTGTTGTTGCTTACATGGTGTGGGGGAAGGTACTACTCAGAGTTTCACCCATGAAGGGTGTTACGAGGTTTGGGAAGAAGGGCAAGTTGAGCCCTCGGTATATTGGCCCGTTTGAGGTGTTTGAGAGGATTGGGGAGGTGGCTTACATGTTTGAATTACTGCCTAGTCTACCGAGTGTTCATCCAGTATTTCATGTATCCATGCTTCGGAAGTATGTCGGCAATCCGCCTCATGTTTTGGACTTCAGAACGGTTCAGTTGGATGGTGATTTGACTTATGATGTGGAGCCGGTGGCAATTTTGGATCGGCAGCTTCGAAATTTGAGGTCAAAGAACATAGCTTCAGTAAAGGTGCAGTGGAGAGGTCAGCCAATCAAGGAGGCTACTTGGGAAACCAAGCGGGCGATCCGGAGCAGATATCCACGCCTATTTGAGACTCCAGGTATGCTTCTAGACCCGTTCGAGGACGAATGTTTGTTTAAGACGGGGAGGATGTAACGAGTCGGCCAATCGTTTTGAGTGTTGTAGCCCTGTTCCCCCATTTACTGCTTATTCTATGCTCAATTGTTGTTATGTGACTTGCCGGGATGGTTGGTTCGATTCCGGGGATGTTTCATAATGAACCGGACACTTATTCCAGGGTTGGAAGCCTAAGTTGAAAGAGTTGACCAGATATTGACTTATGTGTAAATGTCTCCGGAAGGAAGTTTTGAAGGTTCCGATAGCTCCGTTTTGTGATTTTGGACTTAGGAGTGTGCCCGGATAGTTATTGGGAGGTCCGTAGGTGATTTTGTCTTGAAATGGCGAAAGTTAGAACAAAACTAGAAGGTTGGAGAGTTGAGAAGTTTGACTGAGAGTTGACTTTGTTGTTACCGGACTCGTATTTTTGTTTCAAAAGTTGAAATAGGTCCGTTGTGTCATTTATGACATGCGTGCAAATTTTGAGGTCAATCAGAACTGATTTGATAGGTTTCGGCATCGATTGTAGAAGTTGGGATTCATTAGTTTTCATTAGGCTTGAATTGGGGTGCAATTCATGTTTTTGATGTTGCTTGATGTGATTTGAAGCCTCGATTAAGTTTGTATCATGTTGTGGGATGTGTTGGTATGTTTGGATGAGATCACGGGTGACTCAGGAGTAATTTAGATTGGAATTTGGACTTAGGTGTATGCTATTGCTGCTGATATCTGGTTCAATCGCACCTGCGGGGGATTTGTCGCAGGTGTAGAGCCGCAGAAGTGGCCAAGGGGTCATAGATGTGGTTTTGGGTAAGCTGGAGGATATGCGCAGGTGCGAGAGGAGTTCCGCACCTACAAGTTCGCAGATGCGGAAGGAGGATTGCAGAAATGAAAAAGGGGGCTGGCGAGGCAGGTCCGCAGAAGCGGATGTTTTCTCACAGAAGCGCACCCGCAGGTGCGGGCGATAGATCGCAGGTGCACGAGGTCGAGTTTCAAGTGTAACTCTGCATATGCGGAGCTTTGACCGCAAAAATCCAAACCGCAGAAGCGGCTAAAAAGTCCGCAGAAGCGAAAAGCCTGGCAGTGTATAAGATTGAAGTGTTCAGAGATTTTATTCATTTTTGCACTTTGCAATCTCGGAGTAATGGGATTTTTGAGAGTGGTTTGGAGTGATTTCTTGAGGTAAGCCACTTTTGATCATTTTTATTCAATAATATTGATGACCCATTGATTTGCTCACCTAATATATGTGTTTTTAAGGTGGAATTTTGGGTTAGGGATTGGAGAGTAATAATTGGGGATTTGAGTGGCGATTTGGCTGTCGGATTTGAGTAATTTTGGTATGGTTGGACTCGTGGTTGAATGGGTGTTCGGATTTTGTAATTTTTGTTGGATTCCGAGATTTGGGCCTGGGGTTAACGTTTTGAGTTAACTTTTTGACCTTGATTAAGAACTTAGCATTTTTCATATGGAATTGATTCCTATAGCTTGTGTTTATTGTATCGAGTTGATTGTGGCTAGATTCGAGGTGTTCGGAGGCCTATTCGCGAGGCAAGGGCTTATTGGAGTAGATGTTTTTACGGTGTGAGGTAAATAACACTTCTAAACTTGGTTCTGAGAGTATGAATCCCTGAATTTACGTGTTATGTGATTGGGGTTGAGATGACGCACATGCTAGGTGACGGGCCTGTGGGCGTGCACTGTAGAATTTGTGACTTGGTCGATTCCGTGGAACAGTGTAGTCAAATAATCTTGTTACTATCCATATATTCTTCATGTGTTAGAGAAGTTGAGCTGTGATCCATGTTTGAAATCATGCTTAGGTTATATACTGGTACTGTTGGGACCCACATGGGTCGTGATGCTGTTGAATTACTTGCTTAATTTGCAATTATGTACTCAGTCACATCTATCATTTTAATATCATATATCAGCCTCTATTGCCATTTATTGATACATCATATCATCATTGTTTGTGCTGATTTTCATGACATTGTGAGCCCGAGAGACTGGAGATATTGATGACTGGGTGAGGCCGAGGGCTTGATTGTGAGGATATTTATGGGATCGGGTTGCACGCCGTAGCAAGCTTTATTAATTCATTCCATGATTGGCTTATTATAGCGCTTGGGCAGGATCCGTCCCTCCAGAGTCTGACTTATCAACAGTGAGCACATGTACCTACTGAGTGCGAGTGCGAGTAAGAGTGTCGAGCGATTGGAAGGAATGAGTGACTGTGAGGACTGAGTAAATTGATACTCCGAGAGTATGCATATAATTTTATCACTGTGTTGCATTACAGTTGGTATGCATAATTGACATATAGATATATAGATGTATAATTCCTCGTTCCAGTCACACTTGGCATATTATATCAGTTTTGAGCTTAACTGTTGAATTTGAAAGCATGTCTACAGTTCTGTACTGTTAAAATTCTGTATTTGGACTGTACCTGTTGAGCTCATCACTGCTTACAGCTCAATGTTAGTCTTGTTACTTATTGAGTACATTGGGCCGGTTGTACTCATACTACACTTTGCACTTCGTGTATAGATCCAGGTACTTCCAGGTACGGTGGTTGCTGATTTTGGAGCTTTATCAGTTAAGAGATTCTCAAGGTATCTGCTTTGGCGTTAACAGACCTTGACTCTCCTCCTTTATCTTTTAGTTTTATTTGTACTATTCTCACATCAGTAGTCAGACCATGTTATTGTATAGATGCTCATGTACTCAGTGACACCTAGATATTGGGGAAATATTATATTGAGTCGTATTTTCGTATATGTATTTATGAGATTTTACTTTTAAGATTATTTTATTATGTTTTCAACTTAAAGAATGTGTGGTTTATTGTGGTTGTCGGCTTGCCTAGTATTGCGATAGGCGCCATCATGACATGTGAGATTTGGGTGGTGAAAAATAGTTTGAATTTGCGGACAGTGGACCTTCGCATTTGCGAAGGAGGTGGTCGCAATTGCGATCACTGACCACCGGTGTACTGCTTCGCATTTGCGAAGTTATGGGTCGTATTTGCGATGGTTCTGTGTTCGCATTTGCGAGCTTCTCTTCTATGACAGGGTTTGCATTTGTGACCCTTGTCTCGCAAATGCGATGCTCGCAATTGCGAACAAGACATCGCAATTACGACATTCGTAGCTGGGTAAAAGAGGGGAAAAACGGGATTTAGCTCATTTCTCACAATCTCTCGACCCTAAACACCCTAGAGGCAATTTTCCAAGAGACCTTTCTTCCCAAATTCATTGGTAAGTGACTTTAATCCATATTTTTTAAGTCACCCATTGCATTTCATGAGATTTCAACATCAAATTTAGGATTTTCACTATAGAAATTAGGGATTTGGGTAGAATTGAGAATTTTTGTAAAATGTGGATTTAGACCTCAAATTGGGGTCGAATTTCGAAACAAATCACATAACCGGGCTCGAGAGTGATTGGGTGATCGGGTCTTGGTCCAAATCTCGATTTTGACCAAGCGGGCCCGGGGTTAACTTTTGTTGACTTTTTCAAAAACTATCTAAATTGAACATCTTTGATTTATGGGTAGTTTCTAAAGCTTATTTTGAATCATTTGGTCAGTAATTTGCTAGATTTGTAGGTTTGTTCAAAATGCAAGGTCGTGGTTGGTTGATTGCTTGAGTTGCGAAGTGAGGTAAGTGTTGGGTCTAACCTTGACTTGAGGGAATTAGGAACCCTTGAACTACTTGTTATGTGAATTTCATGTGAAACAGAGTATAAGCGAGGTGACGAGTGTTATATGGCATCAAAAATAATTGTTTCCATAGTTTTCTCATATTTCATGAATTATCTCATTCCATGCTTTAAAAGTTACATATTTTAATTGCCTTCTATGCCGTAAATTATTACTTGTCATTAATTATTCTTGTATTGAATCATTCGTCCCTTCCATGACTCCGTGAGTAATTGCTACTTGCCTTTATTGTCTTACTTGCACAACTTAATTATCACGTACTTGATTTGTCTTGTTGCTTTTGTATTATTTGTAGCATTCATTTGATTAGTACGTGGTTCCTTTATCGTTTTGCTTTCATATCTTTTGATTGTAGAGATTATTGTGAATTTAGCTACTGGATTGACTAAGTTTATTGAAATTATTTGTCGATCGGGTTGCACGCCACAACAATTCTGATATGGTGGAATAAGGGAGGATTATGACATTGATTATGATGATATGGTGGGATCGGATTGCGCGCCACAATGGTTGTGTATGTAATGCTTGATATTGATAAATGATAATATGGTGTAATAACGGATGATTATGACGATATGGTGGGATCAGGTTGCGCGCCACAACAGATGTTATATGTGATTCTTGATATTGATAATTGATGCTATGGTAAAATAAGGGAGGATTATGTGTACGGTGGAATCGGGTTGCACGCCGCAACAGATTGTGTATACTGTATTCGTTGTTGTTATTGTGTTGGTTTACAACAATTTTTATATGAAATTATGAGATCTGTTATTCTGGGTTCTCTGATTGCGAGGATTGAGTTCATTTTCATAAATTATCTGCCTTACTTTCATTTCCTGTTTTTCCTTCCCTGTTATTATTATTACTACTACGTACATGTTATTGTAAGTGACCCGCCTTAGCCTCGTCACTACTTTGTCGAGGTTAGGCTCGGCACTTACAGAGTACATGGGGTCAGTTGTACTCATACTATATTTTGCACTTCTTGTGCATATTTCAGAGTAGGTCCTAGCAGCGTCCAGTAGATTTGCTCGGATCTTGTTGTTGACAGAGACTTGAGGTACAACTGCATAGCATTCGCAGCCCTGAAGTCCCCTTCTACATTACCATAGATGTTTATTTCGATTCAAAAAATTATGTTTTTATTCAGACTATTATTTGTAGTACTCTAGACGCTTGTGTATTCTTGACACCAGTTCTGGGATTGTATTTGGATATCACAGTTTATTAGTTTATTTACTCTACTTCAGTTTATTCAACTTATTGGTTTTATTTAAATTGAAGAGTTAAAAATAGTAAATAACTATATCTAACCTTGGCTTGCCTAGCAAGTGAGATATTTGGCGCCATCAGGTCTTGGGGGGGGGGGGAGGAGGAATTTCTGGTCTTGACAAGTTGGTTCTAGACCTGTTTGAGGATGAACGTTTGTTTAAGAGGTGGCTGGAGATCGCCAAAGCGAAGAGGAATACACAGGTGCGGATGCGCAGAAGTGGTCTTGCAGGCGTGAGGGTTGGGCCGCAGGTATGGCTGGTCGGGTCTGTAAGTGGATTCTGCAGAAGTGCACTTTTTTCCGCAGAAGTGCACTTTTTTCTGTAGAAGCGGAGCCGCAGGTGCGACTGGGGAATCCGCATGTGCAAAAATGTCTGGGCAGAATATAAAATCGAGGGTTTTGAGGTTCTTCTCATTTTTGTACTTTTCAAGCTCGGTTGGAGGCGATTTCTGAGAGGGGTTTCACTAGAATTCAAGAGCTAAGCAACTTTCAGTTGTTTTTATCTATTAATATTGAATACCCATTGAATTTACCACCTACATTATGTGTTTTAAGGTGGAATTTGGGGAATTTTGGACTAGGGATTGGAGAGTAAGATTTTGGGGATTGAGTGACGATTTGATGTCAGAATTGAATAATTTTGGTATGGCTGGACTCGTTGTTGAATGGGTGTTCAGATTTTGTTAATTTTGTTAGATTCTGAGATGTGGGCCAGAGGTTTACTTTTGGATTGAGTTTTTGACTTTTTGTTAAAGAACTTAGATTTATCATATGGAATTGATTACAATAGCTTGTGTAGATTGTATTAAGTTGTTTCTGGCTAGATTCGAGTTGTTCAGAGGCCGATTCGCGAGGCAAGGTCTTGTTGTGTAGAGATTTGCATGAGTTGATGTATGTAACACTTCTAAACTTGGTTCTAAGGGTATGAATCCACGAAATATGTGTTATGTGGTTGGTGTTGAGGTGATACACATGCTAGGTGACGGGCGTGTGGGAGTGCACCGTAGTAATTGTGACTCGGTTGATTCTGTGGAACTGTGTAGTTATTTAATTTTGTTATTATTCATGTATACTCCATGTGTTAGAGAAATTAAGCTGTGATTCATGTTAGAGATCATGTTTAGGCTATATGCTGGTACTGTTGGGATCCATAGAGGTTGTTCTTTGCTGTTAAGTTATTTTCTTAAATTGCTATTATGTACTTAGTCACATTCATCATTTTCATATCATATCTCAATTTCTATTATCATTTATTGTTACATCATTTATCATTGTTTTAGGCTGATTGGCATGAGTGTTGTGAGCCTGAGAGACTGGAGAGATTGATGACTGAGTGAGGCCGAGGGCCTGATTGTGAGTAATATTGATGGGATCGGGCTGCACGCCGCAACAAGTTTTATTGATTCATGATGGGATCAAAATGTACGTAACAACAAGTATTATTGATTCATCATGGGATCCGGCTGTGCGGCGCAACAGGTTTTATTAGTGCTTGGGCAGGATCCGCCCCTCCGGAGTCTAACAAACCAGCAGTGAGTGTAGGTACCGTACAATGCTGAGTGACTGAGTGTGATGAGTGAGATTTGAGATAGTCAGATTGAGTACTCTGAGAGTGTGAGTACATGAGGTTATCACTGTGACGCATTACATATGACATGCACATTTGACATGTAGATATAGAGATGTAACATTCCTCATATCATACTTGTCATATTTTATCTGTGTTGAACTTAAACTGTTAAACTTGAAAGCATGTCTACATTTATGTACTGTGTACAAACTAATTATGAGTTTTCTCTAAGATATTACTGTCATTCTTCCTGTCATATATGTACTGTTAAAAATTTGGATTTGGACTGTACCTATTTGAGCTCGTCACTGCTTTCAGCCCAAGGTTAGTCCCGTTACTTATTGAGTACATTGGGTCGGTTATACTCATACTACACTCTGCACTTTATATGCAGATCGAGGTACTTCAGGACACGACGGTTGCTAGGTTTAGAGCTTCAGTTGCTTGGAGACTTTCGAGGTAGCTGCCTTGGCGTCCGCAAACCTCGACTCTCCTTCTTTTTAGTTTATTAGGGTTGTTCTATCTTTCTAGACAGTTGTTTTAGTAGTTAGACTGTATTGTCATTTAGATGCTCATGTACTCAGTGACGCCCGAATTCTAGGGGATTTAGTATTGAGTTGCGGTATTTTCTTATTAGTTATTTTGAGATGTTCACTATTAGGCTTATTTCAGTATGTTTTCAATTTAAAGTTGCGTGATTATTGTGTTTATCGACTTGCCTAGTATTGCGGTAGACACCATCACGACATGCGGGGTTTTGGGTCATGACAAGTTGGTAACTATTTGTGGACGTAGCTCGCCACATCATTGTTTTACTCCCTACTGAGAGGGAGGGAATGGGGAGATTAATTGATGGGCTCACCTTCATTATTAGGCTACAGATGGCCAAGGAGACTGGAATTGATATTTCTTTCCATAGGGTCATAGATATTGCTAGACAAATCGAGATGGTTCATGGTCAGGAGAGGGGGCCGGTTTCTTATAAGAGGACATGTCATTCCGGTGGTTTCAGTGGTGCCTCATCTGGAGGTAGGGGTACTTTTGGTAGAGGCCTTCCTCCTAGGCTATTTCAGTCAGCGCTTCAGGCATACCACAGTGCTTCGGGTAGTCGTGATCCTTATGTATCTCATCCTAGGCAGCCAATCTATAGTGCACCATCATCTCCTATTAGTGCACCTCCGATCCAGAGCTATCACCGTGGTTATCCGGCCTGTTTGGGTCAGCTTCAGCTTCAGCAGCCACAGTAGCAGGAGGGGCATTTCGAGTGTGGGGGTACCGATCATATCAAGAGGTACTACCCGAGATTGTTGAGCAGCATACCGCAACAGAGTTTTCGTGCCATGGTTATGTCACTAGTTTCTTCACTGCCCGCTCAACCAACTAGAGGCAGGGGTCAGGCTGCTAGAGGTGGAGGTCAAGATGTTAGAGGTGGAGGTCAGGCCGTTAGAGATGGAGGACAGCCATCAAGAGGCTATCCGAGAGACAAAGGTCAGGGTGGTGGGGCCCAACCCTAATTTTATGCATTCCCAGCTAGACCTGAGGCCGAGTCATCTGACGCTGTTATCACTAGAATTGTTCCAGTTTTCCATAGAGATGCTTCAGTTCTATTTGATCTGGGCTCTATTTATTCCGACGTGTCATCCTATTTTTCTTAATATCTGGTTATGCCTCGTGATTCTTACAGTGCTCTTGTGTATATGTCCATGCCTGTGGTAGATTCTATTATTGTAGAACGTGTCTATCGCTCGTCTATGATTACTATTGGGAGTCTTGAGACTAGTGTAGATCTTTTACTTCTTGATATGGTAGACTTTGATGTTATTTTAGGCATGGATTGGCTATCACCTTATCATGCTATATTGGATTTTCACACCAAGATAGTGAACTTAGCCATGCTGGGGTTGCCTTGATTAGAGTGGAGGGGGACTCTTGTCCATTCTACCAGTAGGTTATTTCTCATATCAAGGCTCGTCGTATGGTCAAGAAGGGATGTCTACCTTATTTGGCCTATATTCGTGATTCTAGTGCGGAGGTTCCTTCCATGGATTTGGTACCATTTGTGCGTGAGTTTCCAGAGGTGTTTCCTGCAGATCTATCGGGGATGCAACCTGACAGAGATATTGACTTCTGTGTTGATTTGGCTCTGGGCACTCAGACCATTCCTTTTCCACCATACCGTATTGCTCCGCCTGAGTTGAAGGAACTGAAGGAGCAATTGCAAGATTTACTTGATAAGCGATTCACTAGACCTAGTGTCTAGACTTATGGTGCTCCCATGTTGTTCGTGAAGAAGAAAGATGGTTCGATGAGGATGTGTATAGACTATCGATAGTTAAGCAAACTCACTATCAAGAACAAGTATCCGTTGCCGAGGATTGATGACTTATTTGATCAGCTTCAAGTTTCCAAGGTGTTTTCGAAGATTAATTTGAGGTCTGGCTACCATTAGTTGAAGATTAGGGCATCGGATGTCCCTAAGACAACTTGTCAGACTTGGTATGGACATTATGAGTTCATAGTGATATCATTTGGGTTGACAAATGCCCCAAAAACATTTATGGTTTTGATGAACCGGTATTTAAGCCCTATTTGGATTCTTTTGTGATCGTATTCATTAATGACATCTTGATGTACTCACGCAATCGAGAGGAGCATGAGCAACATCTTCGAGTTATGCTTCATACTCTGAGATATAGTCAGTTATATGCCAAGTTTTCAAAGTGTGAGTTTTGGTTGGACTTGGTCACCTTTTGGGGCATGTGGTATCGACCAAGGGCATAAAAGTGGATCCTAAGAAGATTGAGGCAGTTCAGAACTGCCATAGACCTACTTCAACTACAAAGATTCGGAGTTTCCTGGGTTTGGAGGGTTATTATCGTCAATTTGTGGAGGGGTTTTCATTCATAGCAGCCCCGTTAACTAGATTGACCCAGAAGGGTGCTCCATTCAGGTAGTCCGATGAGTGTGAGTTGATCTTTTAGAAGCTCAAGACTTCCTTGACTACAACTCCGGTGTTGGTATTACCCACGGGTTTAGGATCTTATATGGTGTATTGTGACGCATTGCGTATTGGGATCAGTGCAATATTGATGCAGGATGGCAGGGTGATTGTGTACGCGTCGTGGCAGTTAAGAGTTCATGAGAAGAATTACCCTGTTTGTGACTTAGAATTGGCAACCATTGTTCATGCACTGGTGATTTGGAGGCATTACCTCTACCGCATGTCATGTGAGGTTATCACGGATCATCAGAGTCTACAATATTTTTTCAAGGAAAAGGATCTCAACTTGAGTCCGCGACAGTTGTTGGAGCTGTTGAAAGACTAAGATATCACCATTTTGTATCATCCCAGGAAGGCCAGTGTGGTGACCGGTGCCTTGAGTAGAAAGGATGTGAGTATGGGTAGGTTTGCGTATATTCTGGTAGTGAGAGGCCACTAGCATCAGATGTTCAGACTTTGGCAAATCAGTTCGTGAGGTTAGAAGTTTCGGAGCCCAATCATGTCCTAGCTTGCATGGTCTCTTAGTTTTCTTTGTATGAACGCATCAAAGAGCGTCTGTATGATGATCTCCATTTGCTTGTACTTAAGGACACGGTGCGGCACGACGGTGCCAAGCAAGTTACTGTTGGAGATGATGGGGTATTTGCAGATGCAGGGTCGGATTTGTGTGCCCAATATGGATGGAATTTGTGAGTTTATTCTTGAGCAGGCCCACAGTTTGCGGTATTCCATTCATTCGGGTGCCGCCAAGATGTATCAGGATTAGTGGCAACATTATTGGTGGAGAATAATGAAGAAGGATATAGTTGCATATGTTGCACGATGTTTGAACTATCAGCAGGTAAAGTACGAGCATCAGAGGCCTGGTGGTTTGCTTCAGAGGCTTGAGATTCCTGAGTAGAAGTGGGAGCGTATTACCATGGATTTCGTTGTTGGGCTCCCACATACTCAGAATAAATTTGACGCGATATGGGTGATTGTGGAAAGGTTGACCAAGTCGGCACATTTCATTCCAGTAGCAGTTACCTATTCTTCAGAGCGGTTGGCTGCGATCTACATTTGCGAGATTGTCCGCCTTCATGGTGTGCCAATGTCGATCATTTCTGATCAAGGTACGCAGTTCACCTAGCATTTTTGGAGGGCCGTACAGCATGCGTTAGGCACATGGCTTGAGTTGAGTATAACATTTCACCCCCAGATGGACGGATAGTCCAAGTGCACCATTCAGATATTGGAGGATATGTTTTGCACTTGCGTTATGGATTTTGCGGGTTCTTGGGATCAGTTCTTGCCGCTTGCGGAATTTGCCTACAATAACAACTACCGATCGAGTATTCAAATGGCTCCCTATGAGGCATTATACGAGAGGCGGTGTCGTTCGCCTGTTGGTTAATTTGAGCCGGGAGAGGTTCGGTTGTTGGGTACCGATTTGGTGCAGGATGCCTTTTAAAAGGTCAAGATGATTCAGGATCGACATCGCACAAATTAGTCCAGGAAAAAATGTTATGCCGATCATAGAGTTTGTGATGTTGCATTCATGGTCGGAGAGAGGGTATTGCTTCGGGTTTCACCCATGAAGAGTGTGATGAGGTTTGGAAAGAAGGGCAAGTTGAGCCCTAGGTATATCGGACCCTTCGAGATTCTTGAGAGGGTGGGTGAGGTGGCTTACATGCTTGTCTTTCCACCTAGTTTATCATCATTCCATCAAGTGTTCCATTTATCTATGCTCCGGAAGTATCACGGTGATCCGTTCCATGTGTTAGATTTCAGCTCAGTCCAATTGGATAAGGATTTGACTTATGAGGAGAAACCGGTGGCCATTCTAGCCCGGCAGGTTCGGAAGTTGAGGTCTAAGATTTAACCTTCAGTTCAAGTGTAGTGGAGAGGTCAACCGATCATGGCAACCATATGAGAGTCCGAGTCCGATATGCGGAGTAGATACCCACACTTTTTTACCAGTCCAGGTACTTTTCTATGTCCTTTTTTTAATGACGAATGTTTATTTTAGAGCTGGAGTATGTGATGACCGATATTTCATCTTGAGATTTAGCCTTTATTTTAGTGTTTTGAGACCATAAATAACTTTGTTTAGCGTTCCTCGATTTGTGTGCGCAGTCTGAGTCTTTTTCTGGAACATTCTTATGTTAAAAATTTAAAAAAATATGAATTTTTGTAAAATGACTTGAGTTGACTACGGTCAACAATTAGGGTAAATGGACCCGGATCAGTATTTTGACGATCCTAGTGGGTCTGTATCGTAATTTGGGACTTGAGCGTATGCCCGAAATTGAATTTAGGAGTCCCTAACTTGTGTTGACTCATTTTGCCGAAAACAAGCATTTTTGAAAGAAGAAGAAATACATGGTTTGACCGAAAGTTGACTTCTTAGCTAACGGGTTCAGATTTTGATGTTAAAACTTGTAATAGTTCCATATTGCTATTTGAAAGTTGTCTGCAAAATTTGGTTCAATTCAGAATTCATTTGACATGATTCGGACACTTAAATGTGATTCTAGTGTTCTTGAGTTCCATTTTGAAAGTTCAATCGTTTTGAGGAACGATTCATAGATTTAGGTGTTGTTTTGGTAATTGATGGCGCAAGAAAGTTTGTATGATGTTATTACACTTGTGTGCATGTTTGAGTTGGAGCCCGAAGGGCTCGGGTGAGTTTCGCACGTGTTTCAGATGAGTTTTGCTTAGGAAAAGTCTGCTGGTGCAATACTAGTGATGGTGCTCTGTTGCAGATATCGCAATTGCGAGGCCTGTCTTGCAAATGCGAGCATTGCTTTTGTGAAGAATATTTCGCATTTGCTAGCATGGTTGTGCTGGGTGAATCTCGTATTTGCGAGAAATAGTTCGCATTTGCGGACAGTGGACCTTCACATTTGCGAAGGAAGTGGTCACAATTGCGATCACTGACCACTAGTGTGCTGCTTTGCATTTGCGATGGTTTTGTGTTCGCATTTGTGACTTTTCCTCTTCTATGACAGGGTTCACATTTGCGACCCTTGTCTTGCAAATGCGGTGCTCACAATGGCGACATCCGCAGCTGGGTAAAAGAGGGGGAAAACGGGATTTAGCTCATCTCACAATCTCTCAAGAGACTTTTCTTCCTACATTCATTGGTAAATAACTTTAATCTATTTTTTTTAATTACCCATTACATTTCATGAGATTTAAACATCAAATTTAGGATTTTCATGGTAGAAATTAGGGATTTGGATAGAATTGGAGATTTTTGTAAAATTGGGATTTAGACCTCGAATTGGGGTTGGATTTTGAAACAAATCACATAATCGGGCTCAGGGGTGAATGGGTGATCGGGTCTTGGTCCGAATCTCGATTTTGACCAAGCGGGCCCGGGGTTGACTTTTGTTGACCATTTCAAAAATGATCTAAATTGAACCTCTTTCATTTGTTGGTAGTTTCTAAAGCTTATTTTGAATCATTTGGTCAATAATTTGCTAGATTTACTCTATTTCAGTTTATTCAGCTTATCAGTTTCATTTAACTTGAAGTGTTAAAAATGGTTAATAACTATATATAACGTTGGCTTGCCTAACAAGTGAAATGTTAGGCGCCATCATGGTCCCGAGGGTGGGAATTTTGGGTCGTGACATGAAAGAGAGAATGGAGGGGCTGGCAGTGTTTGGAGTGGAGAGAGAGGTTAGCAGAGAGAAGGGAAAAGAGAGTGAGGCAGAGTTGTTTTGGGGATGGGCTGGGCGTGGGTTGTATTTTAAGTGTGTGTGTGTGTTTTTAAAGAGTGGAAGGGTTATAAAAAGGAGAAATGGGCCGAAAACTTACTTGGCCTCATGAGCTGGGACGCGAGGCCCACCGCTTGGCAGACCTGGAAGAATTCCTGTGGTACTACATGATAAAGTGATCCCAGACCAGTCCAATTCTCATGCCAAATACTAATAGTACCTCTATTCAGCACCCATAATATTTCATGTTCCACCTGATCTCTTGCCTCAATCATTTTTCTCCACACATGTGATCCCTGTGTGAATTGTACCATAGTCGGCTGCTCTTTTTTTGCAATATTTATTCCATATGAAATTCGACCACAATGGTTTTGTTGTCCTAAATCTCCACTACAGTTTGGCAAAGAGGGTCTTTGAAACCTCAAATAAGGATCTGAAGCCAATCCCTCCTTCCTTCTTAGGCAGACAAAGATTTTTCCACTTTGCCCAATGTATGCTCCTCCCCTCTTATTTTGTACTCCAAAAGAACCTGGCAAATATTTTTTGCATGTGTTCAATGACGTTGTTAGGTGGATCCAAAACTGAAAGTATGTGTGTTGGTAAGCTTTGTAGCATGTTGGACATGAGAGTCACTTTACTTCCTAAAGATAACATCTTACCTTTCCAGGAATGTAATTTTTCTTTCATTTTCTGAACAAGGTCATTGTAATATTCTTTTCTTCTCCTTGTGTAGAAAATTGGAGAGCCTAGGTAAGTGAAGGGGAACTTTCCTTTATGAAAACCAGTGATTGAACAAACACTGTCAACCAATTGTATAGCTACATTAGCATGCATGTAGTATGAGCTCTTGGACTTGTTGATTAGATGTCGAGATGTTTGGTCATATTGTGTGAGAACCTTAACAATTTTACCCAGACTGTATGTGTTCACTGAAGTGAAGATGATTATATCATCAGCATATTCTAAATGGTTCAAAGGATCAGTCCATTTTGGCATGCCATACCATATGAATTTCTTGTCGTCAAACAGTTTGTTCATTGTTCTTGTTAGGACTTAACTCCCCTTGTTGATTTGAAGAAACCAGATGATTGACAATTAACGAGGACAAAGTACCAATTGTTAGCTAGCAAGTTCCAGATCATGATTATGAAATGTTCAGCAAATCCTATTCTCCTCAATACATGAAGGGGGTATTGCCATGAAACTCTATCATAAGCCTTAGCCATGCCCAGTTTAATCACAACATTAGCTGGCTTCCCTCTCAACCTGATATCAGTAACAATTTTTCGTGTGAGTAATATGTTTTCAAAAATTCTTCTTCCCTTCACAAAGCCGAATTGGTATGGTGATATCAAAGAAGGGAGGATCTTTTCCAACCTGTCATGCATTATCTTAAAGAACACTTTGTTGATAAAGTTTCTTAGGCTTATAGGCCTTAAGTCTGCAAAAGTTTCAACATGAGGTTTTTTAGGCAACAGAACTAGATTTGTGTGTGTGACTGATTTTGGTAGAGACGAGCCTCCAAACTTTCCTAGCAATGTTGATAAAATAGTCCAGTGAAACCATCAGGTCCACTGGCACTGTCTCCACTTAGAGTAAAAACTGCCTGCTTCATTTTTTCAAATGATGGGAATCTGCACAGTTCCATGTTTTGTTCCATAGTCACCATAGCAGGTATATTGTTAAGCATGTCAAAGTTTGTAGGATCACTTTCCTGTGTGAACTATCTTCTGAAGAATTCTACTGCAGCTGAAGACATAAGCTCTTGCGATTCTAGCCAAGCACCATTTGATCTTTGAATTCGTATGAGCTGAAGCTTCTGCCTCTTGCCGTTGACATAATTATGAAAATGTGTTCCTATGACCTTCATCAAACCAAGTCATACCTGCCTTTTTCTTCCTAAACTTCTCCTTGAAGCTAATATATTTCTTTAGCTCAACTTGAGCTTTTTGGAGAACTATCCTATTCTCAATTGTTGGATCTTTTTCAAATAAAATCTCTTTCACTCTAACAATATCCTCTCTAATTGCAATTCGCTTGAATAGGTCACCATATGTTAGCATACTCCAGTGAGACATGGCAGTTTTAACTCTTTTTAACTTTTTGCTTGAATATCAAGAAAGGGCTACCCATGAAATCTGCAAGCCAGTTCTGCCTTACCACATCCAGAAATGTGTCATGTTTTATCCAAAAGTTAAGAAACTTGGAAGGTTTAACAAACTGCATAGACTTTACACCACAAGACATCAATAGTGTTGTATGATCTGATCTTGTTCTGATAAGATGCTCAACTTTAATTCTGGGGTATAGTTGTTGAAAATGTTGGTTGAAAAATATTCTATCTAATCTTTTGAAGATGTATTCTGAGTTTGGTCGACCATTCCACCAGGTGAAGGGACTGCCTTTGTAGCCAACATCAAACAAAGCATAGGAATTGGCATAACAAGCAAAGTCTTCATATTCAGGTGGATAGACTGGTAGCCCGCCTATCTTCTCATCCTTAGCCATTAGAACATTAAAGTCTCCTTCAACTACCTAAGGAATTTCCATGTTACTTGCCAAATAATACAGGTTATCCCACAGTTCAAGCCTCTCTAAAGATGAGCATTTAGCATTCACAAAAGTCATCATTATTTGTTTGCAAATGTCCTAATGACAAACTCTAATTGTGACATGTTGCTCAATGTCATTCACTACTTCCCATTTAGTCAATACATCAAAGAACAAACAGATTTTACCATTGATGTTACACATAGCAGCTTCCATACCTAGCCTTCTTCTGTATGTCTGAATATGTTTATAGTTCTGAAAAGGTTCCATGAGTGCAATGATGAAGAAATCATGTTTTCTTTGCATATTTATCACCCTTTGAAATGCCTGCTGTGTGTTTATAAACCTTATGTTCCAAATTAAAGACTTGATCATCATTTAGTTATTGAGCCTGCCCTTCTAGGTAGTATTCTTTTTGGTTGATGGACCTCTTTGTGTTGACCTTTTTTCCTTCCTTTTTTGCCACTCTTATCTTCTGCTCTAGGAGATAGATCTGCCTCCCTAGCAACTGCTTTAAAGTTCTCTGCTCTAGAATTATCATCCCCTTCATCTGCTAGTTTTTCAAAATCCCCTAAAGACTACTGAGATTCCAGAGGTGCTGCATTGTGTGTTATAAGGTCATGTAACACTTGTATTGGAGAATTCAGTGGGATGTTTAGCTGTATGTTGAGTGTCTACCTCATTCTAGAAACACAAGACATGGGAATTGGTTTCATTGTACCACATTGATAAGGAACCATAGCTTGTTGGAACTCAGCTTCAGTTGTTCCCTTAGTAGCCAGTTCATTGTGATGTGAAGCTCCCAAAGATTGCTGCAACTTCCTAAACTGCAGATCATAAATAAAGCCAAGGGTTGGTTTGACTGTTGGTAGTTTTGCTTCTTGTAATCCATCAATAGTACAAAGCTTTTCCCCTGGTAAATCACCCCCATCTCTGCCTCATCAATCTCTTCAGTCGAATCATGGTTGGCTGTAGACAAGTCTATTAAAGACTTTGATTGAGGAAGTCATCGAGTATCATTTGAAGCTTCAACTATTTTACTTGTATTTGTTACAGATTATGAGTAGCTAGATTCTTACTAGGGTTGTGACCCAATCCTAATGTGTAAACCTTATGGGTATTTAATTTAATTCTTGTTTATGATTGAGTGTTGATTATTTATCCTATTTTATGCTTTAATTTTAGAATTATTGATTGTAAACATTGATTCATGCCTTTTTGACTTGGTCTTTGCTTGAGAAAGAGAGACCTGGTCTAGAAAAAACTTGGCTAACAATAAATTGGGCTAATTAAGAGTTTGATTAGCCTAATTAAAGGTTTTTGAACTAGAGATAGTGAGAACCCGACTTGAGCTCATATCAACTATTTAGCTTGATACCCATTTGGGCTTGAGAAAGCCAAATTTGGCAAAATCACTCTATGGTTGAAAGTCATTGAGTGGGTAACGTAGAGTTAAGAGCTATAATACACGCCAATCAACAAAATAGGTCTTAACGTATTTAACCCATTAGGCGAACACCTAGGTTAAGGTCATATCTCTAGGCTTATTAACTATTTGGCAAAACACCAAAAACAATCATTCACTTTCTAGTTTCTTCTCTTAGCTTATAATTGTTAGAGTAAAATTAGAATTAGAAAGCAAAACCCTTTGTTTGGAAGTGCAATCTAGTTGTTCCATTTGCTTTCGTCAAGTGTATACCCCAACACCCATATTAAACTCCCTGTGGAAATCGACCCCGGCTCTTGTTGGGTACTATTCTTCCAATGACCGTTTCCACTCACTATTAAGTGCGGATTGGACGTGGATCAATTTTTGGCGCCGTTGCCGGGGAGTTAAAACGGTGTTAGCTATATATTTGAGTTTATTTTTGGAATATCTTCTTTTCCTTCTGTGTGACTAACTTGTGTGAGAAATTTTAGGTACAACCATGGCAAACAATGAGCTTAGAAATTTGCCTTTGGGGGAATTGGACGGCGAATAGGAGCAAGTAGAGGAGAAACCTCATGAGCCACAAGCCAATCGGAGAGGCCGGGTACCTCATGACAATGTGCACGTTCTACCCCACCTCCACCACGAGTGGCTCCACACTGGATATTTCCCAACGAAGGTTATGCTAGTGAAATTATCCCTCCCCGTATTAGGGAGGGCAACTTCCAAATAACCAATGTGATTCTCACTTTGCTTGATCAACGGGGTTTCTTTACCGGTGCTCCAATTCAAAATGCTTACAAACATTTGAAGGGCTTTGTGGATACATGTTGGGGGAGCAAGCAAACTAATCTTTCTGAGGATGCATTGATGGTAAGGCCTTTTCCTTTCTCTGTACAGGGAAAGCTTTAGATTGGTTAGAACGATTGCTGAGCCATTTAATTCACACTTGGGATGAGTTGGCGGAAATGTTCATGATGAGTTGGCGGAAATGTTCATTGCTAAGTTTTTCTCTCCCGGGCACATGGCTACACTTCGAGATAAGATATTGGCATTCAAGCAAGAGCTTAATGAACCATTGCACGAAATATGGGAGCACTATAGAACAATGGTTAAGGAATGTCCCAACAATGATATGACAAAAAACATGATTCAACAAACCTTCTATAATGGGATTTACATAATCAACTAATGTGAAGTGAATCAACTAGCCGGTGGGAACTTTATAACTACGCCTTATGCGGAGGCGTGTGGAATCTTGGATGAGATGGCAGAAACATTATCATCTTGGTAATCCCGGGCTAATGTTCCACAAAGGTGATCCGAATATGATCCACTTCAAAGAATTGCAAGACCATGGGCAAGCCATTGCTGAATTGACTACTACTATGACTCAACTAGCAAAATCTCAACTAAATCAAGTGCAAGCTTCTAAGAAAGTCAATGCTATAGAGGGAGTGAACATGATGGTGAACAAGAGGAGGAACAAAGGTCCACAAGTGCAAACTCGAGTAGAGAAATATGTATAAGATGATGGTGGTTTTGAGCAAGATGATTCTTATAA
This sequence comes from Nicotiana tomentosiformis, assembly GCF_000390325.3. NCBI lineage: Eukaryota > Viridiplantae > Streptophyta > Magnoliopsida > Solanales > Solanaceae > Nicotiana > Nicotiana tomentosiformis. The sequence continues at coordinate 68,112,245 of NC_090819.1, forward strand.
CGAACAAGAAGAGGAAGTGCAATATGTGAACAATTTTCAAGTGCAAAAAAATAACTACCAAGACCCAAACCAACAACAATAGAGACCACAAAAGAATCATGGCAATTGGAATTCTAACATTCAAGGGAATTGGCATAATAACAACAATCAAGGAAATTGGAGTGGAAACAACCAAAGAAAATTGGGGAGGTAACAATCAAGGTGGATGTAGTAACAATCAAGGCGACCGGGGGTCGGGTTTGCAAAGGCCCCCGATGTACCAACAACCGAGCAACCCACCTCCTTATCCTTATCATGGTTCAAGTTTTTCAAATAATGAGATGGGGCGTATTAAAAGTATGTTCAAGCAAATAATGGAAAAGAATGCCGATTCGGATGCCCAACTTGCCTCACTCAACACATCAATCCGCAATCTAGAAGTTCAAATGGGGCAAATCTCTCAAGCTCTAAATTCTTGTCCTAAGGGGGCACTACCAAGTGACATGGTAGTAAACCTAAAGGGTGGTAGCAATACAGGGCATGCCATGGTGGTTATCACAAGAAGTGTAAGAGGCGGAAATGCACCCACCTCAAGTGAAAGGCGACTTGTTGATGATGATCAAGTAATGCAAGAAGAAGAGACCCCGAACAATGTTGTTCAACCCAATGAGGACGTTCGAATTGATATTGATGATAGTGTGAAAGAGACTCAAGAGGAGGTGAACCTGTCTAGGGAACACATTATTGACATACCAAAGCCGGTAGTGCAAAAGGCTAAGGCACCATTGCCTAAGCCTCCACCTCCATACCCTCAAAGACTTGCCAAGAAAAATGGTGAGAATCAATTCAAGAAGTTCATTCAAATAATGAAGAGTCTTTCAATCAATGTGTCATTAGTCGAAGCTTTGGAACAAATGCCCGGTTATGCAAAGTTTATGAAGGATATTGTGAAAAAGAAGAGGTCAATGAATTTTGAGACCATCAAATTCACTCATCAAGTGAGTGAAATTGTTCATTCAATGGCTCCTAAGTTGGAGGATCCCGGTGATTTCACCATTCCTTGTACAATTGGAAGTGCCGAGTTTTCGAAAGCTCTTTGCGATCTTGGGCAAGTATAAATTTGATGCCAGATTCAATTTTCAAGACTTTGGGAATTGGGCAACCAAGATCTACCTCTATGAGATTGCAAATGGCTGATCGTACAATGAAAAGGCCGTTGGGTGTGATTGAAGATGTTTTGGTCCGGGTTGATAAATTCATTCTTCTAGCGGATTTTGTTATTCTAGATTGTGAGGTTGATTATGAAGTGCCAATTATTCTTGGGAGAACTTTCCTTGGTACGGGTAAGGCTCTTTGTGTTGTTGAAGCCAGGGAACTCACTTTCTAGGTTGGTGATGAAAAAGTGGTATTTCATGTGTGTAAGTCCATGCGGCAGTCTAATTGCAATGACGTGTGTTCTTTTGTGGATTTGGTGACCGATGTCATTGTTGATGATACAAGTGATATAATCAATGTTGGTGATATGTTGGAGGCCGTCTTGCTCAACATTGATGATGATGAGATTGATGGCTTCATGGAATGTGTGAACTCTTTGCAAGGAATGGAGTCGTACAACTATGCACCCAGAAAATTAACCTTGGATCTTGAAAATAGGACTCCTTTTCCTACAAAGCCTTCTATTGAAGAGACTCCTACCTTGGAGTTGAATCCATTGCCTCTACATCTTCGGTATGAATTTTTTGGCCATTGTTCTACTTTACTGGTTATTCTTTCCTCTTGTTTGACTAACGTGCAGGTAGATTCCACATTGGCGGTGCTACAAAAGAGGAGAAAGGATATTGGGTGGACCTTGGTGGATAGTCGGGGTATAAGCTCCGCCTTTTGCATGCATAAGATCAAGTTGGAGGATGGCGCAAAACCAGCTATTGAACATCAAAGGAGACTCAATGAGTCTATGCAAAAAGTTATCAAGAAGGAAATTATCAAGTGGTTGGATGCCGGGGTTATCTACCTCATCTCTGATAGTTCATGGACTTCTACGGTTCAATGTGTCCCAAAGATGGCGCGCCTGACGGTGGTCACTAATGAGAAGAATGAGTTGATTCCTACAAGAATGGTGGCCGGTAGGAGGGTGTGTATGGACTATCACAAGCTCAACAAAGTCATAAAGAATGATCATTTTCCACTTTCTTTCTGATCAAATGCTCGATAGATTGACCGACCGTGCTTTCTATTATTTTCTTGATGGGTACCCGGGCTACAACCAAATTCTCATTGCTCCAGAAGATCAAGAGAAAACAACCTTTACATGTCCCTATGGTATTTTTTCTTTCAAGCGGATGCCATTTGGTTTGTGCAATGCACCGATGACTTTTCAAAGGTGTATGATGGCAATTTTCACGGACATGGTGGAGGACTACCTTGAAGTTTTCATGGATGACTTCTCGTTGATTGGAGATTCTTTTGATGATTGTCTTGCAAATTTGGACAAAGTGTTGGCTAGATGTGAAGAAATAAATTTGGTGCTCAATTGGGAGAAATTCCATTTCATGGTCGAGGAAGGTATTTCCCTTGGCCACCAAAATCTCAAGGAATGGAATTGAAGTTGACAAGGCAAAGATTGAGGTATTTTTTAAGATTCCACCCCCAACTTCGGTGAAGGGTGTGCGGAGTTTCTTAGGCCATGCGGGTTTTTACCGACGCTTCATCAAAGATTTCTCTAAGGTGGTGAACCCGTTGTGCAAGCTTCTTGAGAAGAATGCTAACTTTAATTTCAATGATGATTGCATGAGAGGTTTTGAATTGTTGAAGCTCAAGTTGACAACTACTCTCATCATCACCACTCCAAATTGGAGTGCGCCTTTTGAACTCATGTATGATGCAAGTGACGTATGGGTTGGGGTTATTTTGGGGCAACGTATCAACAAGATTTTCCACCTGGTCTATTATACTAGTAAGACCATGAATACTGCCCAAGTCAACTATACCGTTACAGAGAAAAAGCTTCTTGCTATTGTGTTTGTAATTGAGAAGTTTCGCCCGTACTTGATGGGTGCAAACGTTATTGTCCATACGAATCATGCGAAGATTTGTTATCTTATGAGCAAAAAGGACTCCAAAGCTCAATTGATAAGATGGGTGCTCTTGTTACAAGAATTTGATATTGACATCCAAGATAGGAAAGGTAGTGAAAACCAAGTGGCAGACCACTTGTCTCATTTGGAGGAGGAGGGGAGACCATATGATGGCCTTGAAATCAATGCTTTCTTCCCCGTTGAGCAACTCTTGGAAATTTCAATGAAAGAGGTACCATTGTTCGCGGATTTAGCAAATTTTCTTGTGTGTGGAATTATTCTGGATGAGTTCTCTTCAAGCCAAAGGAAGAAGCTCAAAAGCGATTATCAAGATTATTATTGGGATTAATAGTACCTTTTCCGAATTTTTGTACTGATGGGGTGATTAGGAGGTGTGTGCCAGAAGAAGAGCAAAGTGATATTCTTGGGGCTTGTCATTCTTCGCCATATGGTGGTCATCATGGCGGAGCGAGAACGACAGCCAAAGTGCTTAGTTGTGGTTTCTATTTTCCTACTCTTTACAAAGATGCTAGTGACTTAGTGAAAATATGTGATGAATGCCAACGGGCCGGTGGAATCTCGAAGAAAAATGAAATGCCTCTCACAACCATTTTGGAGATTGATATTTTCGATGTGTGGAGTATTGACTTCATGGGTCCTTTTGTAAGTTCTTGTGGAAATACCTACATCTTGGTCATGGTGGATTATGTGTCCAAATGGGTTGAGGCCATCGCTTTACCCAACAATGAGGCGAGAAGTGTAGTGGCTTTCTTGAAGAAGAATATTCTCACAAGGTTTGGTACTCCACATGCAATTATAAGTGATGGGGGTCACATTTTTGCAACAAGGCTTTTGACACATTACTTAGCAAGTATGGTGTTACTCACAAAGTCACGACTCCCTATCACCCACAAGCTAGTGGGAAAGTGAAAGTCTCCAACTGGGAGATAAAGAGTATTTTATCCAAAACGGTGAATGCTAATCGGACAGATTAGTCCAAGAAGCTTGATGATGCATTATGGGCTTATCGGACGGCTTATAAAACACCTATCAGAATGTCGCCATACTGGTTGGTGTTCAGAAAAGCTTATCATCTTCCGGTAGAACTAGAGCACAAGGCAATGTGGTCTCTAAAGAAGTTGAATCTTGATTGGGATGTAGATGCTAACTTGAGGGTTGCACATTTAAATGAATTGGATGAGTTCCGGTACAATTCTTATGCGAGTTCGTCCTTGTACAAAGAAAAGATGAAATATCTTCATAACAAATACATTTGGAACAAAGAATTCAAGGTGGGCGATCTTGTATTGTTGTTCAACTCAAGGTTGCGGATGTTTCCCGAGAAGCTAAAATCCAAGTGGATTGGTCCTTTTAAAATTGTTAGTGTGACACATTTTGCTGTATTAGACTTGAAGAACAAAAACAATGAAGTGTTTCGAGTCAATGGTTACCGGGTGAAGCACTATTTGGGAAAGGTTGGAGATAACCACGTGGTGGCGGTCATTCATTTCACTTGAGGGTATTTTGCGTCATGCCGCAGCATTAAATCAAGCGCTTCTTGGGAGGCAACCCATATTTCTTTTCATTTTTCTTTTGTAGTTAGGAGTTATTTGTGATCTAACTTGATTTGAATTGTGCTACAGGGATGAGTGTGATTTACAAGAACGATGGAAAGAAAAATGGCTAAGTGTTCAAAAGAATGCGGACCGCACTTTATTTGTGTGGACCGCACATTTCTATGTGTAGTAGAAGAGCTTTTCGGCCGCACATTTCTCTTGCGGACTACACAATTGAAAAGTCAAAAATACCAATTCTCTAAAGTTTGAACTTGTCAATGCGGAGGTTGATCTGCGACCGCACGTGAAATCTGCGGCCGCACTCATCTCTTTTTTTTCCTTCTCTAAATGTTTGGTATAAATAGAACAATAGAGCTCATTGAAAACTTTTCCCTCTCTGAACTAAACATTGTTGCTGTATTAAATATCTTGGAGATTTCTAACTGTCCTCACACTCCACCACCTTGATCATTCACTCATTACACTCACTCTATCTGGTATGCTTCAATTTCATGTTAACTATTTTTTGTGTTAGTTTAATTTTTACATTTTTAGTTCGTTTTTAGGCCATCTGTTATTAGAGTTCAACTGTATGTCCATGTGGGGTAGATCTGAACTGGGCAAACTTGATACATGCTCTAATGGGATTGGGTTAGTGTAATTTCATGTTTTTACCATGTTTCCATGACTAGTTGTGCAATAAATTGAAAAACCCTAATTAGAAAAAACTGGTCCGTTCGTAATTTTTTGAAATCTGCGGCTGCACTTGAAATTGTGCGGTCCGCAGATCAGCAAAATTGGCAACTCAGTGCTGAAAGAATTAGCGGCCGCAAGTTAAATTGTGCGGACCACATATTTTCCTTTGCGGCCGCAGATTGGCCATTTCTCTATCATCCGAGAGTTAACATTTTTGGGACTTAGAAGTGTAGCCGCAAGCTAAAATTGTGCGGACTACACTTCCCTTCTTCGGACGCACAACAAAAATCTGTAGACCGCGAGTTCCTTCTGCGGCCACACATAAAAAATGTGCGGAACGTAAATCCCTTTTCCCGCAGACATGTATTGCATGCATATCCCCACTGTGTCTAATTTTCTTTCCTTTACCTACAATAGTCCTGAATGTGTTGAAGAATCAATTGCAACTAACAAATCTTCTCTGCATTGATACAAACAATGGTTCGATCAAGAGGTCCATGCGACACTTCAAAGGGTAGAGGTGAATCTTCCCGAGGTCGAGGTAGAGGTACCTTGCCCCTTGGCCAGCCTAAGACAATCAGGAAGAAGACAACAACCGGAAAAGGGGGTGGTGCAGACCTCTCCGAGTCTAGCTCCTATATCCCGTCTAGGGAGGTGTCAGAGGGCAACTCAGCCTCTATTCAGGAGGAGCATACGGCCACACAGTCGAGGCAACATGGGAGATACTACCTTGCGGATGAGACTTCTTCATCTCACAGCACCTCCGAGGGGTCGGAGAGTGCTAGGCAGGCTTACGAGTCATCAACTACACTAGTCCTTAAGGCACAGGTTATACATGACATCCCCGATGATGGTAGAGGGGGAGATACTACAACTACAGGTCTGGAGAGAACAAAGAAAAAGGAGGTTAGGGAGGATCGATTTGTCAGCTTGGTCACCTTCACTAGTTTCGTATGTGGTGGCCAGTGAGGTCGTTGACTATTGAGTGCCATTTCTTATTGAAATATTTGGAAACATAAAACCCAACAATATTGAGATAGTTCAAGGCACGAAAGGGTTGGATATGGTTCACTGGGAGAGTGGACGATACCAAAGAATACCTCGTCCGAGAGTTTTACGCCAATGTTGCTCATATAAAGAAAGGGATGAAGGTGACCAAAGTGCGCAACCTTAAGGTGAAGTTTGATCAGCATAATGGATCCATGGATTATAGCACCACAAAGGCCACCACCACCATGGATTACCACTGGAGTTCCCATTTAGCGGAGATCTTTGAGTTTTGAGGCAAAGGGGTAGTATACATTTGTTTGTAGAAAATTGGATCCATGCCAGAACGAGACTCACCTCCCTATTCCTCGGGTAGTTCTTGTGGCTTCCATCATGGCTGGGTACTCAATCAATGTAGGTGCTGTAATGTCGGCCAACGTTTCAGTGATTGAATGGCAGGATAACTCTGCCTACCCTTATCCCAACACTATCACAGAGTACCTCACTGATGCAAAGGCAGAGCGAAGAGATTTTGACACCAAGGTGAAGCCGAAGAAGCCATTCGACTGGTATTTACTGATGGATTCGAGAAACCCAAAGAAGAAAGTCCAGCCTTCTACCACCACATGCCAGTCTGATGAGCCATCAGTGGTTTCTGAGACAGCTGATCTTCCGTCCACATCTGCTGAGCCTTCTTCCAATGCCGCTGATATGCCTCCGCCATCATCCGCAACTCCTACTACAGCTCCTACCACAGTCCCTAGAGTTGCTCTAAAGCTAGTGCCCATGCACACAGTTAACCTATCTGCCCTGTGAGTCTCCAAGACATTGTCTAGTGTTGTTACAGTGCAATCTACTTCTCAGGAACCACAGGATCCTTCTGATATTGATGAGACGCTGAAGAAGATTTTGGAGAACCAGAAGATGAGCATTGACACTTTGGTACAAAACAGGTCAGTTATTGAGGAGTTGGGAAAGGAAGTAAATAAGATAAGGAAGTCCTAAGTAAGCAAGAAATCAGTGGACAAGCTTCGGAGGGAGGTGACTAGACTTTCTACAACTGGAGACCTTCCTTTTGATATGCTGGTTGACCCGTACCAGTCCGCCCCAGATCCTTCAGCACCATCTGTACCGGTAGCACTAGCTGGCCAGTCTAACGAGCCAGACCTTGCTGTCGACACTGTGGAGGCAGTGCGTGCGATGTTCGACAACCCAACCATGCCTAGATTTGATGATGATGAGATTCAATTGGCTGATCCTTAGGAAGATGATATTGGTGGGGACACTGAGATGTCCAAGGATCCTTAGGGAGTTTTCTTCACCCTCTCTTCTTTTACTCTTATTTTGCTAAACATTGGGGACAATGCTTACTTTTATTCGGGGGGGGGGGGATAGCTCGAGGGGTGGAGTTTATTTGATACATTGGTACACTTTGGATACATTTGGTCGTTAATAATTTGATGATACTCTTTATTTTCTTATTTGTATTAATCTATCTTTTCTCTCTTTTCTTATGTATATTTATCTATCTTTAGTAGTTATTGCTCATTAGCTTCTTTATTTTTTTCCATTTGTTCTAGTTTTGTTAAGTAGCTTATTTTTATGCTTTAGTAGATAATAAGCCTTTGGTTTAACGCTACAGTTTTTTCCAAAGGTAGTTTTTGTGTGAACCAGGTGACTCATCCCAATAATGGATTGCGTGACAACCTTCTTAAGGGAATGAGTCCATTTTTGTGTTTAGGTAATAATAGTAGTAGTAGTAGTAGTAATGAATAAAAAGACCTAATCAAGTCATTCTGGAAGACTAACCATGCTTCATTTGGTACCAATACACTTAACTACATGCTTATAGATAGAGACAAGGATGTTGAAAGAAATAGCTCTAGTTAGTGACTTTGTGACTCTTGAGTTGACTTTGGTGATCATCGAGTGGTTTATCTCTATAGTGATCTTTAAAATTGAATGTGGTCGTTGTATGTTCTCAACTCTATCCTATTTTACAATCTAGTTGCGTGAGAGGTGAGATGAATTGTTGCTAGTCTAAGTATCCATGTGAATGGTCTAGAACTTGCCCCGAATGTGCTTCAAGGCAAAATCCTAAGTTTTACTTGGTTTGAGAAGTGATTGTAGTCTTTCCTTGGCCCGTTTGAGCTTTCTATTTCCAACCAATGTAGTTATCCCTAGTCAACCCCCTTTGAGCCTCTAGCCTTTCTCATTTGATAACCATGTTATAAGCCTTTACCCATTTTGTCGTGACCCTCTCTTGGTACCCGGAATTTCCTTAACACTCTTATGAAATAAGTGGCTTAAAGCATAAGTTTGGGGGAGAGATGAGGAATTTGAAAAAGGTATCAAGGCATAAAAATAGAAAAGAAATGTTCTCTATGAAAAGAGAAGGCAAGAAAAGAAAAGAAAACAAAATCCAAAAAAAAGAATAAGTGGAAGGGTTTATGGATTAAAAAAGAGGCAACGATCCGTAACATGAGCATCAAAAAGGGAGAAAAAGAACAAAAATAACAAGAAAGAGTGATGTCAAGTCTCTCTAGCCCCCAATGAAAAGGAAATGCCTCTAAGAATTAGTAATTGTGAGCCGAGAAATGAAAATGTGGAGTGCTTAAGGAAAGGTGTAACCACTTACCCATATGGTATCCTACCCTAATCCAAAGGCCTTCATTACAATCCAAAAGAAGTCCTACTTGATTTCGAACCGAGTGAGCTTACATTAGTGGTGATCTACATGAGGGGCAAGCCTATGGTACTTTAAGCCGCACTTGTGAAATTCTCTTGTGAGAGATGAGTGAACCTTCCATAAATCTTAAGATTGAGTGCTAACTTTATAAGTGAGCTTGGCAATTGTAAATTAGAGGAGGAAGTGTTTGGAGTCCACCATGACCTACATGATAGAACACTAGTCCTTGATGAGTAAAGTCAATTCTTGAAGCTCAAATGTCACATTAGAACTATATGTGCATGAATATTTGACTTGTCAACTTGTTGATAATGCATGAGTAGTGTGGGTAATTGTTGGTCCCAACTGATGTATGAATGGCTCATCATTGACTCGTTGAAGTATATGTGCATGAATATTTGCTTGAGGACAAGAAAAGACTTAAGTTTGGGGGAGTTAATAAGTGTGGATTTTGACCACTTATTAGCACCTTTTTACTTTTGTTTTAGTCCAAAAGTGTTGATTTATGTTCCCAAAACTAATGAAAGTGTGGAAATTGTAGGAATGTTGGAAGTTTGGGTTCCCATGATGAAATCCGACTCAAAAAAGGAGTGTTCCGAATCACAAGGCAAGAAGGGGCGCATAACATAAAATATGCGGTCCGTAGAAGGATTTTTGCGGTGGCAGAAGAAAGTGTGGACCACAGAATTCCCTTTGCAGCCGCAAAACAAGTGAAGAAGCCCAGTAGAGATTTAGCTTATGTGCGGACTGCACATGATTTGTGCGGCCGCAGAACAAGGTGTGCACTGACAGAAATTCAAATGTTCAGAGAGTGCGCAAATGACCAAGGCTTGAAGCTTTGCCTGAAGTGCGGTCCGCACAAGAATTATGCGCCGCAGAATCTAACTCACAGTCGCCGACCATATTGTGCAACTGTAGAATCCAAGACCCTGCAAGCTGAAGCAATCTATGGACAACACATGGAATTGTGCGTCCGCAAAACCTCCAAAGGGGCATTTTTGTCAACAAATTTTGGGCCACTATAAATAGACGAGAATCGTACTTTTAGGTCAAGTTTCAAAGTTTGAGATGTTGTAGTCGTTGTATTTTGATATTTTATGAAGTTTGTGACTATTTTAGGGTTTAAACATCATATTTTATCATTTTAATCTTAGATTATGAGTTTAATTAGTATTTCTTCTTTATATTCTTCATTTCTCACTACAAGTGGCTAGATTTTTCCTAGGGTTGTGACCCAACCCTAGTGTGTAAAACTTATGGGTATTTAATTTAATGCTTATTTATGATTGATTGTTGATTATTTAGCCTAGTTTATACTTTAATTTTAGAAATAATGGTTGCAAACATTGATTCATGCCTTTTTGACTTGATCTTTGCTTGAGAAAGAGAGACCTAGTCAAGAAAAACTTGGCTAACAAGAAATTGGGCTAATTAAGAGTTTTATTAGCCTAATTAAAGATTTTTGAACTAGAGATATTGAGAACCCGACTTGAGCTCATATCAACTATTTAGCTTTATACCCATTTGGTCTTGAGAAAGCCAAATTGGGCAAAATCACTCTACCACCGAAAGGTATTGACTGGGTAATATAGTGTTGAGAGCTATAATACACCCCAATCAACAAAACAAGTCTTAACATATTTAACCCATTGGGCGAACACCTAGGTTAAGGTCACATCCTAGGCTTTTTAACTATTTGGAAAAACACAAAATTTACTCATTCACTTTCTAGTTTCTTCTCTTAGCTTATATGTGTTAGAGTAAAATTAGAATTAGAAATCAAAACCCTTTGTTTGGAAGTGCAATCTAGTGGTTCCATTTGCTTTTGTCAAGTGTATACCCCTAACACCCATATTAAAATACATGTGGAAATCGACCCCGACTTTTGTTGGGTACTATTCTTCCAATGACCGTTTCCACTCACTATTGAGTGCAGATTGGACGTGGATGACAATAATCTTATGGGATCGGGTCGTTCACCTCGGTGGTATCATGTAATACTCTTATGGTATCGGGTCGTTCGCCTCGGCGGTATCATGTAACACACTCTTATGGGATCGAGTCGTTTGCCTTGGCGGTATCATGTAACCCACTCTTATGGAATCAGGCAGTTCCCCTCGGTAGAGCAACATATTCTTATGGGATCGGGTCGTTCACCTCAGCAGGATTATGTATCACACTCTTATGGGATCGGTCTGTTCGCCTCGGTAGTTCTATGAAATACTCTTATGGGATCATGCCGTTCACCTCAGCAGTTCTATGGAACACTTTTCTCGGCAGAATCGTGAGAAATACTTGACAAGGAGTCCACGTACTAATGAGTTTCCTGACTTGAGTTGTGATCCTTGGTTTGGTATTGACCATTACGTAATCCATTTGAGGAGCTATCTGATAATTGAGGACTTTGTGTCACTATTTAGCTGCAGACCGTACTATTTTACTATATATGTTCTCATTGTTTATTTAGCATGTTTCATACTTGTCTACTTTATTATATTTGATTTACTGGACTACTAGTAAGTGTAAATGTCGACCCCTCGTCACTACCTCTTTGGGGTTAGGCTAGATACTTACTAGGTACGCGTTGATTTACGTGCTCATTCTGTACTTCTATACTAAATGTGCAGGATTTGACAGGTTCATTTGGGCACGTAGGCGCAACTGCTAGGGGACTTTATGGTAAGCTGCATTCCATGCTACGATTCGCAGCACACAGAGTCTCCATCATAATTATTTAGTTTATCCTTGTTGACAACCAATTTTGGCCCTCCCTTTTAAAACTAATTTATTCATACTTAATATTTTACAATAAATACTTTAAAAGTATTTTCTATTAATGGATATCTATTTTTTACAAATTAATTAAGTACTAGTCTTAAAATTAATCATGCATTATTAATATTATGTAATTACAAATGTATTTACTATCTTAAGATTATTAAAATAATTTCTGTATATACGTTACATAGGTTTTATAATTAATTGGACAAATTTACTCCTTAATTTCTAGTGAATTAGGTTACTATGTTAATATTTTGAAATTAGTGCTATAATTCGAAATATGCATTATTTATAGATAATTAATCAAAATAATTAGTAGCATATATAGTAATTATAATTTTACCATATTTTATTCAAAATTTTAACTTTATTTAAATTAATGTTAAAAGGGTTAAAAACTAAAAGGCTACAATTTCAATTCCTTAATTAAACACAAGATGACCATTTCTTAAATTATTTTAGCCCAAATACGCAGCCCAGTCCAAAATATACCTAGCCCAAACACTCCCCTCTTTCCACTTTGGCAATCCTTGCCACTCCATGAGAACCAATCAGAGCATACCACGTCATCCATCTCTATCACTCACAAAAGAAACACAAAGACACCTAGGCCGTTCATTGTTTATCAATGGCCCACGATTTTACTCTACTTTCCCCTTTAATTTTCAAAACACTCAGAGATTTTATCTCCACCGTTCAAATCTCATGATCCAATGGCCATTAAAATTCTTTCTAAAAATCCCTAAATGCCCAAAATTTCAGGGCCGTTGATCACCAGATCCAACGGCCCATATCCTATCTCCTAAGCTTAACCCCAGAGACGCCTCCCAAAACCCATTAACCCTAATTTATTTGCCACCTTCTCAGCCGCCTCCCTTTCCTCTTTTCCTCTATTTTCTCTCAGTCTCTCATGAATGTAAATCAATAGACTTTGCACGAATTCGTGCAAGGTCATGAAACCTCTCACCAAATCATCCACTCCTACTTCACTATACGAGAATCCTACTGCCATTTTATCTTTTATCAACTAAATCCGTAACACCAGAGTTCAACCTCCAAACTCGAAATACCATTCCGTCTTTGGCTTCCAAATTAAACTCAGAGTCCACATCTTGTCTCTGGTTTATGATGAAGGTTGTTCCCTTTCATTTTTTGTTGATAAATGTTTAAAACCCTAAATCCAAAAATCCTAGACCAAATCGTGCAAGGGTCAAATCTCTAAAAATCCCCTCTGTTTTGTTAAATCTAGGCATGCATGGGCATATATTGTAAAGCTCAATCATGGTTATTCGTGGTCCAGAGGTCAAATGCAGTGACCTCTAGACATTGAAGCTTTATCCAGCAGTCCTTGCTTTCAACGGTCGACTTCTCTCCTCTAAGGTAAAATTCTTCAACGGTTCTCCCTCTGTTCTCTCTGATTTTACCCGACTATGCTCAAATCATCAATTCATTGTCACTCTCCACTATCTTAGTTTGAAATCTGAAAGCCTAAGGCCTTAAATGACACTATAAAAAGGGTCTTCAATGCTCTCAGACAAATATGAACACACATTAATCACACAAAAGACAATAAGACATTTAGGGTTTCGAATCTTAGTTTTCTTAATGTCCCCCTCTCTTTTGCTGGTTTAAACTCGAGGGTTCTGGGATTTTGAGCAATGAATGAGTTCGTTTGGTCTGCTGCCCTTAAAAAGGTCAACATCTCTCTCATTTTTCTCTTTTGTTCGTCTCTTTCTGAATCACACAAGTATGCTTAGATAGGTTCTATAGATTACGATTATTCTATATGTGTTCGACATGTTGATATCCATGATTTGTTAGTTTAATGATTTGTTATGATTAACTTATTCTATTACGAGTCTTTAAATGATAGTTGATAAAACCATAATTGATACCTGTTGATTTTTTCTCTGAGTTTTCTATTATCCTCCATGCTTAGGTTCTTATGTGTTTATGTTCAATATGAACTTCATTATTCTCATTAACTTACAGTAAGCTCATCTCTGTCTTGTTGCAACTCTGTTATTTCTTGTGAGCTTTGAAGTTGAGTTTAATACCTGATAATATAACTAAGATGACTTATATCCCTTTGCCTTTTAATCTTGAGCCTAAACTTGAAGTGTCTCTGCTTGTGTTTGTCCAACTATTTTTCTGAGTTACTACTATAGTCTTTTACTTTGTTTAGCCATTATCGTTAAACCAATCATGCTTACCTAAACTTCATATTTTTCCCTGCACTGATGATTTTGTTGTGATCTTTATATTGTTCTTTGCATCTTAACTGCCTTATGGTTGAGTTCATTATTTGATGATCCTAACTGAGATACATCTGAAAGTTTAACAAGTCCATATCACTTAACTAAGGTGAAAGAATCTAGATGTTTAGATACTCTCCTTCTCCAGAGTTGTATCTGCCAACCCTGAGGATATTTTCTGGGCTATCACCATGATATTCTCATGATCACACCTAAATATTGAATGCACTTGTGGAAAACTATCATGTTTGAATTAAATTGCCTGCTTTTTTCATGAACCTTTATTATACACATTCTGTTAAGATTAAGATGCATTCATTTTTATAGAATAAGTCATGATCTTGTTTGGATAAAGTCAACTGGTAATTGCTGCATAACTAAGTTTTCTTGTCCATGATTAGTTGAGATCTTCATATACATGTGTAATTCAAAACTTGTGCGGTATATCCTTGTCCTCTATCTTTTTGATACACTGCTGATTCTGTAAAGCTTGCATGCATCTATCATCAACTTGTCTTTCATGAATATAGGACTCCAAAATTCTATTATAATCAATCTAGGAGTTAAAACCTGGTCACTTCATACCTATACACTAAGCTAAACTTATATTTGAGTTGAATTTGTTTTGATGCAATGTTTTCCATTTCCTCTCTTCACTAACATGTTGATTTGATTCTGTAATTGGTTCTATAATGTGCAAAGTTCCCCTGCTTATATGAGGTAACTACCTTACTTACCATGCCTATGTGTAGTTGATTAAATATTGCAAGTATCTCTGTTTGACTCTACATCACCATGTTTTTGTTCTAAATTATGCCCAGTTCTTCTCTTTATTATTAGTCTAAAACTGAACTTGAATCTCAAGACTTATGAAGTCCTTTACTGATTTTGCCTGAATATGATGACCTGCTAATATTGTTAGAAGCATAAACTTGTTGAGACCTTAGGGATCCCATATTTAAATCTGTGAATTGGTAGTCATGTTTAGAGTTTAATCTTATTTCCAATACCCTTGATAACAATGGTTTACCATGACTGTTTGTCTGAATCTGTATAGATGATCTTTAAAATGTTAAAGTAGTATTATTAATCCTTGCATTTGTTAATAATAAACTGAGTAGTTCACATTCAGTTTGCTAAGGCAAGGGTATCTGTATCTCTTGTGCTGATGTCTATATGAGTTCCGCATGCCCATTTTCTCTGAAATATGTTGTCCCTTAATGATTCACCCCTACAACAGTATGATATAAAACTTTCGTTTTCCATCTACATATGTTCTGAAGTCAGCCCTTTAGGTTTGCTTGATATGTATTCTTTATGTAGTGTCAAAAGTAATCTGTATTCTCTTGTGTTATTCTATTAAGAGGAAATTATATATTTTATGGTAAGTAATAGTTTATTATTTAGTTTACATTGGAAGGGCTTTATTGGCACTTAAACCCGTATGAAAAATATATTATTAGTGTTTAAGGGTATTTGGGAGCGGGATTCGACTCTAGGTTGAGCTGCCCTTCCCGGCACAAGCATTGCCTTGGGTCTTGAGTCCCTTGGGAACTTTGAAGTGTCGGAGGATCCAAAGGGAGCATCGACCTCGAGTGGGGTTCCCTCCTTAGCTCTTAATTCATTGACACAATCAGTTCTTTAAGGGTTTAATATTTAATGACAACGAAAGGTTTCCAATGTGAACTATTTGCTAAGTAAAGCCACCACATTAATGTACAATTTCCCCTTACAGTATTAATCATATTCTTGTTTCAATTACCTGTTAGAATATGCTGAATATATTGAATAATATATCTAATGACTTTCTTATTCTTTTGACATGTACATCTGTTTGGGCCGCCGAGTTCCTGGTGAACTCATGCCCAATTCCAGCCTTCTTGCATTTCGTTGGGGAGCCCAAAATTCGTTGTCCTCGCATTTCTTTACTGTCGGGCCTAACTTCTTGAGGCCCAATTACCAGAGTCCAGTCCTCTTTCCCTCAACTCTTTTATCATTATTTATTGTCCCGATTAATTTAGTTTATTGCTTCTACTAGTTTAGTTTACTGTTGGTTGCATTTGTTATGTCTTTGTTGTTGTTTCATCTCTCATGTATATAATACTCGTATATTAGATCATATTTTCTCTTGTGTTTTAATACAAGCTTAGGCCAGCCTTAAACAATATCAGATTTAAAAAGGAAAATTAGTTAGTAGCATATCCTTAATTTGCTAATTATAATCTGCTCGTAAACTTATTATGTTTTCTCTCATCTCTCTTTTCCTTAAAAGATTTTAAAACCCGAAACTTAGCAAAACAACAGCTCTATCTCAAAAGGAAATCAGATCTCTGCTTCTTCTTCAAAAGCAAAATCAGAACTTCAGGAACTATCGCTTTAAGAGATTTTCAGCAAATAATCTTTTCTTTAAGGACTTTGAAACCAAGGTAAATTTTAGGCTCACTTTCCTACAAAACACCCTTTTAATTACATAAATAACCATCCCCCCAAATCAAGTATTTTCACGACTCAATTTATTTTACAAGTTTGCAAAATCTAGACCACTTGCATACCTATTTCAAAATATCTTTCAATATATATCTTTATAAATTCATACCCCTTTAGGGTCTCACATTCCTTTCATTAATATCATACTCTCTCCTTAGCCATATATTAAGCAACACTCTTTATTACTAATCAAAGCATTTTATAAATAATTGATCCCAAACTTAATCTAAATCCTATGAAGCTACCTCAGGTAGATTTTAAGGGGTGTCTAACACCTCCCCCTTCGAAGAACAAGAACCCTTACCCATAATCTCACCGGTTAGCAGACTAATAAAGAATATAACTTAGTAATTAAATATTTACTCTAGTATACCTTTAAATATTAGGTGGCAACTCTCTTTAATCAACAACAGAGAAACCACAAGTTGAAACCTGTCTTGACTAATGCAAAATAGGATGCAACATCTTTGTCTATATTGTATTCTAGACAGATGTTGTACCATTATTGTACTTCCTAGTAGATGCTTATGCACTTGTGACACCGGGGTTTTGGGATGTTCTAGAATTGTTTTATGATTTTGCTTACTATTGACACACTTTTACTTTATATTTCATTTAAATTGTACGTATCTGTGATTTTTAATGTATTGATTTCCCTATCTAATAAGGTTTATGATTTCAAATATAATAAAATAAATAATTAAGTTGGTAGTTCACCGTTGGCTTACCTAACGGCGACGTTGGGCGCCATCACGACATATAGTAGGTTTTGGGTTGTGACAGCTTGATATCAGAGCTCTAGGTTCACTTAGGTCTCACATGTCATGAGAAAGTCTAGTAGAGCCTTGAGGATCGGTACAGAGACGTCTGTACATATCTTTGAGAGGCTATAAGGCTTTTAGGAGAAACTCCCTTCTTGATTCCTCGTTGTGCAATTTGATTCCATTGAAGCTTATGTCTTCATTTCCTTCCCACTCAATCTTGTACGATGTTGAGTGCTTTTTATCAATTGGGCGTTGAGGACTTGTGGTGGTGTAGGATTTTTTTTCCTACGTATACAGGCGGGCTATTATCGTCTCCTCGTGGAGGAGTATTCTATTATTTCCGCCTGGTGTTAGTGTTGCCCATGGTTTCGAGGCCTTGCAATGCAAATTTGATGTGCATGCGTTGTTATCACGCAGTACTGATGTGAATTATGAGGTACTTGCTTATGTGTCACGGCAGTGAATGACCCGAAAAGAGGATTAATTAGTTCATGGTTTAGAGATTTGGCATTCTATCCCAGTGGAGAAGAGGTAATTCAACTATGGATGTTCAAGCGTTGGTTGACGAGGTTGTGAGATGGGGTATTTTTGAATTTGGATATGATGTGGTGTCGATGTACTTGTTTGAATTCATTAAGGCTCGTCAGTTTGTTGGTCTTCATTTGTTTGCCTTCGGGGCAAGGTGTCATGAAATGGTACCTAAGAAGCAATTACCGGAGATGACTGTGTATTGTGACTGCAGGGTCGGATTGGTTTCTCCACTGTTAATAGCTCAAGAAATATGATTTTGAAGGAGGCTTAAAGTTGGTGGCAGTTTATTATTTGGGTGCTACAAAGATGGATTATAATTGAGGCAATGATTTATTAGCGAAAGATGAGGAAGGGCATGGAGGGTTACGTCTCGTAGTAGTTGAATTGTTAGCATGTCAAGTATGAGCAACAGAGATCAAGCAGTTGCTTAGGATATTGAATGAGAAGAGAAGAGTTTGCTTGGAATGTAGAGGGATGTGAAATCTTGATTATTCCTTTGGAATGCAATATGACTTCGCGTTTTGAATGCATTGCTGGATCTTCAGTTAATGTTAATGGAAATGAACAGGCACTTATAACTGGTGGGTGTGTGTGGGCTCAGGAGGATTAACCGATTTCGTGGTGGTTGTAACCAAGGAAATGTCATTGGAAGATGTTGATATAGGGTTACACAGGTGGGCTATCTCATTTGAGGATATTAGAAGTTGCGAGATTTCTAGTAAAGTTCCTATAAAGAGTTCTGCCTTCTATCCAATGGGATGCATGTACTGCGATGTGAGCTTGGATCACTTGAAGAAGATGGAACGACTGTCAGGAGGTTGAGTGTGTGATTGTGGCTGATAACTTGGTATGTGTTATGATCAATGCAACAAGAACTTATGAGAAATTTGGTTGAGCAACGCTGCGAGATCATGGTAAGTGAGGAGGAGGAGTCATTGTAGGTTCTGGATTTATGTGATTGTGGATTAAAGCTAAGTGGGGGAGCCTACAATCTATGATTGGGTCACATGGTGATGTGCCTTTGTAGTTTTGGTTTATCGGTACATTGTTGGATTAGTTATTACTAAGGGAAGAAAACATCAGGGGTAATTTGAGCAGGGATTTGATTGGTGTGATGTAAAAGGGAAAGTATTCATCCGGTTGCTTTATTTGAGTGCTTATGTGCAAGCAGAGCACTAGTGGTTTGGTTAAATAATCGGGATTGGATTAGAGTGGGCAACTCTCAATAATGGTTCTAGTAGATTCGACATTTTAAGTGTGATACTTAAGGATTTTCAAGTTCGTTATGTGGCTGAGGATTGGGTTTTGCAGTAGAGTGTGAAGGGTACTTGGAGTATTTCTATGTTATCAACGGGTCAGCCGTGAAGTGTTAGAAAAATGGGAGAAATAGCTTCGGATTCACAGGAGATCTAATCAGCGCAAGTGTATCAGTTGGAGTTACTATAGACTTCATGAGGAAGGTATGAAATGGCTTATGGGTATTGAAACGATGTGGTCTCGTGAATTGGGTCACTAGGGAAGAGTGTTGATTGGGATTCGTTATGTGATTAAATAGAGGTATTGATTCTGAAGTCGAGTCAAGAAGAAATCGGAAGAAGCTGAGTCAGCCTAGTAGTGGTTTGGATCGGCATGGTTAAGGAAATGATTGATTCCTTCGGTGTGGTAAGGCAATACAGGTATTTTGTGGCTGTACATGCGGGCTTGACAACCTTCGTAATTTGATTGATTTGGAGGTATTTGATTCTGATGGTTTTGATTATGTGTAAATGGGTCCTGGAACAGTTATGGCGGTTTAGAACATGACTTGAGTTTTATGTCTTTTGCGGCTATGGGAAGTTGGTTGTGTGTTGCGATTCTTCTTCTAAAATGAGTTAAGTGAAAGGTTCTAGCCGATGAAATGTTTATTCTACTGGTGGTTTGGGAGTTATGATGAAATTATTGTATGTCGCGTAGCAGCATGATAGGTGCAGTGAGCGGTATGGAATTGGAATTTGAGGATCAAGGTTACGATCCAGTTTTGACAGGAATGTCACAAGCTCAATAGAGTTGGGGAGAGATTTTAGATGTTCAGAGTATGTTGGCGTTATTTTTGTGTCACCTGAGAATGGTGTTACGTGGAATAGGCATTGTGTATTGATTTATGTATTCTTGATTTGCATTATAGTAATAGTATGGTTGGTAGCTATGAGTGTGCAGATATTTCTACCTGGTACGGAAGGTCGTGGGAGTATCTCCCGCGGGATGATAGTATAAGTGTGACGTGTTAGCCATTTGTGTGGTAGAGATTGAAATTGGGTATGGCGATTCTAGTACTGTCGCTGATGGGAGAGTTTACGTTTGAGAAACACTCTATTTCTTTGGTTGTGGACTGTGGGAGTTTGTTTCGGACTAGATAGTAGATCGTATGTGCGATGAATAGGGTCATTGCAGATCTTTGGATGGTTATTAGCCCATTTTGGATGATCGAAATTGGCTTGAGGTCCGTTGATAGGCCTAATGTGAATGTATAATTTATACCAGATCAAATATGTTTATTCAGCATAGCATCGCTTATGGATGGGTCTTTGGGCATGGTGGAAGATATTCCTACCTTCATCTATTTCAGGTGCTACTCTTTTATGCCATATGTCTTGTGAGACAGCTTGATTATTCACACGTGTGTTATGATCATGTGTAGCTTATGGTGTTATGTGAGGGAGATGTCTCTCGAGATGTAGATTTTTTATTGAACCTTAGTCGTGCTTGGCATTTCATAGGGCATGGCGCTACCTGTCTTCCCAGGGTTATGTTTATGCACTTGGCGTGTTTGTGGTCAGTATTCATGCATTTCGTGGGTATGAGCATTTTTAGCTCGATAGGTATTTCCTTATTGATTGTTATGTGTGGATCGTGTGGCATGCCTCCATGAGTATGATGTTTAGATCAGGATGCAGGCCGCAACAGTGAAATTTTAAGTATAAATCTTTATACTTATTTTGTGTGTTTTGTTTTTCATCTCCGAGATAGGTTCATAGCATTGGTTTGGTTATTTTATTCATTGCGTAGGCCGGATAGTCTTGTATTCGTTTCGTTATTCCTTATTGGACATATTCGAGTTGTGGCTTATTGGCGCATTGATGGCATCGTATGAGATTTTAGACGGTGTTTGAGGTGGCGTATTGCCCGAGCAGCTTGAACTGGGTGAGACAAGGTTGTTGGACTTGGAATTAGTGCAATCAGATTTATATAATGTTTATTAGAGGAAAAATGTCACTAATCAGTTCAGAATGCGGCAATGGTTCTCACCAAGAGGAGAGACACCATGAGTTATTGATTTGGCAGGTAGTTATGAGTTTCTAAGCATTTCTTTCATCATTGCAGTATTGCGAGGGTCAGAACATGGCTTATATGCGTTATGAGATATATTACGGGCATCGACTTCGTGAATTTGCAACTATTGTGGTTCGAAATTGTTATTACGAGCATACAAATTATGTGGTGTATTGCATGAATTCAGCATGGGTGCATGATTATATTTTGGTACAGCATGTTGAGATTGATACAGCATGCGTATGTTAGAACCAGACCTGGTAGAGAATTTTGGATGTTGGAATTTGGTTCTAAGGCTTGTGAGCTAAAGTAGCAGGAATGATCTTCAGTCTGGCTTGAGCTAATGTGCTCATATGGGTTGGGTGTCACGTGTAGGTGCATGAGGTGTTAAACAGTGATTTTGCACAACTCTGGAACGGATCTAGGCACGTTGGAGGATGAACGTAGGTTTAAGTGAGGGAGAATGTAATGACCCGACCGGTCGTTTTGAACTCTAGCATATCGTTTGGAGGTTCGAGACCTTGAGTAGCTTCACTTCATGTATTATAACTTGCACGTGTAGTCAGATTAGATTTTCGGGAAGATCAGAGTTATTTTGGAAGAATAATTCTCAATTCAGAAGCTTTAAGTTAGAAGAGTTGACCAAGGTTTGACTTTTGGGTAAACGACCTCAGATCGGAGTTTGGATGGTTCTATTATGTCCGGATGATGATTTTGGACTTAGGCGTATGTCCAGATTTAGAATTGGAAGTCCGTAGGTTGATTTGATGCTTTTTGAGAAAAGTTGGAAGATTGAAGGTTGATAGGTTTGATCGAGAGTTGACTTTATTGATATCAGATCCGGATTATGGTTCCGGGAGTTTGTATAGGTCCGTTGTGTCATTTGGGACTTGCATGAAAAATTTGAGGTCATTCCGGATTGATTTGGTATGGTTCGGCATGAGTTTTAGAAGTTTAAAAGTTCATTAGTTCATTAGGCTTGAATTGATGTGCGATTCATGGTTTTGATATTGTTTGGTGTGATTTGAAGCCTCGAGTAGGTACGCGTTATGTTTTGGGACTGGTTTGTGTGATTGGGCAGGGTCCCGGGGTGTGTTTCGGATATTTTTGGGTTGTGTCGCGCTCTTATTTGATGTTTCAGCGTCATTTCTTTGGGCATAAAGGGTACTATATTTAGCAAATGACATTTTATTTGTGATTCAATTGAACCATTATATCCGTATCATAATTACAGAACCATATCAACAAGAATCGTCGAATTTCGAGGTCGTATGAGAGAGTTATGCCTATTTCTGTGTCAGAAAAGATTGCTGGGTTTTGGTGCGAGCTTTGTTCTTCGCGAACTCAAGGGAGGTCCCACAAACGCGAAGAAGAAAATTTAGGTTGATGGTCAACACAAAATTTGCTCTTCGCGAACGCGAAAGTGTCCCGTGAAAGCGAAGAACAAAAATCACCCGGGCAGTGTTTTAAATGGGTAGATCGAGAATTTTAATATTTTGAGCATATATTGAGTTCCAAAGCTCCGTTTGAGGTAATTTTTGGGGCGTTGTTCTCGTCTCAAAGGTTTTAGAGAGGCATTGGAGCCGGTTATAGAACTTCAGAGTGAGGTAAGTCTCCTGTCTATCCTTTTTATGGGGAATTTACCTCGTAGGTGTTATGTTTATTATGTGCTACATGTTGCGGGGGCTACGCACGTATGAGGTTACGAGTGTTCGTGCATATGCTAGAATTCTTGATTATGTTCGGGTAGACTTAGACTCACGCCTTGCTTTAATTTCCATTTAGCCTGAGACTAGACTCGCGTAGAGTATCAGATTTACTATTTTATATACTTGACGAGCTACTTGATTACCCGTGGAAATTGTATTTTCCTTTACGAATTTCTTCCGCGTTTTGTATATTCGTTCGATAGTTTTTCTTGAATTTTATAACTCACATGTATATTCGTGAGTGGGGTCAGTGACCCATCAAATTTTCATTCTAATGGGATCGAGCTGAATGCCTCAGCAATACTCTTATGGGATCAGGTCGTTCTCCTCGGCTGTATTATGTGATACTCTTATGGGATCGGGTCGTTCGCCTCGGCGGTATCATGTAGCACATTCTTATGAGATCGGGCCGTTCGCCTCGGCAGAGTAATATATTCTTATGGGATCGGGTCGTTCGCCTCAGAAGGATAATGTGTCACACTCTTATGGGACCAGGCCGTTCGCCTCGGCAGTTCTATGAAACACTCTTCTCGGTAGAATCGTGCAAAATACTTGATAATGAGTCCACGTACTCATGAGTTTCCTGACTTGAGATGTGATCGTTGGTTTGGTATTGACCATTACGTATTCCATTTGAGGATCTATCCGATAATTGAGGACTTTGTGTTCACTGGTCAGCTGTAGACCGTACTTTTTTCCTATATATGTTCTCATTGTTTATTTACCATGTTTCATACTTGTTTACTTTATTATATTTGATTTACTGGACTACTAGTAAGTGTCAATGTCGATTCCTCGTCATAACCTCTTCGGGGTTAGGCTATATACTTACTAGGTACGCGTTGATTTACATACTCATGCTGCACTTCTGCACTAAATGTGCAGGATCTGACAGGTTCATTTGGTGGTCATTTAGGCACGTAGGCGCAGCTGCTGAGGGGACTTTATGGCACGTTGCATTACATGCTACGATTCGCAGCACACAGAGTCTCCATCATAATTATTTACTTTATTCTGTCTATGTTGTATTCCAGACAGATGTTGTATTATTATTGTACTTTCTAGTAGATGCTCATGCACTTGTGACACCTGACACACTTTTACGTTATATTTCATTTAAATTGTACGTATCTATGATTTTTAATGCATTGATATCCCTATCTAATAAGATTTTTGATTTCAAAAATAATAAAATGAATAATTAAGTTGGTAATTCACCGTTGGCTTGCCTAACGGTGACGTTGGGCGCCATCACGACCTATAGTGGGTTTTGGGTTGTGACAGATCAAGTCCTTCATCATTTTTTCATAACTGGGCATCTCCTTTAAGGCATAAATCAGTGGGATGTCACCTAAATATGCTTCAACATCTCCATAAAATTTTTATATTTCTCATCATTCTGATATTTATCCAACCTCTACGGGAACGTTGTTGGAGGTCTCTTCCTTCCTGTTACTTGGGTGGGATTCTGTTCAGACACTTTTTTAGATACTTTCTCCTGCCCTTGCTCAGTTTCCTTCGTAACCCCTTTTTCTTTGCTTGGTTCCTCCTGGGCCTGTTGTATTGTTACTCTATTAACTCAGTTGACTCATCCACCTTAAGTGGTGCTAGCACGGGTGTTGCAGTTGGTTTACTTTCTCGAGCAATCTCTTGTTATAGATCAAGGTCTCTACCATTTCTTAGACTCACCTCCATCAGATGCTTCAGACCCTACTCTTTCGGATTGACATGTGTGTCCTCAGGTAACGTCTCTTGGGGACGATTATTTAGAGCCATGGATATCTGCCCTAATTGAATCTCAATGCCTTTTATTGGTGAGTCATGTGCTTCAAACTTCTCTTGCATTTTTCCATTGGACCCAATGAGTTGTTGCATTATTCCTTTAATTTTGTCAACCCATCATCTTGTCTCCCTATTTGTTATTGTTGAGGCTATTGATGAGCTCGATGATGATTTTGCTGATTGTATCCATGTTGCCTTTGGTAAGGCATGATTTGATCCTGTAGTCGCATAGCTCCAGGATTGTTATTGTTATTGTACTGTTGTTGTATTGGTCTATATTGCTGACTCTCCTGCCCCCAATTCTGACCACTTTGCCTCTAGCCTTCAAAGTTGCTCACATAGCTCATACTCTCTTGGTAGTTCTGACTGTCACTTTTACCACTCCACGAGCACACATATGGTCGATTAATGCATGGTGCACATAATCCTCCATTTGACATGTCAACTATGTGCACCTGCTTTTGACCCGACTCATTAATCTTCTTGGTGAGGATACTCATATGCGTCATCAGCGTGGCCATATTCTCAGCTATGGAGTTGTTTGGGTCTAGAGCTACTGAGTGAACTACAAGAGTGATTGTAGAGTCTTTTTTCATATATCCTGAGTTTTGAGCCATTTTAGCAAGTAGGACCTTACATTCTCTCAATGATTTGCTCAAAAATACTCCACCTACTGAAGCATCAATATTGTCTTTCAAGCTATCTGCCAATCCCATGTAGAACCTTTGTCCCAACATCTGATCTGGAATGCCATGGTGTGGATACTTGATCAGCATCCATTTGAACTTCTCCCACGTTTTTTCTATTGTTTTAGCTGGTTTCTGTCTGAAGTTTAATATCTCATCAACTTGCTTGGCATTCTTATTGGGTGGGTAGAGCTTATTCTAAAACTGCTTGACTAATTCCTCCCAAGTAGTGGTGGAGTTTATGGTGAGAGAATTGAGCCAAGTCTGAGCCTTTTCCGTTACTGAGAATGGAAATAACAACAGTCTGATTGCTTATGGTGTCACATTTGGTTGCCTTTGCGTGACACAAATTGACAGGAAATTTTTCATATGCTGCTGTGGATCTTCAATGTAAGACCCCGAGAACGACCTTGTTCTGTAGCAGATGTAGCATGTTATTCGTGATTTGAAATGATTCCTCTTGTATCTGAGGGACTACAGTTGTGGTTGTCAGATTTTTAGTGGTGAGTTGTGCCCAATCATAAAGGACTGTCTATGACGTCACCCACGTCTAATTCGATTCGTTCTATTGTATTCTGTTGTCATTTATCTTTCTTGTTTGCACGATTTAATGCCTTGAAAGCTTTCTTAGGGCCTGGTAGTGCTTCAAACAATTCACCAGTTCTTGAGGATTTTCTAGGCATGAACCTATAACATACAAGACTACAAACGTTAGAACTTCAATATATTGAATTTAAAATCAAGAAAATTGACTAAACTAAGAATCCTAGAAATTCTTCTAGCTGTAATTAATAACACCGTTAATTCTCCGGCAATGACGCCAAAATTTGATCACGCCCAACTATGCCTTATAAAAAGGACTAAGCGGTCATTGCAAATATAATCTGTTTTACAAGTCCGAAGTCAAATCTCACAAGGAATTAACCTATTAATCCCACTCACTAGTCTAGCAAGAATTTAATTAATCAATTTTCAGAAATATTGAATAATGAGTTGAGAGTTTACTAACTAAAATTAAAATAATTAAAATGATGTAAATTTATAACTAACAGAGTAAATGTTGTAAACAAGATTGGGAAAGTCTAGGGTTATAATTTTCCCAATTATCGGAATCTCTCCTGCTACGTTTCCTATAAATTTACCTAAGTATTTTTTACCTATCGTGAGTACTTTGGGTGTCGTAGTTCTCTTTCGAGCAACTACCACAATTTACTAGACGTATTCTTTCGAACTACGCTAGCTGGCACTAATTTACCGATCACTACAATCGCACCAAAGTTTTATTATTTCTAATTCTGCCTTTAAACACCGCGTATTGATTTCAAAAATACGTTAGGAGTGATATTTTTCAATTATTACCTAAATGTGTACTCTTTTTCAAGAAGTACACATTTAATTGAGAGCTCTTCAATCAACAACAAAGAAAAGATAGTTGAACAAGTAGATAAAGATCAACGACGAATTTATATTCAACGCAATGGAAAATCATCCTTCAATAGATTTCATCAAACCCTAGATGAGAAGGTTTAGCTACTCATAAATGTATGAACAATCATCATGATGTTCAAAGATATTAAACTACAGAGTAAAGAGAAATGGAGGGAAAACTCGTTTGATTCCTTGCTCCACGGTGCTCTGTAGCCTATTTGTCTTCTCCAAATAATGTCCAACCATCCCTCAACTCATTTAGGGAGTATTTATATGTTAAGGTTGAGGTCCTTGAGTCCAAATTCAGGTCAGAGTATTTTTAATTCGCGAACAATTGGTTATCGGGCGCCTAACCTTGCGAGGCCAGGTTTGTAGCGCGCTTGGGACCTCACGAGCTGAGGCCTATGGCGAGACCAAGCTAGCTACAGAGCTGGCGATGCCTGACCTGTAGCCAGGCTTGGGTACTTTGTGATTTTGTACTCTTTTCTTGTATTTTCGTCCTTTTTTCATGCAACTTTCACTCGACTTTGTCTTCAGATGATCCTACATATAAAATAATATAATTTAGCTCAAGTGTCACACAATTAACCACTAAACCAATAGAATATAAGACAAGTAATGTACTAAAAATATAGAATTATGGCCAAACATCAATCATCCCTCCAACATAATCTTTAATAGAAATATGCCATGCATCCAGTTTAATCCTTCCACCAGCATCATCTTCTACATGAACATCTATTGTTAAAATATTTAGTTCGGTTACATTTATCTGTAGAATTATTCTTTCACGCTTAAGAACGTTATTTTCATACTTAGAACTGCTGATAATGTCAACAATCCCTGGATCTGGCAGATCAACGTCCCATTCCCAAAACTGACATCTTTTACCCTATCCAACGAAATTGATTTTTTTTTATCACTAAACTTGAAATCCTAAAATTAAAAAAAAATGAAATGTTAAATTTATCTTACACTAGGCTTCAAACATTTTGAAAATCGCCTACCAGTATTCGTCGGAGTTGTAGCTATGAATTGACTGACAACAATGCGCAGTGGCAAGTTTTTCTCGACGCAAATGACACACTCGATCCTTGACTTATCTTATTCAATTGTTTGACTAATGCTTATGATGTTGTCTTCCATCAATCACTAGTTGCCAATAAACCCCTTTAATGGTCTATAAACCCTGAACCCTAACCCCAACTCTGAACCCTAACCCTTAACATTTAACCTAAATCAATGGACATCCTTAATGGTTGAGTGTCAACTTTAGGTTACATCCTCTAATCTTAATGTGGTCGATAATAAACTCATGGTTGAGAATTCACTAAAATAATGATTACACTATGTTCGACCTTAGTTTTTCTAATTTTATATCTTTTAAACATCCTATAATTTATTATAGAACTTTTAAAGTTAGTAAAATGGACAGTGTATTTCATACCATTAAGAGTTGGTCGTTCTACAATATGTAATAACTCAACAAGCAAGACCTCTAAGTATAAGAGTGTTGCATAGTGAAGTGGTATCAACAATTAATACCTATAAGTAGATGAGTATTGTCTAATGAATATTGGGCTATGTTATCACCATGTGTTAATATTAAGTGATGTTTTGAATGATTATAATAGGTAATTAGTCATCAAGTTGCATATATTACTTTAACAATATGTTATACTAATGGACATTGGCAAAATAATGATAGTTGTGTCAACCAAGTATCAGCTTAGGTAATTACCGATATGATTGATACATATTACTCTTATATTTAATCCAATTCAAAGTGTGCAATTACCTAATAATGATAAATAAGTACAACTTTAGGTTATTCACAAACAATTATCATATTTGTATTTATATAACTACCTTACTATTTTACACTAACAAAAAACTAATAATCGATGACCCACCCCTATTTCTATTTCATATGATTGATATACAGTTCTTAATTATTTAACTTGAGCAGACGAAGGGGTAAATTTAAATTGTTTTAACACTTCGACCATTGGTGGAGGATATACCTATAACGAAATTGAGTGTGTTCGATCATCTAATGATTTACATTAATAATAGAATTATATACCACCATTGGGGTAGAGTATAGACTGTAGGTTTCTTTAAAAATTGAAAAAAAAAAACTGAAATTCATTGGCGAAAAATTCAAATATTTTAAATTAAAAAAATTTATATCCCCTGGGTTATATTTTTTTATTAGAACCTCTTTACTATACTTTGGATTGTTTTTGCATGTTAATATTCTCAAATGGACAATACAAAAAAATACAAGGCAAAAAATTAAATTAGGAACTAAAAGATAATAAGTAAAATAAATAATTTTATTTATTATCTCCCTTCATAATAGTATACATTTTTCCCATACAAGGCACAAAAATAAATTAGCGAATATTGCTCTCTTGCTTGACCCTGTCTTTATGGATATCTCGGATAAGCCTATCCAATGACTCATTGATGAAGATTGCGTCCATGTTTGGGTTTGGCCTTAGAGGCATTTCTCTGTTATGTTATTGGGCTGTCTGTTTGCACTAGTTTACTTGAAAGAATAATGAATAATTTTGGATCAGATCTACTATATTTATAGGCAGATTTTGACACTAAATGGTTCTTTTTCATATCCCTTCTTGTAAATGACGTGACTGTTGAGAGTTTCCAGAATCGATTGGATGCTTTGACTCAACATAATTAATGGATTTCAATTAATTAGACAAGTCTTTTGCACGTTGGCTGCCAGTGCTTATTCATATTGGACATTAAATTAACTATCTAAACTAGTGGTTGTCAATAAACTCGTATGTGTTGTCGTAACAAAGTCTTGTGGGCAAGTTCCTTGCAGATGAAATATTTATTTTTGCCTGTTTTTCCTTGTGCCAGAAGAAATATGTACAATTGATGGGTATATGGTATGTACTGTAATCTTTGTATAGGAATTCCAATTCCAACTCTTTGGCTCCCCAACCCATTCACTAGAATAAAGATCGCAAACTAATATATAATCTCCCATCAGTTTATTATGAACCAGTGGTCTATTTTTATAGTGGTATATTGTACACTAGTGGTCGAATACTGTGCATAAAAAATCTGCAGAAATCCAAATGAATAATGACGAAGAAGATGAGATGTAAACACTTACCATACGAAATAATTAAACAATATACCACTTAAAATGAATTGTCAATCCAATATACCGCCAATTTTATCCTCAAATCGATAGATCCAAAAGTTCATGCTTTCTCTCCATAATCGATAAGTCAGAAAGAATGAGGCTTTGAGAGTAATGACGAAGAAGGGAGACGACCTCTATTTGAGGAATGAAAGAAAAATAAGCTTTAATAGAGGATTCAGTCGTGCGAAATGGGGATTGGGACGCTGCTGAAACACGGGAATCGGATGGGGGTTTTGGATTTTTTTCTTTTTCTTTTTTTAAATTTTGGCAATATTATATCTATATATGTTGGGGCCAAAGTGTAATAATTAAAATATTGGGGATAAAGTCTGAATTCCCCCCTTCACTTTATAATTAACCCAAATTTTATTTAAGCACTAATTAAGCAAGAAGGTCAATCCTATAATAATTAAAACTTGAAAATTAATTTGCAATATAAGTTTAAAAAAGGATCATGTGACCAAGAGTCCCCAGTCTCTCTGAGTGACTTGATATAGATTTTAATAGTTTGTATATGTTTAATTTAGAAAAATAACTAACTCTCCTATGTGAATGGTGACGCATAAATTTTCGGATAGTTTCATGGATAGTTACTCAAAAAAGTAATGAATTTTGCTAAATATGAAGAAGTCAAAAAAAAAAATTAAATTCATTCAACTTTGTCTAAGTATCATAATTTTTATTTTTATTTTGGTTTTTTCCTAGCAATTTTCTCTCATACTTTGGTGAAATTGAGTGATTGTTTCGTCACAAAATTTAGTACAATAACCTTCGTGATACTTAGATAAGGTTGGTGATTTATTCGTTCAACAAAATCTTAGCAATTTTGGTGTAATAAAGTAAAATTAAATAATTATCCATAAAATTAAGAATTGTTTCACGACTATTCAACCCAATAAACAACATAATATCCGCATAGCCAATATACAACTTTGCAAACCTATAGCTCAACAAAAAAGGTCAAGCTCCAACAACGTGAGCGTTATTTTTATTTGCACCAAAATTTAGAGATCTTCCTACCGGATTTTGCATGATCTTCCATACTTGTACCCAACCAACGTGATCAAACATATACATTTCTATTTCAGCTAAAAAAGAAAAAAAATGTAAAAGGAGAGACAATGCAACTAAGAGAAAATCCTAAATTCTTCTTCCCAAAGATCCAAAGAGCCGAAATTAAAATAAAAAATGAAAGAATTTCGTTGTTACAGTACCTGAATTGATTGCAGAATCAACAAGAAAATCAAATTTAAACAAAAATTGTTCCAACAAAAGTAAGAGAAAACAAAAAAAAATAATTAATTTTAACTTTTTTCAATGAATATTTATCCAGTATATATTTAGCACAATGGAGAACGAAATAGTGAAAATATGTTTGTTGATCATGTCTAACTCTAATCCTAAAAAGGATAAGCGGTCAATGCAAATATAATCAGGTCAAAAAGTTTGCAGTCGAATCCTATAGAGAACTAAGGTTTAGCTACAACTGTTCACTATCACTAAGAAGAAAAGTTTGAACAATTCCTATGTTATAAATATAAAAATTCTTATTTTAAACTAATTAACTAACAAAAATAAGGAGTGAATTAACAACTAAAGATACTAAGGGTTAGAGACAAGATTAAGGAAACCTAGAGTTATGATTTCTCTAATTGTCGGAATCCTCCCCGCTACGTCTCCTATAATATCGCCTAGGTATTCTCTTCGCTCCGAGGGACCGTAGATTGGAAAGTGCCTTCTAAACCACCCCATTCATCCAAAAGAGAAGGGAAGGGGGTGTCGGGCTTGGCTCAATACCGGGATAGAAAGAGGCCTAATTTCCTAGGCTACAGTAACAAAATAATACCAAGATTCACGATTGACTTCCTCTACAAAGTAGTAGAGAAAGTCATGCCTCTAGAACAAGAAGTTTTTGATTCTGGGAGATGGAGCTCTAGAAGTGAAGTTCCAAACATTATTGGTTTTCTGCCACTAAGACTGAACATCCAGTACGAATATAACCTACATGTCCAATTGAACTATGAGCTAGAAGTCTTTTTTACTTTCGTTTGGGCCATGGCAACCAGTTCTCCTAAGATCATAGAAGTAGCATGATTTTTTCAACCTATTATGTGAAGACCTCGTAGGCGAATACATGAGATATCTTCCTCAAACGGAGGGGGAGGAGGGTTATGACCATTACTTTAGTTGATTTCTTATCTATCTACGAAAATAGATATTGGGATGCCGATCGTTCGCAAGTCATACTCGCTCTCTTTCCAGGAGTAGTTAAACGAGAAGGCGATAATAATAGAATAATTATGTGTACCGATGGACCTTATACTTATGTACCCATGCTAGCGCCCTTTCTCTCTAGCAGAATTCTATATGTTCTTATTCATTTATTAACTTCCATTACTTAAAAAAATACACAGAAATAAAAAAATATTAAGATATTCTTAATAATATTCGGGCTTATACCCAACTGAGTCTTTTATAACTGACCGACTGGTGAAAGGATAGCCGGACCCTTTGAAAGCCGGCAGTTATTGATGGCTCGGAAAGAAAGCTGGGCTAGGTCTTCTTCACTTAGAGAGGCTTATTCTCCTTTCCCGAGTTCTTACTTATTTTCTTTTGCCTCTATTTATTCAATTATTAGTTCTATTGTTCCGATCCGCTTGTGTTTCAGAAAATCAAACCGAAGTCAATTTATTCAACAATGCCCGCTCGGAACAATCTGTATTGGATTTTGCCAACACCGTTTCACCTTCCCCTTTATTCTGAACTCTTTAATTCTGAATCAGTCAAATCTCCCCAAGTAGGTTTCGATACCTCGTGCAAGTTCTAGTTAATGACCTGAAAGAAGTCACTAGCTTCTTGCTATCGAGTGTGCCTTATCCTTAGTTTACAAGGAAGCTTTGTCGTACTTAGAAAAGAATGGTTCTAAAGTAGGTGTCAATTGCAAAAAAGTAACATCCGAGATTTGTGAACAAACCTTGTCTTCATCCTATTGTGATGTCATCTCTATTAAACCTACTATTCTTATCATGCTATTGCTTCTGTCTTCCAACCATCTAAGATCGGATTCAATAGCAACTCATGCACTTATTGATTTTGCACCTTCTAACATCTCGAGCTCAGTATTGTAGCTTAACCTTAGTACACTTCACACCCATCCTACCAGATCAAAAAGAAGAATCATGCTCTTCCGACCCAAAAGGCTTTTGCCGTGATATTACTTCCCTCTATTCAATGATTCACTCTCTGGACTTACTCTAGGGAACCGTTAATGGAATATCCGAGGCAATAATTTTCTGCTTTATGGAGTCAACGCATCTTCCTGGAAGTTGAACCCACAGATAAATTGGTGTATACATATCCACTTACAGTTACAAATACAGAAGGAGCAATTAGAGCACTAAGGTCATAGGGCACCAGCGCTCGCCAGATGTATCACTCATCCCGCTCCCCACGGAGCGGTAAGGAGGGTCCAGAAAAGTGTGGCTGATTTGTTCTTTTATCATTTCAGCCACACTCTCATTTAGTTGATCTTATAGTCCGAATAAGATAAGTGTCATAATATGTACACTCTCCAGGTTGATAGGATCCAAATGCACAACCCCTCTACCCCTACTCTAGTTAGCTTTCTATCTCTTTCTCCAACCTTCGATGATCCCCCTGCAGGGAATATCACCAGTTCTTGGAATAAAAGCTCTGGGACTTCATGGATTTGAGGGAGGTTTAGCCTAGTCCTAAGCCTTTTCGGAATAGAATGCTTCTTTGACAGAGCTTTAATCAAGAAGGAGGAAGGCCCTCTTTTTCCCAATGGATCACTTAGTCGGAATAAGCGGGCTTAGGTTGATGCGAAATAAGCCATATTTTGCTTGTTTCCATGGAAAGGTGTCAAAGGAATAGGCACATTTAGAGAGGGACGGAAAGAAAGCTGATTGATACCGCTTAGCAAACTCCAAAGCACCAACTGACGATACTAACAATTTCTCTAACAAAAAATGGAACATTCAGTGGCAAAATTAGCTCGCAATAACGATCAGCCTGCGGTGAGAATGAGAATCACTTCGGAGCTCTAGGGGAATATGCATTTTAGGGTGGGATATAAAAGCTCTCCAACGTGTTGCAGAGCTTTCGGTCGTGAGAGGGTGGATGTAATTCAGCTCGAAAAAAATGAGAGGTTTTTTGGCTTCCTTAGGACACGTTAATTGATGATGTTGTTATAATTCGACCGGTTGTTTTAAGAATTAGCATCCCGTTTGGTGGCTTAAGATCTCGAGTAGCTTCGTGTCATGTATTATTACTTGCGTTTGTGGTCGAGTTCGGTTTTTGAGATGATTCGGGATTGATTTGGAAGAACAATTCTTGTTTTAGAAGTTTAAGTAAAAATAGTTGACCGGAGTTTGACTTTTGTAAAGACTCCTGAATGGTGTTTTGATGATTCTAAATAGCCTCGTATGGTGATTTTTCACTTAGGCGTGTGTCGGGATTTGGATTCAGAGGTGCGTAGGTTGATTTGATTCATTTTGGTGAACGTTTTTATAGCTCCATTATTTCATTTAGAACTTACATGCAAAGTTTGACTCCATTCCGGGTTGATTTGGCATGATTCGGCGTGAGTTGTAGAAGTTGAAAGTTCATAAGTTCATTAAGTTCAATTTGAGATGTGATTTGTAGCTTTGATGTTGTTTGATGTGATTTAAGGCCTCGAGAAGGTCCAGGTTATGTTTTTGAACTTATTGGTACTTTCGGACGGGGTCCCTAGGGGTTTAGGTGAGTCTCATATAGGTTTGGGTTGTGTTGCACTCGTTTTTTATGTTTCGACTTCGTTTCTTCAAGCATAAATGGTACCAAATTAATCAAATGATCTCTAATTTCTGTTTTGATTGAAGCATTAGATCCATATCGTAATTATGGAGTCATAGCAAAAGAATCGTTGAATTTGGACATCGTATGAGGGAGTTATTCTCAATTTAGTATCAAAGAAGAGAGCTGGTGCTGGTTCTTCGCATATGCGAAGTTAAGTCCGCATATGTGACCCCGCATATGCGAGAAATGGTCCGCAAAAGCATAAATGACAGCTGGAAATGCGAAGGTGCGTATGTTTTGTCGCAAAAGCGAAAATCCCTATATCTTGATTTCTAGAGCTCCGATTGAGATGATTTTTGCGGCGTTCTTCTCGTATTTTCATGGGGGTCAGTATCTAACTATAGTTTTTGTATTTTAATATGATTACAGATGTTAATTTCTGAATTAATCCATATTTTGATTGGAGAATTGGGTTTTTTTTAACAAAAATATTTATACAGAGAATAATTAAGTTTTGAACATTGATTCAAAGTCGGAATTGGATGAAATTAGTATAGGTGGACTCGTAATTGAAAGGGTTGTCAAAATTTGTGGGTTTTATCGAGGTTCCAAGGTGCGGGCTTGGAGTTGACTTTTTAGTTTTCATTAAAGATCGAAGCTTTATTATCCAGAGTTATTTCCTATGGTTTTAATTTATGATATTAAGTTATTTTGGCTAGATTTATGCCGTCCGGAGGTTGTTTCATACGAGAAGGTCATTTTAGAGTATCGGTTTAGCTTCTTTAAGGTAAATATCTTGTCTAACTTTGTGTTGGGGAACTACCCCTTAGGATTCGAGTCGTTTGTGCTATTTGTGTCATGTGAAAGTCGTATACACAAGGTGACGAGTACGTACTCAGGCTTATATATGAAAATTGATCGGCTTAGACTCTTAGGATTCTTTCATGTATTCATTTGGAATTATTATCACATGTCGTATCGTTTATTCATCATGTCTATTATCACATGCTTTATTTGAAGTTGTCGTTACATGTCACATTCTTTACTTGTAGAGTTTTCTCTTATATGCTTTATATGAAGTTGTTATCACCTTTATCATTATGTGATTTCTTTTATTATGGAGTTATTTAGTTGAAGTTATTGTGCATGATATCACCTTTGTTGCCGGATTATTCTCATGCATTTAGACGTAGTACTAGTTCGTACCATCTCTTTCATTGTTAGCCTAATTCATACACTAGGAGCCGAAGTTTGCCATTTCATGGAAATACTTTTACTATTGAGTTTATCCTAAAACAATTAATTGGAATTGAGGTTATCCAAAGTCATTAATCGAATTTAATTGAAGTTGTGTAAAAAGGGGGTGTCGTTCCCATATATGTTGTTGTTATTGAGATTTTACACACTTTGTGTTTGAGCTGTGGGCTATTTGTTGTAGAAATATTGATATTGTTGGATCTTTGGAAAGGTTGTGGCCTATGGGCACTTGTTTTATGAGTTGATACGTCATGTTGTTGTGATGTTAGCATTTGTGAATTGTTGTGTGGTATTGGTTATTGTTATGCGGAGTATAAGGGTGGCATTTCACAGTTGTTGTTATGCAGAGTATAAGGGTGGCAGTTCACCATTTTTGTTATGCACAGCATAAGGGTGGCATTTCACCGTTGTTGAATGTACGGAGTAATAAGGGTATCTATTGTGTTATTTTCCGGGCGGAGTGATAAGGGTGGCTATTATACTGAGTGATACATGTGGCTATCAGAGAGATAAGGGTGGAAAGTTTCATTGTCAGGGCGAGGTGATAAGGGTGGCTATTGCACGAATTGATACGGGTGGCTATCGGAGAGATAAGGGTGGCAATGTCAGGGATAATGTGTGATGGCTTGGGGACATTGTGTTGGTGATTTTCGTGTGTTAGTGTGTTATTCCTTGTGTCTTCCATACGCCTTACGTGACTTGTTTTGTTGCATCGATGAGCTACTCGTTGTCCTTGATATTACTTGTTGACTGGGCCTGCAGTACTACACTCGCACAAGCATACACCGTAGCATGACACTTATACTAGCTCAGGAGTATGAAACTTGACATTTATTGATCATGCCCATGTATTCTTTTATTATTTGTCTTTATGTTGCTATTGACCCTGTGACCATACTAGGTGGATTGTGATTGTAAGCATGTGACCATGCCGGGCGGATTGTGATTGTGACCTTGTGACCATGCCTGGCGAACTGTACCTCGTCACAACTCCACCGAAGTTAGTCTTGATACTTACTGGGTATCGATAGTGGTGTACTCATACTACACTTCTACACATTTTGGTGCAGAGCCAGGTTTTGGATATTTCTGAATCGGGCGGAGTCAGCTTGTTGATCGTGAGGATTCAAGGTAGAGATGATTAGTCGTCGTAGTCCCTTGGAGTACTTTCCTTATATTGTATTGTCGGTTGTTATTTGAACAATATTTTATTTAGATCCTTAAGATCATTCCATGTATTCAACTGAAGTTCGTGACTCTGTATTACCAAATCTTGGGAGGTTGTTATGATCATTGTCGCATAGGCTTATTCCTCTTTTGTTTTCGTATTTATTTTAAACTATGTTTAAAATTATCATTTTTAAAACTGGCTTAATCGTTGTTAGTAATTAGCTTACCTTGTCTTAGAGACTAGGTGCCATCACGATGCCTGCGGTTGGTTTTTGGGTCATGTCAAGTTGGTATTAGAGTTCTAGGTTTATAGGTTCTAGGAGTCACAAGCAAGTTTAGTATAGTCTTGCGGATCGGTACAGAGACGTCTGTACTTATCTTCGAGAGGCTACAAAACTATTAGGAAAATTTTACTTCTTTCATTTCTGTCGTATGGATTTGTTGATTTCGAATTTTAAGCCTTTGTACCTCTATTCTCTCACAGATGGTGAAGACACGCGCTATCGAATCAGCTGACAAGATACCAGTGCCCCTGCTAGAGATGCGAGAGGCCAGGTCCAAGGTAGAGGCCGAGGAGGGACACGTGCCGTAGCTAGAGCACCTGTTAGAGACGTAGTTGAGGAGCCGCCAGTAGCTCCGGTTGGGGGACAGGCACCAGAGCCGCTTGTTGTTACCCCCGTACTTTAAGATACTTTAGCACAGTTCCTGAGCATGTTTGGTACATTGGCGGCTCAGTAAGGATTGATCTCCGTTACACCATCTATTTCGTAGATTGGGGGAGGAGCTCAGGCTCCCACCGCCTGTAATCCAGAGCAGTGGGCTCACATTGGTCAGGTTTCAGGTGTGGTGCCGGTATAGCTTGAGGTCAGGCCGGAGGCATCAGAGGAGGAGCGAAAGAGGCTTGAGCGGTTCAAAAGGTATAGTCCACCTACTTTCAGTGGCACATCTATTGAGGATGTGCAGGGGTTTCTAGAGAAATGTCACCGTATTCTCCGCACCATGGGTATTGTGGAGATGAGCGGAGTTGCTTTTACTACATTTCAGCTGTCGGGAGCAGCGTATCAGTGGTGGTAGGTTTATGAGGAGGGACAGTTTTTAGAGATGTGTTTAAGGGAGTTTGTTCCCCATACCCTCTGGGATGAGTGGCTTGCATAGTTTGAGCAGCTGCGTCAGGGCACCATGACGGTGTTAGAGTATGCCATCGAGTTCAGTGAGTTATCCCATCATGCACCTACTTTGGTTCCTACAGTCAGAGAGTGAGTCCGCAAATTTATTAAGGGGTTCAGTTATGGTCTTAGATTCAGCATGGCTAGGGAGTTGGAGACTGACACTCCATTTCAGCAGGTTCTGGAGATTGCCAAGAGGTTAGAGCGTATCCGGGGTGAGGGGAGGGAAGATAAGGAGACCAAGAGGTCTCGAAATTTTGGAGGATTCAGTGGATTCTACTCTTCAGCTATGACCCATCATGGCGGAGGCTCGGGTAGTCGGCCAATCCAGTCCACACTTCAGACTACTCGTGGTGCTCTAGTTAGTCAGGATACTCATGTGGGGCAGTCATCATTTAGTGCACCACCAGCACGGGGTTCCTACAGTGGTTATTTCAGTTATCCGGCACAAACTCAGTATGAGCAGCCACATCTGCAGAGAGGTTGTTATGAGTGTGGCGATACTAGACATATCATGAGAGATTGTCCTAGAGTCGGAAGAGGTAGATTTCATCAGAGCACTCAGGCTATGGGCTCCATTCCATTTGCTACTCCACTTGCACAACCAGCTAGGGGTGGAAGACAGGCGTGTAGAGGGCGCCCTAGAGGGGGAGGCCCAGCCCGTTGATATGCTTTCCGTGGTATGGCTAAGGCTGCTACACCATATGGTGTCATTACATGTATGGTTTCGATGGTTATAGAGGATCATCATTCTTATTTTTATTCGATTCTACTTATCGGGGTGAGTCCTCCTATCTTGCTTCACATACGGGTGAGTTTCGTGATTTTGTACTCGGCTTATCTTTTTACCCCTATTGGGAGATTCTATACTGGTAGTCGTGACTATCGTTTCATCTTGATTCACTATTGAGATCTATGTATTACACCCTATATTTTCGTGCGTGAAAGTACATAGTAAATAAATTGATATAAGCTCGAAAATGAGATCAGCTTTGAAAGTACATAAAGTAAGTTAATCATGTTAACTTTGAAGTTACAAATTTCTAAGATCATGAACTTCAAGTCCAAGAGGGTTGGAAGGCTTAGAAGCTAAACAAATTGAAGAAAATAAGTTTCGTCGAAAGTCGACAAGTTGGGAAAGTTATAACATGTACTTTTGGGGTGAGACTAGGGTGCTCAAAATTATACGTAGGTTATATTATGAGTTAGTTTAGTCTTATAATAGTCATGTGTTATATTATGAAATCAAGCGAGTTGTGGAATAAAAGTTGGCAAAGATTATCACAAGTTATATTCATAAATATGCTGAAACTTAGGTCAAATGTAGCTGAGCATTTCTCCTAATGTGCTTGGAATTACGGGATGATCTACCTATAAAATTGAAGATCTACGAGTCTAGTTTTCAACAGATTAAACCGTTCATTGATACAATATTGGAGTAGATAGATATTCATGTTTTTGCGAGATAGCGCAGACTGGTAGGTGACAAGTAGGTGCATCGCCTACTTGCTAAAAGGAGAGGCCTCAGTTAAAAGCTCCTAAAGTCGGCCAAGAGGAGAATTTTAAGGACTTATTAACTCATTTCTCAGACAAACAAAATCAGATTGAAGCCCGGCAACTCCTCCCTAAAAATCCCACACAAACCCTTGGTACTTTCGGGTGATACGATGTGATTCTAGTGGCGAAAACCCTGGACAACTTGCTAATTTCTCTTTATCCTTCTTGTAGTTGCGTTGAGGGACTGATTTTGGATGAATAATGACTATATTTCGTGGGCTATACTCAGTCCAAGGTAAATTATGCTTCTCCTTCCATTATCTATGCTTGTACGAGCTGTACTCGATCGTAAAGACTAGACATAGCGAGTTCCGAAAGAGTGGTATGCTATTTGTTATTGCGTCACTGTTGGCTATTTGTGAATTTATTTTTAAGTTGAATTCATGGCTGGTTCATAGGATAAGAGGCTTAATT
Source organism: Nicotiana tomentosiformis (assembly GCF_000390325.3). Classification (NCBI taxonomy): domain Eukaryota; kingdom Viridiplantae; phylum Streptophyta; class Magnoliopsida; order Solanales; family Solanaceae; genus Nicotiana; species Nicotiana tomentosiformis. Next base: position 68,152,503 of record NC_090819.1, read on the forward strand.
ATGTACTGTTGGTTGTGTTGCTCAATTTGAAAGAAAAGACAAGTAGAAACGTGTTTTAGTAAACTGAAAGATCAGTTTTGAGTTGCTGAACTTGTGGGACTGTTTTGTGGGCTGTTTCGTGTTGCTGTTGGGTTGTCTCTTTTGATACTATTTTGATGGAGTTTGGGAGGAGAAAGGGTGTGGATAAACACCACATAATGGCAGGGTGATTGGTTGGTCGTTCGTCGTTATATTTTCGGGTTGTTTGACAATACTAGGGTTGTCGTTTTGTGTATGAACTGATTGGAGTGTGTGGGCTGTTTTGTGGTATTTTGTAATGGATATAAGGTTTGAAAATGACGTATACATATTGTTATTTTTGTGTTCTTGTTGTTGTTGGTGTTATGTCGAATTGGGAGGAAGTAAAGATTATAGGGGAGATGCTGCCCTTTTTATTATAGAATAAGCTTGTCGTTCGTTGTGCGATAGTTGTACCGTCCATAACTTGATGATAGTATTGTCATCGTTGTTGTAGATTAAGGTGCAACGAGACGGGTTTAACGTGGTTATTGGACAGATTGTGATAAGGTATGTTAAGGCTAATTATATTCAGTTAAGTAATGACTTCTTCCAGTCAAGAGAGCAGAGAGGTATATATATATATATATATATATATATATATATATATATATATATATATATATATATATATATATATATATATATATATATATATATATATATATACAGTATTTTCACCACCATCGAGCTAGTAGAGCCACCGATTATAGCTCGATGGTGGTGAAAATACTGTATGTATATATATATATACCCTCTGCTCTCTTGACTAGATGAAGTCATTACTTAACTGAATATAATTAGCCTTAACATATCTTATCACAATCTGTCCAATAACCACGTTAATCTCGTCTCGTTGCACCTTAATCTACAACAACGATGACAATACTATCATCAAGTTATGGACGGTACAACTATCGCACAACGAACGACAAGCTTATTCTATAATAAAAAGGGTAGCATCTCCCCTATAATCTTTACTTCCTCCCAATTCGACATAACACCAACAACAACAAGAATACAACAATAACAACATGTATACGTCATTTTCAAACCTTATATCCATCACAAAATACCACAAAACAGCCCACACACTCCAATCGGTTCATACACAAAATGACAACCCTAGTAGTGTCAAACAACCCAAAAATATAACGACGAACGACCAACCAATCACCCTTCCATTATGTGGTGTTTATCCATACCTTTTCAAAATATGGCCTCATCAGCCTTACGTTAAGAGTGACCCCTCCAGAGTTCACGGTTACATAGCGGTATGCTCGGGCCGAGTATGGCACTGGGTGTCGGTCACAACTCTTTAGGTTTGGGGCGTGACACTATGAGACTAGAAGTGACTTTCTTTTATTCATTACGGTAGGTTTTGATGTGATTTCTGGATGGTTTGGTTACGATTTTTAATTTAGATACTCTATCGGTATGGGGAGTCCGTTATGTGATTTTGTTTGCAAAATTGAGTTAGTGGAAGTTTTCGATTGGTGTGATGTGTATTCTACTTGTGATTCAGAGCTGAGGATGGGATCCTCACGTGTTCATGTGGTTTGAGTGTTTGAACTGGGCTACGTGCCGCGGTGGAGTTATATTAGGTTGATATCCTTATGATTAGTTCATGTGTTTTGATTCTCCCTAGTGAAATTGATTCGTAGCATGGTACTAATAGGGAGTTGTGCCTATCGAGCTTGTTTGATAGTTCTCTCTGTGTTTCTCTTTGCATATTCAGTCATATTCATGATGTGCTTATTGGGTTTTAGCTTGCGAGGTGTGTGCCTGGGGGGGTAGATGTGACTTGTTGATTTAAGTGAATGGTCATGGGATTTTTGTGTTTCTTGCATCGTCGTCAGTGTTGTGAAGGTTTGGAACAGGGTTCTAGCTGATATGAGGTTAATTGCCGGTGTTGGATTTGATTATGGGCAACTATGTTGGTCAGAGATGTTGTTATGGGCATATGTGTGATGTGTTACGTCGGGGGTTGTATCTCGTAGGTGTAGGAATGAGTTGTTGCAGCTGGTTGAGGCTGATACCGTGTGTTGAAGTGGGAATCGAGTATTTGGGAAATGATCAGATGGTGAAAATTTTGGTTATAAGGTTTATTAGTGTGGGTAGAAGGAATAGTTTTTAGTTAAGATGGTGTTGTCAGGCCTATGTGGATTAGGGTGACGTGGGATCACTCGCGAGTACATGTATGGTGAGTACATTCATTGATTTGATGACTTTGGAAGGGTTCTTGGCACGTTCGAGGACGGACGTTTGTTTAAGAGGGGGAGAATGTAACGGCCCGACCGGTAGTTTTGAGAATCAGCATCTCGTTCGGTGGATTAAGGTCTCGAGTAGCTTCGTGTTATGTATTATTACTTGTGTGTGTGGTCGAGTTTGACTTTTCGGATGATTCGGGATTGATTTGGAAGAACAATTCTTGTTTTAGAAGTTTAAGTGAAAAAAGTTAACCGGAGTTTGACTTTTGTGAAGATGACTCTAGAATGGTCTTTTGATTATTCCAATAGCTTCGTATGGTGATTTTGGATTTAGGCATATGTCTGGATTTGGATTCGGAGGTCAGTAGGTTGATTTGATGCATTTTGGAAAAAATTGGGAAGTTGATGGTTTGGAAGGTTGAGAGGTTTGATCAGAAGTTGACTTTGTTGATATCAGGTCCGGATTTCGATTCCAGCAGTTGGTATAGCTCCATTGTGTAATTTACAACTTGCATGCAAAATTTGACTTCATTCCGGGTTGATTTGATATGATTCGGCGTGAGTTGTAGAAGTTAAAAGTTCACTAAGTTCGATTTGAGATGTGATTCGTAGTTTTGATGTTGTTTGATGTGATTTTAGGCCTAGAGTAGCTCCACATTATGTTTTTGGACTTATTGGTACGTTCGGACGGGGTCACGAGGGGCTAGGGTGAATTTCGAATAGGTTTGGGTTGTGTTGCGCTCGTTTTTTATGTTTCGACTTTGTTTCTTCACACATAAATGGTACCACATTAAGAAAATGAGCTCTAATTTCTGTTTTGATTGAAGCATTAGATCTTTATCGTTATTACGGAGCCATAGCAAAAAGAATCGCCGAAGTTGGACATCGCATGAGGGAGTTATTCTCATTTTAGTGTCGGAGAAGAGAACTGGTGCTGGTGCTTCATAGATGCGAAGTTGGGTCCGAATCTCCGACCCCGCATGTGCAAGAAATGGTCCGCAAAAATGGAAATGACAGCTAGAAATGCGCAGGTGTGGATTTTTTGTCACAAAAGCGAAAATCCACGTGTATAAAAAATCAGACCGCGTTCTTTTGGTATTTTGAGCATATCTTATGTTCTAGAGCTCCGATTTAGGTGATTTTTGCGGCGTTCTTCTCGTCTTTTAATATGATTACAGAAGTTCATTTTTGAATTAATCCATGTTTTGATTGGAGAATTGGGAGTTTTTATAAGAAAAAACCTTTCTAAAGAGAATAATTGAGTTTTGAACATCGATTCAGAGTAAGAATTGGATGAAATTAGTATGGTTGGACTCGTAATTGAATGGGTTGTCAAAGTTTGTGCGTTTTATCAGGTTCCGAGGTGCAGTCCCAGGGTTGACATTTTGGATTCACTTTTTAGTTTTCATTAAAGATCGAAACTTTATTATCCGGAGTTGTTTCTTATGGTTTTTATTTGTGATATTAAGTTATTTTGGCTAGATTTGCGCCGTCCGGAGGTTGTTTCATACGAGAAGGTCATTTTAGAGTATCAGTTTAGCTTCTTTGAGGTAATTATCTTGTCTAACTTTGTGTAGGGGAACTACCCCTTAGGATTCGAGTCGTTTGTGCTATTTGTGTCATGTGAAAGCCGTGTACGCAAGGTAACGAGTACGTACTCGGGCTTATATATGGAAATTGATTGGTTTAGACTCTTAGGCTTCTTTCATGTATCATTTGGAATTGTTAGCACATGTTGCATCTTTTATTCATCATGTCTATTATCACATGCTTTATTTGATGTTGTCGTTACATATCACATTCTTTACTTGTAGAGTTTTCTCTTATATGCTTTATATGAAGTTGTTATCACCTTTATCATTATGTGATTTCTTTTATTATGGAGTTATTCTTAGATGAAGTTGTTGTACATGATATCCCTTTTGTTTCCGGGTTATTCTCATGCATTTAGACATAGTACTAGTTCGTGCCATCTCTTTCATTGTTATCCTAATTTAGACACTAGGAGCCGAAGTTTTCCATTTCATGGAAATACTTTCATTATTGAGTTTTTCCTTAAACAATTAATTAGAATTGAGGTTATCGAAAGTTACTAATTGATTTTAATTGAAATTGTGTAAAAGGGGGGTGTCGTTCTTTGTTGAGTTACTTTCCCATTCTTGTTGTTATTATTGAGATTTTTATACACATTGTGTTTGAGCTGTGGGCTATTTGTTGTTGAAATATTGATTTTGTTGTATCTTTGGAAAGGTTGTGGCCTATGGGAACTTGTGTTACGAGTTTATATGCCGTGTTGTTGTGATGTTAGCATTTGTGAATTGTTGTGTGGTTTTGGTTGTTGTTATGCGGAGTATAAGGGTGGAATTTCACCGTTGTTGTTATGCAGAGTATAAGGGTGGCATTTCACCGTTGTTGTTATGTGGAGCATAAGGGTGGCATTTCATTGTTGCTTAATGTACGAAGTGATAAGAGTGGCTATTGTGTTATTGTTCCGGCGGAGTGATAAGGGTAGCTATTATACGGAGTGATACGGGTGGCTTTCGGACAGATAAGGGTGGCAAATGTTATTGTCAGGGTAGAGTGATAAGGGTGGCTATTACACAGAGTTATACAGGTGGTATCAGAGAAATAAGGGTGGAAATGTCACGGATGATGTATGATGGCTTGGGGACATTGTGTTGGTGATTTTCGTGTGATGGTGTGCTTTTCCTTGTGTCTGTCATACACCTTACGTGACTTGTTTTTTTGCTTCGATGAGCTACTCGCTGTCCTTGATATTACTTATTGACTGGGCCTGTAGTAGTACACTCACACAAGCATACACCATAGCATTCCACTTATACTAGCTTAGGAGTATGAAACTTGACATTTATTGATCATGCCCATGTGTTCTTGTATTATCCATCTTTATGTTGCTATTGAGCCTGTGACCATACCGAGTGGATTGTGATTGTGAGCCTGTGACCATGCCGGGCGGACTATGATTGTGAGCCTGTGTCATGACCCCATTTTTCCCTCCGTAGGATATCGTGATAGCACCTAGCCTCTAGTACTAGGTATGCCCAACAATTTGAAGAATCTATGAATAATAAACTGAACTCTAATCTCAACACGTGAATTATAAATATAAAACTTCCATTCAATAATTACAACTCCTAAAACCTGGTGGAAACAAGTTACAAGATTTTAAGAGCAAATACTAAGTGTTTCTATACATCAGAGTCTAAAGAAAAATAAGGAAAACAACATAGTAAGGATAGAGGGGGACTCTGAGGTCTGCGGACGCTGGGAGATATTCCTTGAAGTCTCCACGTGCGGTCCAACTCATCGGTATCTGGTCTAGTGGGAAGAACATGGATCTGCACAAAAAGATGTGCAGAAGTGTAGTATGAGTACACCACAACGGTATCCAGTATGTGTCAAGCCTAACCTCAGTAGGGTAGTAACGAGGTCAAGTCAGGACCCTGCTGGTTTAAAAGAAAAGTAAGGAAGAAGATATAATAATATTTTGAAATAACTGAGAGTTTAAACAATACGAAATTTCAGAAAATATCAGCATAGTAAATAGAGGTAAACAACAGGGGCACTCCCGAGGTACCACCTCATAGTCCCAAATGTAAATATGCACGACAGGGGGATCTCCCGAGGTACCGCCTCGCAGTCCCAAAGTAAATATGCAAGACAGGGGGATCTCCCGAGTAAACGCCTCGTAGTTCCAAAGTAAATATGCAGTACAAGGGGATCCCAGGTAAACGCCTCGTAGTCCCAAAGTAAATATACAGTACAGGGGGATCTCCCGAGGAACCGCCTCGTAGTCCCAAAATAAATGTGCAGCATGTAATCAAAGGAAACACGAATTTATAGCAAGGATCTTATAGTTAAAGACTTAATTCAAATCAAGGAAAATCAGGTAATTCAGCTAAGCATGTTGCACAAATTGCAAGGAAGAGTTAAGGCATGTAGACATGCGATACTAGGCTAAATATGATCACTACATATGCTAAGGCAACTCAGGTTAATGAATTTTAAAAGAAGACAACTTATTTAAGGAATTCAAAAGATGACAGATCAGCAAGAACCGAATTCTTTCATAATCAACCCATGTACGCACTCGTCACCTCGCGTACACGGCGCTCACATATCACAAATTTTTACAACAGTAACAAATCCTAAGGGGATTTCCCCCACACAAGGTTAGACAAGTCACTTAGCTCAAATCTCACTCAATCAATCGGTAAGAATGCTTTTCCCTCTATTTTCCGACTCCGAATGGCCCAAATCTAGCCCAAAGAAATTATATCTCATGAATAAAACTACAAGGAACTAATTTAAATAATAAATTTACCATTTTAGCAATGAATCAAAAAATCGGCCCAAAGGTCGACCCGGGCCCACATCTCAGAATCGGGTAAAAGACACAAAATACGAACACCCACACGACCACGAGTTCACCCATACCAAAATTACCAAAATCTGATACCAAATCGCCACTCAATTCCTCAAATCAACTCTCCAAATCCCTAACCTCAAACTCCCAATTTCCACCTTAAATACACACTAAGTAAGTGGAAAATCAATGGGGAAACAAGATTATTGATAAAAAATAAGCACAAGATACTTACCTCAAGAAATGCCTTGAAAATGCTCTCAAGAATTTCCAAAACCCGAGCTCAAAATGTCCAACAATGATAAAAGCCCCGAGCCCTTGAATTAATAGAGTCTTCCCAGTGTTTTCGCTTATGCGGATAACTTGACCGCATCTGCAGTCCCACTTTTCCCAAAAATGCACCGCATCTACGGTTTTACCGAGGCTGCCTTACCTCCACTTCTGCGATTTCCTATCCACTTCTGCGGACACGCTTTTGTGCCTCCAGCGCACCTGCGACCTCCTTGTCCGCATCTACGGTCTCGCAGATGCGAAATTTTCCTCGCATCTCCCCACACTGCTCCAGCATGCTTCTGTGCACAAATTCCCTCTTCTGCGGGCTTGCACCTGCAGTCAATCTTGCGCATGTGCGATTACACAGAGCTGGTGCCTTTTTCCTTTCTCCCATGTCCAAATTTGATCTGTTAACCATCCGGAATCTACCTGAGGCCCCCGGGACCTCAACCTAACTTACCAACAAGTCCTAAAATATCATACAGACTTAGTCGAGCCTTTAAATCACATCAAACAACACTAAAAATATGAATTGTACATCGATTCAAGCCTAATGAACTTTAAAACTTCAAACTTCTACATACGACACCGAAACCTATCAAATCAAGTCTGATTGACCTCAAATTTTGCACACAAGTCATAATTGACATTACGGACTTATTCCAACTTCTGGAATCTGAATCCGACCCTAATATCAAAAAGTCCCGTCCCTGTCAAACTTCCCAAAATTTATCAAATTTCCAATTTTATCCAATTCACGCTAAAATGACCTACGGACCTCCAATTCAGCATCCGAACACGCTCCTAAGACCAAAATCACCCTATGGAGCTATAGGAACCGTCAAAACTCTATTCCAGAGTCGTCTTCACACAGTTCAAACTATGGTCAATTCATATGGCTTAAACCTCCATTTTAGGAACTATGTTCCCATTTCAATCCAAAATCAAAAACAAATCCTCCCGGCAAGTTACATAACCACTAACTGAAGTAGAGGGAGCAATAAATAGGGGTTCGGGTCTAATTCACTCAAAACGACCGGCTGGATCGTTACAGCCTGTGACCATGCCGTGCGGATTACGATTGTGAGCTTGTGACCACGCTGAACGGATTGTGAATGTGAGCCTGCGAACATGCTAAGAGGATTTAGATATTGGCACGTGAGTTGTCCATGCATTTTTGATTCGCGATGCGGGCACGAGGTGTCGTTATTGATACCCAATTTTTCCTTCATATTTTTCGAATAAGTATATATATTTTCAAATGTCCTTTTGCATCATTACTTATTTTACAAGAGTTATACAAGTATTTTCTATACTTTTCCATATTATTTAGAGCTTTAAATATGATTTCTTTGCATCTAAATTACTTGATTATTTATTAATTACCCTTTCAAATTATTTTGTGAAGACTTAATAATCCAAATTTATTATTTACACCCACATACATATTTTAAAATATTTTTACTTCATTTCATATAATTATATTTTGCAATAATAGCCTATATTCGACAAATAATTGCATTTATTATATTACTTATGCCAAAGTAGTATTTTATATTTTTATAATGTTGAGTTATTATTTTTAAGTATTTTTTAGAGAATAAATATTTTTTTACCATTTATTAGACGTTTTAATAATTTATTTTTTAATTAATTTTAGAGGGTTTCACGAGCTGGCCCAAAACATTAAGCCCATGTCATCTCACCTCTCAGCAGCCCAAACCAAACTCCCCTTTACATAACCCGGTCGCGACCCGTCAAATAACCTGCCCCGATTCCCTTTCGATCATGGCCATTGATCTTAAATGATCAACGGCCCATAATAAACCCTTCCATTCTCTTTATATCCCATAACCCAAACCCTAGACCCCATTCCCTATCTTCGCCGCCTTCGAACACCGCAGTTAACCTCTTAAACCTAAACCCTAGCGGCCGAAACTGTCTCACCCTTTCTTTGCATATTTCCTTCGAATCAAGAGTTTTCTTGCCTTTTCTGAACACTCACCACTCTGATATGGTAATACTGAGTACCGTTCCATATATGGAAGGTGTATCTCGTGTAAATCGGGTCCAAATGGGCACGATCTTGAAGATATTATGGGATTCCCGACAGATACCTCAAATAACATGGAATATCTCTCCGATTTGGGCATGTTTCCATCAAATCCGGTTTAATTAGGGTTTGCCTTGCTCTTTTCCCTAATTCCGATTTTGAAACTGGTTTGCATGAGGTCTTTTCCTTATTCTGTATGATTGATTTCCTTTTCCTTATTCTGTATGATTGATTTCCTTTCCTTATTCTGTGTGATTAGTCTTCTTTCCATGTTCGTTCTTTCAATTCCTACTACTATATAAACCTCTCCCAAATGTCCCCTTTGCGGGAGACTCCAATCGCTAAAAACTACTCCTGTCTTTCTTATTTTTTCTTGTCTTACACTATTTTGAGGCTCAAATTTTTGCCGGCTGAAAGCCAAGGCCACAGAAACTCGATTCTCTAATCTTTCTCAGTGTGAGCACTACCCGAGATTCCTTTGAAACCTTTTTGAACTCTGACACACTGAGATTCCTGGGTTCTACTGTTCGTTTGCTATTAACACTGAAGTGTTGCTGAAATCACTCTTCTTGTTTACTTGTTCTTCTATAACTGGTAATGTATCTATGAATCTTGCAATTTCATTTTCTTTATGTTTGAGTTCTTGTTCTGCATATCTATGTATTTGAGATTTTTATGAACCAACATGTTATTGTATGCTCTGAAGCTCTTCTTGAGGCTCTATACCTTCTAGTCATCGAATTTTCCTATTTGTTCCCTTGATTCTATTTTCCTAAGCATGCTTGCTCTAATGTGTGTATTCGAATGCTTATTATCGTTGCTTATTCTGAGTTTAGCTTCTTTCCTTATACTGTACTCTTGTTCAGAGTCAAATCATGCCCAGAACCTGTTCTAATTATTGTTGAGTCATTCATGTGCAACTTAATGCTTTCCTAGAGTTAATTCTTGATCATGTTATTATCCAAACATACTTCCTCCTACTTAACGTGTGCTCCCTTATTTGTTCACTCCTGTGCTCGTTATTATTTCCTAACACTTCTAGGATGAGATTCAATATCTACCTCTTCCCCTATATGTGGTTTAAGACCTAGTGCTTGCATGTCCTGTTAATCTAGAGTTGGAATATGTTCCCTTATCATGAGTTCTGGTATTATTTTTGAACCTTTATATTATGATTGATACTCAATATGCTAAGTCTCATGTTCAACTAAGTGATATGCTTCCAACTGTTGTAAGATATGCCCACTAGCCTGTTGCTATGCTATTTGTAACCACATTCTCCTTAGGCTCTTGCGTTAAAAAAAATCTTTCATGTGAAAACTGCCATCCATTTGTTCTTGTCTATGACTTTGCTAGATTCTCATGTTGATTGTCTGAACTCCTAGAGGCTCATTATGGACTGTGTTTTGCTTTGAAATTCTATCTGACGTAGTTTGCTAGCTTATGATGTTCAAACCCGTCATTGGGAACTTGTTTTTGTTTATACCATATGTCCCTATAAGGGATTTTGTGTAACCTTTATTTGTGTGTCTTTGTTTGGAAATCCCTGCTCTCTCTGTTAGCTATAGTATTAAGGGATGAAACTCCTAAGTCTTAAAGTTTGTTTGGCTAGCCTAGTACCAAGCTTGTCACTTGTGTTGTTATGGATATTTAGTATTCCATGGGTAAGCAAGGTAGCCGTCTTAAGGTTTGGGCCTAGTTGTTGGGCCAGTTTGGTACTCAAAACCGAAGCGTATTAATAGTTGCCTGGAGTGTGGGCATGTTTATCACCTAAGGTTCCATGCTCAGTTGAAGACCTAGAAGCAGCCTTGGGTATCTTGTATTTGCTGTATTTGGTCCTGTAGCCGCCCTATTAAGTCTGTAAATGTTTTATTATCCTATTTGGGCCTGTAATAATCTGTAATAACGAGTAATAGGGAGATTAATGAAAAGGGGTTGGGATATTCTAATATTTGCATGAAAGGGTAGAAAACATGGGTATAGGGTCTGTGTGTTATATTTGCTATTTCGTTCAGCATGCCTTGTTTGTTATTTTGTTTGGTATGTTGAACTAATAGAAACCATGCCTATAGGAATCATGCACACCTCACGTATACACTGTTCAAACACATTAGTCTAAATATTTACCATACTCATTTCTCTGTTACTACTTTACATTAACACAGCATTCCTATAGGATGCATAACTGTCACGACCCAAAATCCCACCACAGGCGTCGTGATGGCACCTAGTCTCTAAGACTAGGTAAGCCGATTTCAATTACATTTTGAAGCCATTTTTTTTAAGTAATTAAAACTAACAATGCAAATAATTACGATATACAACCTCCCAAGACTGGTAGTACTGAGTCACGAACTCTAACTGAATACATGGAATGATCACGAGGACCGAATATACAATATTGTTTGATTACAAATTAATAGTACAATGAAATGTAAAGACTCCAAGGGACTGCGACGACCAAGCAGCTCTACCGTGAATCCTTACGATCCCGCTTTAACTCTGTTCAAGTCCGATATCTCCAATACCTGGCTCTGCACAAAAATATACAGAAGTGTAGTATGAGTACACCACGGTCGGTACCCAGTAAGTATCAAGACTAACCTCAATGGAATAGAGACGAGGTACAGTCAAGACACTCACTAGTCTAATAACCTGTGCAATATAATATACAAAATAATAGGAAACAATTAATAATAATAATAATAATAATAATAATAATAATAATAATAATAATAATAAGGACACGATAAAACAACCAGTTATATGCACAACAGGCAACAAATACCATTAATATCACTCAAAAAATAATAAACACAATTACACCCAATTAAATCAAGTCCTTCAAATAAATGTCTTTCACATATAATTATTCGAGATAACTCTCTTTTAAATATAATTTTCTCAAATAATTATTTTTCAAATATATTTCTTTCAATAAATCTTTTCAAATATAATTTCCTCAAATAAATATCTTTCAAAAACAATTCTTTCATATAATACTTTGAAAGTAAAAATCCTTCCAAATAAATATTTTGAATATAATTCTTTCAATTAAAAAGTCACCATGTGACACCTCATTTCATAATCATAAAAATACGGGTCTCAGTCCATTTTCATATTTTTCTTAAACATGGGTCTCAACCCATTTTCATATTTCCAAGGCACCTCAGGCCCATAATTAAATCATCATATTTTCCCGACACCTTGTGCCCTCATTTCATATCACAATTGCATGGACAATTCACGTGCCAATTATCATTATCATTTCATCACAGCGCCTCGTGCCCATATTTCATATCACAACTGCACGGACAATTCACGTGCCAAATATCCTCATTATTTACTCACGGCACCTCGTGCCCAGATTTCATTTTATAATCCGCCTGACAATAGCCACAGGCTCTTAATTTCAACATAAAACAGATTGTTATCAATTTACTATCAACAAGACCAATTGCACAACGCATAAAATTAAACACAAGAAAAATCACAACATCACATAAAAATTATCAACACCACAACCCCACATCATCGCATATCGTCCCTGACAATAGCCACCTTTATCGCTCCTATAGCCACCCTTATCGCTCCGCCCAGACAATATTCCAACAAACACAACAACAGTGAAATGCCACCCTTATACCCACATAATATCAACGGTGAAATGTCACCCTTATCTCCCCAAAATAATAACTCACACAACACAATAATTTACACAGGAAATTAACATGGCAACATAATAAAATCAATTCATATCACAATTTGCCTAACAATGATAAGCCAAACTGCTTCATTACGTTCTCACACATTTTCATAAGCCAAACTGACTTCTTTCTTTTGTCTTTCTTTTCTTTTCTCTTCTTTCCATGTTCACTTTTGCTATTTTATTTACTGCTTTTTACACGCAAATACTTGGCAATATGTTATTATTTCTGCATAAAGCATGCTCCGTATCATACTCCACTCGTGCCAATTATCAACATAGCGGTGCTTGATGAATGTTTGCGATTTCCTAAAAATCACCTTTTTTAAATCGGAAGGCTTATTTGCGGTAGACTAGTCGATCAGCGGTGCAATCGACAGTCCCGTGCCTTTCCCTCTCAAGTTCTCCACTTGGGATTACCAGTCTAGACACTCATAGAAACCCTACTCAAATTTAAATGTACATGCATCATGCTAAACTTAGTACGGGCTGAAGAATTATCAACGTAACAACCTGCTAAGATGAACCTTGTCCAAAGTCCGATGGGATTTCCATAATCTCAATGGACACTATCATATTATGTGCATTACTTGGAGAAAATGTACTAACATGTTGATCATTATTGCGTAAGTAGTGAAATGTGGAGGGGGAAGGGCTAACCTTTATTTGTTTGTAGAAAATGAAGCATGAAATCCCCAGGTTCGGTATGGTCCAAAACATCCCACCTTTGCTACTTGACTGGTGGAAAGACCTTTCACCTCGCGACAGAAATCATGTGAGGGGAGTACTTGGTGACCTGTCATCCTTGATGAACATTCGACCAAATAGGGAGTTGATCGAGGCCGCCATCATGTTCTGGGACGAGAAAAGAGTTGTTTCCGATTTGGAAATATAGAAATGACTCCTCTTTTAGAAGAAATAGGAGGTTTTTCCAAGTTGCCATCTGATAGTCCGGGATTACTGGTACCATAGAATCGCATTCCCCGCGGGTTTTTGAAAATGTTGGGTTTTAAGAAGAATGATGAGCTGCTCTATCTAAAGAAATCATGCATCCCTTTTTTGATTTCATTACTAGCGTTATGGGCATAGCAAGTCGTATCGTATTCACCATGATGAACTAGACTCTACTTTATTGGGATGGGTGCACCACCGGGTTTATGTGTTCGTCGTCTGCTTCTTGGGGCTGTTGATATTTCCAATGAAAGGGGGAAGGATTCATACTCGCTTAGCCATGGTCGCCATAACCTTGATGGATGGCATCGAGGGACAAACTTATAACATTATCCCTATGATCTTAGCTGAGATGTACTGTGCTCTAGATCAGTGCAAGCAGGGGTTTGGACACTTTGAGGGTTGTAATCTATTGCTACAAGTCTTGCTACTGGAACACTTTCTGAGAGGAGAGTACTGTCAAGAGCTTTTGCGAAGGCCAATGAATGACTACATAGCCAACCATCACCCAAAGAAAATGACGTTTATTCCGGACAGGTTTGCATAACCTGGAAATGCTGTAAGTTAGGAGCGTTTCTTCAATAATTTGACAGACAAGCAGGTGCATTGGATGTTTGAATGGTTTCCTAGTAGTGAGTTTATGATTAGGTCAAGAGGGAATACTCATTTAGTACTGATCAGGTTGCGAGGCATCTATCCTTACGCTCCTATAAGGGTAATGCGACAAGATGGGAGGAAACAAGTCATACCTCAGGTTTCCAACATGGTCCAGTACAAGGTAGATTTCAAAGGAGATTTCATTCTGTTTAAGTTCGAGGCTCAACATATGTGGAACCAAAAGATCATTGTGAAAAAAGAAACCATTGAGCCAGACAGGTATCACACCGGCCATATGTACTACTATCTATCATGGCTGGAAGATGACGTAGCGGGGGACGTCAAGCAGGTGTCAATCTGAAGGACAGGATCATAGAGGAAGTGGTTGAGGCACAGGTTAAGTATAAGAGGCTACGCAAAAGGGTGTTCGAGTCTGAAGCTAAACATCTAGAACAAATCAAAGTGAACATGGAGGCGATAAGAGAATGGAAGGAGATTGCCACTAAGTAAACAGAAAGATTGGAATAATTGGAACAAGGATTGATGGATATAAAGGGGAAGATAATAAAGAGACTCTCGAATTGCCAAGGGATGGATGACGGTGAATGAGGACATCTAGCAAAAGCTTACTTACTGTTGGATATGCGCGATCTGGGGAACCTAATTGATAGGGTCAAAAGAGCCAAGCATGGAGAAGGCCCCTCGGGGACCAAGTAGACTAAGAGATGATATTTTTTACTGCTTTCTAGCTTAGATTTAGATTTTGATGTAATAAGGCTAAATGCCATTAGTAACATTATTATTATTGTCGATTTAGTAAAAGTTTATTTTGACTCATTTTTCGTATTAATGAAATGAAGCAAATGTTGGCATTAATTTTCTCCAAGTCTATGTGTCGTTTAGGCCTACCTCAGGCACAATGAGGTCTCCATATTAGGACGCAAATTATTGCATGAATTTGTGAAACATGTTTAAATATTACGAACACTCTTTCATTTCACCTTACTAACTTGATTACCTTTTGCTTTTTCTTTTCTTTTTGATTATTCCCATTCCCAAAGGTTGGTTCGTGCATACTGGTATCATCAGCATACAACACTAGATCAAGAATTCCTCCACCTCCTCCTCCACCAAGCGACCCCAAAGGCAAAGGCAAAGGCAAAGGAAAAGGGAAAATGGATGATTTAAGTGGTATCATGAAAGGCAATACTACTAAGGCGAAAAATGTTTAAACTTCGGATGGTCGGAGTACTCCGGGACAGAATGAGTTGGTCTTACGTTTAGAGCAGGAATTCCTGGAAATACAGAGTGAGCTTGAGCAGGTCCGATATTTGGCAAACCTCTCGCTTACTCTCAATGTTCCAGACATCAACAAGCAAAACCTGACTACCCAGAACCAAACCCCACCACAAAACAAACAAAACTAGAACCCACCACCAAATCCTCCTGTACCACACCAGTATCTCGCACCTCCCCAGAACCTTACCCCGCCACCAGTACCAACTCCTCAACAACACCACTATCATACAACCTAATACCCACAAACCACTACTTATAACACTCCCCAAAGTGCACCGCAACCTACTCCTGATCCGCAAAACTCGACAAATGACCACCATATACCCAAGTTCCATGAATCCATCAAAGCAATCCGATATAAGTGGAAACCTTACTCCACACCCCGCAGCAAACCCTATACATACCTGAATCGGCTGAGAAGGACCTGCTCATTAAAATCTTAGTGGAGGAACTCAAGAAGCTCATTGGTAGAGTTCATAGTGTTGAAGGTGGTAAAAGCGTTGAAGGTCTAAACTACGAGGACCTATGTATTCAGCCAGATATGGAACTACCGGAGGGTTACAAACCTCCCAAGTTCGAAATGTTAGATGGTATTCGTGATCCGGAGGTGCATCTGAGAACATACTGCGACAAACTTGTAGGAGTGGGCAAGAATGAACAAATCCGCATGAAACTGTTCATGCGAATCCTTACAAGAGACATCTTGTCTTGGTATAATAGTCAAAACCCAAAGAAGTGGGTCAGTTTGATGAGTATAGCGTTAGATTTCATAGATAGATTCAGGTTCAACACATAAAATGCACCAGACATTTTCTACATTCAAAAGCTCAAGAAGAAGCCGACAGAAACCTTCCGTATGTATGCTACTCGTTGGAGATCAGAGGCCGCAAAGGTAAGGCCAGCATTTGAAGAAGAACAAATGAATAAGTTCTTTGTTAGAGCTCAAGATCCGCAATATTACGAAAGGTTGATAGTCATTAAAAATCACAAGTTCTCCGACATCATAAAGCTTGGAGAAAAAATAGAAGAAGGAATTAAGAATGGGATAATGACCAATTTCGAGGCACTGCAAGCCACAAATAAATCATTGCAATCAGGAGGCTTTTCGAAGAAGAAAGAAATGGGTGTCGTGATGGTAGCCCAGGGCCCTAAGTCTCCCCTCACATACTAAACACCTGCACCCATATATCAACCCTCATCCTCAATATACCAACACCCTGGTGACACCTACCATACCTATAATACTCAACCTACATATTACCATTCACCTCCACTCGCGTGCCAAAACTACCCGAAGCCACATCCAAATTTTGACCGCAGACCTTCTAGACAATACATCCCAATTGCTGAACCCATAGACCAACTGTATTAGAGATTGAGGGCTGATGGTTATGTTACTCCTATCCCGATTGTTGTTGTGGAAAATTCCTCCCAATGGATCAACCCCAATAAATCATGTGCCTATCATTCAGGCATGAATGGTCATACCATTGAGGAGTGTCGCACGTTGAAAGATAAGATTCAAAGGTTGATCGACACTAAGGTCATACAGGCAAAGGAAGTTGAACCAAAT
This sequence comes from Nicotiana tomentosiformis, assembly GCF_000390325.3. NCBI lineage: Eukaryota > Viridiplantae > Streptophyta > Magnoliopsida > Solanales > Solanaceae > Nicotiana > Nicotiana tomentosiformis. Next base: position 68,169,609 of record NC_090819.1, read on the forward strand.
TTTCATAATAACCCTCTCCTAGATCACAGAGGTGAGGGAGTGAATGTGATAGAAACGGACGAAGAATTGGATCAAGAGGGGTCCATCGGACTAATTCGAGAGGAAAACTCTCCTAAAACATCTCCGGTCACCCTCACGCTAGTTATGACTCCATTCACTTTATACTTGATAGTCTATTTTATACGATGATAACAGAAAAGAATATAGAATATATGCGTTTTCACAACAGTTTGGCCGTCTGCATGCTATCAAGCAATATTTATTAAGAGTGTTGGGCTCGTGCTATTCACTGTGTTCTCGCTTTTTTGGTGCTACTTTAATTTATCATTCTACTCCATTATCTAAGCTACTTAGTTTATCAGGTGAGCGTTGATCTGTATTCACTCTTCTCTGTCAACCAAGAAGAACCAATAGAGAAACAGAGGACACAAATTATTTCAGAAGCTTCTGAGCATAGTTGTACGTCATTCATTGATATTTTTTAATGCTTCTTCATTTTATGTCATTTATGTACTTATTAATATTATGAATTAAAGTGTTTAACGCTTTAATTTTCAGGTATTAAAGAAGTACATCAATATCAACTTCGACTATAGGTAGTTTTCCTGTCTATTGCGAAAAGTTTCTTTGTTTCTACTATAAATATAAAATGGGCTGGTTAATAGCATACATGGATTAATTTACAAATGTTATTATGAAAAGTTATTCTATATTTTGGTTAGTTAAAATAACAGATTCATACTTTGAAGGGTAAATATATGTATGTGTATTTCTTTTGCATGTAGAAGTCGTCGTTGTTAGAGATTTCACGTGAAGGTTCTATAAATTGCTAAACTTTCATATGTCCATGGATTAAACAAATTGATATCGTAACTTTTTAATTAATTACTATAATTTATCTGGTAGATAGTTCAAGTTGTGAAGGAATTTGAAGATTTTTCGTGAATGTAACTTGGCCTTGATTAGCTTTTGAAAAATGGAGTTTGCCAATTGATGCCGTGGATTTATTTAATTACAAATACATAGTGCATTTTATTTACTGTAGAACCTCATCTAATTGAGTGTGACCGAGATATACATAGGTTTTGTAAATAAAGTATGAAATACATCAAATTTGACATTTCCTCTCATGTTGCTTGTGGTTCTACTGGAAATTCGCAACTCTTTTGTTCTTCATTGTATGTTTCTCCTTCACTTGATTTGTCTTCTCTAGATTCAGTTACTCTGTATTTTGTTCTTCAAATTGGTTGGCAGATTTCAAGTTTGGATTTTATGTAATAGTTTGCATGTCAACTATTACTTTAGTTTGTAATTATTCTTTAACCTTCTTTCCAGGCAAGTGCATTAGCAACACTGGATTTGAAGAATATTCAATATTTTTCTTTTTTGCACTTTATTAGTGACACAACAATAGTAGTACAGTCTTATCATGTAGTGAAAGCAGTCCTATGTAACTTTTACCTGTTTTTATCATTTTATTAACATTCCCTCTCCTTTAGCAGGTACATACAGATGAGAGACCAACCAAAGATATTCTGACACGGAAGCAGAGCAACTAGTAGCGGCTTTTATGGTTCATTGCTCATTCTCTTATTATCAACTTAGTTTCTTACGTACTCATTTTACGAACAGATTCCTTACCTTAATTTTGTTTGAACCTTTGCCCTTGATAACGATAAAATTGCAAATGTTATACCTCCATCATTATGCTAGCTACATTTTAACTTATAGAGATGTGCAATAGTAAAGTTGTAAATCATGGCTTTGAAATTTCTCAGAAGAAAATGAAAGGAGGCTCTAAATTTGCCAACTTCAAAACTGAGAGAAGATGAATGTGAAATATGCTTAGAGCCTTGTAACAAAATGGTCTTACCGAATTGCTGCCATTCAATGTGCATTAATTGTTACCGTGATTAGTAATGTACCTACATTTTCTCGAGAATAAAGAATCATACCTCCATTCTCTCAATTCATCTCTTTCACTATTTTGGGAACTTGGCTGAGAACAGTCTTGCTTTATCAACCTTAAAGGAATACAAGATCAGAGTCCTGCCTTTTTGCTATGATAATTTGAAGAGCACCTTACTTAGAAATTCGCATCAAGTACATCAATTATATCACCTTCTATGAATGGTTAGTGCATAACCTTTACTTCTGATTGATGACAAATTATATGTTCTTTTATGTACACCTTCTGTTAAATCTATAGAAGGATGTGCTATGTAAAATTTACATGCTTCCTACAATTTTGTGTTTTAGCAGTGCAAGATAATTACCTCCTCATGATTTCACTCAAATTTCACAGCCTGGTGCGGAGTTGAAGCTACTGCCCCGGTGGCATGTATCCATGGTCATCCCAATAATAGATTGTAAGTAGAAGATATATATATCACTTAGAACTCGACATCAAACCAAGTCGGACCCATCTGTAGACTGAGGTTGATTTCTCCAATGGTGTCTCTCTGAGACCCATCGAACTCCTTCACATTCATGCTTCCCATTCGTATCTCGTACAGGCCTTTACCTAGTCTCTTTAGAGTGGTCAGTGGACATATGTTTAGACTCAAACCTCCATCTATAATGACCCTGGCGTTTAACTTATCTTCAAATTGCACGGTGATGTGCAACGCCATATTGTGACTCAGTCCTTCTGGTGGAACTCATCTTCGTGAAAAGTGATTTTGTGGTTTTCTAATACCTGTCCGACCATGTTAGCCATCTCTCCACTAGTGATGTTGGTGGGAACATAAGCTTCACTTAACACCTTCATCAAAGCATTCCTATGCGGGTCTGAGTTTTGCAGCAGTGATAAGATGGATATCTGAGCAGGATGTTTGTTCAGGTGGTCAACAACAGAGTACTCTCTTGCTTGTATCTTCCTCCAAAGATCGTTAGTGCCAGTCTCATCAACAGGCGGCTTAGGTGTAGCTTCCTTGCTTGTTCCTCTCAGATTCTCAAGTGTATAAACTCTACCATTTCTAGTCATACCTTGGGAGGCACATGTTTTTTCCATTTTGGCTTTTCCCTTCCTTCTTGCTTCCGTAACATAATCCCACAGGACGACATCAGACTGGTAAGATGGTGTGGGGGCTACCATCATAGTGAAGGGTGTAGCTATCTCAACTTCAAATGTCGCTTGAGTAAACTGATTGAATAATTTTATCAAACACCTAGAGAACAAAATTGATTAAAATATTACACTCTCTCTGTGGGAATTCACTCTCACTCGCTACTCAGGGGAAAACACAAACACCTAGCATATCGCCAAGGACTGAACTAAATTAATACAATAATACCCAGTAGAAAATGACAATGGACAGAGCGGAGGAGTGAGAGAGCAGAAGCATATCAAGAGAAGAGGTGTTTGCACGTTGAGAATTTCACGAAGTGTTGAGAGAAATCAAACGGTCACTTAACAGCTGTCAAAATTGGGCTACACGTGTTGGGCTGCAAATAGAAGCCGTAAGATAATAATGGGCCAGTCAGACATCTTGACCATGAGCTGCCTGGTTATCCCCATTTATAGTATAGGATTTTTCGTACATGTTATTTGTGAGTGACTTTCCATAGCCTCGTCACTACTTCATGGAGGTTAGGCTCGGCATTTACAGAGTACATGGGATCGTTTTGTACTCACACTACACTTCTTCACTTCTTCGGCAGATCCCGATATTGGTCCCAACGGTGCATAGCGAGACTGCTCGGATTCTGTTACCTTCGGAGACTTAAGGTAGAGTTGTTGGCGTTCGCAATCCCTGAAGTCCCTTTCTATCATGTGTTTACTGTTCATTTAGTTTCAAACAATTGTACTTATTTCATACCATATTTGTAATTATGATGACCCAAAAGGTCTTCTTATATTTTAGAACTCGAATCTAAGCTCTTAAGCCTTACAAATCTCATTTTTACCCTCCTCGATTTGCGTGCATAGTCCGGGCAAGTTTTCTTTCGCATTTTCGAAGGGAGTCGGGGAAGGGTAGTGATCGCAAATGCGATCATTTAGTCGCATTTGCGAAGATCAAGGTCGCATTTGTGAACTTATCTTCGTATTTACGAAGGCAACAGAAGTGTGAAGGGCTTCGCATTTGCGAGCTTCGCATTTGCAAAGCTCAGGTCGCAAATGCGACATCTGCAACTGATCAAAATGACTTTTGGACGGGAATTTTCATTCATTTCCCAAATTTTCAAGACCTAAAACACAAGAGGCGATTTTTCCAAAGACCATTTCTTCCTAAATCATAGGTAAGTGATTCTAAACTGGTTTCTTTCAATCTTTAACTATATTTTACAAGATTTCAACCTAAAATCTAAGGTTTTCATGGTAGAATTAGGGGTTTTGGGTAGAAACTCGGGATTTCGAAAATTTGAGGATTTAGACCTCAATTTGAGGTCGGATTCCAAAACTAATTACATATTCTGGCTCGGGGGAGAATGGGTAAAAGGATTTTGGTCCGAACCTCGGGTTTTGACCAAACGGGCCCGGGGTCAATTTTTCAACCTTTTGGAGGAAAATTTGGGAAATTTAATTTATGAAATATAATTGATTCCTTTAGCAATATTTGATGTTATTGAGTCATTTTTGAATAGATACGAGTGGTTTGGAGGTGAATTTCAAAGGAAAAGCTGTGATTGAGAATTTAGTGGTCTTCGGAGCAAGGTAAGTGTTCTGTCTAACTTTGGCTTGACGGAATAGGTATTGTGTGAGTAATTGCTACGTGTTTTGTTGTTGAATACGATGTATAGTTGAGGTGACAAGCATCTATGCATTGTGGTCGGGTCATAGCATGCGAGTGAAATTCCATTCTTGCAAATTTGTTGTCTTAAATCTTGTTATCCATGCTTATTGTTGTTGTTGAAATGTTGAGAGACTTGTATCCGGTTCCACCAAGGTTGATAAAATTGTGAATATTGATTCAAGGTTGAGATGTAAAATTATGAAAGTAATCATTGATTAAATATTGATTTCTTTGTGAAACTTCTCTCTATCCGTTGTTATTAATTCTGTGAATTGTGAGGAAGAGTGTAAAGCAGGAAGGGTGATGTCGTGTGTGATTAATTTATATTGTGAGGAAGAGTGTAAAGCATGAAGGGTGATGGTGTGTATGTTATGAGAGGTTTAAAGCACGGAGGGTGATGACGTGTAAATTATGAGAGGTTTAAAGCACGAAGGGTGATGCTGTGTATATTATGAGAGATTTAAAGCACGAAGGGTGATGCCGTGTATATTATGAGAGGTTTAATGCACGAAGGGTGATGTCGTGCCGTTCTATTTATTTATTTGGTTAGCTTGAGAGTAAAAGCATGAAGGGTGATGCCGTGCCGTTCTATTTATTTATTTGGTTAGGTTGAGAGTAAAAGCACGAAGGGTGATGCTGTGCAGTTTTCCTTGCTATTTTAATTGCTCAATTGGTTTAAGGATTTTCGGTTTAATTCTGTCATTTCATTATTCTCAATCTTTATGTTGTATTCCCCCACTGTATGTTCCCTTCCCATAATTACTGCGTTATTTCTTTATTTACTGTTGTTGCCACTAGCATGATTATACTGTTCAGGTTATATATGGGTGTCTTGTCCTAGCCTCATCACTACTTCGCCGAGGTTAGGCTCGACACTTACTAGTACATGGGGTCAGTTGTACTGATGCTGCACTTTGCACTTTTTGTGCAAACTTTGATACCTGCTCAGGTTGATCGAGATTTTGCTATTGGTCCGCTGTCCAGAGACTCAAGGTAGATCTGTCGGCGCTCACAGGCCTTGAAGTCCCCTTCTACCTTTTATGTCACTGTTGTTTTCTTTCATTCAGACAGTTGTGTTTGTTTCAGACTATTACTTGTAGTAAATTCTAGAATGCTCATGAATCGTGACTCCAGATCCGGGTGGTAGTAATTAATACAGTTTTATAAAATTCTGCACCTCTTATATTTCATCTTAGTTAATCATTGTTATTTACTGAATGGAAATAAGGAATTGGTTTAAAGATTTTCTAACGTTGGCTTGCCTAGCAAGTGAAATGTTAGGCGCCATCACGGTCTCGTCGGTGGGAAATTTTGGATCGTGAAAATTGGTATCAGAGCACTAGGTTGCCTAGGTCTCACGAGTCACGAGCAAGCTTAGTAGAGTCTGAAGGATCGGTACAGAGACGTCTGTACTTATCTCTCAGAGGCTATGGAGTTTAGGAACAATATCACCTCTTTCATTCCTTATCGTGCGGCATTGATTTTGCTTGAAAGCTATATCTCACATTCCTTTGTATCTACTCGTGTATGACATTGCGCACTCGGTATCAGTTGTGCGTCGACGATTTGTGATGCCACAGATGAACTACGAGGGAGCCAGAAATGCGCAAACATTGCTTCAACATGTGATTCCAACTGAAGATACAGACATATAAAGAGATCACCCAGTGAATAATGTGGGGAGGGGGGGTGCAACGTACCTTGGCATCTGGTTGATTTATACGAGTTATGAAGGTTATTATTGTGGACCATCGGACGTGGTGAACTATGACTTCGCGCCTAGTGGGGGAGTCCACTATCAATGACTGGATTGCGAGTCATGTGTTATATGAGTTTTGGCCTGCAATGTATATATGTGGTATTGAAAGGTTTTCCCAAAAGCTTACATATGTTTAAGGCCTGATATTTTGTAGAGGATAAGGTTGGGACGTGCGGTATGTCCGCCTCCGTAATAATCTTATACTTCAGTACCAAAGGAGTTAGAGAAAACACATTAAATTTACATAAGGTCTACTGAGCGTGGACGTCACGGTTGCAGATTTTGGGGTGCTTCTGAGGAAGTACAGTGGTTGACGAGATTCTGGACTAAGAATTGCCTGTATGGAGCTCTACATTTGTGATCATTGTATATAAATAGGGGTAAAGTTTACCCCAAGGAAGAATCGAAGAGTATGTTAAGAAATGGTTAGCTCAACAATGTTGAGTCAGCATAACAAAAGAAGAAATTGGCCTTGGGAGAGATAATTCTCCACAGGTGTCTGTGGCAAGCCTATGAAGAGGGTAGACCAGCCAATACAACATCGTCCACTTGGCTCGGTTCTCAGAAATACTTTTGAAAGAGTTTGTTTCCTGGACTCTCCATAATGTATGGCACATAGGTTTGAATGGTTGCATCGAGTCACCATGACGGTGTCATAATATGCCATCAGGTTCAATAAGTTAGCCTGTCATATTCCTACTTTGCTTCCTATAGCCAGAAAGCGAGTCCACAGACTCATTAAAGGACTTAATTATGATCGTAAAATTTTGTATGACTCTGGAGCTACAGGTTAATACTTCATTTCCGCTAGTGGTAGAAATTTCCAAGATATTAGAACATGTTCGGGAAGGAAACTAAGGAGACTAAGACGTCTTGAGGTTCTAAGGGATTCAGTGGATTCTACTCTGCGAGTATAAATCATTATGGCGGGGGCTCAGGTAGTCGGCCAGACCAGTTCGCACATCGGATTAATCGAGGTGCTCCAGTAAGTTCTTTTAATGCACCACTGACATGAGTTTCCTACAATGGTTATTCCAGTTATCTGGCACAGACTCAATATGAGCAGCCAAACCCGTAAAGGGGTTGTTATGAATACGGCGATACTAGGCACATCATGAGAAAATTGTCCCAAACTTGGGAGAGGCATATTTCATCAAAGCACTCAGGCTACGTGCCCCATTGCAGTTACTAAACCACCCACACGATCGGTTAAGGGTGGAGGACAAGCGAGTAGAAGGCGTCCTAGAGGTGGAGACCCCAGCCGTTGTTATATTTGTTTTATGGTATGGTGGAGGTCGTTACATCAGATGGTGTCGTTATAGGTACGACCTCAATTTAAAATAAAGGAATAATTTCCTTAACTTGATTCGGTTCTGAGTATCAAGACGAGTCCTCCTATTGTGCTCCACTTATGAGTGAACTTCGTAATTCTATAATCTACTTATGTGTTTACTTTTGTTGGGATGTTTTATGGAGATAACTACACCTATCATTCCATGATGGACTCTAATAAGACCTGTGAGGCTAAAGGTGCCTTTCTGGTACTTATTTCAGTATGTTTTGATGTATTTTCGGATAATTGATTACAAATTGTGAATTATATGCCCTACCGGTGTGGGGTTCATTATGTGTTGTAATTTTGTTTAATGAAAGTTATTTAAAAGGAGAAAATGGAAAGTTTTGATTGGCAAGATGTGCATATTACTCGTGATTCAGAACTGAGGCCAGGGCCTCGTATTTTAAAATAAATAGATATATTTAAACCGGGCTATGAGTTGCGGTGGAAGTTATATAAGGAGATCATTGTGATAAAAACAATCTTGTGTTTAAATTCTCCCTTGTGAAAATTAAAATTGTACTGTAGTACTAATAGGGAGTCATGCCTGCTAAGCTTATTTGAAAAAACTTTTGCATGAAATTCTCTGTGCATACTTGCCAAATTAGTGTTGTAATATTAAGTTGTAACCTACGAGGTAGGTACCCGCCCAGGTGGCGTTAAATGTGACTCGTTAATTCGGGTAAATAATTATGAGATCTTCATGCCTCGCATCTCATTATTAGTATTGTGAAGGTTTAAAACGAGACTTTTGTTAACATGAAGTTAATTGACGATTCTGTAATTGATTATGAACAACTATTAATACCAGATTGACCTAGAAGGGTGCCCCATTTAGATGGTCAGACGAGTGTGAGTTACGCTTTCAGAAGCTCAAGACTGCTTTGACTACAACGCTAGTGTTGGTATTACCCACAGGTTCAAGATCATATACGGTATATTGTGACGCCTCTCACATTGGGCTTGGTGCAGTATTAATGCAATATGGCAAGGTAATTGCATATGCATCGCGGTAATTGAAAGTTCACGAGAAGAATTATCCAATTTATGACTTAAAATCGGCAGTCATTGTTCATGCGCTAAAGATTTTGAGGCATTACCTCTACGATGTCTCGTGTGAGGTATGTACTGATAATCATAGCCTTCAGTATCTGTTCAAACAAAAGGATCTTAATTTGAGGCAGAGAAGATGGTTGGAGTTGTTGAAAGACTATGATATCACCATTTTGTATCACCCCAGAAAGGCCAATATGGTGGCCGATGCTTTGAGAAGAAAGGCTGTGAGTATGGGCAGTCTTGCGTATATTCCAGTTGGTGAGAGGCCATTAACTGCATATGTTCAGACTTTGGCTAATCAGTTCGTGAGGTTAGATGTTTCAGAACCTAGCCGGGTTCTAGCTTGCACAATCGCTTGGTCTTCTTTGTATGAGCGCATCAGGGAGAGGCAGTTTGATGATCCTTATTTACTTGTCCTTAAGGACACGGTATGGCACAGTGATGCCAAACAAGTTGTTGTGGGGGAAGATGGAGTTCTACGAATGCAAGGATTTGACTTACGAGGAGGAGCCGGTGGCAATTCTAGCCCGGCAAGTTTGCCAGTTAAGATCAAAGAGTTACCCTTCACTTTGAGTGCAGTGGAGAGGTCAGCCTATTGAGGCAGCTACTTGGGAGTCTGAGTCCGATATGCGGAGTAGATATCCCCACCTTTTCACCAGCCCAAGAACTTTTCTATGTCCGTTCGAGGACAACATGTTGTTTTAGATGTGGAGAATGTGATGACCCAAAAGATCATCTTATGTTTTAGAACTCGAATCTGAGCTCTTAAGCCTTACAAATCTCATTTTTACCCTCCTCGATTTGCGTGCGCAGTCCGGGTAGGTTTCTGGAAAGCGTTTACGTTGAAAACTAATGTAAATAAGAATTTTTGCCTTAAAAGATAATTTTTGTTGACTTTGATCAATAATTTTGGTAAACGGGCCCTGATCCGTGCTTTGATGGCCCCGGTAGGTCCGTATCAAATTATGGGACCTTGGCATATGCCCATAATTGAATTCGGAGGTCCCTAGCTTGAGTTATGAATTTTTGATGAACATTAAAAGTCTGAAAATTATTTATTTTTAAGAATTGATTGATATTTGGCATTGTTAGTATCTGGTCCGTATTTTGGTTTCGGAACCCGATATAGGTTCATTATGATATTTAAAACTTGTCTGTGAAATTTAGTAAGAAACGGAGTTGATTTGACGTGATTCGGACGTCCAATTGAGAAGATATGAATTTTAAAGTGTTCTTGAGAATTTCATTTGATTTGGTACTAAATTCATAGTTATAGGTGTTATTTTGGCGATTTGATCGTGCGAGCAAGTTTGTATGATGTTTTTAGACTTGTGTGCATGTTTGGTTTGGAGCCCAGAGGGCGCGGGTGAGTTTCGGATAGGCTACGGAGTGAGATTTGGCTTGGAAAACACTGATGGGCATCTGATATTGTTGCAGGCCTCTCATCTCGCATTTGCGAGATCAGGCATCGCAATTGCGACCTGTGAGAGGTTCGCATTTGTGAGCTTCTCATCGCAAATGCGAAGAGAAGCTGGGCCAATAGTTTTCGCATTTGCGGAGGGAGTCGGGGAAGGGCAGTGATCGCAAATGCGATCATTTAGTCGCATTTGCGAAGATCAAGGTCGCATTTGCGAACTTATCTTCACATTTGTGAAGGCAGAAGAAGTGTGAAGGGCTTCGCATTTGTGATGACTCCTTCGTATTTGCAAAGCTAAGATCGCAAATACGACATCTGCAACTGATCAAAATGACTTTTGGACGGGAATTTTCATTCATTTCCCAAATTTTCAAGACCTAAAACACAAGAGGCGATTTTTCCAAAGACCATTTCTTCCCCAAATCATAGGTAAGTGATTCTAAACTGGTTTCTTTCAATCTTTCACGACATTTTACAGGATTTCAACCTAAAATCTAAGGTTTTCATGGTAGAATTAGGAGTTTTGGGTAGAAACTAGGGATTTCGGAAATTTGAGGATTTAGACCTCAAATTGAGGTCGGATTCCAAAACTAATTACATATTCGGGCTCGGGGTGAATGGGTAAAAGGATTTTGGTCCGAACCTCGGGTTTTGACCAAGCGGGCCCGGGGTCGATTTTTCAATCTTTTGGAGGAAAATTTGGGAAATTTAATTTATGAAATATAATTGATTACTTTAGCAATATTTGATGTTATTGAGTCATTTTTGAATAGATACGAGTGGTTTGGATGTGAATTCCAAAGAAAAAGTTGTGATTAAGAATTTAGTGGTCTTCGGAGCAAGGTAAGTGTTGTGTCTAACTTTGGCTTGAGGGAATAGGTATTGTGTGAGTAATTGGTACGTGTTTTGTTGTTGAATACGATGTATAGTTGAGGTGACGAGCATCTATGCGTTGTGGTCGAGTCATAGCATGCGAGTGAAATTCCATTCTTGCAAATTTGTAGTCTTAAATCTTGTTATCCATGCTTATTGTTGTTGTTGAAATGTTGGGAGACTTGTATCCGGTTCCACCAGAGTTGATAAAATTGTGAATATTGATTCGAGGTTGAGATGTTAAATTGTGAAAGTAATCATTGATGAAATATTGATTTCTTTGTGAAACTTCTCTCTATCCATTGTTATTAATTTTGTGAATTGTGAGGAAGAGTGTAAAGCACGAAGGGTGATGCCGTGCGTGATTTATTTATATTGTGAGGAAGAGTGTAAAGCACGAAGGGTGATACCGTGTATATTATGAGAGGTTTAAAGAACGAAGGGTGATGCCATGTATATTATGAGACATTTAAAGCACGAAGGGTGATGCCGTATATATTATGAGAGGTTTAAAGCACGAAGGGTGATGCCGTGTATATTATTAGAGGTTTAATGCACGAAGGGTGATGTCCAGACGTTCTATTTATTTATTTGGTTAGGTTGAGAGTAAAAGCACGAAGGGTGATGCCGTGTATATTATGAGAGGTTTAATGCACGAAGGGTGATGTCCAGACATTCTATTTATTTATTTGGTTAGGTTGAGAGTAAAAGCACGAAGGGTGATATTGTGCAGTTTTCCTTGCTATTTTAATTGCTCAATTGGTTTAAGGATTTTAGATTTAATTCTGTCATTCCATTATTCTCACTCTTTATGTTGTATTCCCCCACTGTATGTTCCCTTCCCATTATTTTTGCGTTATTTATTTATTTATTATTGTTACCACTAGCATGATTATACTGTTCAGGTTATATGTGGGTGTCTTGTCCTGGCCTCGTCACTACTTCGCCGAGGTTAGGCTCAACACTTACTAGTACATGGGGTCGATTGTACTGATGCTACACTTTGCACTTTCTCTATAGACTTTGATACCGGCTCAGGTTGATCAAGATTTTGCTATTGGTCCGATGTCCGGAGACTCAAGGTAGATATGTCGGCGCTCACAGACCTTGAAGTCCCCGTCTACCTTTTATGTCACTGTTGTTTTCTTTCATTCAGACAGTTGTATTTCTTTCAGACTATTACTTGTAGTAAATTCTAGAATGCTCGTGAATCGTGACTCCATATCCGGGTGGTAGTAATTAATACAGTTTTATAAAATTCCTCACCTCTTATATTTCATCTTAGTTAATCATTGTTATTTACTGAATGGAAATAAGGAATTGGTTTATCGATTTTCTAACGTTGGCTTGCCTAGTAAGTGAAATGTTAGGCGCCATCACGGTCCCGTCGGTGGGAAATTTCGGGTCGTGATAGTAATATTCTTAGCTGCTCATGTACTTGTGACTCCAAATTTCTGTGAGTAGTCTAGCACCACGTTATTTAGATTAATGTTGTGTTCATTTCAGAGTGTATTCATTATTAATTATCATTAACTGGTTATCATTGTTAAAATTGGTTAATTAATTATCTAATGTTGGCTTGCTTAGAAAGTAGATGTTAGGCGCCATCAAGACCCCAATGTTGGGATTTTTGGATCGTGAAAAATTAGTATTAGAGCACTAGGTTGCCTAGGTGTCACGAGTCATGAGCAAGCTTAGTAGAATCTGGAGGATTGGTACAGAGACGTATGTACTTATCTTCTAGAGGCTACATAGCCTTTAGGAAAATTTCACTTCTTTCTTTCTATATCGTGCGACTTTATTCTATTACTGAAGTTTGAACCAATCTATTCTTGTTCTCTCACAGATGGTGAGAACATGCACAACATCTACAGTCGGGCAGGAGCAGGGCCTCCTATTACACCCACTACCAAGGGTAGGGGCCGGGGCCGAGGTAGGGGCCGAGATAGAGGTAGAGCTCAGCCTAGAGCACGTGCAGCAACACACATTGCAGAGCCTCAGATCGAGCATGAGGAGGAGATCCATGTTCGGACCGCACAAGTCGTACTCGCTCAGGTCCTGAAGGGATTCATTGTTACTTTTGTACTTCAAGACGCCCTATTCCACTTAGTGTTCCTTATAGAGAGTGTGGCCTAGGCCGAAGTATTTCCTATGGCACCAACTGTCTCTCGGGTTGGGGGAGGAGCTCAGACTCCCGCCACTCACACCCTGGAGCAGATGGCTCCCTTGTACCAAACTCTAGTGCTTCCAACAGTTTTAGTAGTTCAGCCTACTATTGCTACATAGTCCGGGGAGAGGCACGCGATATCTTCCGAGGGATTGATGAGATTGGATAAGTTCACAAAGATCTTTCCTATCCATTTTGGTGGTACACCTTCTGAGGACCCACATGATTATTTGGATCATTGCCACGAGGTGTTGCACAACATGGGTATGTGGATTCCAATGGTGTTGACTTCATAGTGTTCCAGATAACTGGGTCTGCCAAGAGATGGTGGTAGGATTATGTTCGAGCCAGACTAGCAGGTTCACTTCCACTTACTTGGGATTAGTTTTTGCAGCTATTTTTGGAGAAGTTCATTCCTTTTACTTTGAGAGAGGAGTACAATGGGTAGTTTGAGTGCCTCTAGCAGGGTAGCATGACTGTTGCCTAGTACGAGACTCAATATGTAGATTTATCTCGCCATGCAGTTGTGTTGCTCCCTACTGAAAGGGAGAGGGTGAGGAGATTAATTGATGGTCTTGCTTTTAGTATCTGGCTATAGATGTCCAAGGAGACTGGGGATGATATTTCTTTTCAGCGGCCAGTAGAGATTGCTAGATGGATCGAGATGATTTGTGGTGAGGGTAGGGAGGTGGTATCTGAGAAGAGGCCTCATCATTTTGGCAATTTCAATGGTGCCTCATCTGGAGGCAGAGGTTCATTTGGTAAGGTCCATCCTCACAAGTCGATTCAGTGTGGTTCTTATGGGTCTCGTCCTGAGTAGCTAGCCTATAGTGCACCTTCAGCTCCCATCAGTTCACCACTGATTCATAGCATTCACAGTGGTTATCTGGGATGTTAGGCTCAGTCTCAGCTTCGGCAGTCGAGAGAGTACTTTGAGTGTGGAGGTACGGGTCATATCAGGAGGTACGGGTTATATCAGGAGGTACTGTACCAGGCTTTAGAGAAGTGTGCCTCAGTAGGGTTCTCGTGCCATGGTTCCTGCACCGGTTGCCCCACCATTGCTCAGCCAGCTAGAGGGGGGGTCAGGCAACTAGATGGGGTGGTCAGGCCATTAGAGGTGGAGGCCAGCTAGTTAGAGGTCGTCCGAGAGGCAAAGGTCAGAGTGGTAAGGCCTAGTCCCATTTTTACGCATTTCCAGCTAAAACTGAGATAGAGTCATCTGATGCTGTCATCACAGGTATTGTTCCGGTTTGCCATAGGGATGCCTCAGTTTTATTTGATTCGGGCTCTACTTATTCATACGTGTCATCCTATTTTTCTTTATATCTGGTTATGCCTCGTGATTCTTTGAGTGCTCCTATCTATGTGTCCACTCCTGCAGGAGATTCTATTGTAGTAGATCGTGTTTGTCGCTCGTGTGTGGTTTTTATTGGGAGCTATGAGACTAGGGTAGATCCTCTACTTCTTGATGTGGTGGACTTTGATGTTATATTGGTTGTGACCTTATCACACTATTATAGACTATCACGCCAAGACTGACATTAGCTATGTCGGGGTTTCCTCGATTAAAGTAGAAGGGAACCTTGGCCATTCTACTAGCAGGGTTATATCTTAATGTGAAGGCTCGGTGTATGGTTGAGAAGGGATGTCTAGAATATTTGGCCTATATCTGTGATCCTAGTATGGAGGTTCCTTCCATGGATTCAGTACCAGTTGTGTGCGAGTTTCTAGAGGTATTTCCTACAGATTTGAAGGGGATTCCACCTGATTGAGATATTGACCTTTGCATTGAATTGGTTCCGGGCACTAAGGCCATTTCTACTGCACCATATCGTATGGCCCCAGTTGAGTTGAAGGAATTGAAGGAGCATTTGCAGGATTTTCTTGATAAGGGATTCATTAGACCTAGTGTCTTGCCTTAGGGTGCACTGGTGTTGTTTGTAAAGAAGAAAGATGGAATTATAAGGATGTGTATAGATTATCGACAGTTGAACAAGGTCACTATCAAGAACAAGTATCCTTTAACGAAGATTGATGACTTATTTGATCAGCTTCAGGGTGCCAAGTTATTTTCCAAGATTGACTTGAGGTCTGGCTACCATCAGTTGAAGATTAGGGCATCAGATGTCCCTAAGACAGCTTTTCAGACTCGATATGGTCACTATGAGTTCTTAGTGATGTCATTTGGTTTGACTAATTCCCCAAAAATGTTTATGGATTTGATAAATCGGGTGTTCAAGTCCTATTTATATTATTTTGTGATCATCTTCATTGATGATATTTTGGTTTACTCCCGCAGTCGAGATGAGCATGAGCAGCATCTTTGGATCGTACTTCAGACTTTGAGGGATCGTCAGTTATATACCAAGTTTTCTAAGTGTGAATTCTGGTTGGATTTGGTTGCCTTTTTGGGACATGTTGTATCTTCTGAGGGCATTAAAGTGGATCCTTAGAAGATTAGGGAAGTTCAGAACTGGCCTAGACCTACTTTAGCTACATAGATTCAGAGTTTCTTGGGTTTGGCGGGTTATTATCGCCGGTTCGTGGAGGGGTTTTCATCTATCTCATCCCCATTGACCAAGTTGACCTAAAAAGGATGCTCTTTTCAGATGGTCCGACGAGTGTGAGTTGAGCTTTCAGAATCTCAAGACTATATTAACTACAGCTCCAATGTTAATGTTGCCTACAGGTTTAGGATTTTATACCGTGTATCGTGATGTATCGCGTATTAGGCTTGGCGCGGTATTTATGCATGATGATAGGGTGATTGCCTATGTGTCTCGATAGTTAAATGTTCATGAGAATAATTACCGTATTCATGACTTAGAGTTGGTAACTATTGTTCGCGCACTGAAGATTTGGAAGCACTATTTGTACGTCGTTCATTGTGAGGTCTATACCGACCATCAGAGTCTCCAGCACCTGCTCAAGCATACATTAATTTGCGGCAGCGGAGAAGGTTAGAGTTGCTAAAAGACTATGATATCACCATATTATATCATCCGGGTAAGGCCAATGTAGTGGCCGATGCATTGAGAAGAAAGAGCGAGAGCATGGGCAATTTGGCATATTTACCGGTAGAAGAGAGGCCACTAGCTAGGGATGTTTAGGCTTTGGCCAATCGGTTTATGAGATTGGATATTTCGGAGCCCGGCTGTGTTCTAGCTTGTGTTGTAACATAATCATCATTTTTGGAACGTATCAAGGCTCGTCAGTTTGATGATTATCACTTATTGGTATTGAAGGATACGGTGCAGCGGGATGGTGCTAAGGAAGTTGTGATTGGTGATGATGGTGTCATGCGGATTCAAGGACACATTTGTGTTCCAAATATTGATGGGTTGAGAGAGTTGATCCTAGATGGGCCTCACAGTTCGTGCTATTCCATTCACCCAGGTGTCACAAAGATGTACCATAACTTGAAACATCACTATTGGTGGCGAAGAATGATGAAAGAAATTGTTGCTTATGTATCTCGGTGTTTGAATTATCAACAGGTGAAGTATGAACATCAGAAACCGGGTGGATTGACTCAGATATTGGAGATACTGGAGTGGAAGTGGAAGCGCATCACTATGGATTTTGTGGTAGGCTTACCACGAACTTTGAAGAAGTATGATGCAATCTGGGTTATTGTGGACCAGTTGACTAAGTCTGCGCACTTCATTCCGGTGGTGACTTCCTATTCTTCAGAGTGGTTGGCTCAGGTTTACATTCAGGAGATTATCCGCCTGCACGTTGTCCCCATTTCTATCATTTTTGATCGAGGCACACAGTTCACATCGTATTTTTGGAGAGCCGTGCAACGTGAGTTGGGCACGTGGGTTGAGCTGAGCACTATGTTTCATCCACAGACGGACGGACAGTCTGAGCGCCCCATTCAGATCTTGGAGGACATATTACGTGCTTGTGTTATGGATTTCGGAGGTTCATGGGACCAATTTTTACCTCTAGTAGAGTTCACCTACAATAATAGTTATCAGTCAAGTATTCAGATGGTGCCGTATGAGGCCTTATATGGGAGGGAAGTCGTTCACCGATCGGTTGGTTTGAGCCCTGAGAGGCTAGGTTGTTGGGCACTGATTTGGTCCGTGATGCTATGGAAAAGGTTAAGGTGATTCGGGAATGACTTCATACAACTCAGTCTAGACAGAAGAGTTATGCGGACCGGAAGGTTCGGGATGTAGCTTATATGGTGGGTGAGAAGGTTCTTCTCCGAGTGTCGCATAAAAAGGGCGTGATGCAGTTTGGGAAGAAAGGCAAGTTGAGCTCGAGGTTTATTGGGCCATTTGAGATCTTAGAGATAGTTGGGGAGGTTTCCTTCAGGCTTGTATTGGCCCCTAGCCTATCAGGAGTACATCCAATATTCCATGTTTTCATGCTTCGGAAGTACCATGAGGACAACTCACATGTTCTAGACTTCATCACGGTTCAACTTGATGAATATTTGGCCTATGAGGAGGAGCCGGTGACTATTCTAGCCTGACAGGTTCGAAAGTTGAGATCTAAGAATTTTCCTTATGTGAAAGTGCAATGGAGAGGTCAGTCGATCGAGGCAGCTACGTGGAAGTCCGAGTCTGATATGCGGATTAGATACCCATACCTTTTTACGAGTCCAGGTACCTTTTTATGTTAGTTCGAGGACAAACGTTTTTTTAGAGGTAGAGAATGTGAGGACTCGCTAGGTCATTTTGAGTACTAGCCTTAATTTTCATGATCTGAGACCTCCCATAGCTTTATTTAATGTTTCTTGGTTTGCATGCGTGGTGAGTGTCGCTTTTTGAAAAGCTTTTATATGAAATTTTGAAGAAAATAAAAATTTTGACTAAAAATGAGGCTAGAGTTCACAACGGTCAATATTTTAGGTGAATGACATCGGATCGGTATTTTGACGATTTTGGTAGGTTCGTATTGTGATTTTGCACTTGGACGTATGCCCAAAATTAATTTCAGATGTCCCTAGGGTGATTTGACTTGTTTTGCCGAAAATTAGCAATTTGAATGTTTGGAAATTTTTTAAGTTTAACCGTAGGTTGACTTTATTGATATCAGGTTCAAATTTTAGTTTTGGGACTTGGAATAGGTTCATGTTGCTCTTTGAAACTTGTCTGTAAAATTTGGTGCAATTCGGAGTTGGTTTGATAGGATTCGGGCGCTTGGTTGTGATTCTAGAGGTTCTTGAGTTTTCTTTTGAATTTCATGCATTTTGATGTCTGATTCATAGTTCTAGACGTTATTTTGGTATTTTGATCATGCGATCGAGTTCGTATGATATTTTTAGACTTCTCTAGATGTTTGGTTTGGAGCCTCGAGGGCTCATGTGAGTTTTAGACGTGTTTCGGAATAGTTTTGAGTTGGATCAGGTTTGTTGGTGTGTTGATGCCTCAAGTGTCGCAAATTCAACTACCAACATCGCAACTGCGATCTTAGCAGGGGGTCTCAGGTGGCGCATTTGCAATACCTGGATCGTAATTGCGAAGTAGTACTTGAGTTGGGTAGTTTCGCATTTGCGACTATTTGGCCTCATTTGTGATGGGAACAGGCTTCGCAAATGCAAAGCCAATGTCATATTTGCGACATCCCCTTTAGGATGTCAGGGCCACAATTGCAAGTCCTTATTAGCAATTGCAAACCCAGTGTCACAATTGCGAACCCAGTTTCATTTTTACGACATTTGCACCTGAACAAAAGGCCTGGGAAGTCGGGATTTAATCCCATTTCTCTCATTTTACAATCCTAGACTCGGTAGGAGGTGATTTGGAGAGGGGATTTACAACTACAATCATTGGGTAAGTAATTTTGATCTATTTTTAATTATATTACTTGATTATACATGGGATTTAACATCAAATTCATGAGAATCTAAGAAAAGATTTTGGGGATTTTTGTCTATGTTTTGAAAAATATAAATATGGGATTTGAGAGTCGAATTGGACTCGAGTTTTGACCGGGCGGGCACGAGGTTGACTTTTGTTGACTTTTTTCAAATTCATTAAAGATTGAATTATCTGAATTATATTTGGTTAGACTTGACTGGTTTTGAGGCTAGTTCTAAAGGAAAGGCCGTGGTTGAGTGTTGATTTGATTACAAAAAGAGGTAGTTTTGTGTCTAACCTTGACTTGAGAAAATTATGACCCGTTGAACTATTGTCTATGTGAATTATGTGGGAAAATAGGTTTTATGCAAGGTGGCGATTGTATATGCGCCATCGTTGAATTTAGCATGCGGGATTGGACAATTTATTTTCATATCTTCGTTATTCCATGTTGTCTCTTGTTATATGCTTAATTGTTTCATGTTTCTACTTGACATCTATGTTTTACTTGTTAACTTGTTACTTAATTGTTATTTGCTTGATTTTGTTTATTTCTCACTCAATAATCTGCTTACCTGCTACTTGTTCCTACTTGCCTTTTTTGTATATTTTCATTGTCACATGTTTTACCTGCTTTTATTGTCCTTCTATTATTCGATATACTCTATTATGTTATTTCTCTTTCGTGAGCCATTTATCTATTTTTGTATTGATTAGTTGATAAGGTTTGGGAAATCGAGGTGTTGGATATTCTTCATTATATTGGTGGTCCTTAAATGTTCTGTATGCTTCATCTTCTTTTGTGTTGATATTTCGTAAATGTTAGTATTGAGTTATTTATGATAATAAATTAATATTGTTGAGATCGGATTGGGCGTCGCAACGGTATTGAAATAAATTGATATTGTGGAATCTGGTTGTACGTTGTAATAGTATTAAAATGATATGATATGAAGAGATAAGGATGGAATATGATATGAACATATGATGATATGGTGGGATCGGGTTACGCGCCGCAACGAATTTGATGTGTTGTAGTTGTTTGTGGCTGTAGAGATTGTTCTCGGTATTGTGATATGAGATTCGAGATTATGTTATTCTAGGGCCCGCTGGTAGTTGACCTACGAGTCCAGTTATTTGAGTTTACTATTTTATTTTTATTCATGTTTCTGTTATTATTGTTTCGTACAGGTTATTTGTGAGTGACTTGCCATAACCTCGTCATTACTTCATCAAGATTAGGCTCGACACTTATAAAGTACATGGGGTCGTTTGTACTTATGCTACACTTTTGCACTTCTTGTGCAGATCCCGGTATTGGTCCTAGTGGCGCGTAGTGAGACTGCTCGAATTCAGCTGCCTTCGGAGACTTGAGGTAGAGTTGTTGGCGTTCGCTGTCCCTGAAGTCCCTTTCTATCATGTTTTACTGTTTATTTAGTTTCGAACATTGATACTTTATTTCAGACCATATTTGTAGTATTCTAGTTTCTCATATACTTGTAACTCCGGATTTCTGGGAGTAGTCTAGCACCACGTTATTTATATTAATGTTGTGTTCATTTCAGAGTTTATTCATTGTTAATCATCATCACCTGGTTATTATTGTTAAAATTGGTTAATTAATTATCTAAGGTTCGCTTGCCTAGCAAACAGATGTCAGGCGCCATCACGGCCCGATGTTGGGATTTTCAGGTCGTGATAGATTTGGACTCGAATTTAGGAACTAATTACATATTTAAATTCATTAGGCTATGGGTCAATGTTATCTGATCTTAGTCTCAGGTTTTTGACCATATGAGCATGTGATTGACTTTTGCTGACTTTTGAGAGTTAATTAAAGATCAAAGTTTTATCATTTGGAGTTGATTCTTATTGCTTTATTTAAATGCGTTGAGTATTTTTTGCTACATTTTGAGCATTTGAAGCCAGAGATAATGAAAAAGGCATTTTGGAAGGTTGGAGTTTATTTCAGATAAGGTAAGTATCCTTGCTAACCTCGACCTGAGAGATTTTTCTTTAAAAATGGACCTATTTATTACATGCTACGTGTTTGAAGGTAGCATATATACGAGGTGATGAGCGTATATGCGGGCACCATAGTCTATTCATACCTAGAGTATTTCTTAGCTTTTTCTATGCCTTAATCAATTACATGACTCTACTTGTTGCATATTTCATCTGTTGTATAACTACTTAAACATCTTATCAATGCTAGGATAATGTTATAGGCATCCTTCATATACTAGTTTAATATTATGGATTTCATGTACTTATCTTACATGGTAGAACTGCATAGTCATATATTGTTGCCTTATATGCACCCACCATGCTAGCATATGAATTTAGTTCTCATTATTCATATGAGTCTATTTGGGCGTGTGGAATCAGGTTCCTGTATTGAGACATCTGAACACCAAAATCTCGCCGGCAGTATGCGCGCAAGGTTGTGGATACATGAATTATTATCCATTCAAATAGAAATGAATAGGGATGTGTCATCTTTGACATAAAATGATACACGTAGTTTACAGAAAGTAGTACATGTTACACACTTTTGGAAAAAAGAATAAAGTAGAGTTACGATTTTGTCCTTGTTCGTACATCCCAACTCTCATTTATTTATATACTGTAATTATAGAATAACTTCTGCAATTTATATTTTATTATTTCATTAGACTTTCATAAAAGTATATGTATATTATGCTTTGGTATAAAATATTTTTACGAATTAGAAATATTTGATACCATTTGAATAGATGGACATTGACTCGAGCCTAGATTTCATTTATTGGATTGGATGAAAAACTAACAAATGAATTCAACTTCTCACCACATTCAACTTCACGACACGTTATTGAGGGGTGTCAAAAGGACGACTCGGTGCACTAAGCTCCCGTTATATACGCAAGGTTTGGGGAAGAGTCGGATCACAAGGATCTATCATACGCAGCCTTATCCTGCATTTCTGATTATGTTTTCACGTTATTGAGCGGTGATTTTCGCAAATATCCATTTTTAGGAATACTAACTGAATCTTCTTCTTCTCGGATTGTTCTGCACATGGTTAGGGGCGGCTCAATAGTATTTGAGGCCTAAGTCCAAAGTCAAATGTGAGGCCTAAGTATTTCAATTTTAAAAAAAAAAACTTAAATGATATGTATGGAGTAAAATTAATGAAATACCAAATAAAAACAATACTAGAAAGATATTACCCGATTACTGATTCAGAAAATTTGAAGAATGAAGACTTTGAGTCCAAAATATCTAGTTGTTGCTTGTCTACTTCAAAATTTTTGCTGTAAATCTTGAAAACTATACTATATTTCTTATAAAGTAATAGAAGTATAGAACTATTGGAATCTTAAAAATATTATTGAACACTTGAATTAATAAATTTTTGGAGAAAGAAGGTGAAAAATAAAATTTTGGAGAAAGAAAAAATTATTGGAGAAAGAATACAAGAAGGTGAGCAAGAATAAAGAGAAAGGAAGAAGATATGTAGGTTCTGGAATATGAAGAGTAAAATTAAAACATTAGAAAAGAATGAGTAAAAAATGGAATTATTAAATCAACTCAAATTGAAAATTATTCATCTATCATTTTTAAGTAAGTCAAAATTTTACTTTATTTACTCTAAAAGATTTTCTTTCCATTTATATAAAAAACACAAAAGTACTACTGCATATTATTTTTTTAAATACCTAAGAAATATATATTATTTCAAAAAAATGGGATCCCTCAAAATTGGGGGCATAAGGCACATGTCTTACCCACCATATTGTTAGAGCCGGCCTAGCACATGGTTAAATTGAATTGGGTGTGAGCTGAATAAAAGGTGTGAATCTTTGTGCTTCTATGGGTCGTGTTCCGTAAATTCTTGAGTCTATTTTGGTTTGAGTCCTCGCTCTGATAGTGATACTGGATAAAAATCTTTTAATTGTCGTTAAGCTTACAGTCATCTCTCCTATATTTACAGAATTGCAAGAAGCAGTTATGGATGCCGAGAGTCTATTGGAAACAACCTCTCTACCTCATGGTAGGGGTAAGGTTTGCATACACACTACCCTCCCCAGACCCCACCAATGGGATTATACTGAGTTGTTGTTGCATGAAGCAGTTATGGCTCCTGGTAATGATAAACTTGTCTAAAGAAAAATCAAATAGTGGTATGAATGGTTGGTGATGCAAAATCAAACTTTAGAAATATAACTGTCACTTTGTATAATTTTTAAATTTCCGAACTCGTCAAAACCGGAACACCCGCAATATAACTTACTCGAGCTTCGCCCATATAAGTGAACTTCAGGATACTTTTCGGAAGTTTCATTTACTTGTTTAAGTTTCGAACTCCAAGACATTGTCTTTTAAGTTTAACTTGTACATGTTTCGAACTCTAAGACACTGTCCTGGAGTTTGACCTGCAGTAGTTTGGACTCCAAAAGAATTTCTTTAAGTTTGTGTCACTATTATTCAATTATTTTCTGTATTTCTAAGCATTAGTTATTTTAAATGCTGATTCATATTCCTATTAGTAGTCCTAAAATGGCTACCTGGTATCATTTTTACCAGATTTGCCAACCTCCTCTGTTGCTCGTTAACTTGCTTCCCATCTTCTACATAGGAATCTCTGGCATTTTCAAAAGGAAAATATTAGTCACTGCAGATTTACTAGAATATAATTTTAACAATTACATTTGGCAAGATACATGGATCCCTCTTAATCAGAATGATTCGCGATTTGGGACTTGTTTATACACTTATTTTCTCCCGTACTCCTAAAGATCTTACCCCACACTGTTGCTTCAACCTCCAACTCATAATTAGCTGAAGGTAGAGACAATGCTAAGCCTACTCCACTCGTTTTACTCACACAAACCTCAATAAACATAAACTATTTTTTCAAGATTTCACAAAAACAAATCTTCATGCTTCCCTTTGTACGAGTGCCATTTTATCCCAGCTTTTGATTCTTAAGAAGTTGAACAACAGATTGTGCAGTACAATAAGAAATGGCCTGAATTGTGACCATTGGATTCACTCCAATAGCAGTTGGAAACACACTTGAATCACCAAGAAACAAACCTTCTACTTCCCATAGCTCCCCTTTAGAATTAACCACTGAAGTTGTTGGATCCACTCCCATTCTACAACTTCCCATTTGATGTGCTGAACATATAGGAACTGAATGATTCCCAATTTCTATTGAACTTTCTTCTTTCACAAATCTCTCAAACTCCTTCAAACTTGCATCTTTCACCTTCAAACTCCTCCCTTTTCCGTGTTGAGTTCCAATTTCTTCTGCACCAGCAGCTGCCAAGATTCTTAGCATTTTCTCTAGGCCTAATTTTAGATTTTCTTCATCAATTTGATCCATCTTATAAGTTACTGAATAAGGTGAGAATGCTTCCCCTGATCCCTTGTCTCTTGCCAACGCGAGAATATATGCGGTTCTTGAATATTTGCACATCCTCATCTTAATATCTAGGCCTGAAACCCATGGCATTAGTGCTGAAAACATGCCAGGGTGCAAACCTGGAGTTTGTATGATTGCACCATATCCTGATCCTTCGAAATTCGCCACGACTTTAGACATTGCTGTCATTATTCCTCCTTCGTAACTTTTCTTGTCCGCCTCAGGCCATAATACATTAGAATCAGATGGAGTATCTGGAAAGTATCCCCAGGCGATAACGACTGGATGGAGGTGTAAGTTTCTGCCGATATTTGGATTCTTTAAGCCACTTCTCTTAAGCAATGAAGGTGTGCTAAGAGCACCACAAGCTACAATTGTTACCTTTGATTTCACCATGCAAATTTCTCTCACCCCTTTTCCATTTTGAAATGCAAAAGCAACTCCAATGGCTTTACTTTTTCCTGAGTTGTCATTCTTTTTTACATGGATCACTTCCAATGCTTCACATTCAGGAAATATTGCACCATTGCCTGATTTGACCAAATCCACTAGCCATGTCTCAGCTGTGCCTTTTTTCTTCCCATCTTTGCATCCCATGCTACACCATCCACAGTAATGATCCGACTGCGCGTTCCTAGGGATTGTTTCCACTTGATATCCCAATTCTTGACACCCTTTTCTCAAAATCATGTTTTGGAAACCTTCATCCTCAATTTCAGACTGAACTCCCATTTTTTCACATACAACCTTCAAAGCCCCCTTGTAAAATTCACTTTGAAATAAATCAAGTTTGTACCTTTCGGACCACTCTTTTAGAACATGTTGTGGAGTCTGAATCGAAGCTGACCAATTAATTGTCGAGCCACCACCAACGGTTGATCCAGCAAGTAGCATAACATCCATATCCTTGCTTGTTAATAGTCCATTTCCAAGGTACATTTGATCCATAGAAGGACCTTCAAGAAGGGAAAGATTTGTTCTTGCAAGATAACTTCCTTTTTCTAGGACAAGTACTTTGTGTCCAGCTTTTGCAAGAATACCAGCTATAACTCCACCTCCAGAGCCTGAACCAACTACCACAGCATCACATTCAATTGTGAAATCAGGGCACTCTGTACTTCTCCTTGTGTTGTTGAAATTATGGGGTTTTGACACAGAAAATCCAATTTTTTGCAGCCTCTCGAATGTCTTTTTTTGTGATTGTTTTAGACTGATGATTCCTTGGTAAAGTGGTCCAAATAGTTCTTCTTCTTCTTCTTGATCTTGAGGTCCTTGATTTTGCTTCTTAAAATCAGGATCAGGTCCAGAGTAGCCAAGTGCTTTCCACGAAGGATTCTGGCTTTTCTCATTCACCTAAAAAGAAATTAAGATTCACACACATTTTCAGGAAAGATGAAAGAAGAATGAAACAGATTTTTATCAGGTTAAATATGAGTTTAAATATCAAGTTAAACTTGAGCTAGGTGGTGGAAGAATTGAACAGAAAAGAATCTTGAGTTCTAATGCAACCATTGTGCAATGCTGTTAGAAAATATAAAGTTATCATTTCTTATATATAAATCTATGATGAATATTATAAGTTTATGGGGGTCATTTACAACATGGATTAGTATAGCATATTTGCACAGTATATCATTTACTTGAATAGTAGATCTTATGTTTCGAGAATTATTTTGTTATATTTTTGTTTTCTAGTTAGAGTGCATCACGGCAAGTTCAGATTGTGAGCTTCTTTCAATTAAGTTCCAATGGAAATGTGATGTTAAGTGTGCATCTAAATCACTTAAAAATAACTAAATTTTCCTATGATGAATTAATCAAAAAGACAAAATGCCCGAAAACCCCATCAAACAACACCAGAAAGCCAAACAGGCAATCTAAATCAGCAAAAATGCCACGATGACCATGCCATGTCAACTCTGATAATTTCAGTTATTATCACTAAACTATATGGTTTATTGTAGTAAGATCATAAAACTAGATAATTATTTTTTTCACCAAATAAAAGTTACCTACCTGATAAAAAATTTACCTGGTGAAAAATAATATATCATGTAAGTGTTACGTGATAAATGGTATCGGCGAAATATTTTTACACATTACAATAATGTTTCTCGTATGATGACAAGACATAGCCACATAAGTGAAGGAGAAATGTGTGTCTCTAATAATCTCATGTTTTCTTGATTAAAAAAAATAAGAAGCAAAACAAGAAAAAGATATACAAAAGGAATCTAATCGCAACTGATTATGAAAGAACACGTACCTAATTACATTGTTTTAATTAAAGTTCTTTATCATTTGTATGCTTTGTGTGTGTCATTGTAATCGTTATCTATCATGTATCATAACTACATTCTTCCATATTAGTGTAAACCATAATAAAAGTACTAATTAATTACTTGTTTCTTTCAAAGTTGTCCCAACAGAACTTGTGTCAACAGTGTCATATAGATTAGTTTGGTATGCTACAACATCAACTATTTAAAGAACGTGAGGGTTGAGTTAAATTTTTAGGAAAGTGCTCAATGCAGTAGGTGATCTATAATCGAATTTTAATAAGTCGCCTTAGCCTTATTTATCGTGTATATACTCTCTTTTTTTTTAATTTTATACTTTTAGCTTTTGAGATGCAAATTAAGATGTTAATTGCATATCGTTGTTATTACTAAGTATCTTTTTTGTAATCAACTTCTTTTAATATTTTTTTTTAATTGACAATATAGCCAATTTATTTTAATCTTCTTGAGACCATGTTGATCTTAAGTAACATTTTAATTAGTTTTATTTTGACAAACTTGTGTCAACTGAAACAACTGTAACAAAAATTATTAACATTACTTTAATAAGCAATATAAGCATTTGAAAAAGAATCAAGTCCTTTTACTTGATTAAATATATCAAATTAATGTATTATTATAGTATGTTATTTGTACAATTTCTCTTAGCACTATTGTAATCTTAAAAATAAGTTTAAATCACCGATATGGAGATAGTTAACTTGATTGAGTGTGCACAATGCACATGGAGTTTGAAAGAAGAAATTGAACACAGCTACAATTGTAAATGAGATTGATTCAAGTTGGAGCCAAATTAGGTGAAAATAGTAAACTTGATGGAGTGTGCACATATAGAGTTAGAAAGAAGAAACTGTACATAGCCATGTGTAAAAGAAATTGATTTCTAGAAGGAGCAAAAAAACATAACATTTTCGTACGTTCAACCAAATTCCTAAAAATAGCATCATTTGGAACTATGTGATTAATGAGTATTGTCGGCAAGTACCTAGCAAATCGATGAAAAGATTTACAGTACTTGTCATTAATTAATAATAAATACATGTAAGAAGAGTAAGTTAGCGTTTCGCCGTAAATTTCCAAATTTATCTGAAAAATTTGATTTGGGTGAAGTTTAGTTTGAAGATGAAAATGTATTATTTTTCAAATTTATTTTGGAAAAATATGAAATATGACTTATACCTACAAGTTCTAAAAACTATCACAAATACCCAACAGTATCATTATCAATAACATTCATTATATTATCGCAATCCATAGTCCTGAACATAAATAAATTTGATACAAAATTATCATTTTTATAATGAACTACGTGATACAATATCAGGTGAGCGAGAAGACGAAGCAACATTGTTACAAAATAATAAATGGTGGGCTCTTTTATAAAATACAAAAGTTTGGGGCAATTTTTAAAAAAAATATAATAGTGATATTTTGGCCCAAAACCTGAGTTGATTTTGGGATTTGGGATTTGGGATTTGAGATTTGAGATTTGGGATTTTACCAAAATATAGAAAAAATCTATGGCCAAACATATATTTGTCAAATAAAACTTAAATTTATTTTGGCAAAATCTATGACCAAACGGGCTCTCTGGGGCTAAAACAAGAGGGACTGAGCCGCCCCTTAAATTAATTTTACTTTTATCAAGAATTTAAATTATATATATCCTTAGTGTATGAAATTTTTTACACCATCAAATCAGTCAAAAAAAATTTATAAGTAATAAACTTTCTTAAAATAGTATGAGATTTGTAATCCTGAAAATAAGAATTGTGCACGATACACTCTTGGGAAGCAAAAACATCTAAAACTTGTGATACTATCTAGCTCATTTTATCTTCCATTCACTTGTAGGGTATCTTACTTTGGTACTTCGTTATTCGGTATATTAATTATGCATACCAAATATTGTATTAAAGTAGTTCAGTATGGTTCAATATTTTTTTGTATGTTTCGGTAGGTTTCAGTATTATTATTAATAATAACATTAAAGAAATAATACCTTCAAATGGTGAATGTAAGCAAAGCATAGAATTTTTACATACTTTAATCTCACTCTAGTCCTTGTAATCACTGCAATAGAAAGGTAGAAAAGGCTCCAATACGTTGCAGGAGCTTTCAAGCAAACTGTAAGGGAAAATGGGGAATTTATGAAAAGGTGGAACCTAAAGTCCTTAGTTAGGTTGGACTTCAGGCTTTATCTTACTGGCTAGGGCCCAGGGGACAGGGGTAATAAGTTGGATTTGGGCTGAAAATGGGAAATTCGGATATTGGACGGGAGAGTGGTGGGAAGGCTTGCTTTTGGTATATCGAAATATCTAAAGTTTAATATCGAGAACCGTACCGAAATATCGAACTATCGAAAAATTCATACTGAATAATCGAAGAATCGATACCGAAATACCGAATCAATCCGAACCGGTCCGATTTTTCAATTTTTCAAATTTTATGCCCACCCTACAACAAAGTTCCTAAGGAAAACGAAGGGGAATTAAAAAGAAGATCGAGAGAACCAAAAAAATAAAAAAAAATAAAGAGAGAAGAAAATAAGGTTTGCAACTTTGCATGCATGCCAAATGTATTTTCTGTTTGAGAGCACTCGAATGAGTAAAAGCAATTTCAACCAACCCGCAATATGATTGGTGAATATTATTGGGAATACGTAGCTTGCACTATGGCCAAAAGTAGATAGAGCAAAAATCAGAAGAGGGTAGCTCTACAATATTAAGAAAAACTAGACATTAATACAAATTAAAAATGGTAGACTGTAAATTAATTGGATACCTGAGTGAAGAATACTAGGAGAACCAGAATTTTTATGGCAGAAAAGAGAATCCTTAGGAGTTTGAAACAGCTAGTTGACCATGATAGGACTATCTCTTCTCTCTTGTTAGGTGAAATCCTAGAGAAGCTCTGCAAGTATGGAAATTGGCTTGACAAGCTTGCCTTACCACAAAGTATCAAAGTTCCTATCCTCGTTGATAATAGCCATAGTGCAATTTTGCACAAGTTGAGCTTAGGATGTTGCAATCTATTGCTTATCATCCATGCAATCTGATAATTAAAAAGAAATTTCATAATTAGATGAAAAAATAACAAAATCTTTTAGAAGGCCGGGAATGTGTAAATATATACTACTAGTACGTTATAATGTATTAAAAATTATAGTATTTTGCTTGTAATGAGCAATATCCTCGTGTGAATTGGAAAAAAAAATAGAAAATAGAACAAATAACACGATCTAAGAAATGTAGCCCAAAATGGCGCCTCAAAAAGAAAAAAGAAAAAAACACAAAGGGAAAAAGGTAAAGCATAAGCAAAAAAAAGCTCTTACATGTTGAGGAGTTCCGGTCATGGATGCTGAAGTTTGGAGGAAGTTAGTGAAAGGATCATCAATGGCTTCTTGATGATAAAAGGAATTAGCATCAATGGAAGGTAAAATAGTGTCACAAATAGCAGTAAGAGAGTCCATCTGGTTAGAGGAAAGTGTCCCTAACTCAACATTTTTTTCTGCTTCTGGAACAACAATACTGCTGCCTTTGCGAAAAATGCAACCATTTTTTTGACCCATTTTTAATTTCTCAATGTTGTTTCTTGTGAGACTGCATATTAACTACATTTAACTAGGCATATATATATAGAGAGAGAACTCAATGCATATATTAAAGAGGTACCCCCACCCCGGCCCCTACGTCTCTGACGCCACACAATTAGGTTGGTGTGGTGTGGGGTGGGGTGGGGTGGAGAGGGAGGTAGGTTTAATAACTAAGAGAGGCCTACGAATTGGACCTTGTGTTTCTGGTGGGGGTCAATTACTCAATGCATAAAGTAGTCATTTCTCGATCTCCTTCTATAATTGTCTCGATCAAAATTTACTCTTCGAACTAACTCTTTACTTGCTACGAAACAATTTAATGCACAACATGCCGGGTAACGGTACTAAATTATTTTGCGCCAAAAAGAAAAAGAGTTACCGATCGTTTGGTACAATGGAAAAAAATATCTCAGCATATCCCATGGGTAGGATATCTCATAGAATTAGTTATCATACTTTTTATATGAGATAGTTAATTTCACCATTTTAGTGTAAAGGTTATCCCGTGATTAGTTAATACCTCAAATCAAACATGGGATAACATTAATTCCAAAAAAAAAATTCGTGATTATTATTATTATTCCATGTACCAAACGCTAAAAATACTAAAGGATTTAACTTTTAGCCAATGAGCATTTTAAAATAATTTTACATTATCATTGTGTTGTTATCAGTTATAGCAGGTTAGTTAGTTTAATTTCTATGTTACCAACTTAGAATTACCGTAGAAAATTTCTTGTGCACATGTGTTAAACTCACAAGTAGGTAGGTAATAAATGAGCAAAAATGTATTTAAGAGCAACGGTATGCAACAACTTTCCCGTTGTTGGCAAAAGTACTTTTCGCAATAATATTCAATATATGGCAACAAATAAATTTGTTGCAAATTTCATGCTTTCTTGTAGTATATGCAAGGCATTACCAATTTAACTTTATCCATCACTAAATATATATCTTAATGAATAATATGTATAACGTTCTTTGACTGTACTCTCTGAAATTATTACATATTTTTTAGGTTACGATGTTAGATAATTAATTCGCAATCATAGTAGAGATTAAGACACAATCATACAGATATAAAATCATAATATTGAGTTAGAGTTTAAGGAAGTTTATTGTTCAACTCCATCAATTCAACACCGACAGCAAACGACGATTAAGCGTGAGACCAACTTCCACAATCCACTAGCCCACTCTTACGGCCCCGAGAACTTGACTGATTGGATGTCTATCATTATCACATATTCAAGAGAAGGAATACGCTAGGGTTTTCTAATAGCTAGGGAAAAGGAGGTTGGCCTCTATTTATAAAGAGTGTTTACCCATCACAGGCCAATTGTTATTGGGTCTCACTTATCCACACACATAGTATTTAATATTAGGCCTTTTATTTATCCGCCACTTGGGCCACGTCACTCTCCTTTCAGGCTATAACTAATTAACGTAAGTCCAAATTCTAACTTTCTCCCGCTTAGACGTTAACGTTAATTGAGGACAAGAAAATAATTTTAAAACTTTTGAGTTTTCAAAAAATATTTTGAAAAAGATTTTAGACTCTATAATGGCCATAGTACTCACATAGCCAAGGGTAGAATGACCCATATAAAAATTCATCCAGTCTCAATGGAGAACACTAACAATAAATCGTAGCAGGTATCACACCATTTCAAGGTATAAATTCTATCTATGATCATATGTGCTAGAATTTTCAATAACATGGATCAAACATGTGTGCTAAGTATATTATCTTTCTAATCAAGGTGAACAGAGCCATATCTCTTAGAAAAAAATAATCCTCCAAGTGATATAATAACCATATCACCTCAGGAGCCTCCAAGTGACACAAAAATCATATCATCTCAGGAGGTTTCTCTTGTGTCTTACCCGAGATAATCAAGGCAAAAAGTAGCAATATCTAATTGAAAATAAAAAATAAATAAATTATCACATTAGTTAATAAGCATAACAAATATAAAATAACACAAACTTGCATAGAAATAGAATTTATTAAAAGTGATATCGCAGTCAGCAATTACAAAGTAACTCCCAATGACTAAAGCACATCAAAAGACTCTAAATACCCTTGTATTGCATGTCTATCATTTCACCATCAAGGCATCTTGAAAGTGAATCGTATTCCATGAATATGACATCTATCATCTTTAGTCAAAGGATCATCCAACATAGATGTGTTAATATATTCAATACATATATCATCTTCTTTTACCATATCTCTAACCTTAAGATACTTAAGTCTAACACGCTTAGAGCCTCTTGTCCTCCTAGTATTCTTACAGAAGAATACAGCTGCACTATTTTCACATAAAATAGTCACCGACTTAGATATAAATCCCCACAATTTGTAATTTAGTAAGAAAATTTTTCATCCAGACAGCAGGTGAAGCAATCTCAAAATAAGCAATAAACTCAGCTTTCATTGTGGATGTAGCAGTGATACTCTATTTCTCACTTTTTCAAAAAAAAGTACCTCCAGTTAACATAAAGATATACTCACAAGTTAATTTTATAGTGTCTTGACAACCTGCAAAATCAGAATTTGAATATACCAGTAGGTTTAGATCATCAACTTTTTTGTACCCAAGCATGAAGTCTTAGGTGCGTTCTAGATATCTCATCACTTTTTTGCAGCCACTCAATGTGCCAACCCAGGATTAGAAGAAATCTTTCCTACATATTAACAAGAAATGATATATCAGGCCTTGTATAAACCTGTATATACATCAAGCTGTCAACAACACTTGCATATGGTACATCTTTTACGGTTCTCCTTTCAACTTCATTTTTGGGACATTGGTCTTTACTAAGTTTATTCCCTTTCACAAAAGGTGCAACACCAGGTCTATAGACTTGCATATTGAAAGTTTTAAGAACACTCTTAATATAGGAACACGGATAAACCAAACAAACCATGTGACCTATCTCTTTTAATTTCAATCCCAAGAACAAAAGAGGCTTCATTAAGATCTTTCATATCAAAAGACCTAGACAAAAATTATTTGGTCTCATTCATCAAACCCAAATCATTTGTGGCAAGTAGAATGTCATCAATATAGAGAACCACAATTTAAATTTCCATTAGCTATTTTGAGATAAACACATTCATCAAGCTTATTTTCCACAAATCTGAATTTTGTAATGATTTCATCGAATTTCAAGTACCACTGCTTGGAGGCTTGTTCATATATATATATATATATATATATATGTATATGTATATGTGTGTGTGTGTGTGTGTGTGTGTGTGTGTGTGTTAATCTTGCACACTAGATGTTCTTTATCATCTTCTTTAAACCCTTCAGGTTGAACCACGTAAACTTTTTCAAGCAGACTCCCATCCAAGACAACAGTTTTAACATCTATCTGGTGCAACTCTAGATCAAAATGGGCTACAAGAGCCATCACAACTCTAAATGTATCCTTAGATGAAACATGAAAGAATATTTCTTTATAATTAATGTCTTCTTTATGAGTGTAATCCTTAGAAACCAACCTTGCTTTGTAACGGTCTATGTTTCCCTTGGAGTCTTTTTAAGTTTTAAATACTCATTTGCAACCAATAAGCCTAAAACCTACAGGCAATTCAACTAACTCCCACACAATATTATGTTCCATAAAGTGCATTTCATCTTTCATTTCCTCACGCCATTTATCAACATATAGAGAGGAAATAGTTTGAGCAAATTATAAAGGATCAGTCAACTCTCCGGTATCAGTAATAGTTTTAGTTACACACACGATAAAATTATCAGAGATGGCAGATGTTTTTTTTCCTTGTGACTTATGGATTGGTTCATTGTGTTCACTTTGCTCAGGGTTCATGGGATCTTCGTTGTTGTTCCCTCGATTCTCCCCCTCATGAATAGGTTAGTTTATCACCTTTTCATGTACAACAGTTTCACGATCCAATTTCTATCATAGGTTGTGATGGCGCCCAATGGTGTCGTTAGGCAAGCCAACGGTGAACCTCCCACTTAGTTATCCATTTTTAACTTTTAAACACAGGAAATTTCATTAAGCAAAATGAATTTAATTTATAAAACCATGGGAAACATACATTCCTCCTTACCAAGTCATAGAGTATAAATGAAACATAAGTGAAGTAATAATAATAACATTAGGTATAACTGTGAACATCCACTACATTCTCCAAAATCCGGTGTCACAAGTGCATGAGAAATCTAGTAAAATATACAAAATCGCTATAGCTACTATCTGAAATAAAATAGACAGAAAAAATAAACATGACAAGAAGGAAATTCCGGTTGCTACAGATCGAAACATGGAGAGCAGCTCACAATTAAATCTCCAGGTAGTGCGTCTACACGCCCGAATGACCGCCTGAAGTACTTATCTCAGTATCTGCACAATTAAATATCTAAAATAGCAAGTCTGATATTTTACGCAAGTCTAGTCTCGGGCTAAAATATAAATTAAGGCATTTAAATAGGCAAGAATAACTCAAGTAGTACATTAAAACATAGTGTGAGCCTAAGTCTACTCGGACATGATCAAGAATCTAGCATACGCATGGACACTCATCACCTCGTATGTGCATAGCTCCCATAACATGTAGCATATAACAAATATAGTACCTACGGATAAATTTCCTCTTACAAGGTTAGATAGGAGACTTACCACACTCTGAAATTTAATAACCGGCTCGAACGCCTCTCTAACATTGCAAACCAATGCCAAACTATCTAAAACTAGTCAAAGAACATGTAAACCAATAAAAATACAAAGACTCGTAATTTAACAATTAGAAACAATTCCCAACTCCGCACAAAAGGTCAACAAAGTCAACTCTCGGGCCTACGTGCTTGGATTCTGAAAACTCTTGAAGATAAATATTACCCATAGCGCCATGATTTCAAATATATAATTTATTCTCAATTCCATATCCAAATTCATGGTCAAAACTCAAAAATACCATTTTTAAGTTTTCCTCCATACTCCCATAAAATTTACCAATTTTCATGTTAAAATTATATATATAATCTAATGTATTTTGCTCAAAATGAGTAGTAATCACTTAACTTGTGATGGATGATTAAAAATTCCCTTCAAAATTGCCCCAAAATCGGCTCCAATGAGAAAAATGAGATAAAAATGAGCCAAGTCCCGATTTGCATTCTTATACACTGCCCAGGAATCCTTCTTCGCGATCGCAGAAGCTCCCTTACAATCACGGAAGCCAAATCTACCACTTCCCAAACTCCTCCATAGCGATCGCGGACATCTACTCACGATCGTGGAGCATCACCCTCCAAACCTACACATTCGCGTACGGCCAACCGCATTTGCGATGGCCAAAAGTCTTCTGCCATGAACCCCTCTTTCGCGTTCACAGTCTCCTTTCCGTGTTCACGAAGGGAAATCTACCCAGCCCTTATTCCTTGTGTTCACGTTCGCGTATGGAAAAATATTTGGCCCCCAGTTCCATCTCCGTGCACGACTCCCTTGTCGTGATCGCGATGCACAATGTAGAATCCCCCAATTCCTTCATCGCGAACACCTAACTCCCACCGCGTTCGTGAAGCACAACACCAGCATCAACAACTAGCAGCAGCAAAACACACCAACTGGGTCTGAAACCACCCTGAAACACACCCGGAGCCCCTAGGACCCGTCTAATCATACCATCAAGTCCGCATACCTTATCCAAAGGCTCGAAATACCACGGATAATATCAAAACTATGAATCGTCAATCAAAATTCTTCTTTTAACCTTCAAACTTCATTGAACTCTTCCTAATCACATTTAGATATTGCGGATCACAACCAAACTTCACATACAAGTTTCAATCAAAAAAATAAACCTATCCAAGGTCCCGGAACACCGCCCGTAGTCCGATTACACCAATGTACGCTGTAGGTCAAACTTAGTAAATTCAAAAACCTTCAAAATGCTGACTTTTGATAATAAGTGTTGAATCACTCGCGGACTATCCGATGCTCAACCTGTACATACGTTCAAGTCCGAAATCACCTTACAAACCTATAGGAACCTTCCAATCCCGATTCCGAGGTCATTTACTCTAAAATCAAAACCGACTACATGTGCAAGTCATAATACATAAAGTAAAGTTACTCAATGCCTCAAACCGCCAAATGACATGCTAGAGCTCAAAATGATCGGTCTGGTCGTTACATTCTCCTCTACATAAATATACGTTCGTCCTCGAACATGCCAAGGACCGTTCCAAAGTTGCCAAAATCACCGAATAACTCCTCGTGCACCTACCCATTCCACCATAATCCATATGAGTGCATTAGCTCAACCCTGACTGAAGATCCTTCCTACTACCTTAGCCCACCAGCCTTATAACCAAATTCCAATATTCGAAATTTCCTATAAGGTCCGATTCTTGCATACATACACTGCATCAATCTCCACAAGTTGTACAAAAACATACATATAACCCAAGTCCTAACCACACGATGTACCGCATCACTCATATGACCATAGTAATATCATCCAACCACAATAGCTGCAAGTTTCTGAATCTGGTACTGGTAATATACCTCCTGACACATGAAGGCCATGTTCCAACCCTTGCAACTTTGCAACAATGAAAGAGATATACAAAGTCTCTTAACCACCTGTCAAATCAATAAATCATGGAGTTCTCCCATTCGTTATAAACCATTGCCGCATTTTGAACTAATTAGCGACATTTCCCCTCCAAGCATACATTATACAAATTTGTTTGCAATGATTCCAGGTCCAACAATCACATCTTACCCAGTACAAGTTGCTTGGCTGGCCAGCTACATCAGACATCATCTTAAGTTTCATACGACGCGATCCGTGCACCAAACAAGCCACAACTCGAATATGACCAATAAGGAAAGAAACCCCAACTACAAGAACTACTAGCACACATAATAGATATAACAACCAAACAAAATGCAATGAATTTACCCCACAAAGGGGAAGTAAAACACACAAGATGAGTATAAGGAATCGTACCAAACATCTCACCATTGCGTTGTGCCGCCCGATCCAAATATGATACCCGTGGCGGCATGCCACCCGATCCAAATATCACAATCTGCATGGGAATGCCCATCGAGCCAAAATGTTCATACTCACTAGACATACATATATCAACCACATGCATGCCAAGTGCATAAAAATAACCCTGGGGAGACAGATATCTTAATGTGCTATGAAAGAGGCCAAGCACAACTAAGGTGCACTAAACAACCAGCATCTCGAGAGCCATCTCGCTCATGTAATACCACAGAGCCTATATAGGACCACAACACGCATGTGAATAATCAAGCCACCTCACAACCCACATAGCATAAAAGAGTAACACATGAAATAAATGACGACAAGAATAACATCCACCATGCCCCAAGACTTCTCCATAGACAAATGCCCTGCTGAATAAACATATCCGATCTAGAGTAGAATGTACATTCACATCAGGCCCACCAATGGACCTCTAAACCGATTCTGAACATTTCAAAATAGGTAAGTATCCTTTTAAAATCCAAAATGACCCTATCCATGAAACATACAATCAACCGTCAAATCTTGAACAAACTTTCACAGCTCGTAACCAAAGGAATAGTGCGCCCCTCAACCATAAACTCTCCATTCTGCGACAGTACTAGAATCTCCATACCTAATCTCAATCTCTACTACTTAAATGACTGACATGACACACCTACACAAACATCCCATGAGAGATACTCCCACAATCTTCCGCACCAAGTAACAAAATCTAAACATCAATAGCTACCGACCATGTTAAACATCAAGAATCTGTAAATCAATACACAAATGCCTCTTTCATAAAATAACCATTTTCAGGAGACACAAAAATAACACCAGCATATACTGAACATCTGAAATCTTTTCCGCTCCTTCGAGTTCATGACATCCCTGTCAAAATAGAACCGCAACCTTGACCCTACCATTTCTACACCGCTCACTACACCTACCATGCTATTACGCGAGAGTATAAGAATTTTATCATAACTCCTGAACCACCAGTAGAGTAAACACTTCATTGTCTAGAAACCTTTAACTTAACTCATTTCAGAAGAAGAATCGCAACACGCAACCAACTTCCCATAACCGCAGAAGACACAAACCTCAAATCATGGTCGAAACTGTAATTAATTCTTCGGGACACATCTGCACATAACCAAGGCAGTGAAACTGAGTCTTCTAAATCAACCGATTCACGCAGACTGCCAAGCCGGCAAGTTCTTGCCACCACACCTATATAATCTCAATATACCAAAGGAACCGAGCATTTTCCTTACCATGCTAATCCAAGCCACTACTAAACTGACCTAACTTATTCAGATTTCTCTTAACAAACCCTCAAAATGACACCTCTCTTTCCCAACACATAATGGATCTCAATCAACACTCATCTCGAGTGACCCCAAATCACAAAACCACATCGCCTCAATACCCATAAGCCATTTTAGACTCCTATCATGCTCTCAATAGCGCCTTCAACTGATACGCCCATTCCGAAGAGACCTTATGCTAACCCAAAGCTATTTTTTCCATCTCTGTAACTCCGCACCGCAGACCTAGTGATACATAGAAATACTGCGAGCCTCTTTTACACTCCACTGCAAAACTCAACCCTTGGCCATACTACAAACTCGAAAATCCTTAGGCACCACACTTAAATTCTTGAACCCACTAGGACCATTATTGAGAGTCACCCACTCTAAGCTAGTCCAAATTACATAACTAATCAACTAGTACTCCATTAGCACCTGAATACTCCAAGGAAGCAATCGATTGAATCATTTCCCTTGCACATCACATTCATAAAGAAGTATCAAATATGAGGCATCCCACAACTTCACATGAATCAATAAGGCAAAATGTAGCACACATCCATCAATTCCTTGCTCGAATTACCCCTGATGTTATCTTCCTAAGTCATAACTAATCCACCAATATACTGATAACCAGA
Source organism: Nicotiana tomentosiformis (assembly GCF_000390325.3). Taxonomy (NCBI): domain Eukaryota; kingdom Viridiplantae; phylum Streptophyta; class Magnoliopsida; order Solanales; family Solanaceae; genus Nicotiana; species Nicotiana tomentosiformis. Next base: position 68,209,058 of record NC_090819.1, read on the forward strand.
AACTGCAAAGTCACATAACCACGTGACCCAATCATCAACAGTGGGCTCCACCACTTTGCTTTAAGCCACATTCACATAAACTAAGATTACACAATGGCTACTCCTTCTCAGTTACCATAATCCCGCACTGTTACCCAGCTGAATTTCTCATAAGTTCCTATTGCACTAATCATAACACAACCCAAATTATCAGTCCCAATGCACACTCAACTTCATGACGATCGCGCCATCTTCCTTAGGTAATCCGGACTCACATCATAGTACACACATCTCGAAACGACAATCGAGCATCCCCATTCCTCTACATTCTAAGCAAACTCTTTACGTCATATTTGAACTTCCTAATTATAGAAGCCACCATCTCAAACGAAATACACAAACTTAGTTATTTGTCCACCAATGATACCGCCCCAAGTCACGATCCATCTTCGTAGAACTCAAAAAAAATACAATTCCATCAACTTTAAACCTTTTCCAGGATCATCTCCCTCGAACCATCAACCCTGGAAACACCGATCCGACCCTGAATTTGCCATACACCGTCATCTCCGATAATGGCTTCTAAGGTACCACTTCCCAACATCGTGCCCATAAACGCAAAAAAATGAAGACCATCATACTGACGAGACTTAATACATTCAAACAAGGACAATGACACCACCACACAAATAAGAATCCTACCAAGTTCAGAAATATCCAATCTCGCAACTCCGTTAACCAAAGACTGAACATCCATAGTCCAATTACCTCTCCCGTGATGGAATTAAATACTGAATCTTACAATCACAAATCGAATAATCCTCCTCCTGAAGCATTCACTTCCGCAACACATAAGTAAACACCCTACCCTATACACGAACATTGCACGATAACAACACTAGAAACATCACAATGCACTATTTAGAGCCCCAAAATCATGAACAACACCAACACTGGCTGAAAAGATCGAACACCCTTCCACGAGGCAATGATAGTAGTCTTCCATAATGCAGGGAAAATATCCTGCACCACATCTATAGCACCGCCAAAACTCCTCGATGCCCAACTAATATCAAGTGCTCAACATCGTATTCGAATGAGTAGGAAGGAATTGAAATCAAGTTGCGCGTAAGGAATCAAGAAAGGGAAGTTCTCCTAACAGCCATGTAACCTCTCGAAGATAAGTGCAGACGTCTCCTACTGATCCTCCAGACTCTACTAGACTTTCTCATGACTCGTGAGACCTAAGTGAACCTAATGCTCTGATACCAAGTTGTCACGACCCAATTCCCACCATAGGTTGTGATGGCGCCCAACGATGCCATTAGGCAAGCCAATAATAAACCTCTAACTTTATTATCCATATTTGAACTTTTAAAATCAGGAATTACATTAAGTATATGGAATTAAATTTGGAAACCATGGAAATACATGTGCTTCCTTATCAAGTCACAGAGTATAAATAAAACATGAAGAAAAATGATAAAAACATTAGGTACAACCATGAATATCTACTAAAAATACCCAAAAACCCGTGTCACAAATGATGAGCATCTACTAGGAAGTACAATACTAATACAACATCTGTCTGGAATATAAAATAGACAGGATATAGTAATGAATGAAATGAGGACTTCGTGTGCTGCGGATTGTAACATGGAATGCAAATCACCTACAAAGTCCTTTCAGCAGCTATGCCTATGCGCCAAGATGACCACCAAATATACCTGTCCAGTACCTGCATAATTAGTTCAGAAGTGTAGTATGAGTACATAAATCAACTCGTACCCAGTAAGTATCTAGCCTAACCTAGAAGAAGTAGTGACGAGGGGTCAATATCGACGCTTACTAGTAATCGAATAATCAAAGTACAATAAAAGTAGACAGGTTTAAGGCATAGCAGGTAAAAGCAACAAAACAGATATACATGCATAACACGATCCTCAACAAAAGAGTAAATACGAAGTCCTTAAATGCCGGATACTACCTTGAATAAAATACATAATGGACAACACTAGATAAAATGTCACATCTCAAGTCAGAAGGACTCATAAGTATGCTGACTCCGTATCTAATATTACACACTATTCTGCCGAGGCGAACATCTCGATCCCATAAGAGAGTTTCATAGAACTGCCGAGGCGAATGACTCAATCCCACAATATGTTACATGATATTGCCGAGGCTAACGACTCGATCCCATAAGAATACTGCTGAGGTGTTCATCCGATCCTATAAGAATATGAAACTTTGACGGGTCACTGGCCCCACTCACAAATATACGTATGTGTTATGAAATTCAAAAAACTTTCGGACGAATACGCACAATGCGGGAGGATTCCGTAAAAGGGAGTATAAGGAGCCAAGAATAACTCAAGTAGTACAATTAAAACATGGTGTGATCCTAAGTCTACCCGGACATGATCAAGAATCTAGCATACGCACGTAAGAAATATAGCACCTACAAGGTAAATTCTCTCTTACAAGGTTAGACAGGAGACTTACCTCGCTCTGAAATCCGATAACCAGCTCCAACGCCTCTCTAACACTGCAAACCAATGCCAAACGATCTAAAACTAGTCCAAAAACGTGCAAACCAATCAAAAAATACTCAAAGACTCGTAATTTAACAATTAAAATAATTTTCAACTCCACACGAAAAGTCAACAAAGTCAACCCCGGGCCCACGTGCCGAAATTCCAAAAATTCTTAAAGATAAATATTACCCATAGCACCACGATCTCAGATTTATAATTTATTCTCAATTCCATATCTAAATTCGTGGTCAAAACTCAAAAGTACTATTTCTAGATTTTTCTCCAAAATCTCACAATTTCATGTTAGTGGAGTTTTCTTGTGTGTGAAGTTTTCATGTTAAAGTCCATTTATAATCCATGTATTTAGTTAACAATGAGTAGGAATCACTTACCTTATGATGGATGATGATAGGAATCACTTACCTTATGATGGATGATGAAAAAGCTCCTTCAAAATCGCCCCAAAATTGGCTCTAATGAGAGAAATGGGATAAAAATGACCCAAATTCCGATTTGCATTCTTATACACTGCCCAGGCATCCTTCTTCGCAATCACGGAGCATTACCCTCCAAACCTGCGCATTTGCGTACGGCCAACCGTGTTTGCGATGGCCAAAAGTCCTCTGCCATGAACCCCTTGTTCGCATACACGGTCTCCTTTCCGCGTTCACGTAGGGAAATCCGCCCAACCCCTTATTCCTCGTGTTCGCGTCCTCCATGTCGTATTCGCGTAAGGAAAAAATCTCTGGCCCCCAAGTTCCTTCTCTGCATTCGCGACTCCCCTATCGCGATCGTGATGCTCAAAGTAGCAGCCCCCAATTCCTTCATCACGAAGGCGTGACTCTCATAGCGTTCGCGAAGCAAAACACCAGCACCAGAAACCAGAAACATCAAAACACACCAACTTGGTCCAACACTACCTCGAAATACACCCGGGCCCCCGATACCCCGTCCAATCATACCAACCAGTTCACATACCTTATTTAAACTTATCCAAAGGCTCGAAATACCATGAATAACATCAAAACCATGAATCATCGATCAAAATCCTTCTGTTAACTTTCAAACCTTCAAACTTCACCAAACGTATCCGAATCACATTTAGACATTTCGGATCACGACCAAACTTCACACACAAGTTCCAATCAATAAAATAAACCTATCCAAGGTCCCAGGACACCGCCCAGAGTACAATAACAACAAGGTCTACTCCAAGTCAGACTTAGTAAATTTGAAAACCTTCAAAATGCAAATTTTCGATAATAAGCGCCAAATCACTCTCGGACAAACCGATGCTCAACCCGGAACCCAAATCTGAAATCACCTTACGAACCTATAGGAACCTCCAAATCCCGATTCCAAGGTCGTTTACTCAGAAGTCAAACTTTGATAAACTCTTCCAACTTAAAGCTTCCGAATTGAGAATTATTCTTCCACATCAAGACTGAACTTCTCGAAAGTTAAAACCGACTACACGCACAAGTCATAATATATAAAGTGAAGCTACTCAAGGTCTCAAACCGCCGAATGACATGCTAGAACTCAAAACGATCGGTCGGGTCGTTATATATACAATATTCAAAAAGACATAGGCAAAAAAAGATTATTTTCAATGGATAATGTTGCGATTCGTTGAAAACACATAGATGAGGCAATATACAAATTCTGAAGGTGAGTTAAACTAGTTTGGCGTCAAAATTCATTACCAATAATTTATAATATTAAAAAAATTAGGCAATTTTGTTTTAATGGGTATGATTGGAATTTGTTAAAAATATATATATGAGGCAATATACAAATTTTAAGGAAGATTGAAGGTAATTTTGACTAGTTTGGTATCAAAATTTCATAGTTAAAATCTAGTTTAAATTTTTTTCTGCGATACATGTATCACTCAGATGTACATGGATATACATGTGATACACATTTTATATATATATATATGTATGATACACACTGTGATATACATATTATCTTTTTCCATGCTCATCTTCTACTTCAAATTTTCAATTCAAACTACCTCAAAACTCAATCAAATCATCCTAAAAATGAGATTTAAACTCTTTAAGATGTACCCAATCTATTCCAATAATACCCACTCAAAAGCAAGCAAATATTTGACCTTATTTTGGCTACAAATAGCTAATTAGCTAATATTGGTAGCATTTGACTAATATTAGTAATACTAGTCTTAGGATACACGCGTTGTACGTGTACCCCATCTTAATGAGTAAAATATTATATTTAAGTTCTAAAACTAAAATTTAAACTCTTGAAATTGATAAATATTGATTTTAAATAACTAACTCGATAAAGGAAGAAACTCACTCTGTATAAGTTTGCAATAACCATTCAATATTTTTAACCTAACTTAACTTTAATTCTAGTTCTATAATTTCATTACTTTAACTTCACAAGCTATCATGTTTGCTTTTTGGTTTCAGCAAACACACATAGCCTTTAAAGGTTTAAGAGCTTTTATGAAAAAACAAATTTGAAAGTTATTTTCAAGTCATTTTAGAAGACACAAACATGGTCAACTAACTGATTGAAGATAAAAAAATTTCTTTCTCGCAAGTGAATGTAGTTCTATTTTTTTAATTAATAAGAAATATATATATTATTTTTGATAGATTAAAAATGATCCTATCACAATCTACTATATTTTCGTTTTGGAGAGAATTTTCTTTCTCTTTCTATGGCATGCATACACATAACCGTATATGTAAGGATTACCTTGTGTATAGATTGCAAATACCATATGTCCTGTGTAGTAGCAACTAAGTGACATGTCCTATTTATTAGACATCCTAGCTAAGAGTATTAAGACTATACTATTATACTATATTTCTCTTCTTGTAATTAGGCTGAGTTAGCATTAGTTAAGTGACATTAGTTAGTGTTAGTTTATAATTTAATTAGTTAGTGGATGTCACATGTATATATCTAACAGTACCTAATACATTGAATCAGAGTTTTCATTTTATAAATTAGAAAGACTCTCAGCAGTTCTCTTTCTCTCTCTACGAGCTCCACCTTCTAGAAGCTACTGAATCCTCCATTGGGGGAGATATAGAGCTCGATCCATATCTGTGATCTTAACATGGTATAAGAGTGGAGGTTCTATCATCGACCACGCCCTTTCTTATTTTGTTGTTTCTAGCCACCGAACAATCTAGGATTTTTCCTACATCAATTAGAGTTTAGGGAAAACTTGGATCGGACACATACAGTGATGATTTGTCGACAAATAGAAGAAATCTCAGTCACATGAAGATCGATTCAACTATCTTCACATAATTTCGATGGCAATCATAGAGCAGACTAAAGAGACAACCACAACGGCGACAACACAGACGGTGATTGACGCAACTAGCCCTCTTTACATACATCCTTCTGATAGTCTTGGTTCTACACTAGTTCCGGTTCCATTTGATGGAATTGGATATCGTTCCTGGAGAAGAAGCGTATTGAGATCCCTTTCAGTGAAAAACAAATTAGGTTTTATTAATAGGGATAGTAAGAGACCCGATGTAACGTCTCCATATTCTTGTCAGTGGGAAAGGTATGACGATATGGTCACCTCGTAGATCTTAAATTCTTTGTCGAAGGACATCACTGACAATGTTGAATATGTAAATGACTCTGTTGAGCTGTGGAAGGAACTGGAGGATTGATATGATCAAACAAATGGAGCTAAACTGTATCAAATTCAGAAAGAAATCAATGATTTGAGTCAGGGAGTGCTTGATATCAGTGGCTACTATACAAAAATGAAGAAGCTCTAGGAATAATTGAACACTCTCAGCATCAAAACTCATTGCAGTTGTGTGTGTACTTGTGGGGCGAAGGAAAGCATGCATAAGGCAGAGCAAGATAGAAAGTTGATACAATTTCTAATGGGACTTAATAAAGTCTATACGGTTGTTCGAGGAAGCATACTCATGATGAATCCTTTTCCGTCCATGGCCTAGGCATTTGCCCTTCTGATACAGGAGGAAAAGCAGAGGGAGTTTAGGCTAAGAAATCAACTAAATGTTGACTCCACGGCATTGAATGTCAATCTAGGAGGAAGAACCTTCAAGTCAAACTACTCAGCTGGAACTGGAAATCAAATTGCAAATAGCAGACCTCGACCTTTTTGTGACTATTGCAAACGACAAGGTCAACCAAAGACAAGTGCTACAAGCTGCATGGATATCCTCAGAGTGTTAATCAAGAGTCACAACAGTACAAGCAGAGTTCTCAAGGATACAATAACAACACAAGGTTCAACAAAGGAAAAAGTGCCATGGCAAATGCAGTCACAAACGTAGAAAGAGGAGAGGAGGTGGAACATCAAGGAGAAAATCAAAGCATGAGCCTTTCAAAGGAGCAATATGGACAAATTGTCACCTTACTACAGCATTTTCAGATGGGAAACACTGGAGAGAATTCAGTCAGTGCAAACATGTCTAGTGGAGCATCTGTCAACTTTGCAGGTATGATTGTTTGCACTTTCTCAATTGATTTTGATAATCCATCATGCAAATATTTTAGTGCAAAAGCTGACTTATGGATATTAGATTTCGGGGCATCACACCATATGACTTTTAACAAAACTCGCCTACAAAACATAGTAAGCCTACCATATCCTCTGTTAGTTAAACTTCCAAATAGTTACAAAGTTAAAGTAACTGAAATTGGAGATGTATCCCTAATACCTAAAATTGTTCTGTACAATGTCTTGTTCATTCCATCCTTTAAGTTAATCTAGTGTCTATCAGTTTCCTAGCAGTACATCTCAAATGCATTGCATCCTTCTCTGACACTTCCTGTCTAGTGCAGGCCCCTTCACTGTAGAGGCATCTGGAGATTGGTAAGTTGTATGATGGGTTGTACTTCCTCTATTCTAAGTGCCTGAAGAAAGGTAGTCTTAAACCTGAAAAAAATTGTGATCTTCCTTGTTTTTCTGTTCATGCTGATAATGTGAATACTTTACACTGTCTATCCCATTCCTACAATCCATTTCCTATTGTAAATAATTCCAATTGCAATAATAAAGAGAGTGTTTCTGGTTTGTCATCTAGTTCATCTCTTAGTGATAATGTAGATCTGTTGTGGCATTTCAAACTTGGTCATGTACTCTTCAACAAAATAAAAGGGATTCCTATTATACCTACAACTTTTTCTGCCAAGCAACCTTTTATGTGCAACATTTGCTCTATGGCTAGACAATCTAGGCTTCCTTTTCCCCAGAGAACAACTGACACTACTAAAAGTTTTGAAATACTCCATGTGGATCTGTGGGGTCCGTATCATGTGGCCACACATAATAACTTCAAATACTTTCTTACCCTGGTAGATGATTATAGTAGGTCCACTTGGACACATCTCTTGAGTTGCAAAAGCAATGCCCTACAAGTCATAAAGGCTTTTGTAAGTATGGTAGAAAACCAATCACAAGCCACTATCAAATGTATAAGGTCTCACAATGGTCTAGAATTTACTAGCAATGAGGCAACCTCCTTTCTTCAATCAAAGGGAATAAACCACCAGAAGACATTTTCCTACACACCACAACAAAATGGAGTAGTGAAAAGAAAACATAAATATCTCCTTGAAGTGGCCAGGGCACTGCTTTTTCAATCTAAGTTACTATTAAAATATTGGGGAGAATGTATACTTATAGCAACCTTCCTCATTAATAGACTCCCAACTACTCCTCTAAAGAACAAATGCCCTTTTGAACTCTTGTATAAAAAGAAGCCCAACTACTCTCATTTGAGGAGTTTTGGGTGTTTGTGTTACCCCACTATAACAAAGTCTCTCAGAGATAAACTTTAACCGAGAACTACCCCACATGTGTTTGTAGGATATCCTTTTGGCACAAAAGGGCATAAGGTGCTAAGTCTGGACACTAAGAAAATACATATCTCTAGAGATGTTTCCTTTTATGAGTCAATTTTTTCTTTCACTTTCAATCCTACTGTAAACAATATTCCACCTACTTTCCACAATGCACCACTCACTGATAATCCACTTGATCACACTAATACCTGTATATCTCACAACATTAGTGATCAGGAGAACACCAATTTCCCAAATTCTTATGCATCACCTGTCACCTTCTCACCTATATCTTCCTCATATAAGACACAGGTTCCAGTTGAACATTTTCAGGACATGACTTCACCTCAACAACCAATAGAGGAACCACTAGGTTTCAGAAGATCTCATAGAGAACACAAACTCCTTTCACATCTGAATGATTATGTTTGCAATATACCAAACCTAAAATCTAACTCTAACTTCTCCCTACATGCCATGTTTTTCCATAATAATCATATTACTTATGATGCCCTACATCCTGATAGTCAGTAGATTGTAAAGAACATCTGTAATGATAGAGAACCAACTTCATATGAAGAAGCATCTATGTATCCTGCTTGGCAAAGTGCCATGAAATAGGAGTTTGAAGCCTTGTATGCTAATAACACATGGGATCTAGTCCCCTTACCTAAAGGAAACAGGCCATTGGATATAGATGGGTGTATAAAATAAAACATAGAGCAGATAGCAGTATAGAAAGATACAAAGTAAGATTAGTTGTTAAGGGGTATACTCAACAAGTTGGTATAGATTACACAGAGACCTTTCCCCAGTAGTCAAGATGACCACTGTCAGGTCCCTCATTGCCATAGCAGCAAAGAAAAAATAGAAAATCTCACAACTAGATGTGAATAATGCATTTCTCCATGGAGATTTGCATGAGGAGGTGTATATGCAAGCTCCTCCAGGTCTTGAAATACACTCTCCAGGGTTGGTTTGCAGAATGAACAAGTCCCTTTATGGACTGAAACAGGTAAGTAGACAATGGTATGATAAGTTGACTGAAGTCCTGTACTCAAGGGGGTACACACATTCCATGTATGACTATTCTTTATTCTACAGAAAACAAGGTTCCTCCATTGTCTTTGTAGCAATATATATAGATGATGTGCTGCTTACAGGGACTGATTCTGAAGAAATCAACCAGCGCAAGGCTTTCCTACATGACAAGTTCAAAATTAAGGACTTGGGGCAGTTACATTACTTCCTAGGACTGGAAATTCTTTACAAATCAGATGGTATTATCATTTCATAAAGAATTTTTTTTTGGACTTGTTGAAGGAATATGAGTGTCTCCATTCTCCATCCTTGACTTCTCCCCTTGATCCTACAGTAAAGCTGAAAGCAAAAGAAGGGGCTCCATTGTCTGATCCTACCTTCTACAGAAAATTAGTTGGAAAACTGAACTTCCTTACTAATACTAGACTAGACATAGCATATGGGGTCCAACATCTCAGCCAATTTATTCAAGATCCTAGGGATCTCCACTTACAGGCAGCCTATCATATGCTGAGGTATCTGAAGAAGGATCCTACTCCGGGTCTATATTTCAGCAATGCAGATAATTTTTCACTAGTTGCTTATTGTGACTCTGATTGGGCAGCCTGCCCTGATTCTAGAAGGTCAGTATCTGGTTATATTGTGTTCTTAGGTGGCAGCCCCATTAGCTAGAAGTCCAAGAAACAGGAAACCATATCCCTCTCCTCAGCAGAAGCAGAATACAGAGCCCTCATAAAAGTTGTTGGTGAACTTGTTTGGCTATCAAGACTACTTGAAGAACTCACTGTGCCAGTTTGTTTGCCAATACATGTGCCCTGTGATAGCCTCTCTGCTCTGCATATTGCTAGGAACCCTGTGTTCTATGAAAGGACTAAGCATATTGAAGTAGACTTCCATTTCGTGCGTACCAAGCTTCAGGACAGTCTCATCTCTTTGCACCACATTGGCACTGGACAGCAGCTTGCAGATGTGCTTACTAAAGCTCTCACTGGGATTAAGTATTGCTCTGAGGGTGTGATCCCCTCACATCCAACTTGAGGGGGTGGGGGGTATTAAGACTATACGGTTATACTGTATTTATCTTCTTGTAATTAGGCTGAGTCAGCATTAGTTAGGTGACATTAGTTAGTGTTAGTTTACAATTTAATTAGTTAGTGGATGTCACATGTATATATCTAACAGTACCCAATATATTGAATAAGAGTTTTCATTTCACAAATTAGAAGGACTCTCAACAGTTCTCTTTTTCTCTCTACGAGCTCCACCTTCTAGAAGCTATTGAATCCTCCATTGGAGGAGATACAGAGCTCGATCCATATCTGTGATCTTAACAAAGAGCATAACTTTGAACGTGACACAATTTACCAAATCAAACTTCACTTATGATGCCAGTATGGCACAACTGTATGAAGATACTATATCTTAGCCATGATACTACAGAGGAAAAACCCTTTGCTTAAAAAATACCACATGAGTGTCAATCTACAAATGCTTTGAACGAACTAAAAACAATTTAGACTTACATATAAGTTTTACATACAATTACATTTATAGCAAAATTTTTCAGAAATTTGCTCATCTATATTATATCAAAAGGAGGATAGTATGCATTGTGGTTAAACTAAGTGACAAGCTAAAATGAAATCACTTGGCAATTTTAGGACAACATTAATAATTAGAAATTATAAATAAAAATATAATTAATGGAAGTAGTTTAATGAATCTTATACATAATCTAAATAGATATTAGACAAATCTAATCTATATATCTATATTTATATGTATATTTGTATATATATCTATATCTATATCTATATATAGATCCACTCATAGATTTTCTTCTATATTAGCTAAAAATATGGAAGTGAAAGATTAATTAAAAAACTATAATAGAAAAAAATAAAAATCATAGAAAGACGTAAATTGAGATAACTTATTACTATTTATACTTTGGAGTAAGTTAAAATATAAAATAAAACTATAACTTACTTAAGATATTAAAGATTTATTGAGTTTAAAAATTAAATAAATTCAAGTAGCAAAATAAGATCTTACATAAAGTATACAAATTATTTATAAGGTAAGAAAAAAATTAAAAAATCAGTACAAAATATTTTAATAACAAGAATAATAAAGTCATATTAATATTGATAAATCGGGCAAACAAATATTTTATATGTAAATATTACTACAATATTTAGATATAATGTGTTCAAACAATTAAAAAAATATTTTTCTATGATTAATATTTGAATTGAGTGCAGTTAGTTTAAGTTTGAAAGCATAACTTAATTTTTGAAAATGCGGTCCAATTTAGAAAATAGAATGATAAACATTATTTGAATTTGAGAAGAGAACTTTTTAAAATATTTATCTATATTATATTAGAATGAGAGTGTTAAAAATATATATTAAATTCAAACAATGTAATAATATTAGGTATTGAATAATATAATATCAAAAATAAAAAATAAATTGAAGAAAAATAAAAATTTAGATTTTTTATCATAGAAAAAAAGAGTAAAACTTACTTAAATTTGAACTGAGAAAGTTTTTTATATTATGATAAGAAAAGTCATAATATGGATAAGTCCACATAACTCAAGTCTAATAGATAAAATCAAAAAATTAAAAATATTGAATAATAAAAATAAATTAGAGATAATGTGAGGATATTTATAAATCATAAGTTTAGAAAAAATATATATATACAATACTTAAAAATATTATTAAAATATAAATAATTTAAATTTTTTATCAATATTTTTAAAACGAAATAAATATTATTTTATGATTAAAAAATTATATATTTATCTATATTATGTTAAAGAATAGTAGTTGATAATTATATTAAATAAAGTTACAAGTTAATGAAAAGCCAAGATTATATATTAGATTAAAAAATAGCAAAATAATGTTAAATTATTAAAAATTTACTATTAGAAATGAAAGGGAAAGCCTATTTGAATTTGAGATTAGAAAGTTCTTAAAACTATGATGAGAATGTTCAGCTAGGGATAATATCACAAAATTGAAGTCTTATTTACGAAAAATAATAAAAAATAAATTTTTAATAATACAAAATAAATTTCTAATATAGGTAATTTTACTAATGAAAATTAAAAAATTATATTTGTATCTTAAAACTAAAAAAGAAAGAAAATTTATGTAAGAAATAAAATGACAGTGAAAATATTTCTACAATATTTAAATATAATGTATTCAAACAATTAAGAAAATATTTTCTATGATTAATATCTGAATTGAGTGCAATTAGTTTAAGTTAGCAAGTATAGCATAATATTTTTGAAAATACAGTACAATTTAGAAAATAGAATGATAAGAATTATTTGAATTTGAGATGAGATTTTATTTATTTCATAATATTTTTATTTTTGAAAATATTACGTAAAGAAATAAAATGAGAGTAAAAATATTACTACAATATTTAGATATAATGTGTTCAAACAATTAAGAAAATATTTTTCTATGACTAAAATAACAATTTTAAAAATACATAATAAATTTCTAATATAGGTAATTTACTAATGAAAATTAAAAATTGAATTTGTATCTTAAAGCTAAAAAGGAAAGAAAAGTTAACTGCATCTAATATAAAAATAATTATAAGAGAACTCAATACATTTGGAACATAATAATCAAATAACTTATGTATTAATATTTTAGACCAATTCAAAGTTCAATTTAAAATAAAATATAATATTATTTTTATTATAGATAAAACATTAATATAAAAACTAATTAAACTTTATAGTAGGGAAGAAAATGTATAAAAAATAGAGGTAGTGGGTGGATACTTATACTTTAAACTAATTTAAAATAAATAAATTAAATAATTAAATTATATTTAAAAAATATTACTGATAAATTTAAATGATTAAAAAAATTCGAATAAGAGGATACGAGCATAAAAATATACCAAATTTCAAGAATAAAATATTTATATTTATTAAAGACTATTAAAAGGATAATAAGCAAGACATTATTTAATTATTAAACTAATAAAACATTATGTGATAGTATAATAATATTAAAATAAATAATACAATAACTATAAAGAACAAAAAGAAAAAAGAATTTGCGTAAAAATGATGTGATGAATAAGACATATTTGGCTTTCAAATAAAAACAAAGTGATAGTAAGAATTTTGTTAAAATAATATGATCTAATGTGCTCAAACAAGACAAATCACAACATGACATGTTTAGTATTCTTTAATATTGACAGCGAAATGAAATGTAAGTACTAAAATCAAGGGGGTAGGTTGCTGCATATATATAAAAATTAGGTTGTCCACTACGAGATTTGAACAATAATTTCATATTCTGCTTCATAATTGATATCAAATGTTATATAATTTTTATCTGAGAGGTTTATATTTTAAGGTTATTTGCACATGATTCAAATAACCTACACCATAATTTGATATAATTTGTGTCCGCGTATCGCGCGAGTACTAATACTAGTTCTACTCAAAGGATTCATCTGCTAAGAAGCCCAATTTCATATCTCCTTGCCAAAGTGCTTGGAGTTTTTTATGGGTCTTTATAAAAGCAAGAGGGTATGATTTAGTTTAATCTAATCTCCCTGAATGTAGTGTTTTAGTTTTCTTGTATGTCTATAATTAGTCCTCATTTAAATTTTGACTTTTAAAGTAGGCCCGGTTTAATTCAAATTTAAATGTATATATTTTCTAAAAATATCTTTTATTCATTGTTTTTTACAAAACAATACGTAGCTTATTTTTTTCTTTCTAAAAAGGAGTTTAATTTTATGAATTTTTTATTTTGTTGCATCAATTTTTTACTCTCATAAAGCATATTTATAAATGATTTCCTGCCCATTTAAACTTAGATTTTTTTACTATTTCTTTTTTCACATATAAATGGCAAGTGCTTTAATATTACTTATATTTTACACTAATTTTATACAAAATTTGTATATCTGAATTTATTTAGGTTTCATAAAAGTAAAAGCAAACTAAAAGTGGACAAAATATTTTTAATGGATTTAATTTTAAAACTCTACTTCCAATAAGAAGTCTAACAACAAACAATTACTTTTTTCTTTTTTAAGTCTAAATCTCATTGAATCCTACTATTTGCATGTTGTTTAGGTCTAAATTTCATTGAATTCTATTTTTTTTAAAGTCCAAAACTCATTAATGTATTTTAATTTCATTCATAGCACTTGTAAGTATAATTTCACTCAACGTAGGATTTAACTTATACAAAGTTAAATAATACTATTACTCTAGTTTGGCTTGTAAAATAATTGGTAAACGATTTTTATAGGGTGGACACTGTGTCCAAAAAATATGGTAAATATGTATGAAATCATATTATTTTTAGATCTTCGACAACGTTAATAACCACTTGTTATTAATATATGAATTTTTATATGTTACATAGTTCAAACAAGGAAATAATTATATAAGGTAAAATCAAAATCGATTTTAAAGTCCAAAATATTAAAATTTCCTACATAATTCAAATAAAGAAAGAATTAATAAATAAATTTTAGTTGATTTTAAAGTCCTAAAATTTAAGAAAGTTACTTAAATTATAATTTCGTCCAATTTAAAATATATTTTGGAAGGGTAAAAAAGGCGAACGACATTTCGCTATTGGCATTCGTGCTTTTAATATAGTATAGAATAGATATAGATAGATAGATAGATAGATATATAGATAGATAGATAGATAGATAGATATATTTTATGAATTCACCAATTTTTGTACTAATTTACTTATGGTTGGCCATAACTAATAATTTCCCTTTTATTTATCAATCACTTGGGCCACGTCACTATCCTTTTAGGCTATAACCAATAACGTAAGTCCAAATACCAACGTTATGAATTGACCAATTGTAACGACCCGATCGATCGTTTTGAGTATTACAACCCCATTTTCCCATTTACTTCTCAAATTGTACTTTACAGTTGTTGTGTGAATTTCTGGGATAATTGGTTCGGGTCCAGTGAGGTTTTTGAAGGAATTGGAACACTTAGTTCCAAGATTTAAATTTCAAGATTTAAAGCTTAAGTTAAAATAGTGACCAGATGCAGACTTATGTGTAAACGACCTCGGATTCGAATTTTGATAATTCCAATAGCTCTGTATGGTGATTTTGGACTTAGGAGCATGTCCGAAAAATTATTTGGAGGTCCGTAGTGGAATTTGGCTTGAATTGCCGAAAGTTGAATTTTCGGGAAGTTTGACCGAATTTAACTTTTTAATATCGGGATCGGAATCCGATTCTGAAAATTTGAATAGGTATGTAATGAGAAATGTGACTTGAGTGCAAAATTTAAGGTCAATCGGACGTAATTTGATAGGTTTCGGCGTCGTTTGTAGAATTCAGAAATTTGAAAATTTATTAGGCTTGAATCCGTGTGTAGTTCGTATGTTTTGAGGTTGTTAGCTATGATTTGAGGCCTCGAGTAGGTCCGTGTTATATTATGGAACTTGTTGGTATGTTCGAACAGGGACACGAGGGCTTCGGGTGAGTTTCGGATGGTTAATGGATTGATTTTTGAATTTGGAAGACTGCTGGAACTGAAGCCTTCTGGTGTAATCGCACATGCGGAAAAGTAGTCGCAGGTGCGAGCTCGCAAGTGCGAGTAGAGGTACGCTGAAGCGAGGTGCGGAAGATGCTTCGCAGGTGCGGCATCGCACCTGCGTGAGAAGGAGCGCAGATGCGGGCAGAGGGTTGTGAGGCATTGGTCGCAGGTGCGAGGGAAAATTTCGCACCTGTGTGAGCGCAAATGCAGACGGATGGGCGCAGAAGCGAAAACTGGGCATGCGAGTGGAGTCCGCAAATGCGACGTTTTGCTCGCACAAGCGGATGCGCAGGTGCGCAAATCTTGTCCGCAGATGCGGAAATCGCTGGGGCAGAACCTTACATTCGAGGGTTCAACATTTTCACTAATTTTGGGATTTTGGAGCTCGGGTTGGGCGATTTTGGAGAGAAATATTTTCACACAATTTGGGGTAAGTGTTCTTAACTCCCTTGTAATTATATTTCATGAATTAATCTTCATTTTTGGTGTAAGATTATTGAATCTTCAAGAGAAATAGAAGGAAATTTATATAATGTCACAAAATAATTTTTTCAAGTTTGAATACCGATTTGGAGTCGGATTTGAGTAAAATTAGTATGGTTGAACTTGTAATTGGATGGGTTGTCGTATTTTGTGAGTTTCGTCAGATTTCGAGATGTGGGCCCCACGGGTGATATTTGGGGCGCAATTTCGGATTTTTTGAAAAATATTAGTATTTTGATATGGAATTAATTCCTATAAATTGTGTGGACAGAATCAAATTAATTGTGGTAGATTCGAACCATTCGAGAGTTGATAGGCGCATAATGGGATTTTGGAGCATTGTTTAGCTTGCTCGGCATTGGATTTGGTTTGTTCGAGGTAAGTAACTCTTCTAATCTTGGAGTTGAGGGTATGAACCCTGAATATATGTATTTTGTGAATTGTTGAGAGGTGACGCACATGCTAGGTGATGGGCGTGTGGGCTTGCACTATAGAAATTGTGACATAATTATTTCTGTGGAATTTGTAGTTAAATAATCTTGGCATTTTCCATGCAGTTTTATGAGTTAAAGATATTGAGCTGAAAAGCATATTAAAAATCATGTTAAGGTTATGTGCCAGTATTATTGGGACCCCCAGAGGTCATATTACTGTGAATGATTTGTTTTAAATTGAAAATTCATACTCAGTCATATTCATTTCATTGCATATCATATATCAGTCTCTGTTGTTATTTATTGATACATCATATCATCATTTTTGGGCTATTTTTCATGATACTGTGAGCCCGAGAGACTGGAGAGACTGATGACTGAGTAAGGCCGAGGGCCTGATTTGTGAGACTATTTATGGGATAGGGCTGCACGCCGCAGTATGTTGCATATTTATGGGATCGGGTTGCACGCCGCAACATGTTTAATATAGGCCGAGGGCCTGATTGTGAGGATGAGTGTGGATCGGGGCTACCCGCCTATATCATATTTTATTATTATAGCATGTGAGTTGTCCGTACAGCACGTGAGCTGTCCATGCAGATTATAGCGCTTGGGTTGAAGGAGCCCCTCCGGAGTCTGTATACACCCCCAGTGAGCGCAGGTACCTACTGAGTGCGAGTGCCTAGTGCCGAGTGATGAGTGACTGGGAGGCATGAGTGATTGTGAGGTATGCCCGAGTGGCAAGAGTGATTGTGAGGTATGCTCGAGTGGCACGAGTGACTGTGAGGTTTTCCCGAGGGGCTGTATATGAGTGATGTTCTGCCCGAGGGGTTGTTTATGATTTTATCTCTGAGTTGCATCGCATTGGCATCCACACATGACATACAGACATAGAGATATATTTTTTCTCATGCTGTACAATATCACATCATTCATGATTTCTCACACATTTTGACAGATGGGCATAGTGATGCATTTGTTTTACACGGGTTACCCGAAAGGAAAATGAAACATATTATTTATTATTGAAAAAATTTTGGAGAATTTTATTGTCTCAAACTATTCATATTATTGGCAACTTCAAAAAACGATTTGGGTTTCACTGATGTATTTGAAAGAAAGAACTACTATTTTTGAAATCATTATTTGGCTGAGTATTTTGTCCCTCAGTTACTTCGGGTATTATTTGCTTTATGTTGTTATGGATTATTGTGGACTATTGATTTTGTACCCGACCTTGGTGGAAGCTCGTCACTACTTTCAACCTACGGCTAGGTTTGTTACTTACTCAGTATATGGAGTTGGTTGTACTGATACTACACTTCTGCACATTGCGTGCAGATGTTGGCTGTTGTTGTTGCGGTGCTCGATGGTTGCGGGACTTGAAGATGTACCTGCGTTCCTGTTGTAGCTGCCTCTTGTTCAGGGTAGCCTTAGATTTATAAAAGCTCTGTTTATGTATTATTCAAACAGACTATGTATTTATTTCATTTTCGCTTTGTATACTCTATTCTTAGAAGCTCATAATTTGTACTACTAGTTCTTGGGGATTGTATAAGATCAGGATCTTTATTCACTTAAATTGCCTTAATAATTATCATTAAAATTAGTTAGTTGGTAATTGGATTACCTAACGGGATAGGTTAGGTGCCATCACGACTAGTTAGATTTTGGGTCGTGACAAGGTGGTATCAGAGTTCTAGGTTCATAGGTTCTACAAGTCATGAGCAAATGTCTAGTAAAATCTTGCGTATCGGTATGATGACGTCCATACTTATCTTCGAGAGGCTACAGGGCATTTAGGATATATATTTCCCATCTTTCTTTCCTTATCGTGCGAGATTGATTCAGCTTGAGACATAAACTCTTTGAATTCCTTCCACGTATTTGTATGCACACATGAGCGCTCAGCATCAATTGTGCATCGCCGGCTTGTGATTCCATGAACGATGTTGGAGATGTGTATTTTGTGTTCTGGTGATGGGAAAGTCTGGAGGACTTGAGGCCAGGTTTAGACCGTAGCTTAAGCTCGATAGCTTCAGTTGTAACTCGTATAATTGGACTTATATGTCCGGTAATGACCCTACAGTGGAATTTGTAGCTCGATGAGCGGTGGAATGCGGTGTGATGGGTATGATGTAACCGCGGGATGTGTTAAGACGATTGAAATATAACGAAAAGTGTTTCCTTGAAATGTAAAGGAAAAGTCCATTGGGTGCTTGATTTTTGATTTGATGTGACGAACAGTCTCGGGTAATGAATATTTTGAAGGATCTTTCACGTTGTTAAATTGTGGGACAAATTAAATTCTCATGTCTTGTTAATGAGTTTGGACTCAGAAAGATTAAGTGATTGCATAGTAATTGAGGTTGCGAAAGGGTATAACAAGATGCCAATTTGAGACTGAGCAGGTGGGTTATCTCTTGCAGAGTAATCTACGTAGGTGTGTTCCTTATAATGTTGAGTGGAGAGTTTCTTTTCTACCAACAGAGGGTATGTGTTGAGATTTGAATTTGAATCTGGTTGAGAAAGTTGAATTGACTGTCAAGAGAAATAAACGCATGCTTAGCGGCTGATTGAAGTATTTTATGGTTGGTGTTGCATGAGCTTGAGAAATATTTTTGTGGAACTCACTATAGTATCATGGCAGTAATACGGTATGGGTGTTGTGATTTATTGAATGAAATGATTTATGGCTTTGAGCCAAGTGGGGGAGTATGCTGTAGACGGCTTAATTTCATGGTTATATATTAAATTTTAGTTTTGGTCTGAGGCATACTTGTGGGTTAGCTATGACTAGCAGAAGTTAAGATCGAGGATGACTCGAATAAGGAAATTCCTGGTTAAGGATTATATTGCACGTATGAGTAAATGAAATTCGCGGGATGAGTGAGTTGTTATTGGTGAATGATGTAGTGCGCACGGAGTAGGAATTTGATATATGGTGTTAAAGTAGAGTTACTTCTTTGAGTATTGTTGTGATAATGGGGCACGTGTCTTTTAGCCCATTTGGGTGGTGCAATTAGATTTGAGCAAAGTGGGTGACTCACGAGAAAATTCTACTGTGTTTGAGAATTATATATAGCAATTGAGAATGTTTCCGGACTTGTGTATGGATAAAATCCAAGATTTGCGTTTGATGGTGCCTGGACTTGCGAAAATTCTATATGACTATGGATTCTACATTTTTGTATGAGGAAGGTAAGAAGAACAATTTCAAATTCACATAATGTATTCTCAGAGTGAGTGTTATAGTTGTGGTAGTTTTAAAGGTGCTTAAGAAGAATACAGTTGCTTATGGGTCGTAGGGCATTGTGGTTCTATGCTAAGGTTTGTAGGGTAAGTTGTGGTTAAAGATCATGGTATTTTAGCAAGAAGAAGTATCAATCTGAAGACAAATTCGGAAGGGACTCGGAGAAAATAGGACAACTGGGTAGTAGGTTGGATCAGTATGGTAATGGATAAGATCGGTTCTTTGGGTGCATATGATGTGGGGGTTTTCTACAAGTTCTTTGTGGCAATACACCTGGACTTGGAGACTTGCGTGGCTTGGTCGAGTTAGAGGAATTTAGTTTTAAGGGCTTGATTATATGCAAATGGATTCCAAAGTATTATTGATGGTTTCTACCGGTGTGGAGAACATGTTGTGTATTGTGATTTCCCCCTGGAAAGAAGTAAGAGAATGGTTTCTAACTAAAATGGTATGTAAATTATTGGTGACTCAAAGTTAATAATAAGATTCTTGTGCTTTTCACATGATGGCAAGATAGATGTTATGTGTTGTACGAAAGCTAGATTTTCATGTACAGGGTGGCAGTACAGTCTTGAAGAGAAGGTAATGAATGTTGGACAACATGGACGATTTCAAATAACTAGATGAATACTATTACTACTTGGTGTTGTATGAGAAAGGGGCGGACTTCAGAAGGCGCAATGTATTTTGACTTACAGATGTATAAATTAGTATTGCGGTACTCACATGGTTGATAGACTGCTGATATTCAAATTTTGTCAAGTGGTACGGAAGAACTTTTAACGTATTTCTCGTGGGATGATCGTGTATGAAAGAGGTGTTAGGCATTCGGGCGGTGGAGATGGAATCAAATATAGTGATTCGTGTGTTCTATGGATTTGGAGATTTGGAGTTCCCAGGAGCAGATAGTTTCATGGTTGTGGACTGTGAAGTTATGGCCGGAGCTAGCCAGATGATGAAATGTGTTATGATTCAGTCATTATGGATTTTCGGAGGGATTTTTATCTATTTGTGGGTAACCCGAGTTGATTTGGGGGTCCATGGGTAGGCCCAATTAAGATGTGTATTCTATACCGAGCCGGAATAGTTGGCTCCATACTGCTATTATTGAGGGATGTGTCATTCGGTTGATGTTGAACTTATTCATGTTCTCAAATGATCTGTGAGTTACTCCTTTATGCTACGAGGAGTTGTGATTCATTGGTTATGTGCACAGATGGTGTGGTTCTATTTGAGCTTTATAGCGGAATTTGAGTGTGATGAGTATTTGGTGTATTGCATGATCGATAGCGTAATGGTTATGTCCTTTCAGGTTTTGTGTGGTATTTTTGTCATTTGCCACTCCGTCGTTATTAATTTGGAGCAAGGTGGCTCGGAGTATATAACATGAACCTCGTGTTAGAATCGGGTGATGGTTCTACGGTGTATGATAAATTTTCAGTGTTTCGTTGTGGAGGTACTTGTTAATCTGGCGAGGCAGTTCTCTCATTTGAGTCATTTTCCATGATTGGGTACATTTGAATTATTGCGTATTGGTGCACGGATGGCACTAGTTGTGGCTCTGAGTTATATTGGTTAGGCATGTCTATGGAACAATTGTGTTTAGTAATATAAGGTCATTAGACCTAGATGGGTATTATCAGGTTTGATTATGGTATATTCGGGAGTATAATATTGAAAGTCGGCTCAGAAAGGGATTATGGTTCTGGTTGGGGCGAGAGGGCTCCGTGCCTTGTTGATATGGTAAGTGGTCATAAAATTTCGCGTGTTTCTTTTATTATCAACAGTGTACAAAAGTTTTGGGATGAGGTTTGGTTCGATATGGGTTTAATACTAGTATGCGGTTGGTTTTGGAGTAGTCACGCGATTAGGAATGGTGCTACGAGCATGCGAGTTGTGTAATATGTTGGTTGATTATATCCGTGGTTATAGTTATATCTCGATGCAACTTGTTCGGACTTATACGGTGTGTAAATGTAAGATTTGTGTCTTGAAAGAAATTTTAAAGGTTGGAAATTAAACTCCAAGGTTTATGGGCTAAGGTTAAATTAATAATTTTCAGTTGCATTGTGTAGTCAAGCCTATATGGGATAGGGTGACGTGGGTTCATCCCCGGGTACGTGTGTGGTAAGATGGAACAGTGATTTGATGGCTTGGAAACAACTCTTGGCATGTTCGAGGACGAATGTATGTTTAAGTGGGGGAGCATATAATGACCCGATCTATTATTTTGAGTATTACAACCCTCGTTTCCTCATTTACTTCTCAAATTGTACTTTACAGTTGTTGTGTGAATTGCCGGGATAATTGGTTCGGGTCCAGTGAGGTTTTTGAAGGAATTGGAACATTTAGTTCCAAGGTTTAAAGCTTAAGTTAAAATAGTTACCGGATGCGGACTTATGTGTAAACGACCTCGGATTCGAATTTTGATAATTGCAATAGCTCCGTATGGTGATTTTGGACTTAGGAGCGTGTCCGGAAAATTATTTGGAGGTCGGTAGTGAAATTTGGCTTGAATTGCCGAAAGTTGAATTTTTGGGAAGTTTGACCGGGGTTTGCTTTTTGATATCGGGGTCGGAATCCGATTCTGAAAATTTGAATAGGTCTGTAATGAGAAATGTGACTTGTGTGCAAAATTTGAGGTCAATCGGACGTGATTTGATAGGTTTCGGCGTCGTTTGTAGAATTCAAAAATTTGGAAATTTATTAGGCTTTAATCCGTGTGTAGTTCGTATGTTTTGAGGTTGTTAGGTATGATTTGAGGCCTCTAGTAGGTCCGTGTTATGTTATGGAACTTGTTGGTATGCTTGAACGGGGAAATGAAGGCCTCGGGTGAGTTTCGGATGGTTAACAGATTGATTTTTGAATTTGGAAGACTCCTAGAACTAAAGGCTTCTGGTGTAATTGCACCTGCGGAAAAGTAGTCGCAGGTGCGAGCTCGCAAGTGCGAGCAGGGGTGCGCTGAAGCGAGGTGCGCAGGTGCGGAAGATGCTTCGCAGGTGCGGAATCGCACTTGCGTGAGAAGGAGCCCAGATGCGGGCAGAGGGCTGTGTGGCATTGGTCGCAGGTGCGAGGGAAAATTCCGCACCTGCGTCAGCGCAGATGCGGACGGATGGGCGCAGAAGCGGAAACTGAACATGCGAGTGGAGTTCGCAAATGCGACGTTTTGCTCGCACAAGCGGATGCACAGGTGTTCAAATCTTGTCCGCAGATGCGGAAATCGCTGGGGCAGAACCTTAAATTCGAGGGTTCAACATTTTCACCCATTTTCGAATTTTGGAGCTCGGGTTGGGTGATTTTGGAGAGGAAATTTTTCACACAACTTGGGGTAAGTGTTTTTAACTCCCTTGTGATTATATTCCATGAATTAATCTTCATTTTTGGTGTATGATTATTGAATCTTCAAGAGAAATAGAAGGAAATTTCTACAATGTCACAAAATGAATTTTTCAAGTTTGAATACCGATTTGGAGTCGAATTTGAGTAAAATTAATATGGTTGAACTTGTAATTGGATGGGTTGTCGTATTTTGTGAGTTTCGTTAGATTTTGAGATGTGGGCCCCACGGATAATTTTTGGGGTGCAATTTCGAATTTTTTGAAAAATATTAGTATTTTGATATGGAATTAATTCCTATAAATTGTGTGGACTGAATCAAATTAATTTTGGTAGATTCGAACCATGCGGGAGTTGATAGGCGCATAATGGGATTTCTGGAGCATTGTTTAGCTTGCTCGTCATTGGATTTGGCTTGTTCGAGGTGAGTAACTCTTCTAATCTTGAAGTTGAGGGTATGAACCCTGAATATATGTATTTTGTGAATTGTTGGGATGTGACGCACATGCTAGGTGACGGGCGTGTGGCCGTGCACTATAGAAATTGTGACACAATTATTTCTGTAGAATTTGTAGTTAAATAATCTTGTCATTTTTCATGTAATTTTATGAATTAAAGATATTGAGTTGAAAAGCATATTAAAAATCATGTTGAATCTATGTGCCAGTATTATTGGGACCCCCAGAGGTCATATTGATGTGAATTATTTGTTTAAAATTAAAAATTCATACTCAATCATATTCATTTCATTGCATATCATATCTCAATCTCTGTTGTTATTTATTTATACATCATATCATCATTTTTGGGCTATTTTTCATGACATTGTGAGCCCGAGAGATTGGAGAGATTGATGACTGAGTGAGGCCGAGGGCCTGATTTGTGAGGATATTTATGGGATCGGGTTGCACGCCGTAGCATGTTGCATATTTATGGGATCAGGCTGCACGCCGCAGCATATTTGACATCGGTCGAGGGCCTGATTGTGAGGATGAGTGTGGACCGGGGCTGCCCTCCTGTATCATATTTTATTATTATAGCATGTGAGTTGTCCGTGCAGCACGTGAGCTGTCCATGCAGATTATAGCGCTTGGGTTGAAGGAGCCCTCCGGAGTCTGTACACACCCCCAGTGAGCGCAAGTACCTACTGAGTGCGAGTGTCGAGTGCCGAGTGCTGAGTGACTGGGAGGCATGAGTGATTGTGAGGTATGCCCGAGTGGCAAGAGTGATTATGAGGTATGTCCGAGTGGCAAGAGTGATTGTGAGGTATGCCCGAGTGGCACGAGTGACTGTGAGGTTTTACCCGAGGGGTTGTATATGAGTGATGTTCTGCCCGAGGGACTGTTTATAATTTTATCACTGAGTTACATCGCATTGGCATGCACATATGACATACAGGCATAAAGATATATTTTTTCTCATGCTGTACAACATCACATCATTCATGATTTCTCACACATTTTGACAGATGGGCATAGTGATGCATTTGTTTTACACGGGTTACCCGGAAGAAAAATGAAACATATTATTTATTATTGAAAAGATTTTTAGAGAAATTTATTGTTTTCAAACTATTCATATTATTGGCAACTTCGGAAAACGATTTGGGTTTTCACTGATGTATTTGAATGAAAGAACTACTATTTTTGAAATTATTATTTGGTTGAGTATTTTGTCCCTCAGTTACTTCGGGTATTATTTACTTTATGTTGTTATGAATTGTTGTGGACTATTGGTTTTGTACCCGACCTTGGTGGAAGCTCGTCACTACTTTCAACCTACGGCTAGGCTTGTTACTTACTCAGTACATGGGGTCGGTTGTACTGATACTACACTTCTGCACATTGCGTACAGATGTTGACTGATGTTGTTGTTGTGCTCGATGGTTGCGGGACTTGAAGATGTACCTGCGTTCCTGTTGTAGCTGCCTCTTGTTCAGGGTAGCCTTAGATTTATAAAAGCTCTGTTTATGTATTATTCAAACAGACTATGTATTTATTTCATTTCCGCTTTGTATACTCTATTCTTAGAAGCTCATGATTTGTACTACCAGTTCTTGGGGATTGTATAAGATAAGGATCTTTATTCACTTAAATTGCTTTAATAATTATCATTGAAATTGGTTAGTTGGTAATTGGCTTACCTAACGGAATGGGTTAGGTGCCATCACGACTAGTTGGATTTTGGGTCGTGACACTAATTTTTGTACTAATTTACTAATGGGTAGCCATAACTAGTAATTTTCCTTTTATTTATCGATCACTTAGGCCACGTCACTATCCTTTTAGGCTATAACCAATAACGTAAGTCCAAATTCCAACCTAGGAGTCAAATTAATCAAATTCTTAAGTGATCTTGGAAGACACGCATTAGCTTATTATAAGTACCTAAAATGAACTATCGATCAAGTATGTATACAAATGCGGAAAATTATGAAAGTAAAAAATTTGGTAACACTTAAGATGCAAATCACGTTCTTTTCTGTAGAACAGAAGGACTAGAAAAATAGAGTACTTCTCATAGAAAACTTGTATCTATATATCATAAGTCACGTATTCTATGGATATCATGATAAATAATACGATCCAATACTCTTATTATGAGTCCCTCATGATTTTAACATGCATAAGATCTTTTGTTGTTTGAGCGTAACAATTTATTCATGGATAATTAGCATATGCCTTGACCAATGTGAGCTGCACAAATTGTACTCCTTTATTTTTTTGTTTCCCACCCAATATTCGGTATCTGTATACAGGGGCATGACTAATCTGGATTCGCACCATAAGACCAATAGAAGGAGAAGTGCTCCCTGCCCTAATTATTTTCCATATACCTAGGGTTCGACACTTTGGTTAGGTGAAAAATCCTATTCATTCCACAACAATCCTTGAGGTGCAAATTGTAGTCCTTTATATCTTCGCAGCATATAACAAGAAAAGACAAGTTTTAATTTATTTATATGATTCATTTCCTTTTCTCTCATAAAAAAAAATATAGTAAGTATTTGTTAATAGTTTTAAGGTCTATTTGATTTGAGTATTTCAAATATTGGTCATTATGTGAGTAAGTAAATAATTCAAAAGTTGTGTTCTTGTTATTTTAAACTATATTCGTGATTACTTCAAGGTAACGTTCTCTTACCATGCTGAACTTCGATTAAAATTAAGAACTGATTGACCGCAGAATTTTAATATCAATGTAGACAATTCCAAGCAAATAGAGATCTCTTGTTTATGAAATAGAGCTGATTAGTTATGAGAAGGATGCTTTTATATATTTTTTGTAAATTATTTTTCGAACTATATGTTGAGATCTTTCTCAAGATCCACTGTCAAACAATGAGATTTGGGTATGAGTTGTGGGATTCGCAAGTATCCTACTAACCAAACATGATTAATGTTAAGCTCATAAGTTTTAAATTCATTTTCATTTAAAATTGTATGTGCTATTATAGTTATCAACTGACTCTGGAATAAATCTGAACCGAAATAATCTTACAAATGAAATACATGTATACAAATAAGTAGTGATTTATTAAAAAAAAAAAGTAACTTTAATTGTTTTCTTTGAGTATGAAATATTCGTGAAATATTTGTTAAAGCCAAAATGATACAAAAATGATGACATTGTCCCCCTTCATTCCGCAGTCTCAAATAAACAATAAACAAATATATTATAATTTCCTTAATACCATTAAGATTTCACATGAGTTTGTATGGTATAATTGTTGCACCAACCTACAATATATTTGATAATTTCCTATATTTAGTGTAACCCTCTCTTTTATTGTTTCTTTTCTTTGCTTTTGAACCGGTTCAACTTATCTGAATTAATTGCTAATCACAGCATTATTGGGAAGAAATTTGGTCAAAAGTCATACCATTCCATTAATAATAGCCTAACATATCAAACAATTCTGTATGTTTGATATGTGTGTATTAATATTTTCATGCAGAGTACTAAAGATGATAGTAGCTGTCACATTCAACAAGCGTTTTCCTTTAATGTATAAACAATAATAGAAGAAACCGTGCATGTTGAAATGTTGCAACTCTTTCTCGTGTAAGTTGCATATCAACTTTAAAGCACCATTAAATTTTTAAATTTACATCCTATTAAACAGAAGTGTCTTAAAATTATATCCTTTTCTTCTCTATCATTTGATTAGAATATTTTTTCTTGTACCTCCAATATTTTGCACAATTTAATACTTGTACATAACTAGATTTGGAGCCAAGCAACTGACCAATAATAGGGAGGTTAATAATTTTCCTAACCGAGTGATGTGCAGGTATTAAAAGTTTATTTATCTTCTTACGAGGTAAAGGATAATATGTTACAATACTTCTCAATTCTCATCCCACTCCTATCATGTCATGTCATGTCATAACATGTCCAGCACAGCCGTGTTATTGCCATTATGTATTTTATAATTAAAAACTTAACTTTCTTCAGTTACAAATATAGATCATGTTCTTAATTTGCTTAATTGAAACTCAGCCGGAATCTATATATATCTATAAAGGAGGGCCAAGAGGTGCTGACATGGCACATCTATTAGGCACATCTATTAAGCTAGAATTACCATTTATCTTTTTTCTTAGATTTTTGACTTTTCTCCTTATTTTTCTTATTCTTTTATTAAGTCACTATATCTTTTCTGGCGTTTCAAAAGAACTGATCGAACAGATGTATTCTTTTGGTTACAACTTTTCAAACGCCTCGCTTTCTTTTTCCACCGTTTTTAATCGGTCACAACTTTTTCGGGATTTAAATAATTACACTTTGAATGTCTTTTGTAACATATTTCACATGAACTTTCATCTTCTAAACTTCACTTCCCACCATCATTTACCCATCTTTTTCTGCCTCCTTTTATTTCACCGTACCAGGAATTGCCTTTTTAGATTCCTCAAGTGAAATTAATTGGTCAATGGGTTCTGTTACAAGATCACCTTTCAAGTATTTTTCCCTTTTCTTCATCTAACTAAATTCTTCTTCTGGAGCATATATCCATATGATATGATTAATGGTAACTAGCTAGATCTTCTGGAACTTTTTTTGTATTCCAAGTGTGAGGGATATTTATATTATATGTCAGACATATTATATGATCATATGTCAGAGTAGAATTACATTGAAGAATTTATCTTTTTATTCTCTATTGATTTTCGTTTATGAATAATTGTGTACGTTGTTACGTAGTCATCTATTTTATTTTCTTAATGTTCTACAATGGTGATTCATCTCATGTTCTGACAATTTTTTTATAATAATGAATTTCAAGCGATGCAATATGTCGGTAATTCATCTAGAATAGCTTGCCAACGAGGAGCTATCTTTAAATTTCATAATATAATGAGCAAAGCGTCCATTTACAGTTACATCCTATGATAAGTGTTTACACATTTAAGAATGTATACATATTTGAGATAAGTATTATCTATATGTCACGTCTAACTTTTACAACTCTTTATATGTTTGATTCAAGGAGGGGAAGGCATGAGAAGTTATACTCATTGACTAATAGAGGATTGTATCCTTTTTTAATTTATATATTTGTTTGCAAATATAAGCGTAGTAACAATCTATGAGCTTCTAAAATAGTAGTATAATATTTTAAGCATCAAGTTTACTCCTTACTATTACCTCTTTTTGTCGCGACTAAGAAAAATATACGCTAATAAATGACTGTTAACTGGCCATATTCTTTGAGCTTCTGTTTATTAGAGCAGCATATATGACCTTTCCATTCTTATCTTTTCACCTTTTCACGTATTTTAATACAGTTACTCATTTATGTCTTTATTCCTTCAGATACAGTTATTTGTTCATTTCGTGAATAATTTGTTGTTTTGCCCTAAATCCCAATATTTGCTGAGAGAAACACTAAATTATTGAGATTTGATATGTTTTTAGTTTAGAGTTATACCTAACAATCAAATTGAGCAAATAAAATCACACACACAAATGCACTCTTAACATAATTGTGACAGAGTTGGGAATTTTGGATTGGCGCCTACAAGGATTAGAACAGTGAGAAAATAGGCCGGAGATATACAAAAGAATGGAAAGAATAGAAAATGAAAATGCCTTAGAGAACAAAATTTATTTGATTGATCTTTTTCTTTTTCTCCTTTACCCATTAATATTTCCTTTCCTTTTTACAATTTTTTTTAGAGAAATGAAAATTACATATCAATCATATGAAACATAAGTGTCAACAATTCATACTAAGAAGATTAACAAACGGGAGGGAGGCATCTCAAGTGTACATCCCTGTTGACCTGTTCTTTACATTATATTTTTTTCTCCTTAATTTTTTTTAAATTTTTTATTTTTTTTACTCAATTTTACATATTCTACTGATAAATTTCACATATGGTGGTAGAAACACATGAAAAAGTTTACTTAGTACAGATTGATTTTTTAAATAAAAATTATGATATTACATGAAACTATATTTTACTTTTTTCATATACCGTGCGAAGCGCGAGCATGTATACTAGTTTCTTAATATAAAAGTACCAGAAGAAGAATGAATTTTTAATCTTTTTAAAAACCTGGTTCTAGGAGATTTTGAGGTTACCATAGCCATTAAAATAGTTTCATTACATGAAAATTTTCACGTGACTGAAAAGGATATATCAAAAGGGACTGGGCCTGTATGATTGATTACACAGGGCCTGGGCCGTACGATTTCTTATAAGGGATCTTTACACAATAGCCATTTGGATCATTGTTTATTTTTTTAGTTGGTATATATAAATTATAGTACATATATTATACATGAATTATGCATAATATATATTAGTTTAAACGTTTGATTAAGTTGCTATTTGGGTTAATATTTTAGAATTTGGCCCAAATGTTACTAAGATTTAAATGTTATCACGTAAAAGAAAAATAGATTTTTACATGGATATGAAAAATAATAAATTTAAGAGAAAATGACCCTCTATAGCCCCTCGAAATTTTAATAGCACATGTTTTTTTCTATTGACACGAAATGTTCCTCCGGCCCAAACATATTATATTTAATAGTCCGAAATGTCTATTTTGTATTTTTTTGTATAGTGACAGTCTATTTTGTATATGTTTTATATAGTGACAGTCTATTTTGTATAGTGACAGTCTATTTAGTATATTTTTTGTATAATGACAGTCTATTTTGCATATTATTTGTATAGTGACAGTCTATTGTATATAAATTATATAGTGACAGTCTATTTAGTATATGTTTTGTATAGTGATAGTATATTTTATATAGTGACAGTCTATTTAGTATATTTTTTGTATAATGACAGTCTATTATATATATATTTTGTATAGTAACAATCACAACAAATACCAACATTTCACATATATAGTCGTCACAACAACAACAACAACAACAACAAACCAGTATAATTCCATTAGTAGGGTCTGGGAAGGGTAGTGTGTACGCAGATCTTACCCCTACCCTAGGGTAGAAAGACTGTTTCCGATAGACCCTCGGCTCCCTCCCTCCAAGAACTCCCCACCTTGCTCTTGGGGCGACTCGAACTCACAACCTCTTGGTTGGAAGTGGAGGGTGCTCACCACTAGAGCAACCCACTCTTGATCACTAAGCCATACTTTTGGGCTGTTAATCACGCTCTAGTCTCATAGCCATACTTCATCAACCAGACTTGATTATCTGTCTCCGTAGAACTCAAGGATACAGTGGTATATATTGTATAGTGACAGTCTATTGTATATATTTTGTATAGTGACAATCTATTATATATAAATTATACGGTGACAGTCTATTTTGTATATTTTTGTATAGTGACAGTCTATTTTGTATATATTTTATATCCTGAGCACTTTTATCTATCCAACATGTATAGACTCTTGTATGATGTATAATAGTGTATATATTATTCTTTTACCCTAACCTTATCTATCCAACGTGTATAGACTATTTTGTATAGAAATTTATAATTAAGAACAACAACAACAACAACAACAACCCAGTAAAATTGCACTAGTGGGGTTTGGGGAGGGTAGTGTGTAAACAGACCTTACCCCGACCCCGAGGGAGTAGAAATGTTATTTCCGAAAAACCCTCGGCTCAAGAAGACGAAAAGAGGCAATATCAGTATCACAAATAGAAACCAAAGGAAAAATAACATCATGTAAATGAAAAGTAGATGCAAAGCAAACACGATAGACAGTACATAGACCCGACACTATGGTAAACGAAGGAGTAGTAAGACATAACAATGCCACTAGGTGACATCGACAAAAACCCTACCAGACTAGCCTCACAAAGGTACGAAGTAAGGGAGACTCAACTACCTCCTAACCTCTAACCATATTACTCGACCTCCACAACTTCCTATCAAGAGCCATGTCCTCAGAAATCTGAAGTCTCGCCATGTCCTGCCTGATCACCTCTCCCCAATACTTCTTAGGCCGTCCTCTACCTCTTCTCGTGTCCTCCAAAGCCAGCCTCTCACACATCCTTACCGGAGCATCTGGACTTCTCCTTTGTACTTGTCCGAACCATCTGAGCCTCGCTTCCCGCATCTTGTCATCAATGGGAGCCGCGCACACCTTCTCTCAAATATCTTTATTCCTAATCTTATCCATCCTAGTGTGTCCGCACATCCACCTCAACATCCTCATTTCTGCTACTTTCATCTTCTGGATATGTGAGTTCTTAACAAGCCAATACTCAACCCCATACATCATAGCCGGTCTAACCACCGCTTTGTAAAACTTACCTCTAAGTATCGGTGGCACTCTCTTATCACACAAGACTCCATATGCTAACCTCCACTTCATCTACCCCACCAAATTTATAATTAAGAAGCTGTTGACATTTCAATTAAAACAAAAATCAAAGAACGGTAATGAACAAAAATAATAGGTCCACCTCACAAAAATATTAAAGTAATACTATAGAAAAAGAAAAGATACCGAGAGAAGTAAAATGTACAAAGGCTATCGTGTATATGTGGACAAAGATCAATCTTGTTTGTTTTGTTTACTTATTTACTACTTGTCTTCATCTTCGTTAGTTGATTATCTGCCTTTTACCTTAACCTCCTTTTCTTTTTGTATGCCAAACACAAAATCGGCAGCTTCAATCTAGATGCAAGTAAAACTCATGTAGCAAGAAGAATAGAGTAGTATCGGCTGATGATGATACAAAATATAAGAGTTAGAGTTCAGGTTACAAGGGCAGATCTAAATTTTTTACAAGTCTAATCACTGACTGACTGGAGCCACTAGTAAAAGTCCCTTGTGTTATTCGTGCTTTCAACAACATAAATTAAAGGAAGGAAGAATTCGCAAGAATAAGTTTCTAACGAGCCTCATCCAACTCGGGCTTCTCTTTCCCTAGGGAATCCTAATTTAGTAATATTGACTACACTGATGATGTTTATAACTTTTGGCGACAAAGATTTGCTTATACAGATGCATCGTCATGATCCATGGAAGCTGTGGTGGCTCCAGCATCAACATGCTCCTCTTCCTTGGGCTGCTTCTCTGGTGCTTCGGATAGGTTTGATGTTGAATCAACTTGAGGCTTATGAGTAGTTTCAGCAGGAGGCTGCTTTGGTTCTTTAGCTGGCTTTGACGTTGAATCAGCCGGAGGCTTATGTTGTATCAACAGGAGACTTTTCTGGTGCTTGGGTTTTTCAGTTGCTAGCCCTTATTATTGTTTTTAGTCTATGACTTGTATGGGGTCATTTGTGGCTACCGGGTGATATATATTTGGCCCGAGTAGGTATAAATAAATTTTTCTCATAATTTAATTATCACTATTAGGGAGATTCCCATTTAATTACGTTACGTGACAATTTTTACCAATTGTATACAAACCAAGGGATTAAGCTCCAATATTCCATGTTTTAGGATCCAATCTTTCACTAATAGAAATTTCCCTAATTCCGTCGGAAAACACTATGATTCGCGGCGGACGCTAAATCATTGGATGGTAAGAGGTACCGATCTATTTCGGTTGGATCCGACCGATATCTGTCATCTAGTCAACGTCTGTTTGGTCTTCAACTTTTGACACATGACCCAATTAAAATTAAATATACCGACCGACATCGGTCTGTATTGTTTTTATTTAAATAAAATTAATATTATCAATTCTAAACGAGCGAGGTCTGTAATATAATTTAAAATTATAATATAAAATATTATAATCGACCATCAACAATCGAAAAATAAATAACTCCAAAAAATAAAATTTAATTATTTCGATCAAAATCAGTCAAAAAATAAAATAATTCGGGAAATATTAAAATCTTACCGACCAACTTTGGTCGGAAAATAATAATTTATGGGAATTCTTTTGCTATATTGCGGCAGAAGTCAGTCGGTATTTAAATTAACTGGAATTCAACTTAGTCACATATTCTCTCGACAAAAAATTAGTCACTAAAAGAATACAGATGAAGTTACCCAGACATTAGGCCGCAATTGTCTAGACAAAGGGGCATCTTCTAGATAATTTGGAATTGCAACAACTTCAAGGAATTGGCTCAAAACATCTCCTAGTTCAAGGATCGTCTCCAAGATAGATTGTTCAATCGTCTCCCCGAACTATACAAGATAGGTTGAAATGATCCGCTAACATACAAAATACATATAACACATAATTGTATGCAAGTTGTATATAAGTTGTATGTTATTACCGAATTCTATACTATAACAATTTTGTATGCAAGTTATATGTAAGTTGTATATTTTAACCGGGTTGCATATATTTTATATATAAAAAAACTCTTGCTACTTTTTGACCCAAAAATTCAGTTAAAGCGAGTACTAATTGCGTTTTTTTTTTTTTTTTGTTTTTTTGTTGGAAACAATTCCAGAAAAAGGAAATTTCACATGAGTGGGCCTCATGGTCACTTACCCTTGAAAACCTGCCACAGTTTTGATAGAAGATTTTAGAGATTAAGTAAATAGGAATCTTTATACAAATAGCCGGTAGAATTTATTGCTTATATTTTTTAATCGGTATATATAAATTATTCTCTGATTATAAATAGATATATACATTATATGTGAATTTTACATATATTATACATCCGCCTGTTATTTTTTGTTTACGCGGTTGGATAGAGTTAAAATTGGGGAAAGTGCACACATACCCAATTTTAGGACCACCATTTAAGTGATAGAAGATTTAACTTAACTAGCAGCCCATATTACTTATAAACTTCTAATAAACCCATTTTGTTTTTGTAATTCATTTTAACCGCTAATCGCATTTTCTTTATTATTTTTAGCCAATTAATTACTTAGGCAAAATTGTAGGGATTTTGATTTTAAATTACCTAATTTAAGGGATTATAGGGAGATTCTGTAAACTGATTATACATACCCATCCAAAAATAGGTCTCGTATCAGTCTATGTTTCTCTCTCTCTCTCTGCGTTCTCTCTTTCGTTCTCCATCTCTGACTTTAGTTAAATACTAACTAGTTCTCTCCCTACCTTCTTGCACTCCCTTGTTTGCTCTTGCAATCTCTTATTTGCTTTTGGTGGCGAAAAAGGCCTTTTCTCACAAGAAGATAATGCAGTCCGTGAGTCGGAGGCTACGGGAACATTAATCAATTGAATAAAATAGAAGATCATGAAGAACTAGTGTTGGGTAGTGCTTGAGAAATAATTATACTTTTCTTGTTCTTTTAGGAATATTTTCTTGTATGGATCAATAACTAAGTGGAGCAGTTAGATTTTTTCTAAATAACATATTGATGCTATTTTAAGATTATCCTAAGTACGGTGTTATATCTGCATTTTTAATGCTTAATGATAGAATTATTCAAAAATCAGAATATATATCTTGTCTATGTGATTGAAGCTATGTAGGCTTATTTATGTCACGACCCCCAAATTCCCTCCGTAGGATGTCGTTGACGGCACCTAATCTCTAAGACTAGGTAAGCCTAACAACGTGCGGAATAATAGAAATAAAAACTTAAAATCTCAAAACTGCATAAATAAAATCTGTAACCTAGTTTTCAACAACTGCATAAATAAAATCTGTAACTCAAAATGTACAACTCCCAACACCTGGTAAAGTATAAGTCACAAGCTCTAGTAACATTTTTGAACAATCCTATACATCACTGTCTAAGATAGTGTAATGACATAAGGAAAAACGGGATAGAAGAGGACTTTGAGGCCTACAAACGCGGGCAGGTGTACCTTGAAGTCTCCAAATCAACCTCAGCTCGCTAATGCCGGGACTGATAGGAAGTACCTTGATCTGCATAAAAAGATGTACAGAAGCGTAGTATGAGTACACCACAGCGGTACCTAGTAAGTGCCAAGCCTAACCCCGGTAGAGTAGTGACGAGGTCAGGCTAAGGCCCTACTGGAGATAATATGAAACAAGACGAAAGATATAACAATATAATGATAATGATAATAGAAATGAAACAATAAGAAATTTACAGAAAGTTAACAATACATAATCAAGGCAGTACTTAATACAACACGGAAAGAAAAATAAGGATTTACATGTTAAGGAAACAAATAACCAAGGAAAATACAGCAAATAGAGAAAGATCAACAAGGGTCACTACCGAGGTACCGCCTCGTAGTCCCAAATCATAAAGGTAAATCATAGTCTTTCCTTATATCACTGCGGGGGCCTTTACATTTAGTTTAGAAAATTATTTTTTCCAAAATAGCACTCCGCATTTTAGCCCACCTTATCACACCGCATGGCTTCTAATAGTTCTCTTACTAGCCACGCGTATTGGAGGGTATGTTCACTCGGGAGAGGGAGGAGAGAGAGGCCAAGAGGTCTCGAGAGTCTGTCACATATAGTGGTACTCGTACCCCAGCTACAACTCATCAGGGTAGGGGCTATGTGGGTCGCCATGTTCATTCAGCACTTCCAGCCGCCAGTGGTATTTCGATAAGTTCTAGGTCCCAGGCTCCCTATTATGCACCGCCATTATCTAGTGTGCCTCCTGTATGGGGTACTTTCAGCGGTCAGTCCAACAGATCAGGCCCGAGCCAGTCACAGCAGCCACGTCCTCCAAGAGCTTGTTTTGGGTGTTGTGACGCTCGTCATATGGTGAGGGATTGTCCCAGACTTAGGAAGGGTGCATCTCCACAGACCACTCAGGCACCGCGTGCTCCACCGGGTTCTCAGGCTATGGTTACAACACCAGCTACTACTCCACCTGCACAGCC
Organism: Nicotiana tomentosiformis; assembly: GCF_000390325.3. Taxonomy (NCBI): domain Eukaryota; kingdom Viridiplantae; phylum Streptophyta; class Magnoliopsida; order Solanales; family Solanaceae; genus Nicotiana; species Nicotiana tomentosiformis. Next base: position 68,245,738 of record NC_090819.1, read on the forward strand.
AGCTCGAGGTGGAGGTCGGACAGGTAGAGATTACCCTAGAGGGGGAGGCCAGGCCAGATATTATGCCCTTCCTACTAGGACGAAGGCAGTTGCATCTGACTCTATCATCACAGGTATTGTTCTGGTCTGTCATAGAGATGCATTAGTCTTATTTGAACCAGGCTTCACTTATTCCTATGTGTCATCTTATTTTGCTTCATATTTGGGTGTATCCCATGATTCTCTGAGTTCTCTTGTCTATGTGTCTACACCCATGGGAGATTCTATTGTTATTGACCGTGTGTATCGGTCGTGTTTGGTTGTTCTTAGTGGTTTTGAGACCAGAGACGATTTATTATTGCTCATTATGGTAGATTTCGATATTATTTTGGGCATGGACTGGTTGTCACCCTATCATGCTATACTTGATTGTCACGCTAAGACGGTGACGTTGGCTATTCCAGGTTTACCACGGCTAGAGTGGAGAGGTACCTTAGATTATGTTCCTAGCATAGTTGTCTCATTTCTAAAGGCTCAGCGGATGGTTGAGAAGGGATGCGATGCGTATCTGGCATATGTGAGGGATGTTAGTGCTGACACTCCCATCATCGAGTCAGTTCCGGTAGTGAGGGATTATCCAAACGTATTTTCGGCGGATCTTCCGGGCATGCCGCCCGACAGAGATATCAACTTTGGCATTGATTTGTTACCGGACACTCAGCCCATTTCTATTCCACCCTATCATATGGCCCCGGCAGAGTTGAAAGAATTAAAGGAACAATTGCAAGAGTTGCTCGATAAGGGCTTCATTCGGCCCAACGTGTCGCCTTGGGGTGCTCCTGTCTTATTTGTAAACAAGAAGGATGGTTCTATGCGAATGTGTATTGATTATCGCCAATTGAACAAGGTTACAGTAAAGAACATGTATCTATTGCTACGTATTGATGACCTATTTGATCAGCTTCAAGGTGTCAGAGTATTCTCTAAGATCGACTTGCATTCAGGCTATCACCAGTTGAAGATTCGAGAGCCAAATATCCCAAAGACTGCTTTTAGGACTCGGTATGGTCATTACGAGTTCCTTGTGATGTCTTTTGGGCTGACCAATGCCCCATCAACATTTATGCACTTGATGAACAATGTATTTCAGCCCTATCTTGACTCGTTCTTCATTGTGTTTATTGACGACATTCTGGTATACTCCCGGAGCCGGGAGGATCATAAGCAACACTTGAGGACTATGCTTCAGACCTTGAAATAAAAGAAGTTATATGCAAATTTTCGAAGTGTGAATTCTGGCTAGATTCAATGGCATTTTTGGGTCATGTAATATCGAGTGAGGGGATCAAGGTAGATCCGAAGAAGATCAAAGCAATGCAGAGTTGGCCCAGACCATCCTCAGCTATGGAGATCCAGAGTTTTCTTGGCTTGGCGGGGTATTACCGTCGATTTGTAGAGGGTTTCTCGTCTATTGCAGCACCTATGACCAGATTGACCCAGAAGGGTGCTCCGTTCAGGTGGACCGAGGAGTGTGAGGAGAGCTTTCAAAAGCTCATGACTGCTTTGACTACAGCCCCAATGTTAGTGTTGCCTACTGGTTCGGGGTCCTATACGGTGTATTGTGATGCGTCATGCATTGGTCTCAGCACGGTGTTGATGCATGACAGTAGGGTGATTGCCTACGTGTCTAGACAACTGAAGGTGCATGAGAAGAACTATCTTATCCATGACCTCGAGTTAGCGGCTATTGTTCATGCCTTGAAGATCTGGCAACACTATTTTTATTGTGTCCCTTGTGAGGTCTACACCGATCACCGGAGTCTACAACATCTGTTTAAATAGAAGGATCTTAACTTGCGGCAGCAGAGATGGTTGGAGCTGCTTAAAGATTATGATATCACCATTCTATGTCATCCCGGGAAGGCCAATATGGTGGCCGATGCCTTGAGTCACAAGGCGGAGAGTTTGGACAGCTTGGCATATCTATCGGTAGCAGAGAGGCATTTAGCCTTGGATGTTCAGGCCTTGGCCAACCAGTTTGTCATATTGGATGTTTCTGAGCTGAGCAAGATTTTAGCTTGTGTGGTTTCTCAATCTTCTCTTTATGATCGTATCATAGAGCGTCAGTATGATGACCTTTATCTGCTTGTCCTTAAGGACACAGTTCAGCACGGTGATGCCAAGGAAGTCACTAATGGAGATGACGGTGTATTAGAAATGCAGGGCAGGATATGTGTGCCCAATGTAGATGGTTTGCGTGAGTTGATTCTCCAGGAGGCTCACAGTTCGCGGTACTCCATTCATCCAGGTGCCGCGAGGATATACCAGGACTTGAGGCAGCACTATTGGTAGAGGCAGATGAAGAAAGACATAGTGGAGTATGTAGCTCGGTGCCTAAATTGTCAGCAGGTGAAGTATGAGCATCAGTGGCCAGGTGAATTGCTTCAGAAGCTAGAGATTCCGGAGTGGAAATAGGAGCAGATCACTATGAATTTCGTTGTTGGGCTCCCATGGACTCAGACGAAGTTCGATGCAGTTTGGGTGATTGTGGATAGATTGACCAAGTCAGATCATTTCATTCTTGTGGTTACTACTTACTCTTCAGAGTAGCTGGCTCAGGTTTACATTCGCGTGATTGTCAGGCTTCATGGCGTGCCGGTATCTATCATCTCTGACCAGGGTACGTAATTTACATCGTGGTTCTGGAGAGTCGTACAACATGAGTTGGGCACTCGGGTGGAGTTGACTACAACATTTTACCCTCAGACAGACAGACAGTCCGAGTGCACTATTCTGATATTGGAGTATATGCTTCGTGCGCGTGTGATGGATTTTGGGGGTTCTTAGGATCAATTCTTGACACTTGCGGAGTTTTCCTACAACAACAGTTATCAGGCGAGCATTCAGATGGCCCCGTATGAGGCTTTGTATGGTAGACGATGTCGGTCTACAGTAGATTGATTTGAGCCGGGTGAGGCTAGGCTATTGCGTACAGATTTGGTTCAGGATGCTTTGGAAAAGGTCAAATTGATTCAGGATCGACTTCGTACAACCCAATCTAGACAAAAGAGTTATGCGGATCGGAAGGTTTGCGACGTTGCATTCATGGTTGGAGAGCTGGTCTTGCTCCGAGTTTCACTCATGAAGGGTGTTATAAGGTTCGGGAGGAAGGGCAAGTTGAGCCCTAGGTATATCGAGCCTTTTGAGATTCTTGAGAGGGTTGGAGAGGTGGCTTACATACTTGCACTACCACCTGGTCTCTCTGCAGTTCATCCAGTATTCCATATTTCCATGCTCTGGAAGAATCATGGCGATTTGTCTTATGTGTATCTATCTTATGTCGAGGAGCTGGTGGCCATTTTGGACAGGCAGGTTCGAAGGTTGAGGTCGAAGAACATCGCATCAGTGAAGGTTCAGTGGAGGGGTCAAACGGTCGAGGAGGCGACTTGGGTGACCGAGCATGATATACGTAGCCGTTATCCTCATCTTTTTACCACTTCTGGTATGTCTCTATACTCGTTCGAGGACGAACGTTTGTTTTAAGAGCGTGAGGATGTAATGACCCGGCCGGTCGTTTTGAGAGTATTAGCCCCTAACCCCAATTTATTTATCCCTATATTTTCATTTTGTAGTTACGTGACTTGCCGGGAGGTTTGGTTTTTGCTTTCGGAGTGAAATGGGACACATAGTTCCTAAAATAGAAGTTTAAGTCGTAAGAGTTGACTGTAGTTAGAATTATGTGAATACGACTCCGGAATGGAGTTTTGACGGTTTTAATAGCTCCGTATGGTGATTTTGGTCTTAGGAGCGTGTCCGGATGTTGATTTGGAGGTCCATAGATCATTTCGGCATTAATTGGCGAAAGTTAGAAAATTGGATGATTCTTGGAAAGTTTGACCGGGAGTGAACTTTTTGATATCGGGGTTGGATTTCGATTTCGAAAGTTGGAATAGGTCCTTAATGTCAATTGTGACTTGTATACAAAATTTGAGGTCAATCGAACTTGATTTGTTAGGTTTCAGCGTCGAATGTAAAAGTTAGAAGTTCTAAAGTTCATTAGGCTTGAATCGATGTGCAATTCGTGTCTTCAGCATTGTTTGATGTGATTTGAAAGCTCGATTAATTTTTGTTTGTATGATGTTTTAGGACTTGTAAGAGTTCTTGGTTAAGGCCCCGGGGGCCTCGGGGTGATTTCAGATGGTTAACGGATCGAGTTTGAAACTTAAGGAATGGCTGAAGTGCACCAGTTCTGGTGCGACCGCACCTGTGCAAATTTGATCGCAGGTGCGAGCTCGCAGAAGCGAGAGGGCAAGCGCAGAAGCGGGACTAAAAAGGGTGGCCAGTGGTCGCAGGTACGATGAGGAGGTCGCAGAAGCGGAGTCGCTCCTGCGGAAGGATGGTCGCAGAAGCGGAGAGTGAGGGAAGCTGAGGTGGTCAGGGTTTCCGCAGAAGCGGACGAGTGGGCACAGAAGCGCTTCCGCAGATGCGGATTTTGGTGCGCAGGTGCGAAGTCTTGGTGCTTAAGTGAGCTCCGCAGATGCGGAGGTTTCACCGCAGGTGCCTTACGCAAAAGCGGAATTTCTGTCTGCAAAAGAAGAAATTACTGTGTAGAAGGTTTAAATTCGAGGGTTTGCCATTTTCTTCATATTTTGAGATATAGAGCTCGGATTGAGGCGAATATTTGAGGAATTTTCAGAGAAAATATTTGGGCAAGGATTCTTGACTCATTTTTGATTAATTACCACGAATCTATTGTTGTTTTCTTCATTTAATTAGTGTTTTTAGTTGGAAATTTGGGAAACTTTTTGGAAAGATTTCTTAGGCAAAAATTTGGGGATTTGAAAGACGATTTGAGCTCGGATTTGAGTAATTCTTGTATGGTTGGACTCGATATCGAATGGGTGTTCGATTTTTATAATTTTGGTTGGGTTCCGAGACATGGGCCCGGGTCTACATTTTGGGGCGATTTTTTTAATTCTTTGCTAAAGTTGTAGTTTCATTATTTAAATTTGTTTCTTATAGTTATATTGATAGTATGTAATTATTTTGGCTAGATGCAAGCCGATCAAAGTTGGAAAATTGAGGCAAAGGTCTCCTTATTGATTGATTGAGCGAGGTTTGAGGTAAGTGACTTGTCTAATCTTTTGTGGGGGGAAATTCCCCTTAGGATTTAGTACTGTTATGGTAAATTAAAATATGTGAAGGCCGTGTACGCGAGGTGACGAGTACATACTCAGGCTAAATGTTGAAAATCTAGTTTTTGCTATATAGTTCCTTTTATTTCCTTAATTGAGTTACTCTAGCACGTGTAGTCGTCATGTTTAGCCTAATGTCACATGTCTACGTGTCTTATCTCTTACTTGCAATTTGTGCAACATGCTTAGTTGAATTACCTACTTCCTTGATTTTGTATTCAGTCTTTAACGGTAGGATTCCTTGCTGTAATTTTATTGTCCCATTGGTAATCTGTTGCATATTTACTTTTGGGACTACGAGGCGGTACCTCGGGAGCGCCCCTATTGCATATTTACTTTTGGGACTACGAGGCGGTACCTTGGGAGCGCCCCTGTTGTGCATTTACTTTTGGGACTACGAGGCGGTACCTCGGAAGTGCCCCTGTTGTGTATTTATTTTTGGGACTACGAGGCGGTATCTCAGGAGCGCCCCTGTTGTTTACCTCTATTTGCTGTGTTGTTGTTGTTGTTGTTATTTCTTAACTTGTAAGAATCTTGTTTTTCCTTACGTGTTGTAGTTGTCTTCTTGAACCCCGTGTTGTTATCTTTCTGTAAATTCTCATTGTTCACTTCTTAGTCATTTCATTATATTATTATATCTTCTGCCTTGTTTCCTATTATTTTCAGTAATGCGCTGACCTGACCTCATCACTACTCTACTGATGTTAGGATTGGTACTTACTGGGTAATGTTGTGGTGTACTCATACTACACTTCTGCATATCTTTTTATGCAGAACCAGGTACTGCTTACCAGACCAGGTACCAGTGAGATAGCCCATATGTGGAGACTTCAAGGTACATCTCTCAGCGTCCGCAGACCTCAGAGTCCCCCTCTATCTTTATTATGATGTTTTCCTCATTCCTCATTAGACTCTGATGTATAGAGATGTTTAGTATTTTTCTCTTTGGAGCTTGTGACTTATTTCTACCGGATTTTGGGAGTTGTAACTATTTTGAATCGCAATTCTTATTTATTTCAGATGTTGAGGTTGAGTTTCAGCTTTATATTCGGTTATTCCTCATAATTGTTAGGCTTACCTAGTCTTAGAGATTAGGTGCCGTCACGACATCCTACGGAGAAAAATTGGGGTCGTGACATACGACTTAACCTTCCAACGCAGGGACTATGTATCCCATTTCACTCCGAAACTCACCCGAAATCAAAACCAACCACCCCAACAAGTTACATAACCACAATATAGCATGGAGGAAACATAATTTAGAGGATCGAGGCTAAAATACTTAAAAATGATCGGTCGGGTCGTTACATCCCCCTCCTCTTAAAATAAACATTCGTCCTCGAACGAGTATAGAGACATACCTGAAGCGGTGAAAATATGAGGATAATGGCTACGCATATCATGTTCGATCTCCCAAGTCGCCTCCTCGACTGGCTGACCCCTCCACTGAACCTTCACTGAAACAATGTTCTTCGACCTCAACTTTCGAACCTGCCTGTCCAAAATGGTCATCGGCTCCTCTACATAAGATAAATCCTTGTCCAACTGGACTGAGCTAAAATCCAACACATGAGACGGATCATCGTGATACTTCCGTAGCATAGAAACATAGAATACTGGATGAAATGCAGCTAGATTGGGTGGTAGTGCAAGTCTATAAGCCACCTCTCCAACCCTCTCAAGAATCTCAAAAAACCCGATATATCTAAGGCTCAGCTTGCCTCTTTTTCCGAATCTCATAACACTCTTCATGGGCGAAATCCGGAGCAATACCCGCTCCCCAACCATGAATACGATACATAATACTGTTTTTCTATGAGCTACATTATATGGAAGACTGCTATGCGATGATGATTTAAGTACATTATTGTCCTATGGCTTGTTTCAAATCTACCTGTATAATCGTTGTGTATCTAAGTATGTAAAAAGTGTGTAATGCTGCATAGCAGGTGTATGGTTAAGTTCACAGATTTAAATCATTACAGAGAATACGTTTTTCTTTTGCATTCTAAAATGCTCATTTATTAAAGATTGAAACGAAAAGAGAGCACTCTTTTTATTAAATAAAAAGAAAGTACCTTTGCATGTATAATTGTTGTGTGTCAAGTATGTAAAAAAAGTATAATTAATGTTGCTTAGCATGTGTATGAATCAGTTCACAGTTTTAAATCATCACAGAGAACACTAATTTATTTTGCATTCTAAAGTGCTCATTGTTTTTAAGAATGAAACAAAAAGAGAGCACTCTTTTTATAAAATACAAAGAAAGTACTTTACCTTAAAATTGTTGTGTCTCAAGTATGTAAAAAGTGTATAATACTTTATAACAGGTGTATAATGCTGCATAAAAATTGTATTTCACATGTATACAATATTGACCATAAAAAGAAGAGAACCATCACAGATGAAAGTATTCGAAAAAAATATTATTGGCGACCATTAAATTGCAATCCAAATGTTATTTGTTTGGCACCTTAGACTGTAAAATTTTAATCCCACATAGAAGAAAAAAGAACTAAGTTTAACGCAATCAACCTCTCAGCGGAGGATTTCAACATGTCTTTTGGTTATTTCCTTGATGTCCACACAAACCGCATGTAATCTTTGGCCTTTTGGACTGTGTTTCATGAGATGGCTTGAGTCTTATATTTCTCGGCCTAACGGAACTTTCTGACTATAAAAAGTCTTGAGGTGTTCAAGCTCAAAGACTTAAAACACCCTGAACAATTGCATTCGATGCGAATATCTGTTGATATCGTATCCATCAATTTGTGTTCAATACACGCAATTTATACTTTAAAAATATAATTTTTATGAACAAATATAATGAATCTTTGTCGTATATACAACAATATCATTTATAGAATAACTCTACACAGTTAAATACACATTATACATGCAAATGCATTTAGTTATCGAAATATATTTTTTAAAACATAGAAGGACAGTAGTCACATTTATACATAAATGAATCTACTTCAGATATGTCGTCGTGTGTGTATGTTTCTATATATATATATATATATGTGTGTATATATTAGTATCATTTATACACCAATTTTACACATTTGCACATACATTATACATTCATTATTCAATAATAATGAACTTTATACACAGTTATACATGAATTAAGCAGAGTTACCTATAAATTATACATGTATCACTCTTAAAAGAAATTATACATAGCTACATATGGATTAAAGTTGCTACATATGCGAACAAATCTTGTTGCAGATGATCTTTCCACCTTGAATTAAAATTCTCCTCGCATCGCAAGTTCTTCAGGACACTTATCAGTGTATCTTTGTCCTAGTAAACTTGATTTCTTCAATTTGTTCATGTAATGGATTGTTAATTACGTCAATCTCATCTACTTATGTACCTTCATAATCTTCCCCTTTTTTTGTAGTGAGCATCTCAATTGTACTCGGTACATATACATCATGTATAATCTCATCACAAATATTTTGGTTCTCCTTCAATGCAATACATAATGGGTATTGAGTGAAGTCGGAATTCCATTTTATCAAACTGAGGTAAATCGAAGGCTCATATCACTGTCTATACCCATCGGTGGATATCCATCTTTTAAGTAGTATTTGAGTTCAATTGACCAGAAATCCATAAACGTTGAAATTGCAGAACATGTTTTCAATATCCTACTCTCCATTATACTGAATCAGAAGTTTAACAGGTTCCACGAATGGTTTGCAAATAGTTTTGCCGCTTCTCCTCCCCAATTTTTATCAATTCTAGATATGAACCGTGCAGAGAATGTCCTCTTACCCACGTTTTTGGTATATCGTCTGTTGGTGTATCCCACATAATTAGTTTACTATCCATGACTCCGTAATTGTAGGAGCAAATATTTCCCCTTATTTTCGGTTGTGCGTGGATTTTATTTTCTAATATACAGGGATTTTATCGGATTGATTTGGCTATGCTATTATAGGGCTACATGTAGATTAATTTTTAGGGCTATGCAGAGGGAAAAAACTAATGGGCTGGCTATTTGTGTTTTTTTCCCCACTTAGGTGATATGCGTATTGCATAAAAATTTATAAATTTACTTTAGTTTCGAACTAACTTCAGACGTACATATTTGAAGCTGCACAAAATCTTGTTTGAAGTCTCTGTATGACTGAAGTTCAGACATATATAGCTCAAAGTTCGAGAAAAAAATATCTGAACTACAACAAGCTAACTTCAGACCAGTGTGTTTGAAGTTTTAATGCAACACCCGTGTGTTTGAAGTTTGTACTGCTGCAAGAGAACTTCATATCAGCTTGTCTGAAGTTTGCGCTGGTGCAAGTGAAACTTCAAAAACATTCATCTAAAGTTTTCTGGTCCAAACTATAAAGTGTCATAATTAATCTAGGTACTAAGAATCAGATTAATAAGAAATTCGAAATTCACGGCGATTGAAACAAGTATAAGTAAAAAATTACATCTACTTCTGCGGAACTAATCAACTTAAAATTAAAATTGTTTTGTGAGAATCACCTTTATTATTGATATCATCTTCGTCTTTAAGGTTATTGTCATTGGTATAACCCAAAATTTTGATCAAGCAGTAAGGCTTACTACATGAGTAGAGATAAGACTTTCTGGAAAGAGATTCGATCTTTCTTCACATAAAGTTTGTTGGTGTGAAAGAAGAAGAAAAAGAAGAAAAAGCGGACGATGTAGAAGAAGCGGATGATAGAGAAGAGGAGAAAGATGCGGAGGATGACGATGATGCAGAAGAGACGGAGGAGCGGTTTCGTCAGAAATACTTAATAATTGATACAAAATTTTTAAAAAATACGGTACATGTTAAATAACAATCTCCAAGTAAGACACGTGGTTAAATTTTGAATAATTTTCAAAAATCACTATTGTTTAGTGGCTATTTACTTCCTATAGCTACCATATACATAATTACTTCCTATAGCTACTATTTAGTTGTTACGGTAGTGTATTCGCTAACACCAAAAAATCAGGGCAGTCCAGCAGTATGCGCATATATTCACATGTATTCGCGCCATGTATTCATGAATACACCATCAAAAAGCGCCTAAAATCAAGGCAGTCCAGCTGTATGTACATGTATTCACGCTGTTATATTCATGAATACAGCAACAAAAGGCGCCTAAAATCAGGGCATTCCCGTTGTACGCGCATGTATTCACATGTATTCACGCCATGTATTCATGAATACAGTAACGTGAATCACCTTAAAAATAGGTATGTCCACATGTCTAATAACGGAAATAATATCCATTAGCCTGCTTAAAACTCATTTGTGAATTTATTAGACCCATCAGAACTCCGAAGTTAAGTGTGCTTGGGCGAGAGTAGTACTAGGATGGGTGACCCCCTAGGAAGTCCCCGTGTTGCATCCCTCTTTTTAGGCAAAATTTGTATCTTACTTCTTTTAATATATAGACGGTAGGTCTAATAAATTCACCAATGAGTTTTAAGCAGTGTAAACAATATTTTTTACATGAAATAATAATTTTTTTAGAGCAAGTAATTATGAAAAAAAAATTAAAAAAGCAATATACAGTAAATAAGAAAAATATTTACGGGCTTACTTGACATGTCACAACGCCTTGGCCTCGAAGGCGACATCCGCAAAACGTCTAGTTGCGATATCGTCATTCCATGTGACCTAGCGTGATAGGCATGTCGCTAAGCCTTACGGGCCCTCTAATTATGATATTATCGTCGAGTGCGGCTTGTTGTTGTTGGTCAATGCCATTCCCTGCGAAAAATAGTTAAAATCAAAAAAGGAATTGCGTAAAACGGATAAATGAGCGTAAAGTTATGTCGTTGTAAGGTTTTACACCTTCGCACCTAAAGCGGAAGGAGGAAAGGTATTAAGAGAATTTAGAGTGCAAGGAATGTCATATGCGATCATACATACACTCATAATATAGCTCAACAAAATCAATTCTAACATGCCTCATTATCAACCCAATTAATTACAATAATTTTTCAGTTGTATATAACTTTTGTATTTAATGTGTTTTAATATTCTTTTTTACTGTTGCATTCATTAGATTCAATATTTGTATTTATTGTATTCGCTATTTTATATTCAGTGTATTCAAATGTATTTGGATTAACAGTATTTTAGTTATTCTTAATATATGTTATTACTGTTGTATTCAGTATATTTCATTTGTTACATTCACTGTATTTCTATTTGTATTCAGTGTATTTTACTGTATTTTAAAATTAAATATATTCACTATTTATATTCTGTTCTATTTTAATATTTGTATTCACTGTATTTCAATGTTTATATCCTGTATCATACAGTATGCATGAATACAGGTGTATTCAGTTGTAATAAAACAATACAGACCTTTGAAATACATAAACACGGGCAAAAAGAAATTATACAAAAATACAATGTGTTTGAGTGAATTTGTACAGAATACAATGTATTTGTATCATTGTATGTGACTAAATATCAAAGAAGAGAAGAAAGTTCGTCGGAGATGGTGTTTTCCGGCCAAGACTCCTTGTGTCGCTTCACTGCCTCTTCCATTACAATTTACAACGCTTCCAATTCGACTGCTTCTTCCTCCTTTATCTCTTACTTACCGCGCTAAGAATCCATCTTTCTCTTCAATCTCTCCGTCGCCCACAGTATCTCCGCTTCCTTTTTTTGATTATAGGTTTACTTTCATGTTTCTGATTTTGATATTTTTAGGCTTCCTTTCATGATTTGTTTCTCTTTCGTGTATCTACGATTCAGCCTATTTTGCTCGAAGAGAGAGAGTATATGATAGTATACTTATTTCATAAATAACGTATTTCATGCCTTATTTCATACATCAATGATAGTATATGCGATAAATACTTATTTTACTATAAAATATAAAAGGTAGCCATAAAAAATAATATTTTAAAATAATTTTGATTTATAATAAAGGATATACACCTTTCCTATAAAAGGTAAAATTTTCTTATATTTTTGTGCCAAATTTGAAGTAAGTACTTATTATTCAACCAAAGGAGCCTATTAGGTTCTCCATGAATATTGTGGGCCCATCTTAGAAATGAACCAAACCTTACCTTGTCCTGATACCTTTTTAGGGGGATTTTTACCTTCATATACTACATATAAAACTTTATTACCCTCTCTAATTATGTTTTAACTTAATTACATAAGCATATACAATTTACCAATTATATACAAATTAGTATTAATGAGTATCCCTTTATATTAGGAATTGATTAGGGAATCAGTTATTTTCCATCCCTGTCTCTCTCTCTCTCTCTCTCTCTCTCTCTCTCTCTCTCTCTCTCTCTCTCTCTCTCTCTCTCTCTCTCTCTCTCTCTCTCTCTCTCTCTCTCTCCCTCCTCCTCCGTTCTTTCCCTAATTTTTCTTCCTTCATTTTTCTATGCTTTTTATCCTCTTTTTTTTTTCCAGGGAATTCATCAATGAACTTCAATTGTTTTAATATAGAGTTTTAACTTAGCAATTTCCTTTCATGTTTTACAGTTGGTATTCGAATTGAAATTGTCAATCAATAAATTTTGAAGGTGTTTTGATTCTCCACTATTGACATCCTTTAAAAAGCTTCAAAACTTTGAATTCAAATTTGGGTATTCAAAAACTATTGTTTGTTTGGATTGAGTGTTGTTGCAAACAATTGAGAATATTCGTTGGAGTTTGTGTCTCAATTTTGAGAGTGTTTGATGAAGATTAGACTTGATTTTGGCTGAATTGCAGATCGAAACTTGAAGACGAACACATGACATACAATATACTTACAAAATTTTATTTAAGTTGTATTATGTTATAATTATATATTATTTTATTTGAACATTGTATGAAAATTAAAAAATAGTTGTATAATATACGAATCATTGTATGAAATTTGTATTTAAGTTGTAAATACTATCTTTTACAAAAGGTTGTTGATATGTATCAAAATTATATTAAGAGAGCAAGTTTGGATTGAAATTTCCGAGAGGAAGAAGAACACACCACATACAAAATATATACAAAAAATATACAAAAGACATATTGTATAAAAATTGTATGAAAATTATATTTAAGTTGTATGATGTTGTAGTTGTATTTAACTGGGTAAAAATAATGTAAGAAAGTTGTAGATAAGTTATAAATAAGTTTTAAACTATATAATTAGTTATATAAATACGTTTTTAGTTTATATGTTGTTATAGATGTATCAAATTTGTACGATTTTATTTTTAATTTTTATATTATTATATCATGCAATTATATTTTAAGTATCATTGATCTGATCGAAACCCTCTTGTAGTACTCACGATACTACAGTTCAGAGTACAGATCAAGGTGATGTTGTTGAAACTCCTAGATCTACTGAGAACTTGTAAGATGGGCAACCTACGTCTACTTCTCCTAATAAAATTAGGCCAAAGGAAAAAGAAGTTGGGTATGAATTTGTCTCGGCCCAAAATCCAACTAGTCGTGATGGTACCTAACCCAATCCGCTAGGTAAGCCAACTTTCAATTATCCAATTCCAATAACAATTATTAAAGTAATTTAAGTGAATAAACATCTTAGTCTTATACATCCCCCAAGAACTGGTAGTACAAATCATGAGCTTCTAATAATAGAGTATACAAAGCGGAAATGAAATAAATACATAGTCTGTTTGAATAATACATAAACAAAGCTTTTATAAATCTAAGGCTACCCTAAACAAGAGGCAGCTACAACAGAAACGCAGGTATATCTTCAAGTCCCGCAACTATCGAGCACAGCAACAACAATAGCCAACATCTGCAAGCAATGTGTAGAAGTGTAGTATCACTACAACCGACCCTATGTACTGAGTAAGTAACAAACCTAGCCGTAGGCTGAAAGTAGTGACGAGCTTCTACCAAGGTCGGGTCTATAACCAATAGTCCACAACAGTCCATAATAACATAAAGCAAATAATACCAGAAGTAACTCAGAGATAAAATGCTCAGCCAAATCATGATTTCAAAAATAATAGTTCTTCCTTTCAAATACATCAGTGAAAACCCAAATCGTTTGCCGGAGTTGCCAAAAATATGAATTGTTTGAAAACAATAAATTTCTCCCAAAATCTTGTCAATAATAAATAAGATGTTTCATTTTCCTTCCGGATAACCCGTGTAAAATCAAATGCATCACTATGCCCATCTGTCAAAAATGTGTGAAAAATCATGAATGATGTGATGCGGTACATCACGAGGAAATACATCTCTATGCCTGTATGTCATGTGTGCATGTCAATGCGATGTAACTCAATGAGAAAATCATAAACAGCCCCTCGGGCAGAACATCACTCATATATAGACCCTCGGGCAAACCTCACAGTCACTCTTGCCACTCGGGTATACCTCACAATCACTCTTGCCACTCGGGCATACCTCACAATCACTCTTGCCACTCGGGCATACTTCACAATCACTCATGCCTCCTAGTCACTCAGCACTCGCACTCAGTAGGTACCTGCGCTCAATGGGGGTGTGTACAGACTCCAGAGGGGCTCCTACAGCCCAAGCGCTATAATCTACACGGACAACTCACGTGCTGCATGGACAACTCACGTGCTATAATAATAAAGTATGCTACAGGTGGGCAGCCCTGATCCACACTCATCCTTACAATCAGGCCCTCAGCCGATATCAAACATGCTGCGGTGTGCAGCCTGATTCCATAAACATGCAACATGCTGCGGCGTGCAGCCCGATCCCATAAATATGCAACATAAATCTGGCCCTCGGCCTCACTCAGTCATAAACCTCTCAAGCCACTCGAGTATTTCAGTAAAACAGGGCATTCGACCCAAAACATTTATATGCATCAAAATAGAGTCATAAAACTGAGTTATGATATGCAATGAAATGAATATGACTAAGTATGAACTTTTAATTTAACACAATAATTCACAGCAATATGACCTGTGTGGGTCCCAATAATACTTCCACATAGCCTCAATGAGATTATTAATATGTTTTCAGCTCAATTTCTTTAAAACATAAAACCGTATGGAAAAATGCCAAGGTTATTTAACTATAAAATTCCATAAAAATAATTATGTCACAATTTCTATAGTGCACGCCCACACGCCCGTCACCTAGCATGTGCGTCACTTTCCAACAATTTACAAAATACATATATTCAGGGTTCATACCCTCAACTCCAAGATTGGAAGAGTTACTTACCTCGAACAAGCCAAATCCAATGTCGAGCAAGCTATGCAATGCTCCAGCAATTCCACTATGCGTCTAATAACTTCCAAACGGCTCGAATCTAGTTACAATTAATTTGATTCAACCCACAAAATTTATAGAAATTAATTCCATATCAAAATATTAATATTTCCACAAAATTCGAAATTTAAGCCCCAAAAATACCCGTGGGGACAACGTCTTGGAATCCGACGAAAGTTACAAAATATTAATGTTCATTCAACCACGAGTCCAACCATATAAATTTTACTCAAATCCGACATCAACTCGACCCTCAAATCTCCAAATTAAACCAAGAGGGTTTTTCACAATGTTTCCAACTTAATTCACCAATTAAATGATAAAAACAACCATGGATTCGGGTAATTTAACCAATATTGAGTTAAGAACACTTACCCCATTGTTTCCTCTGAAAATCATCCAAAACTCGCCTCAATGCGAGCTCCAAATTGTTAAAAAGGAAAATGGGATGAAGTCCCATTTTCTGAACTTAAACTTTATGTCCAGACCTCTCTTCTTCACGAACGCGACAGGTCTTTCGCGTTCGCGAAGCACAAAATGTGCTTCCCAACATTTGCTCTTCGCAAACACGAGACACTATTTGCGAACGCGATGCTTTACGGAGCCCTTCTTCGCGAACGCTAGCTCCTCTTCATGAACGCGAAAGCAAAAACCCATGCCCACTATGTTTCCCTTCACAAACGCGATACCCCATACACGAATGTGATGCACAAACCAGCTTCTCTTCGCGAACACGAGAACCCCTCGTGAACGCGAAGAGTAAATCCTGCCTGCCATAAATTCCTCTTCGCGAATGCGAGGGCCCACTCGCGAACGCGAAAGAGAAAATCCGAAAAATGCAACAACAAATATCAGCATTCTCACCAAGGCCAAAAATGATCCGTTAACCATCCAAAACTCACCCGAGCCACTCGGGACCTCAACCAAATATACCAACAAGTCCTAAAACATCATACAGATTTAGCCGAACCCTCAAATCATCTCAAACAACGCTAAAACCATAAATTACACCCCAATTCAAGCCTAATGAACTTTGAAATTTTTAGTTTCTACAAACGACTCCGGAACCTATCAATTCACGTCCGATTGACTTCAAAGTTTGCACACAAGTCATAAATGACATAACGGAGCTATGAAAATTTTCAGAACTGGATTCCGACCTCGATATCAAAAAGTCAACCCCCGGTCAAACTTTTCAAAATTCAACTTTTGGCATTTCAAGCCTAATTCCACTACGGGCCTCTAAATAATTTTTCGGACACGCTTCTAAGTCCAAAATCACCATACGGAGATATGAGAATCATCAAAAATCCATTCCGGGGTCGTTTACACATAAGTCGACATCCAGTCACTATTTTAACTTACGCTTTAAACCTTGGAACTAAGTGTTCCAAGTCATTCCAAAACCTCACCGAACCCGAACCATGTACCCCGGCAATTCACACAACAACTGTAAAGTACTATTTGAGCAGTAAAGGGAGAAGCAAGGTTGTAATTCTCAAAACGACCGGTCGGGTCGTTACATTCTCCCCCACTTAAATATACGTTCGTTCTCGAATGTGCCAAGAGTTATTTCCAAGCCATCAAATCACCGTTCCATCTTACCACACACGTACCCGGGGGTGAACCCACGTCACCCTATCCCACATAGGCTTGACTACACAATGCAACTGAAAATCATTAATTTAACCTTAGCCCATAAACCTTGGAGTTTAATTTTCAACCTTTAAAATTTCTTTCAAGACACGAACTTTACATTTACACACTGTATAAGTCCGAATAAGCTGCATCGAGCTATAACTATGACCACTGATATAATCACCTAGCATATTACACAACTCACATGCTCGTAGCACTATTCCTGGTCGCAGTGACTACTCCAAAACCAACCGCATACTAGTATTAAACCCATATCGAACCAAACCTCATCCCAAAACCTTCGTACACTGTTGATAATAAAAGAAACACGCAGAATCTCGTAACCCTTTATCAGACCAACAAGTCATGGAGGTCTCTCGCCCCAACCGGAACCATAATCACTTTCTGAGTCGACTTTTAATATTATACTCCCAAATATACCGAAATTAAACCTGATAGTACCTATTCCAGGTCCAATGACCTTATATTACTAAACATAACTGTTCCACAGACATACCGCACCAATATAACTCGGAGCCACAACTCGTGCCATCTGTGCACTAATACCCAACAATTCAAATGTACCCAGTCATAAAAAATGACTCAAAATGAGAGAACTGCCCGCCAGATTAACAAGTACCTCCACAATGAAACACTGAAAATTCATCATACACCGTAGAACCATCACCCGATTCTAACACAAGGTCCATACCTTAACATAGCTCCGCTGCAATAGGTGTCCCCATCCAAACGTTGGTCCATATTATATACCCCAAGCCACCCTGCTCAAAATCAATATCCACGGAGAGGCAAATGACAAAAATGCCACACAAAACCTGAAAGAACATAACCATTACGTAATCGATCATGCAATACCCAAATACTCATCACACTCAAATTCTACTATAAAGCTCAAATAGAACCGCACCATCTGTGCACACAACCAATGAATCACAACTCCTCGTAGCATAAGGGAGTAACTCACAGATCATCTCAGAACACGAATAATCTCAATATCAACCGAATGACATATCCCTCAACAATAGCAGTATGGAGCCAACCATTCTAGCTCGGTGTAGAATACACATCTTAATTGGGCCTACCTATGGACCCCCAAATCAACTCGGGTTACCCACAAATAGATCAAAATTCTTCCAAAAATCCATAATGATTGAATCATAACACATTCTATCATTTGGCTAGCTCCGGCCACAACTTCACAGTCCACAACCATGAAACAATCTGCTCCTGGGAACTCCCAATCTCTGAATCCATAGAACACGCGAATCACCATATTTGATTCCATCTCCACCACCCGAATGCCTAACACTTCTCTCATACACGATCATCCCACGAGAAATACTTTAAAAGTTCTTCCGTGCCAATTGACAAAATTTGAATATCAGCAGTCTATCAACCATGTGAGTACCGCAATACTAATTTATACATCCGTAATTAAAAATACAACGTGCCTTCTGAAGTCCGCCCCTTTCTCATACAACACCAAGTAGTAATAGTATTCATCTAGTTATTTGAAACCGTCCATGTTGTCCAATATTCGTTACCTTCTTTTCAAGACTATACTGCCACCTTACACATGAAAATCTAGCTTTCGTACAACCCATAACATCTATCTTGCCATCATGTGAAAAGCACAAGAATCTTATTATCAACTTTGAGTCACCAATAATTTACATACTATTTTAGCTAGAAACCTTTCTCTTGCTTCTTTCCAGGAGTAAATCACAATTCACAACACGTTCTCCACACCGGTAGAAACCATCAAGAATACTTTGGAATCCGTTTGCACGTAATCAAGCCCTTAAAACTAAATTCCTCTAACTCGACCAAGCCACGCAAGTCGCCAAGTCCAGGTGTATTTCCACAAAGCACCTGTAGAAAACCCCCATATCATATGCACCCAAGGAACCGATCTTATCAATTACCATACTGATCCAACCTACTACCCAGTTTTCCTATTTTTCTCCTAGTTTCTTCCAAATTTATCTTTAGATTGATACTTCTTCTTGCTAAAATACCATGATCTTTAACCACAACTTATCCCACAAACCTTAGCATAGAACCATAACGCCCTACGGCCCATAAGCCACTGTATTCTCCTTAAGCACCTCCATAAATACCACAACTATAATATTCACTCTGAAAATACCTTATGCGAATCTAAAATTGTTTCTCTTTCCTTTCTTATACTGAAATGTAGAATTCATAGTCAAACAGAATTACCGCACATCCTGATACCATCCAATGTAAGTAACTAATTCTAGTGATATACAAATTCAAAAAATTTTCAATTTCCATATATACATTTTGAATCCATTAAAATCCTCTCGAGAATCATCCACTCTGCTCAAATCTAATTTACTCCGCCCCAAACAGGCCGAAAGATATGTGCTCTTTTAGCACGATCAACACTCAAAGAAGTAATCCTGCATTAACACAACCAATCGAATTTCGTGCGTACTACATCCTTCAAATTAACAACTTAATCATTCCATAATTTTCATATTTTCATAAAGTTAAATGTAACCCGTATCCAGAAATTTACTTACCCGAGTCATCCTCTATCTTCACCTCTGTAAGTCATAACTAACCCATAAGTATGCCTCAAACCAAAACTAAAATTTAACATATATCCATGATTTTGAATTGTCAATAGCAGACTCCCCCACTTGGCTCAAAGCCATAGAACAAAACATTCCATAATTCACAATACCAATAATCTCTTACTGCCATAATGCTTCAGTCAGTTCAACGAAAAATTCTTCTCAAGCTCATACAACGCCAACCATAAAAATACCTCAATCATCCGCTAAGCTCGTATTCATCCTCTTAACACACAAGTCAACTTTCTCAACCAGATTCAGATTCAAATCTCCACCCATACACCCCGTCGGCAGAAAATAGACTCTCTACTCACATCATAAGGAATACACCTACGTAGATTACTCCGCAAGGGATAACCCACCCGTTTAGCCTCAAACTGGTATCTTGTTTTACCCTTTCACAGTCAAAATTACTATGCAATCACTTAATCTATCTAAGTCCAAACTCACTAACCAGACACGAGAATTTAATTTGTTCTAAAATTTAACAATCGTGAAAGATCCTTCAAAATATTCACACTCGGGACTGTACGCCACATAGAAATGAAAAATCAAGCATCCGATGACCTTTCCTTTACATATGAAGGAAACACTTCTCGTTATGTTCAAATCATCTTAACACATCCCGCGGTCACAGCATACCCATCATACCGCCATTTCACCGCTCATCGAGCCACAAATTTCACTGTAGGGTCATCACCGGACATATGAGTCCAATTGTACAAATTACAACTGAAGCTACCGAGCTTAAGCTGCGATCTAAACTTGGCCTCAAGTCCTCCAGACTGGCCCCTTCACCCATACATAGAATACTCATCTCGAACTTCATTCATGGAATCACAAGCCGGCGATGCACAACTGCTACCGAGCGCTCGTGTGCGCATACGAATACGTGGAAGGAATTCAAAAAGTTATGTCCCAAGCTAAATCAATCCCGCACGATAAGGAAAGAAAGAAGGGAAGTATATATATCCTAAATGCCCTGTAGCTTCTCGAAGATAAGTATGGACGTCATCATACCGATCCTCAAGACTCTACTAGACACTTGCTCAAGTCTTGTAGAACCTATGAACCTAGTGCTCTGACACCACCTTGTCACGACCCAAAATTCAACTAGTCATGATGGCACCTAACCCAACCCACTAGGTAAGCCAACTTTCAATTATCCAATTCCAATAACAATTATTAAAGTAATTTAAGTGAATAAACATCTTAATCTTATACATCCCCCAAGAACTGGTAGTACAAATCATGAGCTTCTAAGAATAGAGTATACAAAGTGGAAATGAAATAAATACATAGTCTGTTTGAATAATACAAAAACAGAGCTTTTATAAATCTAAGGCTACCCTGAACAAGAGGCAGCTACAACAGAAACGCAGGTACATCTTCAAGTTCCGCAACCATCGAGCACAACAACAATAACAACCAACATTTGCATGCAATGTGCAGAAGTATAGTATCAGTACAACCGACCCCATGTACTGAGTAAGTAACAAACCTAGCCGTAGGTTGAAAGTAGTGACGAGCTTCTATCAAGGTCGAGTCCATAACCAATAGTCCAAAACAGTCCATAATAACATAAAGCAAATAATACTAGAAGTAACTCAGAGATAAAATGCTCAGTCGAATCATGATTTCAAAAATAATAGTTCTTCCTTTCAAATACATCAGTAAAAACCCATATCGTTTGTCGGAGTCGCCAAAAATATGAATAGTTTGAAAATAATAAATTTCTCCTAAAATCTTGTCAATAATAAATAAGATGTTTCATTTTCCTTCCGGATAACCCGTGTAAAATCAAATGTATCACTATGCCCATTTGTCAAAAATATGTGAAAATTCATGAATGATGTGATGCAGTACATCACGAGAAAATACATCTCTATGCCCGTATGTCATGTGTGCATGCCAATGCGATGCAACTCAATGATAAAATCATAAATAACCCCTCGGGCAGAACATCACTCATATACAGCCCCTCAGGCAAACCTCACAGTCACTCGCTACACTCGATCATACCTCACAATCACTCTTGCGACTCGGGCATACCTCACAATCACTTTTTTCACTTGGGCATACCTCACAATCACTCTTGCCACTCGGGCATACCTCACAATTACTCATGCCTCCCAGTGGGGCTCACGTCTCGGAATCTGATAAAAGTCACAATTAATTTGATTCAGCCCACAATATTTATAGGAATTAATTTCATATCAAAATATTAATATTTCCACAAAATCCGAAATTTACGCCCCAAAAATTATTCGTGGGGCCCACGTATCGGAATCTGACAAAAGTTATAAAATATTAACGCTCATTTAATCATGAGTCCAACCATATAAATTTTACTGAAATCCGACATTAACTCGACCCTCAAATCTCCAAATTAAACCAAGAGGGTTTTTCATAATTTTTCTAACTTAATTTATCAATTAAATGATAAAACCAACTATGGATTCGGGTAATTTAACTAATATTGAGTTAAGAATACTTACCCCATTATTTTCCCTGAAAATCTCCCAAAATTCGCTTCAATCCGAGCTCCAAATCGTTAAAAAAGAAAATGGAACGAAGTCCCATTTTCTGAACTTAAACTTTCTGTCCAGACCTCTCTTCTTCGCGAATGCGACAGGTCTCTCGCGTCCGCGAAGCACAAAATGTGCTTCCCAACATTTGCTCTTCGCGAACGCAAGACACTGTTCGCGAACGCGATGCTTTACAGAGCCCTTCTTCGCGAACGCGAAGGCAAAAACCCATGCCCACTATGTTTCCCTTCGCGAACGCGATACCCCATACGCGAACGCGATGCACAACTCAGCTTCTCTTCGCGAACGCGATACTCCCTCGCGAACGCGAAGAGTACATCCTGCCTGCCACAAATTCCTCTTCGCGAATGCGAGGGCCCACTCGCAAACGCGAAAGAGAAAATACGAAAAATGCAGCAACAAATATCAACATTCTCACCAAGGCCAAAAATGATCCGTTAACCGTCCAAAACTCACCCGAGCCCCTCGAGACCTCAACCAAATATACTAACAAGTCCTAAAATATCATACGGACTTCGTCTAACCCTCAAATCACCTCAAACAACGCTAAAATCATGAATTACACTCCAATTCAAGCTTAATGAACTATAAAATTTCTAGTTTCTACAAACGACTCCGGAACCTAACAATTCACGTCCGATTGACCTCAAATTTTGCACACAAGTCATAAACGACATTATAGAGCTATGAAAAGTTTTAAAACTGGATTCCGACCTCGATATCAAAAAGTCAACCTCCCGGTCAAACTTTTCAAAATTTAACTTTCGGTATTTCAAGCCTAATTCCATTACGGGCCTCCAAATAATTTTTCGTATACGCTTCTAAGTCCAAAATCACCATACGGAGCTATTGGAATCATCAAAACTCTATTCCATGGTCGTTTACTCATAAATCGACATCCGGTCACTATTTTAACTTACGCTTTAAACCTTAGAACTAAGGGTTCCAATTCATTCCAAAACCTCACCGGACCCGAACCATTTACCCCGGCAATTCACACAACCACTGTAAAGTACTATTTGAGCAGTAAAGGGGGAAACAAGGTTGTAATACTCAAAACGACTGATCGGATCATTACATAATTACTAGCTACAAATTCCAGTGACAATGAGGATGTTGAATGCTTATGAGAGCATGTTGAATGGGGATGAACTGGGCAAAGGTATGAAGAAAATTAACGAGGAAGGGTGGACTAATGTGCACGCAAAAAGAATGCAGCAATTCAAATGCCTTCTTCTGATTACAATAGGGTACAACTAGGTGATTGAGTGGATGGTATTAAGGACTATCTGAGTCCAAATTCTTACGATGTATTGATGACTAATGATCCAGTTGAGGCTACCAATGATTAGGAGATATAACTGAATACGTGGCAGAGAATTGGGAAAAGGTAGAGGTGAGAAAAAAGAAAAAGAGTGTAACTGAATATCATAATTTAAGGTATTAATAATGGATCGTATATAAATCGTAATCAAACTACAACTACGAGAGGTAATATATAAATCTAGGACAATTTTAGTAAATAAGTTTCAATTATTGTATAGGAACGAAACAATCCATTGTTAGGGATAACAGTGGGCCTTATATACATGGGTAAAAATCACTTTTAGTCCGCGATCAAAATTATTTACATTTAATAGCCGCAAAGCTTATAAAATTTATATATTTTTTATATACTAGTTTTAGGATGCGCGCATTGCGTGTGTACTTTATATTAATGAGTATAAAATTTTAAAAATCAGATAAATAGTATTAAACTATATGATTTAGTTATAAAATAATTTTTTAAAAGACCACAAGCTCTTGAAATGATGAATTTATTTATCTCACTTAATAAAGAAAAACATATGTCACAAAAAGTATTCTAATGCCTTATCATAACTTCGATATACGAGTCGTGAATTTGCTTTAGTAGCTCAAACTAAGTAGAATAATATGTTGATTTATACTCAAATGCAAAAATACTATGTTTTTCATGGCCTTAAAAATTAATTTTATTTGTTGAAGTATCTAATATAAATTTCATCTAACTCCTATTGGAACTCAACTTGAAAAGTACGAAAAATAAAGAGACTTTGTATTGTTAGGTTTAATTATCATATGGAGAATTTAATTGGATAGGTAAAATTTAAAACCATCTAAAAATTGTTTTAGAAAGAAATAAAATGACTGTCATACAAATTTAACATAGAAAATTAATGATTATTATTATTATTATTATTATTATTATTATTATTATTATTATTTTTTTTTTTTTATGTAACATGAAATATATTGTAGTATAATATAATTCTCAAAAGGTATAAACGTCCATTAACGTATTCATATAAATTATTATTATAGCGTCTTCTTCTTATAAAAAGTAATTACAATTAAATATAAAATTTATTTATTGGTAATATATTAGTGACATAATACTTGAGTTCAACTGATTGGATATCATCTTACTTAATTCACAAATGATATTGTTAATATATATATTTTCTATTATCATTTGGATAGCTTTGTCATGAAAAAAATCTTACTGTTAAAGATTAAAATGTCACGAATTTTAGAGTTATATAATAATTAAAGGAAATAATTCAATAAGTAAAATCTTAATTAATTTTAAACTCTTAAATATTAAAACTTTCCACACACTTCAAGTAAAACAAGATCTAATAAATAAGTTTTTGTTGATTTAGAAGTCGTAAATATTAAAAATAATAAGCAAATATTCCATTTTGTTTAACCTCTTGATTATTATGTCAACACCACTGGCATCATTCATGGCCCAATAAGTCATTTATAATAGAGAAAATTTCAGAAATCACTATGTTTTAGTGATTATTAGCTTACTATAGCTACCATTTACTAAATTACTTGTAAAGCTATGTTTTCAGTTGTTATAGACTGTATTCGATGTATTTTTGCTACTGTATTCATGAATACAGTAGCAAAACTCGGCGGAAAACAGGGGAGTCCAGCTAAGCAGAGAATGTATTCGACTGTATTCGCGAGCTGTATTCGTGAATACAGTAACGGAATTTGCAAAAAAAAAAGATCTTCAGCTGTTTAAAAACAGTAAGTGAATCAATTAACACGATAGACTCCTAATATAACTCAACAAACTCAATTATAATACATAAAATTTATAATTACAGTTATAAAAAAGATTCTCAACCGAAAAACACCCCAAAAACAGAGCAATCTTTAGAGTTTCAATCCATCATTTCTTTTTTTAATGGCAACCTTTGCTATAGGAGGTAAAATTTCCTTTATATTATGTAAAATAGGAAGAGGAAAGTATTTGTAAAATTCCTAACATAAATAAAAGAGAAAGTGCGTTTTCAAGAAATTCCGTTAGATATTTATGCACGTAAATAAAAGAGGAAGTGTATCTATCTATATTTTGGAAAAGCATATAATTTGTTTTAGAACGTTGAGTCAAAGGGGATTTCTTGGGTTTTTGAATTGGATAATGTTTACCTTAACTATTGAGATTACTTTTCTAATTTTTAGCGATTCAATATTTATGATCTTTTCATTTTTTTAACTCCAAATCTTTTCAAAGATTTTCCTTACGTATTTAGACCATTCCCTCTCTAAGTCCTTCCAATACAAGGTTAAATTTTAATGTTTTTATTTATGACTTATTACCTAGTTCAATAATAAAAGATTTAATAGTCAAAATTTTAGTTGATTTTAAAGTCCTAAATATTTGAAAAGTAACTTAAATTATAATTTTGTCCAATGTAAACTCTATTTTTAAGGGGTAAAAAAGGCGGACGACATTTCGTTAAGAGATTTCGTGCTTTTAATATTAGAGTACGCGCTTTGCGTGTGTACCCCATTTATGTATTCCTTCGATGTGATGATCCGATAGGTCATCTAGAGCTTTAACCCTTAATTCTATATTTCGAAGCCTCAAATAGCTCCTTTTAACCTTCTTCGATTTGCGTGCGTAGTCCGTGTCTTTTTTCGGAAGACTGTTATTTGAAAAATTGATTAAAATATGAATTCGTGCCTTAAAAATTCCATTGAGTTGACTTCGAACAACGTTTTGAGCAAACAGACCTGGATTCATATTTTGATGGTCCCGGTGGGTCCGTATCGTGATTTGGGACTTAGGCATATGCCCGGAATCGAATTCGGAGGTCCCTAGCTCGAGTTATCGCAATTTATTAAAAATTTAAAGTGTTAAAGAATTTATAAATTTGACCAATGTTTATCTTTGTTGATACCGGATCCGTAAATTTGTATAGGTCCATTACTGTATTCATGACTTGTTTGCAAAATTTGGTGCAAAACAGAAGTAATTTGACGTGATTCGGACATCTGGTTGTCAAAATGAAAGTTCTTGAGTTTTATTGAAAATTTCATTCGTTTTGGTGTCCGATTCATAGTTCTAGGTATTATTTTGGTGTTTCGATCGAGCGATCGAGTTCGTATAATATTTTTGGACTTGTGTTCATATTTAGTTTGGAGCCCCGAGGGCTCGTGTGAGTTTCAGATATACTACTAATGGTTTGAACTTAGAAACAAATCTGGTTTTCTGAGCTTCAGCTGTCACTGGTGTATTGTGCTTCGCGATCGCGAAGCCTTTCACGCGATCACGAAGGGGAATCTGGGACTGGGGATGATTTCATTCTACGCGAACGCGAGACTATGGTCACGAATGCGGAGTATTGGGAGGGTCTGCTCTTCGCGAACGCGACCCCTCAACCGCGAACGCGTAGTGTTAGATAGGCTGGCTGGAAAAGGGACTCACTCTACGCGAACGCGAGCCCAGGCTCGCGAACGCGTGGTGTGGGGGATTAAACCTACAAGAACACATAGAGAACTTCGCGTTCGCATAAGCATGATAAGCTGTTCTCTTTCCGAATGTGTCAGGGTTCTCGCGATCGTGATGAACAGCTGACGCCTAGTCACTTAAATATTTCAAAATCGGGATTTCACCCATTTTTCATAATCCTTCCATTAGAGCTCGGCCTAGAGGCGATTTGGAGGAGAAATTTCAACATCAATTCATAGGTTAGTATACTTTAACTTATTTTCTTCCATTTCTAACATCACTCATTAATTTCTAACTTTAATCTTTGTTCTTCCATGGTAGAAAATTAGGGATTTTGGAAGAATTTGGGGGGGGGGGTTTTTTGCAAATTTAGAATTTAGACCTCAATTTGGGGTCGGATTTCGAAACTAATTACATAATCGGGCTCGGGGATGAATGGGTAAATGGGTTTTGGTTCGAACCTCGAATTTTGACCAAGTGGGCCCAGGGTTGACTTTTTGTGAAAAGTGTAAAAATCCTATCTTTATGTATTGTAATTGATTCATTTAGCATTATTTGACGTTATCGAGTCGATTTTGTTTAGATACAAGTAGTTTGGAGGCAGATTATAGAGGAAAGGCCCCGGTAAAGCTCTGGGTTGGTTGGAGAGTGAAGTAAGTGTCGGGTTTAACCTTATGAGGGAATTAGGAACCCTTCATTTATGTGCCATGTGAAATTCATGTGTGCGGCGTATATGCGAGGTGACGAGTGCTTATATGACGCCGAAATACTTGTTTCCTTGATTTTTCGTATTTCATTAATTATGACCTTCCATTCCTTGACAAGGTGGGTGGCTCTGATGGTAAGCATTCTCCACTTCCAACCAAGAGGTTGTGAGTTCGAGTCACCCCAAGAGCAAGGTGGGGAGTTCTTGGAGGGAAGGATGCCGAGGGTCATTTGGAAACAGCCTCTCTACCCTATGGTAGGGGTAAGGTCTGCGTACACACTACCCTCCCCAGATCCCACTAATGGGATTATCCTGGGTTGTTGTTGTTGTTGTTGTTGTTGTTGTTGTTGTTGTTGTTATTGTTGTTGTTGTTGTTGTTGTATGACCTTCCATTCCTTAACTGTTACGTGCTTTAAATGCTTCCCATGCCTTTATTTGCTACTTGTCACTTATTACTCTCCTGTTAAAAATGTAAAATGTTTCCATGCTTTCATGACTTACTGCTATTGGCCTTAAGTGACTTACTTGTACCCGTAGTTGTCATTTATTGAATTGTCTTGCTGTTTAGTATTCATTATTGTCACGACCCAAAATCCCAAAAGGCCGTGATGGCACCGGACACTACTGTCAGGCAAGCCAACCATAATCAATTAACTTAATTACCCATTTTAGTATTTTTAAAAATAAAAATTTATTCAATGAAATAGTAAAGATAAAACTCATAGAGTAAATGATAAATATTTTTAGCAACTAAAGTTTTAAACAATTCACAACCATTCTCAAAACCCGGTGTCACAAGTGCATGAGCATTTACTAGGGAATTAAAATAAAATACAGCATCTGTCCAGAATACAAATTAGACAGGACAATATAATAACTCTGAAGGAGATTCTGTTAGCTGCGGATCGTAATATAGAATGCAGCTCACCTATGTCCCCACAATTATTAACCACACCTCTGCGCCCACAAGGCCGCTATATATATATATGTACCTGCACAATAAAATATGCAGCAAGTGCAGTATGAGTACGAAAACAACGTGTACCCAGTAAGTATCAAGCCTAATCTCGAAGAGGTAGAGACGAGATGGCCGACTATGACACTCACTATGGGTCAATAATATTAAATAATCATGAAAATAGAAATATTTATATCAACGTGATTCACAGAGTTAACAATAATTTTATTGAACCAGCAAAAGTAATTAAATTCCTTCAATTCCAATAATTCTCAATATATTAATTAAATTCCTTCAATTCAAATAATTTCTAATCTATTAATTAAATCCTTCAACTTCAATAAAAATTCCAATTTATCAAATAGCTTTACAAGCTGCAATTCAATTTCAATAAATTTTTTATTTATCAAATAGCTTTACAAGCTGTAATAAACTGTCCAAGTATCGTGTAATTATTATTATTATTATTAAGCATGATTTCTGCCAAGGTCGTACGGCCCGATCCAGAGTTTTATGTACACTGCCGAGAGACGTGCGGCACGATTCATAGATGCATCTATCCTGCCGAGGCGTTCGGCCCGATCCATAGAAAAGGAGGACATTTTCTTATGTACTTCCGGAATGAGAGTATATTTGTTATAAGATAAATTCAGGAGGAAGAATAATTTCTCTTAACAATTAATTAATTTAAACAGAAAAAATCAAGTATATGAGATTTCCATCCTTTAATATTTTTATCTAAATAATTCACAATATATATATATATATATATATATATATATAAATATCAAATAATATTAATTAAACAAAGAATACAATTTACACAAGTAATTCATGCTTTAAGTCCTAAACTACCCGGACTTTAGCATTAATAGTAGCTACGCATGGACTCTCGTCATCTCGTGCGTACGTAGCCCCCACAATTAGCAACAATTATTTAATTTTAATCACCTATGAGGTAATTTTCCCCTCACAAGATTAGACAAGAGACTTACCTCGTCTTGCTCCAATTTAATCCACTAGTAGACCCTTTCCTCGATTATCCAACTCTGTCTGGCTCGAATCTAGCCAAAATAATTCGATACAATCATTAAAATTTATAGGAATCAATTCTATAAGAAAATACTACATTTTCAATAAAATCCTGAAATTAATTAAAAATGCTTCCCTGGGGCCCACATCTCGGAATCTGGCGAAAGTTATGAAATCCGACAACCCATTCAATTACGAGTCCAACCATACCAGTTTCACTCAAATCCGACTCTGAATCGATACCGAAATCTCAAAAATTTGTTTCTATGAGATTTCTAAAAATTCCCAAATTTCAATCTCAAAACACTAATTAAATGATGAGAACAATGATATATTTGTGTTTATAGACCAAATCCAAGTTAGAATCACTTACCCCAATGTCTTTCCTTGAAAATCTATCCAAAATCGCCTCTGCTCAAGCTCCAATTTGTTAAAAATGATGAATGGGATGAATGCCTTCTTTTTATAAAACTGCCCAGGCACCTTCGGAATTGGGCCTCGAACTGGGCCATGATCGAAACTTTCGGAATTGGGCCTCGAACTGGGCCTCGATCGTGGCTTCGATCATGGCCCTTGAGCCTAGGCCTCGATCGTGGCTTCGATCACAGACTCGAGCCTGAACCTCGAGCATGGCCTCGATTATGGCATCGAGCCTGGTCCTTCGATCATAGCCTTGATCATGGCATCGAGCCTGAGCCTTCGATTGTGACCCTCGATCTTGGGTCTCGATCATGGCCCTCGAGCATTGCCTTCGATCTTGGCCCTCGAGCTAGACCTTCGATCTTGGCTTCGATACTGAGCCTCGTCCCTGGCTTCGCTTCAGGCCGTCGACCCTGGGCTCGATACCTGGGCTCGATCTTGGGCTCGATCACAGCCCAAAAATATCCAGCAGAAGAAAAAATTGCAGCAGCTTTTTAAGTCAAAGTTTTGATCCGTTAACCATCCGAAACTCACCCGAGGCCCTCGGGACCTCAATCAATTATACCAACAAGTCCTAAAATATCATACGAACTTATTTGAAACCTCAAATCACATAAAACTACGCTAAAACCACGAATTATGCTCCAATTCAAGCTTAATGAAACTTAAAATTTTCAACTTCTATATTCGATGACGAAACCTATCAAATCAACTCCGATTGACCTCAAATTTTGCAAACAAGTCATAAATGACATAACGAAGCTATGAAAACTTTTCGGAACTGGATTCCGACCCAGATATAAAAAAAGTCAACTCCCCGATTAAACTTCCAATCTTAAATTCTTATTTTTGCCATTTCAAGCCTAATTTAACTACGGACTTCCAAATAAAATTCTGAACAGGCTCCTAAATCCAAAATCACCATACGGAGCTATTGGAATCGTAAAAATTCTATTCCGGGGTCATTTTCTCAAAATGTTGACCGAAGTCAAACTTGGCCTTTTAAAGCCATCTTAAATAACCAAATGTTCCGATTTCAACCCAAACACTTCCAAATCCCGAACCAACCATCCCCGCAAGTCATAAATCATTTAAAGCACTTACGAGAAGTTTTATTTAGGGGAACAGGGTTCTAAAAGTCAAAATGACCGGTTGGGTCGTTACATTCTCTCCCACTTAAATATACGTTCGTCCTCGAACGTGCTAAGGAGTGTTCCGGAGTTATCCAAAATCACTGTTTAACACCTCGTGCACCTACCCGTGCTACCACACCTAGTTGAGCACATTAACTCGAGCCAATCTGAAAATTCTCCCCTTTATTTAGGCAAATAAGCCTTAGAGCCCAATTCTAATATTCAGAATTCTCCACCATGCTTGTTTCTAACCTATGAATGTCGTATCAATCACTACACAATGCACCAATATAGGATTGCTTACCTTTGTTGAATTTAGACCATGCACCACATCATTCACATGACTATAATAATATCCTCTGATAACAATAGCCAAAATTCCACGAATCTGATGTTCACAACACACCTCATGATACATATAAGTCCTGTTCCAACTCTTGAAATGCTTCCACGATGGAAGAAATGTGTAGAAATTCATAACCATCTGCCGAATCAACAATTATTGAGTTTCTCCTTCTGACAAGAACCATTGCCTCATTATAACCAAATAATGGTATTTCCTTTTTATTACACTTCATATAATCCGATTGCACTGATCCCGAATTCAATAATCTCGTCTCACCAAGTATAAGCTGCTCAGGCAATAAACCACCTCAGACACGATCAAAAAACCTCATATGATGCCACAATGAGCTAATATGCTACGGACTCGATTGCGATACATAAGAAAAACAAACTCTGGAAAGGATTACTCAACCCACGTGACTAATTAGACAACTAAAAAGGTGTCATGAACCTTCCTCAGAAAATGGGACACAAATACACAAAATAGAATATAGGGGACTGTACTCAACATCACACCGTTGCGGTGTGCAACCCGATCCACACATGATACCGTTACGGCGTGTAACCCGATCTACACATGACACTGTTATGGCGTGCAACCCGATCCAAACAACATACCCGTGGCAGCGTGCCACCCGATCCGCACAAAAAGAATCTATAAGAAAATACTTACCGAGCTAGAATGCTCATTACTGCAAAATATCCTAATATCGGACACAAGAACACTTAGTGCATAATATCATCCCTGGAAGGACCGACAACGCCATACGCTACAAAACTCAAATACAACTAAGGTGCGATATATGATCTGAATCTCGAGAGCTATCCTACTCATATAACACCATCGCTACGCGGAACCTCATCACATAAGAAATTTATCAAGCCATTTCATAACTCACACAGCACAATATAGTATTACATGAAATAACTGATGACGAAACGACATCCAACGTCCGGATACTCCTCCATAGGGAGCTTTTATGCTGAAATGAACACATCCAACCTGATATAGAGCCCGTATTCATATTTAAATCCATCCACAGACCTCAAGCCAATTCTGATTGCATTGTACTAGGCTAATAACCTTTCAAGGATCCATAATACCTTTTTTTCCCATAACACACAAGAATAGCCATCATAATCGGAACAAACTTCCACGGTCCATAACCAAATGAACTGAGCACCCTGCAGGCATAAATTCTCGAATCAACGATATTACCACAATCTTCATACTTGGTTTCAATCTTCACTCAATCAAGTGACTACATGTCACTCTTACACAATCTTTCCGTGAGACACGCTCCCATGATCTTTCACACTAGTTAACAAGTCTGCACATCCATGCTACCGGTTACACTAATGCTGTAAAGCATATCAAGAATCCACAAATTAATACACAAGGTCTCATACACCTGACATCGACCTTAGATGATGCCAAAAATAATACCATCTTACTTTAAACATCTAAATCCCTTTCCTGCTCATCCGAGCTCATGACATCCTTGTCAACACCGAACCGAAATCTTAAATCCTCAACTTTCGAATCCCATGCTACTTAGTCCACTTAACCACGCCAATGCACATGAGTACAAGAATTCCATCATAACTCTCGAACCACTAATAGGGTAAACACTTCATCATATATAAACCTTCTTCTTAACTCATTTCAAGAGAACCATTGTAACACGTGACTGAATTCCCATATCCGTAGAAAATACCGGCCTCAAGTAGTGGTCTAAACCACCATAACTCTTCTGGGATCCCTCTACACATAACATGCCATAATACTTGAATTCCTCCAAATAAAATCAATTATGGCGGCCGTCAAGCCACACGTACCGCCACAAATCACATGTCTAACTCAATATGCTAAAGGAACTGATCATTGCCACCATCATGCCAATTCAACCTTTGTTAGCCGATCTGTCTTTTCTCAATTTACTCCCAACTTGCCTTAGAAATAATAATAGCTCCATTCATTACATCACAAACTCAAATCCGCACTCATCCCAAGTGACCTTATTTCACGAGACCACGCTATTTCAAAACCCACTAATTATCTCATATCCCTTCTTGTGCGCACTTTTACATCTTCAACTAGTACACCCATTCTGATACTTCTTTTATGAATTCGAAGTTATTTTCTTCCGTTTCTCAAATGCTACACCACAACCTGAAGATAACGCAGAGTACTCTAATCCCCGTTTCATAATTTGCTGCAAAAGCTTGATACCCAACCATACTACGGACTCGAGATCCTTAGGCACCGTACTTTAAATTTTTGAACCCACTACGACCGTTATTGAGAGTCACTTGCTCTAACTTGTTCCCAAACATGATCAACTCCAAGGACCTGCTAGCACATGGACACTTTATCAAGGAAACATCCGACTGTCTCACTTTCCCTGTGCATTATATCTACATGAAGCATAAACTCTAAGTCTTCCCAAAGCCTGAACATGAATTGATAAGGCCAAATATGGCACACATTCCTCAAATCCTTTGCTCAAATTACACCGATGTTTTCTTTTCTTAGTCGTGATGACCCACTAATACACCGATAACTAGAAACCGCACAAGTTGACACTACGCAATCCAATCATAGGCGGTGGGGCTCTCCCACTTAGCTTGAAGCTATAATTACAAAATTTTGGAATCCACCGAGATTCTTTGTTCATCATTGACATGATCCTGCACACGCAACTCGCCAACGTTTCTCGAAATCCTTCTATTAACCTTTAATAAACACTTCGAACCACTAGCCACATTTACCTATTAAATCTCTTACCGGGTAGCCAGTAGAATTCTTCGCAGAAGCTTCATCAACACCACGCGACCGCTAACCTGCTTACAAGAGATAACCCACCTGTGGAAATTACATGCTGACATATTCCAACGTCGCTGCACTGGGTGAAATTACTACGAAATTAATAGATCATCCTGAGTCCAAGCTCATTCACCGGCTGCACCAGTCTATTCACTCCTAATGGACGTCAACTAAAGGTGCAACAATACATTCCAATCCAAAGTCATGTTGTATCCTTCTTCATATCAAGCAACTCCCTCCTGTTATATCCAATCTTCCTCGATATAGCAGCTAATATTACAACTTATGTCCGTAGACCTAGTCACTATCCATTCTACATCCCAATTCACTCCAAACATTCCTCAAGACATGTAATCATCCTACCACGTAACCCATATGCTACCTTGCCACTCTCCCACTTTGGTCAAACCCTCTCCTTTAAGCAACTACTCGACTTCTGTTTTCTTACACTTGGCCTTCTAGGAACTTAACCACCATAAGACACCTTCAACATGTCCTTCCTCATCCCTCGCTGCCCAGTTGTTGCCTTAACTCAAAACCCGTCTCTGTAGCACTTGAACCAATAGATCGTTATCAACTTTAAACCTTTTTGAGGATCATCCTTCTTGAGCCATCAATATTAGGAACACCGCTTCGATCCTGAACCACTGCACCCAATGAACTCTAACAACTGCTTCCCCTACACCAATTCCTAACACCCCGCCGTGAAGGCGAGTTAAAGAAAATCATGACACCGGCAAACCTTAACGCATTTAACAATGTGATGACACCACGTCATAATTGAAAACTCTATCACGCTCGAAAATATTAGGCCTCATAACTCCATCAACCTCAACCTGAACATTCATAGTCCGATTGCCTTTTCTTTGCTGGAAATAAAATATGGAACCTCTGAATCATGTACTGAGAAAACCTTCTTTCAAGTCGTTTACTACGCTGACACATAGACAGGAATTTTACCATTTCATAAACATTGCGATAACAACGCACGAATCATCATAACAATTAATGCCAAATCTCAAAACCTTAGGTAGTACTGATACTTAATTTGAAGTGATAGAGCGGCCTTCCGCAAGGCGACGACAATAGCCCAATTAATTACACAGGGAGAAGCATCCTGTACTACATCTGTAGCACCATTAAAAATTTCCTCGATCCCCAATTTATAACAAGCGCTTCACGTCGCATAAGATTGAATAGGAAGGAAATGTAGGCATAAGCCTCAAAGGAATCAAATCGCACGATGAGGAATCAAAAAGGGAAGTATTCCTAACAGCCCTATACCCTCTCGAAGATTAGCACAGACGTCTCCGTACCGATCCGCAAGACTCTATTAGACTTGCTCATGACTCGTGAGACCTAAGTGAACCTAGTGCTCTGATACCATGTTGTCACGACCCAAAATCCAAAAAGGCTGTGATGGCGCCGGACACCACTGTCAGGCAAGCCAACCATAATCAATTAACTTAATTACCCATTTTAGTATTTTTGAAATAAAATATTTCTTCAATGAAGTCGTAAATATAAAACTCATAGAGTAAATGATAAATATTTTTAGCAACTAAATTTCTAGCAATTCACAACCATTCCCAAAATCCGATGTCACAAGTGCATGAGCATTTACTAGGGAATTAAAATAAAATACAACATCTGTCAAGAATACAAATTAGACAGGAAAATATAATAACTCTGAAGGAGATTCTGTTAGTTGCGGATCGTAATATAGAATGCAGCTCACCTATGTCCCCACAATTATTAACCACACCTCTATGCCCACAAGGCCGCTATAGATATATATACCGGCACAATAAAATATGCAGCAAGTGCAGTATGAGTATGAAAATAACGTGTATCCAGTAAGTATCAAGCCTAATCTCGAAGAGGTAGAGACGAGATGGCCGACTATGACACTCACTATGAGTCAATAATATTAAATAATCATGAAAATAAAAATATTTATATCAACGTGATTCACAGAGTTAACAATAATTTTATTGAACCAGCAGAAGTAATTAAATTCCTTCAATTCAGATAATTCTCAATATATTAATTAAATTTCTTCAATTCAAATAATTTCTAATCTATTAATTAAATCCTTCAATTTCAATAAAAATTCAAATTTATCAAATAGCTTTACAAGCTGCAATTCAATTTCAATAAATTTTCAATTTATCAAATAACTTTACAAGCTCTAATAAACTGTCCAAGTATCGTGTAATTATTATTATTATTAAGCACGATTTCTGCCGAGGTCGTACGGCCCGATCCAGAGTTTTGTCTACACTGCCGAGGGACGTGCGGCACGATCCATAGATGCATCTATCCCGCCGAGGCATTCGGCCCGATCCACAGGAAAATAAGATATTTTCTTATGTACTTCCGGAATGAGTATTTGTTATAAGATAAATTCAGGAGGAAGAACAATTTCTCTTAATAATTAATTAATTTAAACAGAAAAAAATCAAGTATATGAGATTTTCATCCTTTAATATTTTTATCTAACAATTGAAAATATATATATATATATATATATATATATATATATATATATAAAATATTAATTAAATAAAGAATACAATTTACACAAGTAATTCATGCTTTGAGTCCTAAACTAACCAGACTTTAGCATTAATAGTAGCTACGCACGGACTCTCGTCACCTCGTGCGTACGCAGCCCCCACAATTAGCAATAATTATTTAATTTTAATCACCTATCAGGTAATTTTCCCCCACAAGATTAGTCAAGAGACTTACCTCGTCTTTCTCCAATTTAATCCACTAGTAGACCCTTTCCTCGATTATCCAACACTGTGTGGCTCGAATCTAGCCAAAATAATTCGATACAATCATTAAAATTTATAGGAATCAATTCTATAAGAAAATACTACATTTTCAATAAAATTCCGAAATTAATTAAAAATTTGTCTGTGGGGCCCACATCTTGGAATCTGGCAAAAGTTACGAAATCCGACAACCCATTCAATTATGAGTCCAACCATAATAATTTCACTCAAATCCGACTCCGAATCGATACCGAAATCCCAAAAATTCGTTTCTATGAGATTTCTAAAACTTTTCCATCAATCTCAAAACACTAATTAAATGATGAGAACAATGATATATTTGTGTTTATAGACCAAATCCAAGTTAGAATCACTTACCCCAATGTCTTTCCTTGAAAATCTATCCAAAATCGCCTCTGCTTAAGCTCCAATTTGTTAAAAATGGCGAATGGGATGAATGCCTTCTTTTTATAAAACTGCCGAGGCAGCCTTCGAAATTGGGCCTCGAACTGGGCCTCGATCGTGGCTTAGATCATGGCTCTCGAGCCTAGGCCTCGATCGTGGCTTCGATCACAGACTCAAGCCTGAACCTCGGTCATGGCCTCGATTATGGCATCGAGCCTGGTCCTTCGATCATAGCCTTGATCATGGCATCGAGCCTGAGCCTTCGATTGTGACCCTCGATCTTAGGTCTCGATCATGGCCCTCGAGCATTGCCTTCGATCATGGCCCTCGAGCTGGACCTTCGATCATGGCTTCAATACTGAGTGTAACGACCTGGCCAGTCGTTTTAAGAATTTAAGTCTCATTCGGAGGCATAAGGCCCTAAGCAGCTTCATATTATGTGTATTAACTTGCGTGCGTGGTTGAATTCGGTTACCGATTATTTCAGAGTGATTTGGGACACTTAGTCCCTAAAACGGAAGCTTAAGTCTTAGGATTTTGATCGTAGTCGGAACTATGTGAAGACGACTTCGGAATGGAGTTCCGTCGGTTCCATTAGCTCCGTTGGGTGATTTGGACTTGGGAGCATGTCCGGTTTGTAAATCCGAGGTCTGTAGCTGATTTAGGCTTGAAATGGCGAAAGTCGAATTTTTGGAGATTTGGACCGGAAGAGGACTTTTCGATATCGGGGTCAGAATGCGATTCCGAGAGTTGGAACAGCTCCGTTAAGTTATTTGGGACTTGCCTGCAAAATTTGACGTCATTCCGGGTTGATTTGATAGGTTTCAACATGGGTTTTAGAAGTTGAAAGATTTTAAAAAGTTATAAGTTCAATTCATGGCACGATGAATAGTTTCAACATTAGTTTATGTGCTTTGAGGGCTCGACTAAGTTCGTATGGTGTTTTAGGATTGGTTGGTATGTTTGGTTGAGGTCCCGGGGGGCTCAGGTGAGTTTCGGGTGCTTAACAGACTAAAAGTTTGATTTGCGTTACTGCTAAGTCTTTAGGCTTCTGGCATTTTCGTACTTGCGGTGAAGAGACCGCAGATGCGAGAGCGCACGTACGGAGAGGCAAGCACAGAAGCGGAAAAATATAGGAGTGCCAAGGGTCGCAGGTGAGAGGAAAATTCCGTATCTCCGATGCCCGCAGATGCGAAGGTTGAGGCGCAGGTGCGAGAAGAGCTGGACTTGACAGTCTCCGCAGGTGCAGAGAGTTTGTGCGCATCACCGGCTCTGCATAAGCAGATTTTGGCGTGCTGAAGCGAGAGGAAGCGTAGGTGCGGTTTGGACGTGCGCACCTGCGGTCGCGCAGATGCAGCTAATTATGTCGCAGGTGCAGTCACGCCTGGGCAGAAAAGAGAAATCCGAGGGTTTGGTTTCATTCTTCATTTTTGGACTTGAGAGCTCGGAATTTGGCAATTTTTCGAGGGATTTACAGAGGAAGCTTTGGGGTAATGATTCCTAACTCATTTTTGGTTGTATTTCATTAATCTATAGTTGTTTTCTCCATTTAGTTTCAGATTTTTGTTGTTGAAATTGGAAATAATTGAAAGAACTTCTTCAATAAAGATTTTGAGTTTTGAAGGGGGATTTGTGGTCGGATTTGAGTAATTCCTATATGGTTGGACTCGTGAGTGAATGGGTGTTCGTATTTTGTGATTTTTACCCGATTCCGAGATGTGGGCCTGGGTCGAGCTTTTAGGGCGAATTTCAGATTTTTTATTAAAATATTGATTTCATTGATTAGATAAGTCTTTTATTGTTGTATTCATGTTATGCAATTGTGTTTGGCTAGATTTGGGCCATTCGGATCCAGATATTCGTGGAAAGGCATTGTGACCGATTGTTTGAACTTGGTTCAAGGTAAGTATCTTGCCTAACTTTGTGTGGGGGACTTCTCCTTTAGATTTGAGTCTTCTATGTTGATTGTAGTCCGTGTACACGAGGTGACGAGTGTGTGCACGAACTTATTTGTGTAAAGTTTGCCTTTTAGGGTTCTTAGGTCCTTGTATTCATTGAATATGCAGTTGTTCTTGTTATGATTATATAGCTTAATTACTAGATTCACATCTACCTGCTTAATTAGAATCAATTGCTTCATGATCCACTATTATTGTTACTTGATTCATATGTGCTATAATTGAAACTGTTATCTCTTTATAGCCATGTTATCTTTTCATAACTGCTTATCTTTATTTGGAATTTATATTATTTCATCCTATAATTGTTCAGTCTTAATTGAGGTTATGATTATTTTTCCGCTGCTTATCTTTAATTGAATTGTTGAATATCCTTCGTAATTTCCTCAACCTTAAAAGAAGTTTAGATATCCAATATCTTAGTCTACTTGTTTTATTTGGCACTATTTGATTCCTGATAGCTTCCCTGTTGTTGAAGTGTATATTGTGGGATCGTTG
Organism: Nicotiana tomentosiformis; assembly: GCF_000390325.3. Lineage (NCBI taxonomy): Eukaryota > Viridiplantae > Streptophyta > Magnoliopsida > Solanales > Solanaceae > Nicotiana > Nicotiana tomentosiformis. The sequence goes on from NC_090819.1 coordinate 68,285,799, forward strand.
CTACACATTAGTTTTCCCTTTGTTGATCTATTCTCTTTAAGCCTAGCATTTTTTTTACTGTGGTTATTCCTTGTGAATTGGTTTTACCATTTCTTTGTGAATTAAAGTTCTTGAGTTAATTTACTTGTCGTACTTTGTATTATTGTCATTGTTGCTGTTTTACTTGTTGTGGTGATGCACGAGGTTTCTGCCGTGCGGTTGTTATTATAGGGTTGCACGAGGTTTCTGTCGTGCTATTATTACCATTGATATTTGCACATGCGGCGTGATAAGGCGGGATATGTGTATATATATATGTGGGTTGCGTATGTGGCGAGACAAGGTGGGAACATTATTATGCACGTGTGGCGAGACAAGGCGGGCATTTATGTTACTATTGCGCACGTGGCGAGACAAGGTGGGTTATGTAAGGGATTTCTTTGTGATGATTTATGGCCTGAGACATTCTTGTTGTTGATATTTGTGTAGTGGTATACGTACCTGTGTGAGCTTTATCTTGTGAAAGCTATGAGAAATTATTCTACGTGTTGCCCGTTCTTCTTCTTCCTTATGCTTATTTGCTGGTCTGGACTATTTTAGGACACTTGCACAAGCATACACGTAGTTAAGCACTCTTATCAGATAAGAGGTGTTCTTGATGTTGTTGAGCATAGATGCTCACCCTTGTTTACTTGTCTTCTATGTGATAATGGCTCTATTGGCACGCGAGTCGTCAGTGCGGTTATTAGATGTTATTACTTGTCCTTGCTGTATTTGTGATTTCGAATTTAGGTTGTGTTCCATTCACCTTTCTGTGTCATTTTCATGATATTCCGCTGATACTTGTTGTTTCCTTCCTTATTGCCGTCACTGTACTGTGAGCCATATTGCATAGTCTTTATGTGACATCATACTTCTGTTGTTCATGTACTTATATCTATTCAGTTTATTAGACTAGTGGGTGTCTTGATCGTTTTTCGCCACTACTCCACCGAGGTTAGTCTTGATACTTACTGGGCACCGCTGTGGTGTGCTCATGCTACTCTTCTGCACATTTTTGTGCAGATCCAGGTACTTATTTGTTAGCTAGCTGTGTGGACTGTTTCTGTGGAGACTCAAGGTTAACCTGCTGCTGAGTTCGCAGGCTTCGGAGTCACCTTCAACTTTTCGTTTTGCACTGTTTATTCTTATTTCTGGACAGTTGTATTTAGAAGTTTTCTAGCAAATACTCTGTAGAGCTTATGACTTGTACTACCTGTTTTGGGAATTTTAAGAGATTCTATTTAAATAATGTTGTTGTTTTAATTATTGTTAGGCTTACCTAGTCCCTAAGACTAGGTGCCATCATGATACCCAACGGAGGAAAAATTGGGTCGTGACACTGAGCCTCGTCCCTGGCTTCGCCTCAGGCCGTCGACCCTGGGCTCGATACCTGGGCTCGATCACAGCCCAAAAATATCCAGCAGAAGGAAAAATTGCAGCAACTCTTTAAGTCAAATTTTTGATTAGTTAACCATCCTAAACTCACCCGAGGCCCTCGGGACCTCAACCAATTATACCAACAAGTCCTAAAACATCATACGAACTTATTTGAAACCTCAAATCACATAAAATGACGCTAAAACCATGAATTATGCTCCAATTCAAGCTTAATGAAGCTTAAAATTTCCAAATTCTACATTCGATGACGAAACCTATCAAATCAACTCCAATTGACCTCAAATTTTGCAAACAAGTCATAAATTACATAACGGAGCTATGAAAATTTTTTGGAACTGGATTCCAACTCCGATATCAAAAAGTCAACTTCCCGGTAAAACTTCCAATCTTAAATTCTTATTTTAGCCATTTCAAGCCTATTTAAATAATGTTGTTGTTTTAATTATTGTTAGGCTTACCTAGTCCCTAAGACTAGGTGCCATCACGATACCTAATAGAGGGAAAATTGGGTTGTGACAAGTTGGTATCAGAGCTCTAGGTTCATAGGTGCTACGAGTCATAAGCGAGTTTAGTAGAGTCTTGTGGATTGGTACGGTGACGTCTGTACTTATCTTCGAGAGGCTACAAAACTATTAGGACAATCTCACTTCTTTCATTCCTATCGTGCGAGCTTATTAATCTCGGAGTTTAAACTTTTATCATTCCATTCTCTCACAGATGGTGAGGACACGAGCTACAGTTATAGACGACGCTGCTCCTGGAGCAAGTATTGCTAGAGGCAGAGGCAGAGGCCGACGAGGAGTAAGTGTCGCAGCTAGATCACCTACCAGAGCAGCAGTTGAGGAGCGACTAGTAGTTCCAGTTAGGGAGCAGGTACCGGAGGCGCCTGTTATTACCCCTGGACTTCAGGAGACCTTAGCACAGTTCCTGAGCATGTTTGGTACATTGGCTCAGGCGGGGTTGATTCCGGTTGCACCAGCTACTTCACAGACCGGGGGAGGAACCCAGACTCCCGCCGCCTACACCCCAGAGCAACGAGTTCATATTGGTCAGGTTCCAGGTGTCATGGCGACACAGCCTGTGGTTCCAGTTCAGCCCGTGGTCAGGGCAGTAGCATCTAAGGAAGAGCAGCTTAGACTTGCAAGGTTCAAGAAATATGACCCTCCTACATTCAGTGGTTTGGCTTCAGAGAGTGCATATGGTTTTCTAGAAAAGTGTCATCGCATTCTCCGTACTATGGGTATTGAGGAGATGAGCGAGGTTGCTTTTACTACATTCCAGCTTTGGGGAGCGGCTTACCAGTGGTAGCGGGCATATGAGTTGGATAGCCCAGCTGAGTTAGCTTCACTTACTTGGGTTCAGTTTTCAGAGATATTCCTGAGAGAGTTTGTACCTCAGTCCCTTCGAGATGTATAGCGCGCGGAGTTTGAGCCGCTGCACCAGGGCACTATGTCAGTGTCAGAGTATGCCGTGAGATTTAGTGATTTGTCCAGGCATGCATTTTCTTTGGTCGCCACAGTTAGAGAGCGTGTCAGTAGATTCATTGAGGGACTCAGACATGATATTCGGTTCAGCATGGCTCGTGAGTTAGAGTTAGATGTTTCGTTTCAGCAGGTGGTAGTGATCTCCCGCCGAGTAGAGGGCATATGGGACCACGAGAGAGAAGATAGGCGAGGCCATGAAAGAGAGTACATGTGAGATCAAGAGAGAGAGAACAAGGAAATGAGGAGGCCTCGTAGACCGGAGAGATCTACTGGTCCTTATTTTGGAGGCAGGGTACGACATGGTAGAGATTTTGTGGATCAGCTAGTTCAGTTTGCACTTCAGGCTTCGCACAGTATTTCAGGTACTCATGGGTCTCAGAGTACCTGTACCGCACAGTTCCCAGAGCCACGTCAGCAGAGAGGTTGCTTTGAGTGTGGAGATATCAGCCACAGGGTGAGAGATTGTCCTAGACTCCGGACATGCGTGTCACAATGGAGTATTCAGGCGAGTAGAGGGCGCCCAAGAGGGGAAGGCCCGACCCGTTGATGTGTTTCGTATAGTAGGCTTGAGGCCACTGCGCCAGATGATGTCGTACAGGTACGCTTTTGATTTATTACAGAGGGTCACCATTCGTATTTTGATTCGGTCCTGCTTATCGGGGCGAGTTCCCCTACTTGTTGTCCCACCTATGGGTGAGTTTATGACTTAGTATTATATTTAGGTGTTTACCCCTGTTGGGAGATTCTATGAGTGGTAGCCCGTGTCTACCATTTGTTTCTATTCATTATTACGAGATTAGAAGTGAATTCATGTTGTCCATTATGGCAAGCTTGATGTGATTCCTGAGTAAATTGGTTCTAATTTGTGATTTGATACTCTACCAGGGTGAAAGTTTAGCAAGTGTTGAGATTTTATTGGCAGAATTGAGTTAGTGGAAGATTTCCATTGGTATGATGTGTATTATACTTGTCAATTCGGGTGTATAGTTATGAGGTATTTGTATTTCTTGCATCATTGTCACCGTTGTGGAGGGTTGAAACGGGTTGCTAACGGATATGGGTCTAATTACCTGTGCTGGTTTTGATTTCGGGCAGCTATTGTGATCAGAAATGTTATTATGGGCATATATGTGGTGTGTCTTATTGTGTGGTCGTACCTTGTGGGTGTAGGCATGAGTTGTTATTGCTGGTTGAGATTGATATCGGTTATGGATTTAGAATCGGATCTTTTGAAGATAAATGGAAGGTGAGAATTTTTGACTCTAAAGCTTATCGGTGTTGGCAGAAAGGATAAATTACAGTTGAGATGGTGTCGTCAGGCTTATGTGGATTGGGGTGACGTGGGGTCACCCACGGGTGTATGTTGAATATGTGCTTTCAGTGATTTCAAGACTTCGAGGTGATGCTTAACACATTCGAGGACGAACGTTTGTTTAAGAGGGGAAGGATGTAACGACCCGACCGGTCGTTTTGAGAATTTAAGTCTCATTCAGCGTCATAAGGCCCCAAGCAGCTTCATATTATGTGTATTGACTTGCGTGCGTGGTTGAATTCAGTTACCGGTTGTTTCGAAGTGATTTGGGACACTTAGTCCCTAAAACGGAAGCTTAAGTCTTATGATTTTGACCGTAGTTGGAACTATGTGAAGACTACTCCGGAATGGAGTTCTGTCAGTTCCATTAGCTCCGTTGGGTGATTTTGGACTTAGGAGCGTGTCCGGACTGTAAATCCGAGGTCTGTAGCTGATTTAGGCTTGAAATGGCGAAAGTCAAATTTTTGGAGATTTGGACCGGAAGAGGACTTTTTGATATCGGGGTCGGAATGCGATTCCGAGAGTTGGAACAGCTCCGTTATGTATTTGGGACTTGTCTGCAAAATTTGACGTCATTATGGGTTGATTTGATAGGTTTCGGCACGGGTTTTAGAAGTTAAAGGATTTAAAAAATTTATAAGTTCGATTCATGGTGCGATGCGTAGTTTCAACATTAGTTGATATGATTTGAGGGCTCGACTAAGTTCGTATCGTGTTTTAGGATTGGTTGGTATGTTTGGTTGAGGTTCCGGGGACCTCAGGTGAGTTTCGGGTGCTTAACAGACCAAAAGTTTGATTTGTGTTACTGCTAAGTCTTCAGGCTTCTGGTATTTTCGCACATGCGGTGAAGAGACCGCAGGTGCGAGAGCGCACATGCGGAGAGGCAAGCGTAGAAGCGGAAAAATGGAGAAGTGCCAGGGGTCGCAGGTGCAAGAAAAATTCCGCATCTGCGATGCCCGCAGATGCGAAGGTTTTGGCGCATGTGCGAGAAGAGCTGGACTTGACAGTCTCCGCAGGTGCAGAGAGTTTGTGCGCATTAGCGGCTCTGCAGAAGCGGATTTTGGCATGCAGAAGCGAGAGGAAGCGCAAGTGCTATTTGGACGTGCGCACCTGCGGTCGCGCAGATGCGGCTAATTATGTCGCAGGTGCAGTCACGCTTGGGCAGAAAAGAGAAATCCGAGGGTTTGGTTTAATTCTTCATTTTTGGACTTGAGAGCTCGGAATTTGGTGATTTTTTGAGGGATTTTCAGAGGAAGCTTTGGGGTAATGGTTCCTAACTCATTTTTGGTTATATTCCATTAATCTATAGTTGTTTTCTCCATTTTGTTTCGGATTTTTGGTGTTGAAATTGGGAAAAATTGGAAGAACTTCTTCAATAAAGATTTTGAGTTTTGAAGGGGGATTTGTGGTCGGATTTGAGTAATTCCTATATGGTTGAACTCGTGAGTGAATGGGTGTTCGTATTTTGTGATTTTTAACCGATTCCGAGATGTGGACCCGGGTCGACTTTTTAGGGCGAATTTCGGAATTTTTATTAAACTATTGATTTCATTGATTAGATAAGTCTATTATTGGTGTATTCATGTTATGAAATTGTGTTTGGCTAGATTTGGTCCATTCGGAGCCGGATATTCGTGGAAAGGCATTGTGACCGATTGTTTGAGCTTGGTTCGAGGTAAGTATCTTGCCTAACCTTGTGTGAGGGACTTCCCCTTAGGATTTGAGTCTTCTATGTTGATTGTAGTCCGTGTACACGAGGTGACGAGTGTGTGCACAGACTTATTTGTGGAAAGTTGGCCTTTTAGGGTTCTTAGGTCCTTGTATTCATTGAATATGCAGTTGTTCTTGTTATGATTATATATCTTAATTACTAGATTCACATCTACCTGCTTAATTAGAATCAATTGCTTCAAGATCCACTATTATTGTTACTTGATTCATATGTGCTTTAATTGAAACTGTTATCTGTTTATAGCCATGCTATCTTTTCATAACTGCTTATTTTTATTTAGAATTTATATTATTTCATCCTATAATTGTTCAGTCTTAATTGAGGTTATGATTATTTTTCCGCTCCTTATCTTTAATTGAATTGTTGAATATCCTTCGTAATTTTCTCAACCCTAAAAGAAGTTTAGATATCCTATATCTTAGTTGACTTGTTTTATTTGGCATTATTTGATTCGTGATAGCTTCCCTGTTGTTGAAGTGTATATTGTGGGATCGTTGCTACACATTAGTTTTCCCTTTGTTGAGCTGTTCTCTTTACGCCTAGCATTCTTTACTGTGGTTATTCCTTGTGATTTGGTTCTACCATTTCTTTGTGAATTAAAGTTCTTAAGTTGATTTACTTGTCGTACTTTGTATTATTGTCATTGTTGCTGTTGTACTTGTTGTGGTGATGCACAAGGTTTATTTCGTGCTATTGTTACCATTGATATTTGCACATGCGGCATGACAAGGCGGGATATGTATATATATATATATATATATATATATGTGGGTTGCGCATGTGGTGAGACAAGGTGGGAACATTATTATGCACGTGTGGCGAGACAAGGCGGGCATTTATATTACTATTGCAACTGTGGCGAGACAAGGTGGGCTGTGTCAGGGATTGATTTGTGATGATTTATGGCCTGGGGGCATTCTTGTTGTTGATATTTGTGTAGTGGTATACGTACATGTGTGAGCTTTATCTTGTGAAAGCTGTGAGAAAATATCCTACATGTTGTCCGTTCTTCTTCTTCTTCCTTATGCTTATTTGCTAGTATGGACTATGTTAGGACACTTGCACAAGCATACACGTAGTTAAGCACTCTTATCAGATAAGATGTGTTCTTGATATTGTTGAGCATAGATGCTCACCCTTGTTTACTTGTCTTCTATGTGAGAATGGCTCTATTGGCACGCGAGTCATCAGTGCGGTTATGAGATGTTATGAGGGCACAGGATGCCAAGTGTTAGAGTTCAGATATTGAGACCCGCGAGTTGTGATTTGTCCCAGGTTCGGTACCTCGTGGAGTTGTTGACTAAAACCTGATGTAAAAGCGGTTGTAGTTGTTGAGTTATTACTTGTCCTTTCTATATTTGTAATTTCGGATTTAGGTTGTGTTCCATTCACCTTTCTGTGTCATTTTCATCATATTCCGCTGATACTTTTTGTTTACTTTCTTATTGCCATCACTGTACTCTGAGCCATATTGCATAGTCTTTATGTGACATTATACTTCTGTTGTTCATGTACTTATATCTGTTCAGTTTATTAGACTAGTGGGTGTCTTGATCGTTTTTCGCCACTACTCCACCGAGGTTAGTCTTGATACTTACTGGGCACCGCTGTGGTGTGCTCATGCTACTCTTCTGCACATTTTTGTGCAGATCCAGGTACTTATTTGTTAGCTAGCTGTGTGGACTGTTTCTGTGGAGACTCAAGGTAAACCTGCTGCTGCGTTCGCAGGCTTTGGACTTACCTTCAACTTTTCATTTTGCACTGTTTATTCTTATTTCTGGACAATTGTATTTAGAAGTTTTCTAGCAAATACTCTGTAGAGCTTATGACTTGTACTACCGGTTTTGGGAATTTTAAGAGATTCTATTTAAATAATATTGTTGTTTTAATTCTTGTTAGGCTTACCTAGTCCCTAATACTAGGTGCCATCACGATACCTAACGGAGGAAAAATTGGGTCGTGACACTGAGCCTTGTCACTGGCTTCGCCTTAGGCCGTCGACCCTGGGCTCGATACCTGGGCTCGATCTTGGGCTCGATCACAGTCCAAAAATATCCAGCAGAAGGAAAAATTGCAGCAACTTTTTAAGTCAAATTTTTGATCAGTTAACCATCCTAAACTCACCCGAGGCTCTCGGGACCTCAACCAATTCTACCAACAAGTCCTAAAACATCATACGAACTTATTTGAAACCTCAAATCACATAAAATGATGCTAAAACCATGAATTATGCTCCAATTCAAGCTTAATGAAACTTAAAATTTCCAAATTCTACATTCGATGACGAAACCTATCAAATCAACTCCGATTGACCTCAAATTTTGCAAACAAGTCATAAATTACATAACGGAGCTATGAAAATTTTTCGGAACTGGATTCCAACTCCGATATCAAAAAGTCAACTCCCCGGTCAAACTTTCAATCTTAAATTCTTATTTTAGCCATTTCAAGCCTAATTTAACTCCGGACTTCCAAATAAAATTCCGAACACGCTCCTAAATCCAAAATCACCATAGAGAGTTGTTGGAATCGTAAAAATTCTATTCCGGGGTCGTTTTCTCAAAATGTTGACCGAAGTCAAACTTGGACTTTTAAAGCCATCTTAAATAACCAAATATTTCGATTTCAACCCAAACACTTCCAAATCTCGAACCAACCATCCCCGCAAGTCATAAATTATTTAAAGCACATACGGGAAGTTTTATTTAGGAGAACAGGGTTCTAAAAGTCAAAACGAGTTGGGTCGTTACAATTATAGTGGATTCTCGACTTGAGACGAGATTTCCTTTCCATTTCTGCTTCATACCCATTGCTCGTACAGGGCTCTTGTGATTTAAATTGTAAAATTAAATGCACTTATTGATTTATTCATACTGTATGGTGGGATCGGATTGCATGCCGCAACAAGTGAGATAATGTTGGATTGATATGGCAAAATATGGGCGAATTTATATTATTACTGATTCAGATTATGTGGTGGGATCGGGTTGCGCGCCGCAACAGTCTGGGTGCTTCTATTTCCTTATCGTGTTGTGTTGGTTTTGGTATTTTCATACGAGACTCTAAATATTGGTATTTCTGGCATTTACTGGTTTTCTTTCGGAGGTTGGGTTGTTTTCATGTATTAACTGCTTTAATTCGTTACTGCATTCTTTTTTCTGCCATTATTTTATAATGTGTATAGGTTATTGTAAGTGACCACCTTAGCCTCCTCACTACTTCGTCGAGGTTAGGCTCGGCACTTATAGAGTATATGGGGTTGGTTGTACTCATACTACACTCTGCACTTCATGTGCAGATTTTGGAGTCGGTGCCAGCGACGGTTCATAGATTTCTCGGGTCGGAGATTGAGTGGAGACTTGAGGTATAACTGCTTGGCGTCCGCAACCCCTATAGTCCCCTTCTGTCATTTTTAGCTGTGTACTTTCTTTCAGATATCTTTATACTTTTATTTAGACCTTTATATGTACTATTCTAGAAGTTTTAGTCTTAGTCTCTGCGCTGCAGGCATCTCACAATGCTTCAGGGAGTCATGATCCTTATGTGTCTTATTCTGGGCAGCCAGCCTACTGTGCACCATCAGCTCCTATCAGTGCGCCTCCTATTTAGAGTTATAACCATGGTTATCACCCCGTTCGATTCAACCTCAATTTTAGCAGCCACAGTAGCAGGATGGGTGTTTTGAGTGTGGTGGTATTGGGCATATAAGGAGGTCCTGTCCGAGATTATTGGGTGGCATGCCACAATAGTTTTCTCGTGCCATAATTCCAGCACGGTTGCTCCACCGCCCGCTCAGCTAGCTAGGGGCATGGGTCAGGCCGTTAGAGGTGGAGGTCAGGCCGTTAGAGGTGGAGGTCAGGCTCCTAGAGGTGGAGGCCAGCCAGCTAGAGCCCGTCCCAGGGATGTAGTTAAGAATGGTAGGGCCCAACCCCGATCTAGGCCTGAGGCTGAGTCATCTTAAGCTGTTATCATAGGTATTGTTCCAGTTTTCCATAGAGATGCTTTAGTCCTATTTGATCCGGGCTCTACTTAATACTACGTGTCATCCTATTTTGCGTCATATCTGGTTGTGCCTCGTGATTCTTTGAGTGATCCTGTGTATGTGTCCACACCTGTGGGAGATTCTATTATTGTAGATCGTGTCTATTGTTCATGTGTGGTTACTATTTGGAGTCTTGAGACTAGCGTAGATCTTCTACTTCTTGATATGGTAGATTTTGATGTCACATTGGGTATGGATTGGCTGTCACCTTATCATGCTATATTGGATTATCACGCCAAGACGGTGACCTTAGCCTTGCTGGGGTTTCCTCGATTAGAGTTGAGGGGGACTCCTGGCCATTCTACCAACATGGTTATCTCTTATGTGAAGGCTCGACGTATGGTCAAGAAGGGGTGTCTAACTTATTTGGCTTATGTCCGTGATTCTAGTGCGGAGGTTCTTTCCATGGATTCAGTACCAGTTGTTCGTGAGTTCCCAAATGTGTTTCCTGCAGATCTGCCGGGGATGCCACCCGACAGAGATATTGACTTCTGTATTGTAACGATCCGGCCGGTCATTTTGAGTATTAGAACCCCGTTCCCCCATTTACTCCTCCATTTATGCTTGACAGTTGTTATGTGACTTGCCGGGGTGATTAGTTCGGGTCCGGTGAGGTTTTGGAATGAATCGGAATACTTAGTTCCAAGGTTTAAAGTTTAAGTTGAAATAGTGGCCGGATGTCGACTTATGTGTAAACGACCTCGGAATAGAGTTTTGGTGATTCCAATAGCTCCGTATGGTAATTTTGGACTTAGGAACGTGGCGGGAAAATTCTTTGGAAGTCTGTAGTAGAATTTGGCTTGGAATGGCGAAAGTTGAATTTTTGGGATGTTTGACCGGGGAGTTGACTTTTTGATATCATGGTCGAAATCCAGTTTTGAAAAATTTCATAGCTTTGTTATATCATTTATGACTTGTTTGCAAAATTTTAGGTCAATCGGAATTGATTTGATTGGTTTCGGCATCGAATGTGGACGTTGAAAATTTTTAAGTTTCATTAAGCTTGAATTGGGGTATGATTCGTGGTTTTAGCGTTGTTTTATGTGATTTGAGGTTTTGACTAAGTTCGTATGATGTTTTAGGACTTTTTTGTGTATTTGGTTAAGGTCCCTAGGGCCTTGAGTGAGTTTCGGATGGTTAACGGATCAAAATTGGACTTAAACAACTGCTGGAATTTTTCTGCTGGAAATCGGGGGCAAACATCGAGGCCAAGATCGAGGCCAAGATAGAGGCCAGGATCGAGGGCAGGATAAAAGCCATGATCGAGGGTAGGATCAAAGCCATGATCGAGGGCAGGATCGAATCCATGATCGAGGGCAGGATTGAAGCCATGATCAAGGTCAGGATCGAAGCCAGGATCGAGTGCAGCTCCTGGACAGAAACTTTAAGTTATAAAAAGGGGACTTCGTCCCATTTTCCATTTTTGACAAATTGCAGCTTGGGGAGAGGCGATATTTGAGAATTTTCAAGGAAAAATATCGGGGTAAGTGATTCTAACTAGGATTTAGTCAATATACACGAATATATCATTGTTTTCATCATTTAATTAGTGTTTTGAGATGAAAATTTGGTGAAAATTGTAGAAATCTCATAAAACGAATTTTTGAGATTTCGATGTCGATTCGGAGTCGAATTTGAGTGAAACTAGTATGGCTGGACTCATAATTGAATGGGTTGTCGAATTTTGTGAGTTTCGTCGAATTCCGAGACGTGGGCCCCACAAGCAATTTTTGGGTTAAATTTCGAATTTTGTTAGAAAAATTATATTTTCTTATAGACTTTATTCCTATAATTTGTATTGATTGAATCTAATTAATTATGATTAGATTCGAGCCAATCGGAGTCGGAAAATGGAGGAAAAGGCATACTACTTTACTGATTGAGCGTGGTTTGAGATAAGTGACTTGTGTAACCTTGTGTGGGGGAAATTTTCCTTAGGATTGGTATTGATATGAAAATGTTGATGTGTTGAAAGTCGTGTATACGAGGTGACAAGTGTGTACAATGGCTAAATGTGGAAGATTATGTCTTTAAATTATGTAGAGTACTGTTGCATATTAATTAAATTATTTTATTCTGTTATATTCATCATCATTAATATATTTTCTTATTTTAAATTTTCCTGACGTGTTCCTACTAAGTGTTTTACCTTTTTAGTTGAAACTCTATTTCTTTTGTTTCGTGCATTATTTGAAGTTTGGATTTCTTAATTTAAATATTATTAAAAATGAAGTATTTTACATTTAAAAATTTGATGTTAAGTCAAGATGTTAAATTTGTGGAATATTATTTTTGCTGAATATTTTGTGAAGATTTTTGTATTCATTGTGATTGAGACGTGAGCTCCGTATTGTGAAAATAATGTATATTATTTTTTTGAATATTTTATGATACTTTGTACTCATTGTGATTGAGCCGTGAGCTCCTTATTGTGGAAAATATTCTTGTTGTTGATTTATTTTGGCAAGTTGAAATATTTGTACACTTGAGGTGCAAATTATGATATATTATGATATTGATATGCATATGGTGGTATAAGGTCTGGGTGTTGAAACGCATGCGGTGGGATAAGGGTGGCTTAACACGCGTGGCTTGTAGGGGAACTACTAGAAGTTATGCGGTGTGATAAGGGTGGATAAAATGCGAGATGCTATTTCGGAAAAAATATTTTCTTTAAAATTAAAAGTGAAGGCTCCCGCGGTGATATAAGAAAATGAGATATTGTGAATCTATTTATTATTTGGGACTACGAGGCGGTACCTCGGGAGTGCCCTTGTTGATATTTCTTTATGGCTGCATTTGCCTTTGGTTATTTTGGTGATTTCTTTAAAGTTGTAAATTTTTGTTTTCCTTCTGCGAGGTATTACTTGTCCTTATTCTGTGAAGTAAAATTGTGACATACTACTTACTTTATTCATTTCCATTGTCATTACTATTATTATATTGTTAAACATTTCTCCCTGTCTTTTATTATTCCAGTAGGGCCTGACTTGACCTCGTCACTACTCTACCGAGGTTAGGCTTGGCACTTACTGGGTACCGTTGTGGTGTACTCATACTACGCTTCTGCACATCTTTTTGTGCAGATCCAGGTACATCTTATCAGACCAGGCATCAGTGAATTAGCCGTACGAGGAGACTTCGAGGTATATCTGCCAGCGTCCGCAGACTCCGGAGTCCCCTTCTATCTTATTATGTTGTCTTCCTTATTTCCTTTAGACTCTGATATATAGAGACATTGAGAATAAATTCTTAGAAGTTTGTGACTTATTACTACCGGGTTTTGGGAGTAGAAATTGTTAAATTAGCAGTCCTTATTTATTCGACTGTTGAGGATTAAATTTCAATTTATATTCAATTATTCCGCATTGATAGGCTTACCTAGTCTTAGAGACTAGGTGCCATCACGATATCCTACAGATGGAATTTGGGGCTGTGACAAGTTGGTATTAAAGCTCTAGGTTCGTAGGTGTTATGAGTCACAAGCAGGTTTAGTAGAGTCTCGCCGATCGGTTTGGAGACGTCTGTACTTATCTTTGGGAGGCTATGGAACTGTTAGGAAAAATGTTCACTTCTTTGATTCCTTATCGTGCACATTTGTTGACTTGGAAATTCTAAACTCTTGTCTTTCTATTCTCTCACAGATGGTGAGGACACGCACAACTGGATCTGATGATCAGACACCCACGCCCCCTGTTTGAGCCACAAGAGGCCGGGGCCGGGGCTGAGGCTAAGCCGGAGGCCGAGGAAGACCACATGGTGTAGCCAGAGCACATGCACGAGCTGCTACATAGGAGCCACTAGTAGCTCCAGTTGGAGAGCAGGCACTTGAGACGCTTGTTACTATCCCTGCACTTCAGGAGACTCTTGCCCAGGTTTTGAGCATGTTTGGCACTCTAGCTCAGGCAGGGCTAATTCCACTTGCTCCTGCCACATATCAGGTCGGGGGAGGGGCACAGACTCCCGCCGCTCGTACTCCAGAGTCACGGGCCTAGGTTGACCATGCCCCAGGGGTATTACTTGTGCAGCCAGTTGTCCCAGTTCGGCCCGAGATTAGGGCAGCAGTTTCAGAGGGGGAGCAGCTCAGGCTCGAGAGGTACAAGAAGTACCACCCTCCCAGATTCAATGGTTTAGCTTCAGAGGATGCTCAGGGTTTTCTTGATGAATGTCATCATATCCTCCGTACTATGGGTATTGTGGATTCCAGTGGGGTTTCTTTCACAGAATTCCAGCTTAGAGGAGCGGCCTACTAGTGGTGGCGGGCATATAAGTTGGATAGTCCGGCTGAGGTAACTTCACTCACTTGGACTCAATTTTCAGATATGGTTTTGAGGGAGTATGTTCCTCATAGTCCTAGAGATGCATGGTGTGCAGAGTTTGAGCAACTGCGCCAGGGTTCTATGACCGTGTTAGAATATGCGGTCCAATTCAGTGGTTTGGCTAGGCATGCACCAGCCTTAGTTGCTACTGTTTGAGAGCGGGTTCGTCAATTTATTCTGGGAATCCACCCTAGTATCAGATTTAGTATGGCCCGAGAACTTGAGATGGACATCACATACCAACAGGTGGTGTAAATTTCTAGGAGATTAGAAAGTATGCAGACTCGGGAGAGAGAAGAAAGGGAAGTTAAGAGACCTCGAGATTCTGTCACATATAACAATTCTTGTGCCCCAGCTGCAGCCCGTTATGGTAGAGGCTATGTGAACTGTCCTATTCATTCAGCACTTCCAGCTTCCAACGATATTCTGGCTACTCCCAGACCTCAAGTTCTATATTATGCACCGCCAGTGTCTAATGTACCTCCTGTACGGGGTGCTTTCAGCGGTCAGTCCAGCTGACTAGGCCCGAGCCAGTCTTAGCAGCCACGTTCTCTGAGGGCTTATTTTGAGTGTGGTGACACTCGTCATATCATGAGGGATTGTCCCAGACTTAGGAGGGGTGCACCTCCACAGATTGCTCAGGCCCCACCCATTCCACAGGGCCCTCAGGTTTCACAGGCCATGATTACTACACCAGTTGTCACTCCACCTGCACATCAAGCTAGAGGCGGAGGTCGGACAAGTAGAGGTCGCCCTAGAGGGGGAGGCCAGGCCAAATATTACGCCATTCCTGTTAGGACAGAGGCAGTTGCATCTGATTCTGTTATCACATGTATTATTCCAGTTTGTCATAGAGATGCATCAGTCTTATTTGATCCAGGCTCCACTTAATCTTATGTGTCATCTTATTTTGCCCCTTATTTGGGCGTATCCCGTGATTATTTGAGTTCTTCTATTTATGTATCTACACTCGTGGATGAATCTATTATTGTTGACCGCATGTGTCGGTCATGTTTGATTGTTATCAGTGGTTTTGAGACCAGAGCTAATTTATTACTGCTCAGTATGATGGGTTTCGATATTATTTTGGGCATGGACTGGTTGTCACCTTATTACGCTACCCTTGATTGTCACGCCAATATGGTGACATTGGCTATGCCAGGTCTACCGTAGCTAGAGTGGAGAGGTACCTTGGATCATGTTCCTAGTAGGGTTGTTTCATTTCTTAAGGCTCAACAAATGGTTGAGAAGGGGTGCGATGCGTATCTAGCCTATGTGAGAGATGTTAGTGTTGATACTCTTACCGTGGAGTCAGTTCCTGTAGTAAGGGATTTTTCTGATGTATTTCTAGTGGATCTTCCGGGTATGCCACCCGACAGGGATATTGACTTTGGCATTGATTTGTTACCGGGCACTCAGCCCATTTCTATTCCACCATATTGTATGGCCCCAACAGAATTAAAAGAATTAAAACAGCAGTTACAGGAGTTACTTGAAAAGGGCTTCATTCGGCCCAGTGTATCACCTTGGGGTGCTCCTGTCTTATGTGAAGAAGAAGGATGGTTCTATGCGGATGTGTATTGATTACCGCCAGTTGAACAAGTTTACAGCGAAGAACAGGTATCCATTGCCACGTGTTGATGACCTATTTGATCAGCTTCAGGGTGCCAGAGTGTTCTCGAAAATTTATTTACGGTCAGGATATCATCAGTTGAAGATTCGAGAACCAGATATTACAAAGACTGCCTTCAGGACTCGGTATGGTCATTACGAGTTCCTTGTAATATCATTTGGGCTGACTAACACCCCAGCAAAATTTGTGCATTTGGTGAACAGTGTATTTTAGCCCTATCTTGACTCATTCGTCATTGTGTTTATTAATGACATTCTGGTGTACTCCTTGAGCCGGGAGAATCATGAACAACACCTGAGGACTGTGCTTTAGACTTTGAGAGGAAAGAAGTTCTACGCAAAATTTTCAAAGTGTGAATTCTGGCTTGATTCAGTAAGATTTTTGGGTCATGTAGTAATGAACAAGGGGATCCAGGTAGATCAGAAGAAAATTGAAGCAGTGCAGAGTTGGCCCAGACAGTCATCAGCTACTGAGATCAGGAGTTTTCTTGGCTTGACAGGGTATTATCGCCGATTTGTAGAGGATTTCTCTACTATTGCTGCACCTATGACCAAATTAACCCAGAAGGGTGCTCCGTTCAGGTGGACCGAGGAATGTGAGGAGAGTTTTCAAAAGCTCAATACAGCTTTGACCACAACCCCAGTATTGGTGTTGCCTACAGGTTCAAGGTCTTATACTGTATATTGTGATGCATCGCGTATTGGTCTTGGTGCAGTGCTGATGCAAAACGGTGGGTGATTGCCTATGCGTACAGACAGTTAAAGATACATGAGAAGAATTATCCAGTCCACAACCTTGAGTTAGCAGTTATTGTTCATGCCTTGAAGATTTGGCGGCATTATTTGTACGATGTCTATTGTGAGGTTTATACCGATCACCGAAGTCTACAACATCTGTTTAAATAGTAGGATCTTAATTTATGGCAGCAGAGGTGGTTGGAGTTGCTTAAGGATTATGATATCACCATTCTCTATCATCCCGGAAAGGCCAATGTGGTGGCCGATGCCTTGAGTCATAAGGTGGAGAGTTTGGGCAGCTTAGCCTATCTACCAGTAGTAGAGAGGCCTTTAACCTTGGATGTCCTGGCCTTGTCCATCCAGTTTGTTAGATTGGATATTTCTGAGCCGAGACGAGTTTTGGATTGTGTAGTTTCTCAGTCTTCTCTTTATGATCGTATCAGAGAGAGTCAGTATGATGACCCTCATCTACTTGTCCTTAAGGACACGATTCAGCACGATGATGCCAAGGAAGTCACTATTGGGGATGATGGTGTATTACGGATGCAAGGTAGGCTTTGTGTGCCTAATGTAGATGGTTTGCGTGAGTTGATTCTCCAGGAGGCTCATAGTTCGTGGTACTCCATTCATCCAGGTGCCGCGAAGATGTATCAGGATTTGAGGCATCACTATTGGTGGAGGCAAATGAAGAAAAATATAGTTAGGTTTGTAGCTCGGTGTTTAAATTGTCAACAAGTAAAGCATGAGCATCAGAGACCAGGCAGATTGCTTCAGAGGTTAGAGATTCCAGAATGGAAATGGGAGAAAATCACTATGGATTTCGTTGTTGGGCTCCCATGGACTTTGAGAAAGTTTGATGCTGTTTGGGTGATTGTAGATCAGTTGACCAAGTCAGCTCATTTCATTCCTATGGTTACTACTTACTCTTCGGAGCAGCTGGCTCGGGTTTACATTCGCGAGATTATTAGGCTTCATGGCGTACCAGTATCTATCATCTCTGACCGGGGTACGCAGTTTACATCACAATTTTAAAGAGCAGTACAACGAGAAGTAGGTACACAGGTTCAACTAAGTACAACATTTCACCCTCAGACGGACGGACAGTTCGAGCGCACTATTAAGATATTGGAAGATATGTTACGTGCTTGTGTTATATATTTTTCGGGGGTTCTTGGGATCAATTTCTGCCACTCGCAAAGTTTTCTTACAATAATAGCTACCAATCGAGCATTCAGATGGCTTCGTATGAGGCTTTATATGGGAGATGGTGTCGGTCTCCGGTGGGTTAGTTTGAGCCAGGTGAGACTAGGCTATTGGGTACTGATTTGGTTCAGGATGATTTGGAGAAGGTTAAATTGATTCAGGAGCGGCTTCACATGGCGCAGTCTATACAAAAGAGTTATGCCGACCGGAAGGTCCGTGATGTTGCTTACATGGTTAGGGAGAAGATTCTGCTCAAAATTTCACTTATGAAAGGTGTGTTGAGGTTCGGGAAGAAGGGCAAGTTGAGCCCTCGGTATATTGGGCTGTTTGAGGTGCTTAAGAAGATTGGAGAGGTGGCTTATGAACTTGCATTGCGGCCTAGTCTATCGAGTGTTCATCCAGTGTTTCATGTATCTATGCTCCGGAAGTATGTCGGGGATCCATCTCATATTTTGGATTTCAGTGCAGTGTAGTTGGATGGTAATTTGACTTATGATGTGGAGCCGGTGGCCATTTTAGACCAGCAGGTTTGAAAGTTGAGATTAAAGAATATAACTTCAGTAAAAGTGTAGTGGAAAGGCCAGCCAGTCAGAGAAACTACTTGGGAGACTGAGCGGGAGATGTGGAGCAAATATCCACACCTATTTGAGACTCCAGGTATAATTCTAAACCCATTCGAGGACAAACGTTTGTTTAAGAGTGGGAGAATGTAACAATCCGATCGGTCATTTTGAGTATTACAACCCCGTTCTCCCATTTACTGCTCAATTTATACTTTACAGTTGTTATGTCACTTGCCAGGATGATTAGTTTGGGTCCGGTGAGGTTTTGGAATGAATTGGAATACTTAGTTCCAAGGTTTAAAGTTTAAGTTGAAATAGTGACCGGATGTCGACTTATGTGTAAACGACCCCGGAATAGAGTTTTGATGATTCCAATAGCTCCGTATGGTGATTTTCGACTTAGGACCGTGTCCGAAATTTTTTTGGAAGTCTGTAGTGGAATTTGGCTTGAAATGGCGAAAGTTGAATTTTTGTGAAGTTTGTTCGGGGAGGTGACTTTTTTATATCGGGGTCAGAATCTAGTTCTGAAAATTTTCTTAGCTTCATTATATTATTTATGACTTGTATGCAAAGTTTGAGGTCAATCGGAATTGATTTGATTAGTTTCGGCATCGAATGTGGAAGTTGGAAATTTTTAAGTTTCATTAAGCTTGAATTGGGGTATGATTCATGGTTTTAGCGTTGTTTTATGTGATTTGAGATTTTGACTAAGTTTGTATGATGTTTTAGGACTTTTTGTTGTATTTGGTTGAGGTCCCGAGGGCCTCGGGTGAGTTTCAGATGGTTAACGGATCAAAATTTGGACTTGTCAAACTCTGTCCCATGATCAGACCTGATGCAAGCTACATTATTACCCATCTTTACTTGAATCCTTTTGACGAAGGCAACAAACACTTCAAAGGTTTCATCCTTGGTTCTAAGAAACAGAGTCTAGGTGAATCTGGAGTAATCGTTAACTATAACGAAGATATATTTCTTTCCTCCCCTACTTGCCACCCTCATGGGTCCACATAGATCCATGTGAAGAAGATCAAGTGACCTTGAGTTACTGACTTCCTTTTTGGGCTTGAATGAGGATCTGACTATCTTGCCTTTTACACATGCATCACACACTTTGTGATCCTTGAAACTTGACTTGGGCAGACCACGAACCAGGTCCTTCCTGACCAATTTGTTCAGCAACGTGAAGCTTGCATGACCTAGCCTCCTATGCCATAATTCAGCATCATCATCAATATCACTTAAACAGTTGAGATCACCATTCTGCAGAGACTTAAAATCAGCAACATAGATATTTTTGTATTTTTTTGCTACTAGCACCACCTCACTAGTCACTAGGTTTGTGACTGTACATATTTTTGACATAAATTCTACCTTGTTTCCCTTGTCACAGATCTGGGAAACACTTAGGAAGCTGTATTTCAACCCGTTCAAGTAGTACACATTTTCGATTGAGTGTGAGAGAGACTTCCCAATCCTTCCAACTCCTAGAATGTATCCTTTCTTGCCATTTCCAAAGGATACACTCCCTCCTTGCAGGGATTTAAGTGAAAGGAAATCATTTGTACTTCCGGTCATGTGCTTTGAGCAGCCACTATCCATGTACTATTGTAGTCTGCTTCCTTTCACTGTTCCTTGCACAAGAAAATCAGGGGTTAGACTTAGGAACCCAAACGAGTTTGGGTCCCTTGTAATAAGGAAAGGGGTGAATGAGGCATCTTCTGGTCCTAGCAAGAATCATGCGTTTTTCATATAAGGGACTAGGTTCTCTACCAGTAGTTACTTTTTCAAAAACTTTGTTTTTCTGTTGTGACTGAAATCTGGCCTTGCAGTTTTTTTTAAAGTGCCCTGTGTTGCCATAGTGAGTGCAGAGCCAATTATCAGGTACAATAACGTACTTGCTATGAGGGTTGTAGGGAAGTTTTTCCTTTAGAAACCAATCCCCTGCCCGTTTCCCCCATTGTTGGTGTACATGGCAGTGATAGCATTAGAGGACCAGGTCCACTTGAGTGATTTTTCAAGATCACTCTTCACTCTTCCTAGTTCTTCATGAAGTTGTTTATTTCTCTCAAGCTCGGCACACAGACTAGACTTCACTAAATTTAACTCACTTTCAAGCTTAATGTGTGACTCGCTTGCAACTTCCTTTTCCTTTTGAGAATTTTCAGGCATACTCTTTTTTTTAGGTTCCCCAATTGTTTCCTTCAATTACACTACCACCAATAATAGGTCATCTCTCTCATGCTCAATGTTAGCAACTCTCTCAGCTAAGACTTCTTTTTCCTTTCTTACACACTCAAAGGTCTCTTTTAGGTCTACCGCAGCGACCATTAGATCATCTCTTTCATGTTCTATATTTGCCATTTTTTCATCTAAGGCATACTTCTCTTTCTTCAGGTTCTCAATTATTTCCTTTAAATCAACAACAACAATTGCTAAGTTATTTCTAGTTTGTTCTGCTTCTCCTAGCTCTACAGTTAAAGCATCTTTATCATTTATAAGACTGTGATAAGCATCAATTAACACATTTGCCAAAGAGATGAGTTTTTTAGGAGAGTAAGATTTCAGATTTCTCTGAATATCCAGAAAATCTACTTCATCATCGTCGTCATCTTCATCATCATCAGACTGAGCCATCAAGGCAAATATTGAGTCATACTCAGTTGCTTCACTTTCCACTGCCATCATTGAACTATCGCCATGATCATTTTCTTCTTCAGATTTGCTGGAGGAGTCTCCCCATGCAGCAAGAGCTTGCTTTACAACATTGTCAGCGACATTCTTTCTCTTGAAGCATTTATCAGGAACCGGGTTCCTCTTGGCTGCTTTGTTAAAGTTGTTTTTGTACTGATCTTGCTTTAAGAGAGGGTACTCCTTGATGAAGTGTCCTGGCTTGCCACATTTATGATAGAGGTCATAATATTTTGGCTTGCTAGAACTTCCCCTTTTTGGAAAGCCTCCATTCTTGCGAACCATCTTCTGGAATCTTCTTGTCAGGTAAGCCATATCACCATCCTCACCACTTGAATCATTGATGTTTGTCTTGAGGACAAGGTTCTTCTCCCTTTTAGGTTCTCTTCTTTCATTGTCCTTCTTCTTCTTCTTCTTCTTCTTCTTCTTCTTCTTCTTCTTCTTCTTCTTATGTTTTCAGATTGCCAACAAGTTCATCTATGGTCAGTGTCTGCAAGTCCTTCGTCTCTGTAATGGCGCTCACTTTGCTTTTGCAAGAACTAGGTAGAATACTAAGGATTTTCTTGACAAGCTTGTTTCTTGGAATAGTTTCACCAAGAGAGTGAAGCTCATTAATGATGGAGGTGAAGCTAGTGTGCATATCTTGCATGGATTCATCATCTTTCATCCTGAAGAGCTCGTATTCAGCTGTGAGCATGTCGATCTTGGATTGCTTAACTTGTGTTGTTCCTTCGTGAGCTGTCTGAAGAGCCTCCCAGATTTTTTTTGCTGATTGGCATACCGATATCCTCTTATATTCATTGGGACCAATGCCATAAAGAAGAATTTTCTTTGCACGAAAGTTCTTTTCTATGGCCTTTCGATCAACATCATTGAATTCCTACCTCGTCTTGGGAGTGGCTACAGCTGGGTTGCCAAGATTCTTGGTAGGAACAAAGTGTCCGTCACATATGACATCACATAGCTCAGAATCTTCAGCCATGATGAAGTCGTGCATCCTAGTTTTCCACCATCTGTAATACTGTCCATTGAACCTAGGTGGTCTGTAAGTAGACTGGCCTTCTTCGAAGTTTGGAGGAGCAGCCATGAGGATCCTTTCTAGGTGTTAACCTGATAGAAAGAACCTGCTCTAATACCAACTGATAGAGTATAAGGGTCCCCCAAATTCTATAGAGAACCAGGTTCTCTATCAGTTCCACTAGAATACACGCACACTGCAGTAAGTAGATGACAAGAGGATTTTTACGTGAAAAATTCCCAGCTCAACGGAATTAAAAACCATGACCTACCCTTGTAGGATTTCAACTTCACTACTGCGCAACTTTTAGATTACAACCTCTGCAACCTAGAAATTAATCTCTTAATCCCTCACTAACTTGTAATACTCTATTACAAGCCACTTTGTAATAACTCTATTATAAAGACTTTGCAACTCGACTAACTCTAGCCATGACTCAAACACAAAGGTTTAAGGTTTACAAAGGGTTTCCTACAGAATACTTCTAAACAAGCTAAGTAGGAATTACAATTGAAGAACTATTACAAAGTTACAACTCAACTAAGGACATACAATGACTTGTTATGGGGAACTGGTCCGTAGTATTGCTGTTCTTTGTTCTTGATGCACTTGAGAATTGATTACTTGATAACCAATGACCGTGTAAGAGCTTCGATGATTTCTCTAAGTGAACAAGTGATTTCTTTTTCCTTCCATGATGTTAATAATGCATTTGTGACATCACTAAGATAATGTAAGCAAGGTAGGTAAAAGACACTCCCCATAAAGTTGACTGCTACACTATTTCTACACCGTAGCATGTGCAGGTAGCAACTTTACAGCTGGGGCAGTTAACTTGTACAGTTTCCTCGGGAAACGATAGTTATCTATTCCATCTGTTGTTCCTCTGACTCTGAAGAGTCGAAGCATATTCCAAGCTGGAACCTTTCGAACTTAAGGTCTTGAAGATATGTAACTGGTTCCTTATCTGGTTCTTGACAGTAAGTTTGTTAGATCATCAAAACTTAAAGCAAGGTACTTGTAACCTATCACCTTAGTTGTCATTTATTGAATTGTCTTGCTGTTTAGTATTCATTATAGTGGATTCACAACTTGAGACGAGATTTCCTTTCTGTTTCTGCTTCATATCTATTGCTCGTATAGGGCTCTTGTGATTTAAATTATTAAATTAAATGCACTAACTGAATTATTCATACTGTACGGTGGGATCGAATTGCACGCCGCAACAGGTGAGATAAAGTTGGAATGATATGGCGAAATAAGTGAGAATTTATATTATTACGGTGGGATCGGATTGCGCGCCGCAACATGTGGAATAAGGGTGGATTGATGCGGTGAAATAATGGTGAATTATGATACTGATTCTGATTATATGGTGGGATCGGGTTACACGCCGCAACATATATTTATTTATTTATTATTGTTGATATTATTACGGTGGAATAAGGGAGGATTGTGTTATACGGTGGGATCGGGTTGCACACCGCAAAAGTCTTGTCACGACCCTAAATCCACAAGTCATGATGTCACCTAACCTAACCCGCTAGGTAAGC
Source organism: Nicotiana tomentosiformis (assembly GCF_000390325.3). Lineage (NCBI taxonomy): Eukaryota > Viridiplantae > Streptophyta > Magnoliopsida > Solanales > Solanaceae > Nicotiana > Nicotiana tomentosiformis. The sequence goes on from NC_090819.1 coordinate 68,309,505, forward strand.
CAATTAACCACTAACCAGTTCCAATAACAATTAATAAAGCGATAAAGTAAAGAAATATCTGAATCTTATACATTTCCCAAGGACTGGTAGTACAAATCATGAGCTTCTAAGAATAGAGTTTACAAAGCTGAAATAAAATAAATACATAGTCTGTTTGAAAAGTACATAAATAGAGTTTTATGGATCTAAATCTACCACGAACAAGGGGAAGCTACAACCGGGAAGCAGGTACATCTTCAATCCAGCTCCCATCGAACACAGCAACAACAACAGCCAACATCTGCACGCAAAGTGCAGGAGTGTAGTACGAGTACAATCGGCCCCATGTACTCATTAAATAACAAACCTAACCTTAGGTTGAAAGCAGGGACGAGCTAACACGAGGTCAGGTCCAATACCAATATCCCACAATTTTTCATAACAGCATAATACAAGTATAAAGTGGTATCTCAAAAGTAAAAATGCTCAGCTCGTTCACAGTTTCAGAAAATAGTCATGCTTTTTAAGTATCTTAGTGAAAACCCAAATCTTTTACCGAAAATGCCAAAAATACGAGTAAGTTTGAAAACTGTAATTTTTTCAAATATCCTTTCCACAATTAATAAGATGTTTCATTTTCTTTCCAGATAACAAGTGTGAAATACCTCTCTATGCCCGCATATCAATGTGTGTAAAAAGTCATGGATGACATGATACTGTACAACATGAGGAAAAATGCATCTCTATGCCTATATGTCATGTGTGCATGCCAATACCATGTATCTCAGAGATGAATCATGTACTCACACTGTCACAGTACTCAATCTCACTGTCTCACACTTTCCACTCATCATGCTCAACCACTCGGTACTATATATGGCCCAAACGGCCCAGGGAAGATCCATCCCAGAATATATACATCACTGACCATCAGTCACTCAGTACCGAGGAAGGCCAATCCGGCCCCATGGAGAAGATCCATCACCAGGTATATAAATGCTTCAGACAAGATCCATGTCCAGGGAAGATCCATCCCTCAATATAATCAACCACGCTTACTGGGGGTGTACAGACTCCGGAGGGGCTTCAACAGCCCAAGTGTTATAATCCGTACGGACAACTCACATGTTATAATATCAATATCTGGATCCGCACAGACAACTCATGTGCTGCACGGACAACTCATGTGCTATAGTATCAATATCCTCACAAGCAGGCCCCCGGCCTCACTCAGTCATCAATCTTTCCAGTCTCACTCACGGGCTCACAATGTCATGAAACTAGCCCGACAACAATGATATGATGTATCAATAAATAACAACTGAGACTGACATATGATAAGAATGCATGAATATGACTGAGTACAAAATACCAATGAAATCAATGAAATGACAGCAAGAAACGACCACTATGGGTCCCAACAGTATCGGCATAAAGCCTAAACATGATATCTAGCATGATTGACAACTCATTTACTTTATCGCATGGTGAAAACACGGATAATAACAAAATAGGACTACTATACAGTGCCATGGAAACAACAGAGTCCCAATTCACTTGGTGCACGCCCACACGCCCGTCACTTAGCATGTGCGTTACCTCAATACCAATCACATAACACGTATTTTAGGGTTTCATATCCTCAGCACTAAGTTTAAAAGAGTTACTTACCTCAATCCGAGCTAAATTCTACTCCAAAATGCCCTTTCCTCTCAAATCCGTCTCCAAACGTCCTGAATCTAGCCACAAGCAGTTCAATACAATCCGTATAGGCTAAATGAATTAATTCCACAAGAAAAATACAAAATTATAGCCAAAATCCGAAATCAGTCCAAACCTGGCCCACATCTCGAAATCCGACAAATATCACAAAATCCAAAAGCTCATTCACTCACGAGCCCAACAATACCAAATTCATCAAAATCCGACACCAATTGGTCGTTCAAATACTCAAAACTAACTCTCCAAGTCCCTAGCCTCAAATCCCCAATTTATACCTAAAAAACACACTATCTAGGTGGGAAATCAGTAGGGAAACATAATTATTGAAGAAAGTGAAGACAAGGAACTTACCTCAAGAATTCCACTTGAAAAGCCCTCTTAAAATCTCTAAAATCCGAGCTTAAAATGATGAAATGAAGCCAAAAATCTCGGACCCCGGTGATATAGGTTCTGTCCAGGCACTTCCGTACCTGCGGAGCCTGGGCTCTCACCTGTGCGCCCACTGGTGCAAATAATCTGGGCGCACCTGCGAAAATGACTAACTACGGCTGCCTCCGCTCCTACGACCCATAGTCCGCATTTGCACTATCGCAGGTGCGGAGAAACCATCACGCCTGCAACCCCTGCTGGTCTCCACCCTTTCCGCATCTGTGCTCAACCTATTGCACGTGCGGCATCGCATCTGCGGTCCCCTCTCCGCAGGTGCGGTCACACCAGCAGCTCTCACACTTCAGCAACTTCTCAAATCATATTCCGAGTTTGTTAACCACCCGAAATCAACCCGAGCCCCCCCGGGACCTCAACCAAACATACCAACAAGTCTTACAATCCAATACAGACCTGCTCGAGGCCTCAAAACACACATAAGAACATCAAAAAGACGAATCACACCTCAAATCGAAATCTATGAACTTTGAACTTCAAACTTTCAAAACCGATGCCGAAACTGTCCGATTGAACTCAAATTTTGCACACAAGTCACATTCGACGTTACAGACATGCTCCAACTTCCGAAATCGAAATTCGACCCCGATATCAAAAAGTCCACTCCTGGTCAAACTTTCAAAAAATCCAACTTTCGCCATTTCAAGCCAAATTCCACTACGGACCTCCAAATCACAATCCGGACGAGCTCTTAAGTCCAAAATCACCCAACGGACCTACCGAAACCATCAAAATTCAAATAAGAGGTCAACTGTTAAAAAGTCAAACTTGATCAACTCTTTCAAATTTAAAGCTCCCTAGTTGAGAATCATTCTTCAAATCAAATTCCGAATAACCTGAAAACCAAAATCGATGATTCACATAAGTCATAATACATCATATGGAGCTACTCATACCTTCAAACAACCGAGCGAAGTGTAAATGCCCAAAATGATCGGTCGGGTCGTTACATCCTCCCCCACTTAAACATACCTTCATCCTCGAACGTGCCAAGAGTTGTTCCAAAAGCCATCAAATCGTCGTGTAACCGTACCATGCACATACCCGAGGCTGATCTCACGTCACCCTATCCCATAAGCCTTAAAATCTAATTCCCAACATCCGGAACTTTCTATAAGATCAGAATCTCGCATCGACACTCTGTATAAGTCTGAACAAGTTGTATCAAGCAATATCCATAACCCAAGATGTAATCACATGATATACCGCAAATACTCATAACAATGATTTCCAATCCCAGTAGCTGCTCAAAACAACCCAATGCCGGTAATAAACCTCATATTAAACAAGACTCCATTCTAAAACGTTTGTACACTACCGATGATGAAAGAAACATGCAGAAAATCGTAACCATTCATTAGATCCACCAGTCTTGGAGCTCCCTCTCCTTTGACAAGAACCATAGCAAATTTCTAGGCCGACTTTTGATATTATCCTTCCAAATATACCACAATCAAATCTGATAGCACCCATCCTAGATCCGACGACTTCATCTTATCAAATACCAGCTACTCTACTGATTTGCCACACCAATACTATCTAAAGCCACAACCCATGCAATCCGTCCACTAATAAGTAACATTCCAGATGTTCTCAATCACGAAAATAATTCAAACAAGAGAACCGTTCTGCAAGCTGAACGGGTACCACCACAATGCAATGCTAAGAACCTATCACAGACCGTAGAGCCATTACACATGAATCTAACACAAGGATCATATCTCAACATAACTCTGCCACAATGTGCGACCCCATCGAAACACTGATCCATATGAAATACCTCAGCCACCATGCTCAAAATCAATAACCACGTGCAAATCCGGCATAAAGTACTCGAAGTACATTACCATAACATGGAGAAGCAAATGACACAATGCCACACAAACCCGAAAGAACATAACCAATGCGCAACCACTCATGCATCACCCAAATACCCATCTCACACAATTTTCGCTATAAGGCCCCAATAGAAATGCACCATGGGTGCATACAACCAACGAATCACAACCCCTCGTAGCATAGAAGAGTAACTCACATAACATATCAAAACACGAATAAGCTCGACAACAACCGAATGTCACATCCCTCAACAATAGCAGTATAGAGCTAACCAATCCGACTCGGGGTAGAATACACATTCTAACTGGGCCTACCAATGGACCCCCAAATCAATTTTGGGCACCCACACATGGATAAATAACCCTCCGAAAGCCCACAATGATTGAATCATAACACATACTATCGTCTAGCTAGCTTTGGCCATGACTTCACAGTCCACAACCATGGAAACAACCTGCTCTTGAGAACTCCCAGTCTCCAAATCCATAGAACACACAAATCACCATATCTGATCCCAACTACACTGCCAGAATGTCTAACACATCTCTTATACACAATCATTACATGAGAAATACTTCTAAAATTCTTCCATGCCACATAACAAAATTTGAATATCAGTAGTCGATCAACCAGGAGAGTGCCGCAGTACCAATGAAGTATCCATAATCAAAACATATTGCCCCTTCTGAAATGTATACTCTCATCAAGCCAGACCGATTAGTAATATCATTTACCTAGTCATCTGAAACCGTCCATGCTGTCTACGAATTTATGTCCTTCCCTTCAAAATTGAACTGTGACCTTGCACATGCAAATCTCAATCCCACACAACATACCGCATCTACCATGCCATCATATGAAAATACGAGAACTTCATAGTCCACTCCGAGTCAGAAGAAACTACATACTCAATTAGCCAAGGACCTTCCATTTGATTTCATCCAGGAGAAATTCACTATACACCACATGCTCCTCGCTCCAGCAGGAAATATACCCCTTGAACCTTGGTAAAAAACCATTGAGAACTCTTCGAAACCCATTTGCACATAACCAAGCTATCTGAACCAAATCTCTCCAACTCAACCCAGCCACGCAGGTTGCTAAAACCCAAGAGCATTGCCATGAAACACCTGTAGAGACTAGCCACGTCATAAGATCCAAAGAACCGATTATATCCATTACTGTGCTGATCCAACCTACTACCACCTGTCCTATTTCTCCAAGTCCCTTCCAAATTGCCTTCAAATTGATACTTCTCCTTGCTTGAACACCACGATCCTTAGCCAAAATTCACCACACAAGAGACTCTAGTATAAAACCACAATGCCCTAAGGCCCATAAGCCGTTGACTTCTCTCTTAAGCACCCCAAAGCACCACAACCGCGACACCCACTCTAAAGAGACCTTGTGTGAACCTAAAACTTTTTACTTCACCTTTTTGATACTGAAATGCATAATCCATAATGATATAAAAATGCCACAAGTCTCGATACCGTCCAATGTAATTCTCAGTTTCTAGCCATATACCAATCTCAAAAATCCCAAAATCGCTACATATAATTTTTGAATCCATTAGAACCATTCTCGAGAGTCATCCACTCTGCTCAAATCTCAATTGCACTGCCCCAAACGGTCCAAACGACTGGTGCCCTATTGGCACGAGGACACCCAAAGGAGTAACCCCACCTTAACGCGACCAAGCAAATTCCTACTCCATGCACACTACATCTTTCACGACTAACCACTCAATCATTCTATAATTCCCATATACCCATAGAGTTTAATACAACCCGTATCTAGAAATCCCCTTACTCGAGTCATCCTCAATCTTAATCCCTGCAGTCATAGCTGATTCACCAGTATATCTCAAATCGAAACCAATATAACACATAGCCGTGCAATCAACTTATCACTAGGAAACTCCCCCACTTGGCTCAAAGCCAAGGAATAAAGCATCTAACAACTTACAATAGCCACCCCCATACAAGCATAATACCGCAAAAGGATTAAACTAAATCCTTCATAAGCTCATGGAACACAAACCATGTAATACCTCAAATCACACAAATATAACCCACTGGTAGAAAAGAAAGCCTCCACATAACATCATAAAATCACACATCCGTAGATTACCTCGCGTGTTATAACCCACCTGCTTTGCCTCAAGCTGATATCTCTCTATACTCTTCCATAGTCATAACTATTACGCAATCACTTAAACTTCCTGAGTCTGAACTCATGACACGACATGAAATCTACTACACTCCACAACTAAACATCATGAAAGGTCCTTCAACACGCCCATAACCCGAGGCCATATGCTAAATCAAAATAGAAATCAAACACCCAATAGTTCTTGCTACATCTCAAGTAAACTCTTCTCGTCACATACAAACCAAATGAACACATCTCGCAGTCACATCATACTCATCACGTTCTATCCAGCCACAAATTCCACTAATAGGGACACTACCAGGCATATATATCCAAAAGCACATGCTCACACAATCAACATCTCTGTTCTCAAGCAACAGTCAAAACCCAACCTCAAGTCCTCCAGACTGGCCTATCATCAGCATACTGAAATCACATCTTGCACCCCGTTCATAGAATCACAAGCCAGCGAATGCACAACATATACCGAGCGCCCATGTGCGCATACGAATGCATGGAAGAAATTCAAAGAGTTACGCATCAAGCTGAATCAATGCCGCACGATAAGGAAAGAAAGATGGGAAATACCGATCTGCAAGACTCTACTAGACATTTGCTCATGACTTGTATAAGCTATGAACCTAGAGCTCTGATACCACCTTGTCACGACTCTAAATCCACAAGTCGTGATGGCACCTAACCCAACCCGCTAGGTAAGCCAATTAACCACTAACTAGTTCTAATACTAATTAATAAAGCGATTAAGTAAAGAAATATCTGAATCTTATACATTTTCCAAGGACTGGTAGTACAAACCATAAGCTTATAAGAATAGAGTTTACAAAGCTTAAATGAAATAAATACATAGTCTGTTTGAAAAGTACATAAACAGAGTTTTATGGATCTAAAGCTACCATGAACAACAGACAGCTACAATTGGGATGCAAGTGCATCTTCAATCCAGCTCCCATCGAACACAGTAACAACAACAACAACCAACATCTACACACAAGGTGCAAAAGTTTAGTACGAGTACAACCCACCCCATGTACTCAGTAAGTAACAAACCTAACCTTAGGTTTAAAGAGGTATCTGAGAAGTAAAAATGCTCAGCTCGTTCACAGTTTCAGGAAATAGTGATGCTTTTCAAGTATCTCAGTGAAAACACAAATCTTTTACCAAAAATGCCAAAAATACGAGTAAGTTTGAAAACTGTAATTTTTCCAAATATCCTTTCCACAATAAATAAGATGTTTCATTTTCTTTCCAGATAACAAGTGTGAAATACCTCTCTATGCCCATATATCAATGTGTGCAAAAAGTCATGAATGACGTGATACCGTACAACATGAGAAAAAATGCATCTCTATGCCTGTATGTCATGTGTGCATGCCAATGTCATGTATCTCAAAGATGATTCATGTACTCACACTCTCACAGTACTCAATCTCACTGTCTCACACTATCCACTCATCATGCTCAACCACTCGGTACTGTATATGGCCCATACGGCCCATGGAAGATCTATCTCGGAATATATACATCACTGACCATCAGTCACTCAGTACCGAGGAAGGCCAATCCGGCCCCATGGAGAAGATCCATCTCCAGGTATATAAATGCTTTGGACAAGATCCATGTCCAGGGAAGATCCATCCCTCAATATAATCAACCACGCTCACTGGGGTGTACAAACTCCGGAGGGGCTCCTATAGTCCAAGCGCTATAATCCGCACGGACAACTCACGTGCTGCACTGACAACTCACATGTTATAATATCAATATCTGGATCCACACGGACAACTCACGTGCAGCACGGGCAACTCACGTGCTATAGTATCAATATCCTCACAAATAGGCCCCCAGCCTCACTCAATCATCAATCTCTCCAGTCTTACTCACGGGCTCACAATGTCATGAAACTAGCCCGACAATAATGATATGATATATCAATAAATAACAAATGAGACTAAGATATGATAAGAATGCATAAATATGACTGAGTACAAAATACTAATGAAATCAATGAAATGACAGCAATTCTAACAACCCATTTGAATATGAGTCCAACCACACTAATTTCACTCAAACCCGACTCCGAATCAATGTTCAAATATCAAATATTAAATTTAGCAATTGTTTGACAAAACCGGCCAATTTCTCTTTTGAAATCATCAATAAAATGCCAAAATGGAATATGGAATCATGGAATATAATCAAAACCGAGTCAAAAGTACTTACCCCAATCCATGTGGTGAAACTCCTCTCCAAAATCGCCCAAAATCGAGCTTCCCAACTCAAAATGTGAATAAATGAACAAACCCTTGAAATTTATGGAACCCGCCCAGACACTTTCGTATCTGCAAACCAGTATCCACTTCTGCGGCGTTACTTCTGCGACAGAAGCTTTGCTTCTGTAGAAAATCACTTAATGCCCGACCTCTCGCACCTTCGGACCAAGTTCTGCTTCTGCAACATCGCAGGTGCGAGGCTTTCTCGATTCTGCAAAAAACCCAACCATGATGCCCTTTCGCTCCTGCCCACCACCCCCCGTTTCTACGCTTCTACAGGTGCGCTTCACATTCTGCATCTATGATGTTCTCCCCAGCCTAGCCTTTCGCTTCTGCGCCAAACAACCGCATCTGCCTTCGTAGATGTGTCCCCTATACCGCATTTGTGGACACAACCTATCTCCAGCCTTCTTCGCATGTGCATCCATGACCTTGCTTTTGTTACCACCGTACCCGCATAAAACCAACCGCAAGTGCGCAACACCAGTACCAACATCAACCAACAACCACACATGAAGGAAACATTGTCTGAAACACGTCTGAAACTCACCTAAGCTCCTAGGACCCCGCCCGAATATACCAACAAGTTTCAAAACATATCATAGACCTACCCGAGCCCTGAAATCACATATAAAAACATCAAAATCATGAATCGCACCTCAAATCCAACTTGATGAACTTTTGAAATTTCAACTTCCAAAACTCATGTCGAAACATTTCAAATCAACTCGGAATGACCTCAAATTTTGCATACGTGTTTCAAATGACATAATAAGCCTATTCCAACTCCCGAAACCACAATTCGAACCCGATATCATTAAAGTAAACTCCCATTCAAACTTATAAACTTTCCAAAACTTTAAATTGCCGACATTGGCCAAATACTGCCGAAACCTTCTAGGAACATCCAAATACAAATATGGGCAAATGCCAAAGTCCAAAACCACTATCCGAAATGGAATCATCAAAATTCCAATCCAAGATCAAATACAGAAAAGTCAAACTTGGTCAACTCTTCCAACATAAAGCTTCTAAAATGAGAATCATTCTTGAAAATAAATTTTGAATAACCCAAAAACTAAAACTGATGATTCCCGCAAGTCATGATACATCACACAAAGTTACTCATGCTATCGAACCATCAAACGTAATGCAAATACTCAAAATGACCAGTCGAGTCTTTACATATTGGTGGGTAATTGAGATTGAAGGGCAACAAATTTGCAAAATGGCCACCTGACTTTAAACCTAAAGAAGATCTTCTGATTGCTCTGGTATGGGTCCTCCTTCCCGACCTTTCGTTTCACACGCACACGTGGCATTATGTCAAGCAAGTGGTGAGCGCAATTGGCACTCCTCTTGAAATGGACCCGGCTACTAGGGGAAAAATTAGACCCAATATAACAAAGGTTAGAATTGAGATAGTTCTTCTAAAGACTCAACCAGAATCAGTCTATGTTGGAAATATCTATGAAAATTCTCCACAGACATGTTTTGTCCAGAACTTAGAGTATGAAGGCATACCTAAATACTGTAAGTTTTGTAAAAAAACACATCATGATCAACTATCGGGTATTAAAAAGGAAAAAATAAGCAGAAACTATAAAAGAAAAAACCAAAAAAGGGAAAGAAAAAGAAGACATTGATATGACAGAAGGAATTGAAATACTAAACAAACAAAAGGCAAAATAAGCCAAATAGGCAAAAGAGGACAATGACACCAAAGAGGCAGGGCAGAATATCAATAATTTAGACATCAGCAACAGTGGAGAGCTGGTCCATACTACAAATCAAAACAGTCGAAGTGAACATGTGATGAACATGTCAAATGAAGAGATGAATGAAAGAGGTAACAAATAGAGCAAAAGGAGAAGACTATCAAGATGAGAAACTCCAATAAAAGCAAGACTAGAAAGTAAAAGAGCTTACCTAAGAAGAAGCCCCAAGTGACTTTCAAACCAATGCTCAATTAGTCTGTTGATAAGTTAAAGGAGGGAAAAAGAAAATAGGATCGTGGATTTAGAACCACAACAAGAACAAGAACAAAATAATGATGTTATTACATAATCGAGGGAGAAGAAAGATAAAGATATGGATCAGAATACTACCAAAAAGGATTTTAAAAGCAACAATCTCAATACATAAAGCATTGACAGTGAGGAGAAAAATTCAGAAAAAACAGATGAAATGGTGCAAGAATCCACAAATATTCAAGAAGCCAGGAGATATGAAGAAGCTAAAGGTAAGCAGAAATTAAACAACTACCAAAAGAAAGATAAGACCTCATCCAATGTACCTTCTGATATCGAGGCCATGCCAGGAATTGACTTGGTAGTGACTTTAAATTGTGCTCCAAATCAGGAGCAAAAGAAGAAAGTTTAGGAATGGTAGGAGCATGATCATCAAATAGAAGTAACTTCTCCAAATAGAGTCACATTTGTCATTCCGGATAATCAATTGCAAACTGAACAGGAAAGGCAGGACGACAATAAAGGTTTTGCCACTATCAAAAAAGGGAGAGGCATAAACAAAAACAAAGGGAAAAAATCCAAAGAAAAGAACCAAACTCCTTCTGATGGAAGGAGGAAAAACTAACCTTCCCCTACAATATGTCCATGATCAGTGCTATTTTTTGGAATATTAGAGGAGTAGACTCAAGAAAGGCCATTCAACGACTAAAAAAAGCTTATGAACATCAATAAGGTGGATTTTGTGGCGATTCTTGAACCTTTCATCAATATGACCAACATTGATAGGTACATGAATCCTGGGATTACAACACTGCATTTTCAATACAAATGGCAAGATTTGTCTTATGTGGATAGGAAATTTTCATACCAGTATCATGAAAAATGATGATCAACAAATTACTATTATAGTGCACCAAGGTAATACTAATATTGATCTCTATATTACTACTATTTATGCTAATTGTACTTTAGTGGAAAGGAAAGAGTTGTGGAGTAGCCTTTAGAGCATCCATAACCAGATTAGTGGTTCTTGGTGTATTGGAGGTGACTCTAATGGCATCCTTGACCTTGATGAGAAAAAAAGGTCAAACCTCATAGAATGTACAAAAGTTTTGATTTTTGTACCTATATGGCCAACTGTGCAGTTTTGAATTTAGGCTTTGTTGGTCCAAAATATACTCGGTGCAATAATTAAGAACCTAAGAAAATATATGAATAAGACTATATAGGGTATTCATCAATGATCAATATCCCAACTTTATACAAAAAATATGGTGAAGCACCTTCCAAGAACTGGGTCAGATCATAGACTACTTCTGGTTAGAATTTGTAATGATCATCATAAGGGGATCAAGTATTTCAAGTTTTTAAACTTCTGGACAGACCAACCATCCTTCATGAACTTGGTAGAACAACCGTGGACTACTCACATTACTAGCAATCATATATGGAAGCTTCACAAATAGCTAAAGCTGCTTAGTAAGAGATTGACTCAATGGTCTAGAGATGAGGTAGGGAATGCTTTTTATCATGTCAAGATGTAGGAAACCAAAATGCATGATCTAGAAGAACAGTACACCCTTACCAACAATGACCGATCAAAAGAAGCTATTAACAAAGGCCAAGAAGAGTGTATTAGATGGTTAGGAATGCAAGATTCAATCTTAAAACAAAAGGCCAAGATTAATTGGTTTGAGGAAGGATATCCCAACACTAAGTACTCCACGGTGTTATCAAAGAGAGAAAGAGGAGGTTGCAATTGCTTAGGATCAAGGATCATAGAGACAAATGGGTTCAAGAAGATGACAAGATTGACAAAGCAGATATTCATCATTTTAAACAACTTTTCAATATCAATCACAAATTCAAGGATCAGGATATTCTTAAATACATTCCCAAATACATCATAAAGGAGAACAACATCATTCTTACTGCTATTCCAGAGTATAAGGAAATGAGGGATATTGTCTTTAGCATAATCACTTCCAGTTCAGCAAGTTAGGATGATTTAGTAGAATATTCTACCAAATATGTTAGAATATCATCAAAGAGGATTTTTAAAGTCCAGGAGTTTTTCAATGGGAAGAACATGACCAAATTCTATTCTCACACTTGCTTCGTTCTCATCCCCAAAGTGGAATCACCTACAATTCTTTTTAGCTTAGGCCTATCAATTTGAGCAATTTTTCTAATAAGATCATTTAAAAAATCTTGGCTAGAAGATTGAATCCCATGTTAAAATTATATCTGAAAATCAAAGTGGCTTTGTTAGAGGGAGAATGATTACTGGAACTTCTCTTCTGGCCTAGAAAATTGTCCACAACGACAGACAATTCAAAAAATGAGGTAATATCATTATCAAATTAGATATGGCTAAAGCATACTACAGAATGTCTTGGAATTTTCGTTGTGCTACCATGATGAAATTTGGTTTTAATAAAAAATTGATTGATATTATCTATAGGCTAGTGAGAGATGTCTAGTGTTCTATCATCATCAATGACTCCAGGGAAGGTTTTTTCACCTCCACTCAAGGTCTCAACTCAAACAAGGAGACCCCCTATCTCCTTTACTTTTTATCATTGGAGTAGAAGTGCTTTCCAGAACTCTTAACAGCTTGACCTCTATGGATGGCTTCACACCATTCAGTATGAACCATACGGGACCTGTCATTAATCCTCTGACATACACATATGTTATTGTGATTTTCAGTGAAGGGGATAATATGTCTATTAAATTGATAAAAAAAAGACTATTAGAATGTATAAAAAGGATTTAAGGCAGAAAGAGGATGACAATAAGAGTTATTTCATCAGTGCCGCAAACGCTTCTGCTAACAGGATCAATGGAATCATGCAGGTCTCTGGCTTCATAGATAAAGATTTTCCTTTCAATTATCTTGACTGCCCTATCTATCAGGGAAGGGAAATAATCAGTTTGTTTGATGGCCTATTATCCAAAATTATCAAAAGGTCCAGTGGTTGGCAAGGTAAAATGTTATATTATGGGGGCAAACTTATTCTTATCAAACATGTCTTCCAATCAATTCTCATTTACACTATGTCTATTTTAAACCCCCCTAAAGGTACTATCAATCTTATTGAAAAAAACTTCTCTAATTTCTGTTGGGGCTCTTTTGAGGGAAACAAGAACTACCATTGGAGCTCTTGAAAAATTCTTTGCTATCCCAAGGATGAAGGTGGTACAGAATTAGAAATATGTATGACATTACTGAATTTCTCAATATCAAAAGGTGGTGGATGTTTAGAACTAGTTCTTCACTCTGTGCAACCTTCCTTAATTCCAAATAGTGCAAAAGGTCTCACCGAGTGTCCAAAATCGCTAACTCCTCAGAATCTTACGGTATGAAGAGCTTGATGAAGACCAGGAGAAAGAAATTGCCTAACATTATCTAGAAAATATTATCTGTTAACTCTAATGTTTTGTGGGACAATTGGACTGGTGAGGGGCCGGGGCTTTAGCTAGTATTGTTCAAGGCATTGGAAAGTCTGCTAAAATTTCTGTTAATGATTTCATTCTTAATGGCACCCGGACATCAACATGCTGTAACAATGATTCTTGATCATATTATTGGTAAGATCACTTGTGTGGACATTGGACACCAGAATCTAAATTATTTTCCCTTATGGAATGTTTCAGAAGATGGCCTTTTTGTCCAGCAAAACTACATGGCATTCTATTAGAATGCGCAAGCAAACAATGGTTTTCTCAGCAAGATTTGGCTCAATTCTATCCCTTTTAAACTATCTTTTTTAAGTTGGAGAATTAAGAAAAAATATTATTATTTAATGACATCATAGGGAAATTTGGTACTAATATTGTGTCTAGATGTTCCTGTTGTAATAGTTCACAGGTTTAATCAATGCAACATGTGTTCACTAGGAGTGATGTATCATAATTTATATGGAATGCAATTGGGCAAACATTGGGACTGAAACATCAACTAGAACCAGCCATTGGAACTTTCAAAAGATGATGGGAAATAAAGACCAACATTACAATTCATACACTGGTTATGCAAGTGGACCCTATTATCATTTGTTGGAAAATATGAAAATAATGCACTTTATGCAGATATGGAAACAAGAACAAATTTCATCACAGTAACGTAAAATATCAATGCATTTGGACCCTAAGGATGGTGCTGACAAAGAAGCTATCAGAGATAGAAAGAGGACTACAGTGGCATGCCCTATGTGAAAATATTGAGAGATTTCAATCAATTCAAACTTGGAGTCAAGTCATCTGGAAATTTTCTCCAATGACCACTATCAAAGTTAACATTTATGGAAGCTTTATTAAAGAGAGTGGTGGAGCAGGGATTTGGGGCATAGTAAGGGACAACAAAGGTGAGTTAATCATGGCCTTATCTATCCAGTTGTTAGTACAAGCAACAACATGACTGAAGCATTAGCGACTGAGTTTGGAGTGCAGCCAACAGAGATATACTAATTTCACTCTCGAACTTGACTCCTTGATCATTGCTAATATCCTGATCAACAAGACTACCAACAACCTAAAGATCAAGTAGATCCTGGACAGGATATTAAGCAATATTGGCAAGACAAACATTAGAGTAAACCATTGCTTCAAAGAAGGCAACCTGGTAGCTGATAACCTAGCCAAACTAGCCTCATCTTCCCGTCAGAGACTGTTAATCCACAAATTCCAATAGCTACTTACTGTAGCAAAAAGTATTTTCTTATTAGATAAGTGACAATTGCCCAGTTTTAGATTAAAATATGACAAAGCCAACTTCTTTGTAAGTTAACATGTACATATGGTCCTATCGTTGGAAGGAGGACATGAGCTTTGTTGTCTAGTATTCCTACCTTCCAACTGGCTTTCAGTGATTATGTCACCTAGTTATATTAATTTTCTATGATAAGGTCTAGCTCCCCTCACTGTACTCCTTTTGTGAATACAACCCTATCCAGAAATGAATAAGGATAATTGCATTAAAAAAACCGAACTCCCTGTTATTTCAATTAATTTGGTCGATACATTTTACTTTGTGATTAAGATAAGTATGATTAGTCATGTGAGGCTATTAATTATTTGACAAATGGAAATTGGGACCCACACTTTATCAATTTGGTTAACCATGAAACTTTCAAAGTTGGAGCCATCCTTATAGAGCGATTTACTATTTGCGAGCAGTATTCGTTGACTTAATACTTTATATACCCAAACAATAAGCGAGCTAATCTATCAGAGGTGAATCATGTGGACCCTACCAGATAGAAGTAAAATTACTGTTTATACTCAATCACAAAGAAACATGAGGACTATGTATGAAATTAAGCATAATTGAGTGGTGAAATTTTAATATTACATAAACGAATTGTATAGGAAAAAATCGATACATATTAAATGCTTGAACGATAGAGTGACACATGGAACTAGGGGACGAAAGATGAAGCGAGTGGAAATCAAGACCGAGGACAACATCTTTGGTTGGCACCATGTAGATCCAGAAGGGAACATTATCGACGGGAGCAAATGAATACTTGTCGCCAGATTATATTCAATGAAGAATATTCCTCAGTATTAAATACGCAGCCGTTACAGAGAATTTTGGCATTCATGAACTGCCTCATTATTTTTATTTAAGAGGGGCTAGATCCTAGGACCTTGTTCCCTAGGTATAACTATAAATAGTGGTTTCAAAAAACCATGGTAAGATACAAAATCTTTAACAAACTTATGCTACACACTATTCCAAGCTATATAATACTTTATTTTCGATCTAACAATATTCTTTTTGCTACCTTCGGAAGCCTTGCTCCCGGAACCAAGCTATCTGCTATTTTATCTCGATTTCAATGCTAAATCTTGCATTTTATTTAATTCATTTATAATTTTTGGGATCAAATCGATTCGCTTGTCTATAAACCACGCTATAAATTTAATTGTACTATTTTACGGGTAAACAGTTTTGCGCCCACCATGAGGCTTAGACAAATGAGTAATTAAGTTGATCCTTGCATATATTAATAATGTGTTTGATTCTTTGTTTCATAGAAAAAAATTAAAAAATGGCAGCTAATGATGTCAACATCACACATAACGTTGAGGTGCAAGAGAATCTGCCTCAACATGAGGATTCGATCAGTGACACCCGCAACAAAGAGGACGTAGCAACTCCGGTCCATGGCAAGCGTTATCCCCAATATGTGCGGGAGACAACTCCTGATGATGCTGAGGACGAACACGTTATAGAAAGATTAAGGATCTTAAGGGAGCAACTGAAGGCCATCATGGGCCATCTCTCAAGGCAAGACCAAGCCATGACGGAACTGAAGTAGGCCTTGTCAGGCCCTCCAACAATGCTAATGGAAGAGGCATTGTTCCTCCCCACACTCCTGCAAATGAAACAGCTCAAAGGGTTGATAACAACACCCCGAGGGGAGAAGTTGTCTTCAACAAAACTGAGGGAATCAATAACGGATCCAATAACAATAACGGCAATGAGCCCTTCCTAACCGAACTCATGAGGTTCATGAGGAAAATGAACGAGCGGATGGATCAGAACGCGAATGAGTTCCACACTTGAATGGATAAAAGTTTGAGTGCACCACCGGTGTTGAAGGGTCCGGACTCGAAGAAGTACACCCAACTTTCGTTCAAACCGAGCACAGCACCAGAGTTGATTCCATAGCGGTTCAAGATGCCGGACATTCCAAAGTATGATGGGACTTCAGACCCTCAGGAGCACATAATAACCTATACAATGGCGGTGAATGAAAACGACTTGGCTTAACATGAAATTGAATCTATTCTGTTGAAGAAACTCGGTGAAACCCTCACGAGGGGGGGCTTGACATGGTATTCACTCCTACCCGAGAACTCTATCGATTCCTTTGAAATGCTCATGGATACTTTCATCAAGGCCCATGTCGGAGCCAGGAAGGTCCAAGCCCGGAAGGCGGACATATTTAGAGTTTCGCAAGGAGAGTCCGAATGGCTGCGCGAGTTCATGATCCGGTTCCAGAAAGAGAGGATGTTTTTACCGGTTGTGCCAGAAGAATGGGTAGCTGAGGCATTTACTAAAGGGTTGAAACCTAGGAGCTCTAACGCCTTCCGGTAGTTGAAAGAAAGCTTGCTCGAGTTCCAAGAAACCACATGGGCAGATATCCATAACCGCTACGAATCAAAGATAAGGATAGCAAATGATCATCTTGGGTTCCCGGCATGAACCAAAGGTTAGGATCGAGAAAAGAAGAGGGATAAATCAAAAGATGATTTTGATGCAGATTGGCAGTCTACTAAGGGTCGTTTCTTGCCCTACAAGAGGGCCGAAGGATACAACAGCAAAGGATTCCGATCTGTGGATAGATTTGCCCTTGATAGAAGGTTGACCGGGGCCAGAACAACAAGTTGTTTTAGGACAAGGAGGTATCGAGTTCCCGAGATTCCACTTATCCCAGGTTGTCTGAATATAATTTCAATGTCAGTGTAGTGGTGCTGGTATCATCTATGAGGAACATCAAGGAAGTGCAGTTCCCGAGGCCGATGAGGTCCGATCCCAGCCAGAGGGATCCTAATTTATAGTGTGAATATCATGGGATTAATGCCACCGAACTGGGGACTGCCGACATTTGCGCGAGGAGGTAGCAACACCGCTTAAAAATGGCCTTCGCAGTGAATTCTTAAGCAACCAGGCTAAAAATAATTATGGTCGTAGCTGAGACAATGCAGAGCCCTCAAAGATAGGGGAAGACTCTCCTCGACTAACTATCAACATGATTTTCGAGAGGAACAAGATCAAGGATGTAACATCTCGGCAGCGAAAAAGATAAAGGTGTCGGTGACTCATAGGAAGAGACTTCGGGAAGTCGCCGAAGAGGACATCACCTTCACAGAAGAAGGCATCGATAGACTCCTTCTTATGCACAACGATGCCCTAGTAATTTCCCTTAACGGTATAGATTTTTAAAATTAAATGTGTTTTGGTGCACCTAGGAAGATCGGACAACGTCATTCAATGGAGAGTGCTGGAGCAAGCCAAGCGAACCGGAAGCATCATTACGGCAACAAAACTCCTCGCGGGATTCAACTTAGCAATGGTAATGACCCGACGGGGGAGATCTTGC
This sequence comes from Nicotiana tomentosiformis, assembly GCF_000390325.3. NCBI lineage: Eukaryota > Viridiplantae > Streptophyta > Magnoliopsida > Solanales > Solanaceae > Nicotiana > Nicotiana tomentosiformis. Next base: position 68,328,021 of record NC_090819.1, read on the forward strand.
TGCCCACGAATGCCAAAAGAGTCATGAAGACTCCCTTATTTGATGTGCTGTATGGAGACATGGGCTACACCATAATTCTTGGTAGATCATGGTTACATGAAATGAAAGCCGTTCCATCAACATATCACCAAATGTGGTATCAGTTTCAGCAGTAAAATGAAGGAACTCAACGCATAGCAATTATACAGACCGACGCATGCTCCCGAGCCGAGTGAATATGACAAAGGGGAGGAGTCATCGGAACCCCACCAGGTGCCTAGATATTTTCAAGTACCAGAAGAGACGACGCGGCCAAGTCCCCAATAGAAGAACTCGAACAAGTGGCCTTGTTCGAAAAATTCCTAGAGAGAAGGTTCCACCAGGGGAAAGGCCTCAATCCCGAGATTATGTCAGGATTTATTGATTTTCTTAAAATTAACATTGATTGTTTCTCATGGTTGCACACGGATATGACAGATATCTCGGTTGAGATGGTCGTGCCAAGCAAAGCTTGGACCAAAGCATCCCACCGGTAAGACAAAAGAATGCCCAATAGCCTAGGTGACAAACATGTTTGTCAAAGAATAGGTAACTTGATTACTTGACATCGGTTTGATCCGGGAGGTAAAGTATCTTGACTGTAGTTCCGAAAAAGAATAATAAATTTTGAATGTGCGTAGATTATAAAGACTGGAATAAGGCATGCCCGAAAGACTCGTTCCCACTACCAAACATCGATCAAATGATCGACGCCACGACCGGGCATGAGTTAATGAGTTTCTTTGATGCCTATTCTGGGTATAATCAAATTAAGATGAACCCGGAGGATCAGGAAAAAACTTCATTCATCATGAACTTCGGCATATATTGTTATAATGTGATGCCCATCGGTCTCAAAAATATTAGAGCCACTTATCAGAGGCTCGTGAACATGATGTTCGAAAAGAAAATAGGTAAAACAATGGAAGTGTACATAGATGATATGTTGGTCAAGTCTTTGAATGCAGATAGCCATTTAATATATCTCTACGAAGCATTCGACATCCTAAGGAAGCACATCATGAAACTCAACCCCGAAAAGTGCGTTCAGGATTAGCTTTGGTAAATTCTTGGGTTTCCTGGTGTCACAAAGAGGGATCAAAGTCAATCCAGATAAGAACAAAGCCATTGAGGACATTCCAGACCAGTTGACAAGCGTAAAAGAAGTCGAAAGGCTAACCGGAAGATTGGCCGCTCTAAGCAGGTTTATTTCCCGGTCTTTGAAAAAATGTCATCACTTCTTCTCACTTCTAAAGAACAAGAACAACTTCAAATGGACTTCAGAAGGCCAACAGGCTAGAAAAGACCTGAAACGGTATCTATCGAGCCCTCCACTATTATCAAAACTGGAGGAAGGCGAATAATTGCTAATATACTTAGCGGTCTCGGAGGTAGCGGTAAGTGTTGTTCTAGTTTGGGAGGATGAAGGTACACAATATCCTATCTATTATGTTAGAAACATCTTGACGTGGATGAAAACTCATTATCTGCACCTCGAAATATTTTCCTTAGCTGTCGTAGTCGCCTCTCGAAAGCTTAGACCTTATTTTAAATGCCACCCTATAGCCGTGGTGACAACCTTTCCCCTATGGAATGTCCTAAACAAACCTGAGTTGTCAGGTAGGCTGGCCAAATGGGTAGTTGAAATCAGTAAATTTGATATCGAATATATGCCTAGGAATGTGATCAAATCACATGTTTTGGCTGACTTCATGGCCGATTTCAGTCCTGGGCTACTGCCTTTGGCCACAAAAGAAGCGATGATGGTGTCGAAAACGACATCAGGAGTTTGGACCTTGTTCTCGGGATATGGGTGATTGAGCTTTCCTTGAACTGTGTGAGAAGAGTTTAAAGTTTAATCGCATGCAACAATATGTGGTTAAAGTTTCATGGCCGATTTCAGTCCCGGGCTACTGCCTTTAACCGCATGCAACAATATGCGGTTAAAGTTTAAACTCTGCACTCAGTACTGGATGTGGACGATTCTTATGAAGTAAATACAATCAACCAAGTCTGGGACTGGAGGAATTAGATCATCAACTACCTTGAGCACGGAGAGCTGTCCAAAGACCCGAAGGCATCCCGGGCACTCCGCACCAAAGCAGCTCATTACAGCTTCTGGGGAGGACAGTTATACCGATGATCGTTCTAAGGCACATTGGCCCGGTGTTTAGGATCCTCCGAGGCTAATTACGTCATCATAGAGGTTTATGACGGAATTTGTGGGAATCATTTAGGTGCAGATTCGTTGGTCCCAAAATTAGTTAGGTCCGGATACTACTGGCCTCGGATGATAGAAAACGCAAAGACATTCATTCAGAAATGTGACAAGTGTCAACATTATGCAATGTTGGTACACCAACCAGTAGAATTGCTGCATTCGGTACTATCCCCAAGACCATTCATGAAATGGGGGATAGATATAGTTGGACCGCTGCCACCGGCTCCCGGAAAGGTAATATTGCTTTTGATTGTATTTGATTATTTTACTAAATGGGTTGAAGCAGGTCCTTAACAAAAAATCAGTGAGCGGGAAGTGGTTGATTTCCTATGGGAAAACAAAATTTGCCGGTTCAAAATACCATAAGAGATCGCCTGCGACAACAGGCGACAATTCATAGGCTCCAAGGTCACAAATTTCTTGAAGACCTAAAAATTAAAAGGATCACATCTTCACCATACCATCCGAGCGCAAATGGGCAGGCAGAATCAACCAATAAGGTGATTATTCAAAACCTCAAAAAGAGGTTTGTAGCAGCCAAGGGCAAGTGGCCCGAAGAGTTACCAGGAGTGCTACGGGCGACGGCCAAATCAAGGACTGGGGAGACCCATTTCTCTCTCGTATACGATGCAGAAGCTTTGATCCCGGTGGAAGTAGGAGAACCAACACTACAGTACTTCCAGGCGGACGAAGAAACAAACAACGAAGCATTGTTGGTCAAATTGGAGCAGCTTGATGAACGCAGGGACTTGGCACATATACGGATGGTCTGAAGTTTCCCACAACCGCCCCGCATGGTGCGTCGCCCCATGCGGCACGCCTGTGCAACTTTTATAGAGTTATTATCCAGTTCGCGCAGAAAAAGGTGTTTTCCTGCGCGAACTAGGATAATAACTTTGTAAAAATTACAGAGGCTCGCCGCATGGTGCGATGCGCCATGCAGGGCTATTGTGGGAAACTTCAGAGAGCTTGTTCTGACAGGCTTCAGGAAAATTGGGCAGCCCCGGCGCGCCACGCGCCGCGGCTATGGGACTTTCTCCGAGTATGAATATTTCTTGCTTTGTAGCTATCCCGACGTGGTTCTCAACCCCTGAACATGATCCTGGCTTATTCCTTTGGACTTTTACTCGGACTTCAAAGCTCCAAATCAGTCGAATTCCTATAAGGCATAAAACACATAATTAGTGTAAAACACTATCGATTAACGCCCAAACTCAATTAAAGTGCAGTAAATTGGAGTGTAATAAGCGACTAAAATACGAGATTATATACTACCATCAGTGGCCCAGAAACAAAGAATGGAAAGACAATATAACCGGAGGACCAATCTCCGCTACTTTAAGGTGGGAGGCTTGGTTTTGAGGAAAGTAACTCAGAACACCCGGGAGCTCAATGCGGAAAAGCTGGGTCCGACGTGAGAAGGCCCTTATCGGGTTTTAGCTATCACCGAGAAAGAATCATATGAATTAGAATACCAAGACAGAATCAAATTGTCGAGCAATTGCAACGTGACTCACCTCAAAAGATATTATTTCTGATGAACACCGCTTGTAATGAAAATATATGCTGCACTCTTTTTCCATTCGACCAGTTATTGTCCTAATTGGTTTTTTGTTGCAAAGTTTTTAATGAGACATCAACAAAAAGTATACTAAGAATAAAGCGTCATCAGCAGAGACAAGACCTTTAAATGATAAGGCATGGAAACAACAAAGCACTGTGGTATGGTTAGATAGTCTTTGGCTTGATGAAAAATTCCTAACGGGAAGCAAAACTTGCCATCAGACCAAAGGCTATTCAACCGTTCATGAGTACCCTTTCCTACAAGCGACTAGGGGTGGTTAGATAATCTTTCGCTCGATAACAAAGTTCCTAACGGGAAATGAAGCTTGCTATCGAACCAAAGAATATCCAACCATTCACTAGTGGAATCCTCAAAGGAGCAAAACTTCCAGTGTTCCAATTCACATTCCTTGCATTCGTACACTGGGGGGGAATAGTATGAGAAGACGGCAAAATGATTTCCACAGAAACTGGGACTACAAAATCCGGGAACAAATATGCCTCATCGGGACCGAGGATTGCACAACCATCCCCGTAGGAACAAATTGTACAAAATAACCACATGTATTGGAAATTTCTTTTTCTTTCAGCAGTCGACTGTTTATGTACTTTTGAAGATATAAGGAATAAAATGAAGTCCTTTTATTTTTATATTATTTCTTGTCCAAACGATTAGTGGATTTTATCATTTGAAAGTTAACTAAGTACTTCAAATGCCAGTGTCGGAATGAATAGAAGACGTCCTCTTTAAGAGCACCGTAAACATAAGAGGCCCATCTCTTATGAAACCCTCATAGTAAAGGGTTGGATCCGGAAAGGTTTATGTCCGGAACCCAAACACTATCGGGGGAAAAATACACATGAACCCTTGCCTAATTTGACACAAAAAGAATAAACTTTGCACAATGATTAAACAAAAAATCACTTTTTATTAAATGTTCCAAGCGACACAAATACTAAAATGCAAAGGGAAAAACATCAAAAGAAAAGAAAGCAAAAAAGCTAAACTACATCGCCACTGGAACCCAAGGGGAGAGAACCACCTACGCCCCAGGGAGAAATAGGAGGATCTGCCGCCGATGCAGGATCTTCGCCTTCATCATTATCCTCATCAAGTTCCTCCTCAGTTTCTAAAGACTTGGAGCCAGAACTAGAAGAGTCAGTTGCATCAGGCAGAGAAGTTAACTCCAACATTCGGGCTTTGGCGATCTCATCGTTGATATCGATAACGCTCGCTTTGATCTCTTCCAAGGTTTTTCTCATCATGTGCTAAATAGAATGGGTCTTTTCGATAATGAGGCAATCCCATTGGAGCTGAGGTTTTGCTTTAAGCCTATCAACCTCGGTCAAAGGGCCATTATGCTCGGATCTCGTGGTGCTAAGGCTAAGATCAAGATCGCGGATTGTGATTATATGAACCTTATTGTGTTCCATGATCCTCTTATACCTATCCTCCATCTAGGCATGCTTCTCCTCAAAAGTGGCAGCCTCTTCAGCTTTGGAATTCAAGGTTGCCTCCAAGTTATTTACTCGTCCAATGGAGGCATACTCGCATTCACCAGCAGCGAGCGCGACATCTTGAACCTCATACCACTTAGCCTTAGCTTCTCGGAATTGAACATTTAATTGGGAAGCTTCTTGAATAAGGGCCACTACCTCCTGCTCGCTAAGCTGCACCGGGTCTCAAGATCACTCGCCTCATCGGATTTCACCTCTAGCATTGGGTGGCGCGCAACAAAGTAATTCCTATCGGCCATAAGTTGATCCCGCTCGAAATTGAGTCTTTCTTTGTTGAGGATTAATTTCTAAAGGCCCTCGGAAGCAAGGAAGTTGGCCTGTGAAACAAATACAAAGTTAGAAAGCCTGTCATAACAAGTCAAAAAGAAACAAGCAGTAAAAAGAACAAGTACAATACCACTGCATCATTGTGCATGGCGTTATTTATCATACACTCCCCCGAAAAAGAGTGTATTGTTTTCTTATCATTCTCTGGATTCAGATAATTAGTGAGTTCCACCAGCTTGGAAAGCAGATGGCACTTTGTTGATACTGAAAGTGAGACACTCCTCCCCTGCTGTAGAAGGGGGCGAGTAGTTGTGCCCCAAATTCCCCTAGTCTGGGACTGGGGAGGAGGCACATCCTCCTCTCGGGCATCTGTGGCTGGTGGGGGAGATGTAGCAGTTGCTGGTGATGAAGGTATGATCGACATTGAAGGAGATTAAGCTAATGGTGTTGTAGGGTGAGAAGCGGCTGCGGCATATGCAATGTTGTTTGTTGGTTGCTCACCAACTGAAGGCGGACGAGGCTCGGTACTCGGCCTCATAGTACTAGGAGCAACAACTAGGACCGAAAAGGAATAATCAACATTCTCCACTAAGTCAAATTTACTCAGGAGCACGCGGGGGTGGTAAGCTCTTCAAATTGAGCATTATGTTGAGCTGATGAAGGTCGTTGTCTTCTTTGTAGGGAAGCTCCTTCATCACTGGTTTCCCCGTCATCATCAATAACAATAGTGGATGCGGTTGGCTCGGGGGTGACTTTCTTTGCTTTCTTGTTTTTACCCTCTACTGAGGAGAAGAGACACCTTTTTGGTTGCTTGTTCTCTACCCTCGGACTCCGAGAAGAAGCACCTACACCGGAAGCAGACCGAAGGGCACCTATCCGGGTGAGAGCCTCCTACAACAACCTCGTCGCCTCTGTGGGATCAACCAAAACATCCTTCTTAGGGATGGAGACAGAACCCTGAGGGAGACCTGAATCAAACAAAGAGGTAGGTTTAGCTAGTTTTCTTATGAACAAAGATGAAATGAAGGCAGAGTCAGTTTACCATGGTTTTTGTCCCTTCATCCATATTTAGGAGCCAATTCCTTCCACCAGCGGGTTTCAAGCGTAGTGATGTCCAAAATCTTCTGAACCCACCAGTCTAGGCTTTTAAACCTAGGAGATGCTCAACGAGTTTCTGAAATAATGAATGAAGAAGGGCTAGCAATTACATTAAACAACCTTTTTTCAGGACAAAAGAGATAGACTTTGAACTTACGTGAACGAGTCCAGGACTTAGGGAAGGATGGAGTTGTGGCCGGGATGATATCCCTAGTGGCAATGACGACAAATCGCTCCATCCACCAATGGTCATTGTTGTCATCCATGCTGGTGAGCAAGGCATGGGGCCACGCTTGCTAAAATTAATTGCTCCCCGACAAAAGATCTTGGGGGAGTTGAGGTTCATCATATGGGCCAAGGTGAGGGGATCCTTCATTTCCTGGCACGGCCGCTGTAGACAAGCCACTGTTCGGTACACCGAGGGGCCCACCTATGCCAAACAAACCTGGTACCGGTGGCACAACTCCAAAATTATGGGGTCAAGTCCCCCGCTCAAAGAAAATAGACTCAAAGTGAAGGGATACGTGTAAACATACGTAAGAACCTTGTTACTGAAGGTCACTCACTCCACCAGATTGGGAGAAATGATGTTTAAGGCATGGCAATCATAGTCCTCCTTCACAATAGGAATACTGGAAGGGCGAATAGAGGAAGGGTATTTGCCAATAGCCTAAGTGTGGGGGTATGAAGTAGGGAACTTCTCTTCGAACTCCGTGGATGTGTTGAGATGTTTAGGGATGATGGTGCTCACCGTAGGAGGATCAGCATCAAAATCGACTTCTTTGTCTTTGCTCTTCTTTGGGTCCCCACCGAAGGGAAGACCCGAGTTCTTAGAAGAATTAGGGTAAGAAGCCATAATCAACAGAAGATGATAAGAGTTTTCTGAAGAAGCTCTAGGAGAGATGAAAACAGAAAGGAGTTGAAACCAAAGAAGTTGAAAGAGTTTATGAAACTGGTAGAAGTGGAAGAAGAAGAAGAATGAGGCGTATAAGTAAAGGGATAGGAGGCTAAATCGTGTCCATGATTACCTTGAGAACCGGCAAAAATACTATTAAATTGTGGGTTAACACATGTTCGAGGTATTAAATGCGAAGAGACGTGCGTCTTATCAAGCGTTAGAAACTTTTCAGAAAGGTTCAAAGTATTTCCCGCCAAGAAAAGAATCTTCACCAACTTCCCAGTGACACAAAGACGTGACACCGGAAAGTAGGGGAACTATATGTATAGGGTAAACTCGGTTCATATTAAATGCTCGAATGACATAGTGACACGCGAAACCGAGGGTAGACGGAAGATGAAGCGAGTGGAAACCAAGACCGAGGACAACATCTTTGGTTGGCACTGGGTAGATCTCTAAGGGAACATTATCGACGGGAGCAAACGAATACTTATCACCAGATGACATTCAATGAAGAATATTCCTCAGTATTAAACATGCAGCCGTTGTAGAGAATTTTAGCATTCATAACCGGCCATTATATATCCATCAATGACCCTCATTAAGAGGGGATTGATCCTAGGACCTGGTTCCCTAGGTATAGGTATAAATAGTGTCCTCAAAAACTATTGAAAGACACGAAATCTCTGACAAACCTATGCTACCCACTAAGCTAAATAATATTTTATTTTCTGTCTAACGTGATTCTTATTGTTGCCTTTAGAAGCCTTTCTCCCGGAACCAAGCTATCTGCTAATTTATATCAATTTCAACGCTAAGTCTTGTATTTTATTTAATTCATTTATCATTTTTTGGGTCAAATTGCTTCGCTTGTCTATAAACCACGCTATAATATCAACTGTACCGTTTTACGGGTAAACACGTACTATGGCAAATCAATATCTATCTATATATTATATTAAAAGTACGAGGACCTTTAGCAAAATATCATTCGCCTTTTTTACCCTTTAAAGATAAAGTTCACCCCGGATATAATAGTCATTTAATTATTTTTATAATATTTTGTAATAGACTTAATTATTTTCCTACTATTTAGCAATAGTCATTTAATCACTTTCCTAATATACAAGACTTTAAAATTAACTAAAATTTTGATTTTGTTATAAATAGAATTGTATTTAAGGTGAATGTCTATATTTTAGAGAGATTTTAGGGTTTGTTACTTGGTGGATAAGTCACTTTTTCTCTATAAATAGAGGGGTTCTATTTCATTGTAATTCATCCCAAATCAATAAGAATCCTCTTTTCCTACTTGTCTCTGCAATACTCTTCTTCTTCTTTTATTGTTTTATAATACGTTATCAGCATGAGACTCTACCATCTCAAGAAGTTCTTTGAGAAGATTAATCAAATATGGATATCTCACAAAACAAACTTGGATCAAAGTTATATTGTAAAAATATTTGTTTAGTTGATTCATTACGACACATGCAATATTTAAAGAGAAGAAATATTTCTCTCATTTAGATATGTTTAAGGCAGATGTTACTACAATTTTTGGTAGTAGTAATCTAATTGAAGGCACTGGAAGAGCTACTATAACTCTTCCTAGGGGGACAATACTTATCATAAATAATGCAATGTTCTCCTCCAACTCCAATAGGAACTTGTTGAGTTTTAAAGATATCTGCTGAAATGGATATCATATTGAGACTATAGATGAGAATAATCTTGAATATTTCATCGTTACCAAAAATATCTCTGGCCAGAAGAGGGTTATTGAGAAGTTCCCATCTTTATCTTGTGGCATGTATTGGACAAGAATTAGTGGAATTGACGCACATTCTATCGTAAACCAGAAGGTTACTGATTTCAATATTTTTGTACTTTGGCATAATCGATTGGGACATCCTAGATCAATTATGATGAGACGAATTATAGAAAACTCAAACGGGCATACATTAATCATTTATAGATTCTTTTAAATAATGAAATTTCTTGCACTTCTTGTTATCAAGGCAAGTTAATTATTAGTCCATCATTAACAAAGGTTGGGATTGAGTCACTTGCGTTTTTGGAACATACAAGGGGACATTTGTGGACCTATTCACCCACCTAGTGGGTCGTTTAGATATTTTATGGTCTTAATAGATGCATCTTCTAGATAATATCATGTGTGCCTATTATCATCTCGCAGCCTCGTATTTGAAAAATTAATGGCACAAATAATCCGATTACGGGCGCAGTTTTCCGATAATCTAATTATGTCTATTCGACTTGATAGTGCTACTGAGTTTTCATCCCAAATATTTAATGATTATTGCTTATCAATTGGGATAAAAGTGGAACATCCTATAGCTCATGTTCACACTCAAAATGGCCTTGCAGAGTCTTTAATTAAACGTCTACAATTGATAGCAAGACGATTACTCATGAAATGAGGTTGCCCACTTCTGTTTTGGGTCATGCCATTTTGCTTGCAGCAATGCTAGTTCGTCTTAGACAGACAAATTATCATAAATATTCCCCATTGCAATTAGTTTTGGGTCATGAACCTAATATATCCCATTTAATTTTTTTTGGATGCACAGTATATGTGCTTGTAGCACCGCCATATCACACCAAAATGGGTCCCCAAAGAAGGTTAGGAATATATGTTGGGTTTGAATCCCCCTTCATTATTCGCTACCTCAAAACATTAACGGGAGATTTGTTTACAACTCGATTTGAAGATTGTCGATTCGATGAGACACTTTTCCCAAAATTAGTGGGAGAAAATGATGAAACGAAACGGGAAATTTTGTGATAAAATCCATCATTGTCTCATCTTGATCCACATGCCTTTATTTGTGAAAAAGAGGTACAAAAGATTAGTCGTTTGTAGAGAATAGCAAATTAAATGTTAGACGCATTTACGGATCTGAAAAGGACAACAAAATCACATATTCCTACAGAGAATATTCCAATCCGTATTGATGTACCTGTTGGACAGTCTTCTAGTGTCATAGCTAATGAGTCAAAAGCACGCCTAAAGCGTGGCAGACCATTGGTTTCTAAGAATCGAAATTCTAGAAAAATAAAAAAAATGCTCAAGATGACACTACGAAAGATCCTCATGAAGAAATCCATGATTTAACCAATCTTGAGATTCATGAGGAAATTAATGAGCCTGAGACTCAAGAAAATAAGGAACTATCAATAAACACAATTGATATTGAGACGAATTTGAATCGATTGGATAGAGTGGTGGATTATGTCTTTACATATAATGTTGCATCTATCATTATTCAAGATAGTGAGGATCTTGAACCTCAATTTGTTGGAGAATGTCGACAAAGACGTGATTGACCAAAATGGCAAGAAGCAATCCAATCAGAGTTGAATTCACTTGCAAAACGTGAAATTTTTGGGCCTGTAGTCCAAACCCCTAATGGTGATAAGCTTTTTGGCTATAAATGGGTCTTTGTACGCAAGAGGAATGAGAAAAATTAGGTACAAAGATATAAGGCTAGCCTTGTTTCCCAAGGATTTTCACAAAGGCCTAGTGTCAATTATGAAGAGACATATTCACCTGTTATGGATGCAATAACATTTCGTTATCTCATTAGTTTGTTGTCCATGAAAAGCCTGACATGCATTTAATGGATGTGGTTACAGCCTACCTTGATGGCTCACTTGATAATGAGATATACATGAAAATTTCCGAGGGATTTAAAATTCCTGACGCATATAATTCAAAGTCCCGGGAAATAGTTTCAATCAAATTGCATATGGTCTAAAGCAATCAGGAAGAATGTGGTATAACCGTCTTAGTGAGTATTTATTAAAGGAAGGTTATATAAATGATGCCATTTCTCCATATGTTTTTATAGAGAAAACAACATCGGAATTTTTTGTACTTGCCGTATATGTCGATGACATAAACCTTATTGGAACTCCTACAAAACTCCAAAAGGAAATTGATTGTTTAAAGAAGGAATTCGAGATGAAAGATCTCGGAAAGACAAAATTATGTCTCGATTTGCAAAACTGAACATTTGGCAAATGGGATTGTTTTTTATCCATCTTCCTACACATAAAAGGTATTGAAACGGTTTTACATGGATGGAGCACATTCATTAAGTACTACGATGGTTGTTCGATTATTTGATGTGAATAAGGATCTGTTCCGACCTCAAGAAAAGAATGAAGAGCTTCTTGGTCTTGAAGTACCATATCTTAGTGCAATTGGTGCATTAATGTATCTTGCTAATACAACAAGGCCTGACATAACTTTTTCAGTTAATGACTTAGCAAGATATAGATCTACTCCTACAATGAGATATTGGAATGGAATCAAACACATATTCCGGTATCTAAAAGGACCTATTGATATGGGCTTATTTTATGGTACTAATTGCAATCCCGATCTTGTTGGTTATACCGATGCTGGGTATTTATCTGACCCACACAAGGCTCGATCTCAAACAGGCTATGTGTTTACATGCGGAGGCACTCCCATATCTTGGCGATCAAGTAAGTAATCAATCGTGGCTACTTCATCTAATGATGATGGGATAATTATTATTTATGAAGCAAGTCGAGAATGTGTGTGGTTGAAGTCTATAATACATCTTATTCGAGACAAATGCGATTTGAAGTGTGATAAACTACCCACGATTTTGTATGAAGACAATGCAGCATGCACAACCCAATTGAAGGGAGGATTCATAAAATGAGATTGGACAAAGCACATTTCACCAAAGTTATTTTTTACACATGATCTTCAAAAGAATGGTGATATCAATGTGCAACAGATTCCTTCAAGTGATAATATGGCTGATTTGTTCAACAAAGCTCTACCAAAATCAACCTTCAAGAAGCTAGCGTACAAGATTGGGATGCGAAGACTTAAAGATGTGAATTGATGCTCTCATCAAGGGGAGTTAATATGCGTTGTACTCTTTTTCCCTTACAAGGTTTTGTCCCACTCGATTTCTCTTGCAAGGTTTTTAACGAAGCAGTCAAAAGGCATATTTCTGAACATGTGTACTCTTTTTCCTCACTAGAATTGTTTCCCGCTAGGTTTTATTTTAGTTAAGGTTTTAACGAAGCACATTATATGTTGAATAAACATTCAGGGGGGGTGTTGTAAATAGAGTTGTATTTAAGGTGAATGTCTATATTTTAGAGAGATTTTAGAGTCTGTTACTTGGTGGCTAAGTCACTTTTTCCCTAAAAATATAGGGGTTCTATTCCATTGTAATCCATCTCAAATCAATAAGAATTCTCTCTCTTTCTTTGTAATATTCTTCTTCATTGTTTCATAACAGATTTATTAAATATTTTCCTATTTGAAAATCCTAGGAAATCCTAATATGGACTAAAATCAATTAAATATATTTAGAAATTTATTTGACGTCAACTAGAAGAAGAATAGACAACTAAATCCCAATTCAATTCAGTTCCAAATTAAAATTGTGATACTTCTTCCTATCAAACTCGAAAGACGAGCTTCACGTGATTAACGGATACTTGATTACGCAATATATATAAAGCAAACAGAGGTTAACGCTATAAGTACGTTACCCAATAAAGAACTATGTATAAGAGTATATTATAATAATTTTTAAAAAAATATTAAAGAATTTGTTGTCAAGTATTAACTTTTTCATTTTTATTTTTCTAGAATATTTGACCTTGCCAGTAGATATTTCACATTAGACAATATTATAATTTAATTATTTTTCTAATATTTAGAACTTTTAAATCAACTAAATTTTTGTTATTAAATATACTTATTTGAACTATGTAGGAATTTCAAATATATAGGACTTTTAAATCAACTAAATTTTTGTTATTAAATATACTTATTTGAACTATGTAGGAATTTCAAATATATAGGACTTTAAGGGTGTGTTTGGTATAACGGAAAATATTTTTCAAGAAAATATTTTCTTGGATTTTTGGTGTTTGGTATGCAAATTAAGGAATATAACTTCTCAAGAGTATTCATAAATAATTTAGATACAATAAACATGAAGTCATAAACTTTCGAACCAACAACCTTCCGAACCCACCAATTTCATAAACTTCTGAACCGCTAAACTTTCGAACCCCAAAACTTTCGAACCCGTAAACTCTATAATTTCTAAACCAGCATATTTTCAAACACATAAACCTCCGAGCTCATAACTTTGAAACTCGTAAAATTTCGAACCTGTAAACTGAAAAATGAAAAAACTAGAACTGAAAATATAAAAAAATTAATTATGAGGGAGGGGTTGGGGTGGGTGGGTTTTACGAAAAAAAATAGAAAACATAAAACAGAAAATTGAAAATACCAAAACAAAGTTAATAAAAAAATAATTTGGGGGTGGGGGTGGGTGGGAGATGCAGAAAAACCAAAAAACTGAAAACGGAAAATTGAAAATACTAAAAAAAAAATTAATAAAAATTTTTTTTTTTGGGGAGGGAGGGGGGGTTGTACGGGGTTGGGGTGGGTGGGTGGCGCAAAACAAAAAAAGCAGAAAATTAAAGTTGGAGGAGGTTGGGGTTAGATGTGAGGGTAGGTGGAGATTTTGGAAAAATTTTCTAAAGTTTTTCTAAGGAAGTCATTTTTCTCCTATTTCAGGAAAATGTGATATCTAGGAAAATATTTTTCAATCTATTTTGTGCAACCAAACAGTGAAAAATGAGAAAATATTTTCCGAAAAATATTTTCCGTCATACCAAACACACCGTAAAATCCATTAAGATTTGACCCTATATAAATTATTTTCATATTTTAATTGTGTAACATAATTATAATATTTTTCATATTATTTTATGTAATATTTAGTACTTTAAAATTAACTTTTATATAAGAGAAGATATTGTCACGACCCCAATTTTTCTCTGTAGAATGTTGTGACGGCACCTAGTTTCTAAGACTAAGTAAGCCTAACACTTACTGAATTAATAGCAAAATTCAACCAACAACTGTTAAATATGAAATAGAAATGTCTATACAAAACTTACAATCCCAAAACTGGTAGTACAAGTCATAAGCTCTACTGAGTTTGCAAGAAAATCCCTAAATACAATTGTTTCAGAATAAAAATAAATAGTACAGGTACAATATCGGAAGGTGACTCCGAGGCCTGCGAATGGGACAACAGATTTACCTTGAGTCTCCACAACAAAATCCGAACAGCTAGCTATTGATCAACCAATTCCGAAATACCTGAATCTGCACAAAAATGTACAGAATGCGTAGCATAAATATACCACAGCGGTACCTAGTAAGTATCAAAACTAACCTCGGTAGAGTAGTGACGAGGGACAGTCAAGACACCTACTGGACTAAGCAACCTGAACAAGTATAAATGTAAAACTAATAAGGGACAATATCAATATAAAGCTAGGCATGTTGACAATAATAAAACAATGCTTGTAATAGAAAACTAAAGCAACAATTATCAATGAGGCACAACATGTAACAACGCTGTAGAGTATGCTGAACACTGTCTAAGTCCGGTGAGACCAAATAAAGAAAAACAAGTAACTACTCAATAAGAACCACCGCTTTCACACCAGATTTATTCAAGGATTTTTACGAGGTAGCAAACCTCATAATCACAAATCACGGGTCACAATTCATGAACAATAATCATTTGGCATCTTGTGCCTACATTACAATTCATAACTGCACGGATGACTCACGTGCCAAGAGAGAAACAATATCTAATATCTGCACGGACCTCTCACGTGCCAACAATAACAATGACTCATGACTGCATGGACAACTCACATGCTAACAGAATAACTCTCACACCAAAGGCAAGTACACGGGAGCACATGTAAATGGTCAATCACATCAGGATTCATCTTCTTAAACCGATATGGGTGATCTGTTTACGTATATGCTTGTGCAAGTGTTCTACCACAATTCAAGTCAACAAGTAAGAGTAGAGACAATAAATGGAACATAAGAAACGATCACCTCACAATGTAGACGGTATAACTCAGACAAGGTAGGCACATCACTACACAAATATCAACAATAACAATGCCCCCAGGCCATCACAAGTCATCACAAATCATTCCCCGATATAGCCCACCTTGTCTCGCCACGTGCGCAATAATCAAGTAAATGTCTGCCTTGTCTCGCCGCATGCACACAATAATATTCCTGCTTTATCACGCCGCGTGTGCAAATATCAATAATAACAACAACACGGATAACTCATGTGCGAACACCCCGACAATCCTCACACCAATACCACATGTACCAAAACATAACACAATAAAATGACTTTCAAAACATGTACCCATATGCCACAATATTTCCTCAAAATAGTTTCAGTACCACAAATCACGCAGAGCCCTCAGATTAACAATACTGAGTACAACAGCAACAACAACCATAAAACGAGAATACAACAATTAAATCAACACAAGAACTGTAGTACACAAAGAAACGGAAGAACATGCTCACAAAGAGAGACACAACAGGGAATAATGGTCTCAATAAGAATAGTTCAACAAGGGAGAGATATTGTGTAACAATGATTCCATAATAGTACAATTTGACGATAAAAGAGATAGCATGAGTCAATGACCCTAAATAAGAATACGTCAGCAATGAAAGGGATAACAAATTTTAATTAAGGCTAAGCAATTACGAAAGGGATAATAGTAATTTCAATTAAGGTTAAGAAATTACGGAAGAAATACTAATAACTTCAATTTAAGTTAAGCAATTACGGAAGAGATAGTGATAACTTCAATTAGGGTTAAGCAATTACAGAAGAGATAATAATAACATCAATTTGGGTTAAGCAATTACGGAAGAGATAATACGACAATAAAAAAGGCAACAATTTCAGTTACGGCACATAAGATTTTAATTGGCAATAAGGGTAGAACATGAATCAATTAATTCCAAATAAGACACGTAAGGGTGAATTTAGGAAATGGAGGATTTAACATGACAAAACAACTTCATATCTAATGAACACAAGAACCTAAGAGCCCTGAACGGTAAAATTTCCACAATTAAACCCGAGTATGTACTCGTCACCTCGCGTACACGGCCTTCACATGACACAATTAGCACAAATGACTCAAATCCTAAGGGGTAGTTCCCCCCCACAAAGTTAGGCAAGATACTTACCTCATAGAAGCTAGATCAATACTCAAATTACCTTTTCCTTTACAAATTCACCTCCGCTCGACTCAATCTAACCATAGACGACTTAAATAATCAAACAATGCAAGAGAAAATAATTTTAATTTATAAAGCTATGATCTTTATACAATTTCTAAAAAGTTAACCCCAAGTTCTCTCAGTCAAAACCCGAGTCGAGGGGTAGATTTCGACTACCCATAGCTCTACGAGTTCAAATACGTGATTTGTTTTCAAGTCAAAGTCCAATTCGACTCTCGAATTAAAAAAATCATATTTTCAAAATTTAGACAAAATTTCCAATTTTTCACTTTGATTCTCACTATTTTGATGTTAAAACCCAAATATAATCATGAAATATACATCGAAATTTAACAAGGGCACTTACCCAACGATTGTAGATGAAAGTTCTCTCTCACAATTACCCAATCTCGGACCTAGAGTTCAAAAATATCAAAACATGAAGAAAAAACTTGAATTACACAACTGAAAACAAGCTGTAGATTTTAGCCAAAATTATCCCTTATGTTTGGGGGTGGACCCAATTTTGTCCTTTAAACTTAACATTGAGCACCATTTGTCCCCTCGGGACCCCGTACGAACATGCCAATAAGTCCCAAAATATAATACGGAGCTTCTCGAGGCCTTAAATCATATCAAACAACGTCGAAACTACGAATCGTACCTCGAATCGAACTTATGAATTTCCAAATCTTACAACTTCCAAACTCGTGCCGAAACATATCAAATCAACTCGGAATGACGTCAGATTTTGTATGCAAGTCCCAAATGACATAACATAGCTAATCTAATTCTCGAAATTGGAATCTGAGCCCGATAAGTCAACTCCCGGTCAAACCTCTCAACCTTCCAAAACTTCAACTTTCCAATTTTTGCCAAAATGCTTCAAATTATCCTACGGATCTCCAAATCCAAATCCATACGAACACCTAAGTCCAAAATCATCATACTAAGCTATTGGAAGGATCCAAATGCCATTTCGAAGTCGTCTACACAAAGGTCAAACTTCGGTCAACTCGTACCGCTTAAGTTTCTAAAATAAGAATCCTTCTTCCAAATTGATCCCAATTTATCCGAAATCCAAACTCGACCACACATGCAAGTCATAACACATAATACAAAGCTTCTCGAGACCTTAAGCCGCCGAACTAGATACTAATTCTCAAAACAACCGGTCGGGTCATTACATTCTCCCCTTCTTAAACAAATATTCGTCCTCGAACGTGCCAAGAATCATTCCGAAGTCATCAATCACTGAGTGAACTTACCATGCATACACCCATGGGTTCATTATCCACATAAGCCCGACAACACTATCTCAACTGAAAATTATTCCTTTTACCCACACTGATAAACCTTAGAGCCAAATTTTCACCATCCGATCATTTCTCAAAGATCCAATTCCTACATCCACACACGGTATCAGCCTCAACCAGCTACAACAACTCATGCCTACACCCACCAGGTACAAGCGACACCTCTGATCATAATAGCTTCCCATAATCAAACCCAACACTGGCAATTAACCTCATATCTGCTAGAATCTAGCTCCAGACCTTCACAACACCGACAATGATGTAAGAAACATGAAGACCTCATAACTATTCACCTGAATCAACAAGTCACATCTAACGCCACCTAGGCACACACCTCGCAAGCTAAAACCCAATAAGTACAACACGAATATGATTGAATATACAAGAAAACACATGAAACAACTATCAAACAAGCCCGACAAGAACAACTCCCTATCAGTAGCGTACTACGAATCACTTCCACAATGGAGAATCAAACTATATGAACATAACACAAAGATCTCATCCTAATATAACTTCCACTGCGACATGCAACCCGATTCAAACATATCAAATCTCATAAGAACTCGTGGATCACATCCTCAACTTGAACCACAAGTAGTATACACATCATACCAATCAGAGCCTTCCACTAATTCCATTCCACGATACAAAATAACAACACGTAATGAACTCTCCATGTTGGTAGAGCATCTAAACCACAAATCGTAACCAACCACCTAGAAATGACATCAAAACTACCATAATGAGTAGCAGAAAGTCACTTCTAGTCTCATAGATCTCAATAATGAATAAAAACAAAATGATAGATATGGGCTACCACTATAAAATCTCCAAACAGAGGTAACCACATAAGTAGAGTACAAAATCACGAAACTCATCCGTATGCAAAGAAAAATAAGAGGATTTACGATAAGCAGAACCAAATCAAAATAAGAACAATGCCCATCTATAACAATTGAAACCATACCTGTAACGACATCATCAGGTGTAGCAGCCTCAGCACCACCATAGAAAACATATCAACAGGCGGGGCCACCCCTTCTTGGGCACACTCTACTCGCCTGACCTGCACCCCAAGCTGGTGGTGCAGGGATATCAGCAACTGGAGCATATCGCATAGCCTGAATACCCTGCTGTGACACCTCTGTCCGGAGTCTGGGGCAATCCCTCACCATGTGGCTGGTATCTCTACACTGAAAGCAACCCTTTCGCTGGCATGGCTGCGGAAGATGTCCGGTACGGGCACTCTAAGACCTATGGATGTCTAAAGTACCGCGCAAAGCCTGAAGTACAAACTGAACTAGCTGACCCACAAAACCTCTACCCTGGCGTACCCTGCCTCCAAAATATGGACTAGTAGATCCTCCCGGTCTACTAGGCTTCTTAGCCTCCCTATCCTCTCTCACTTGACCTTGCATGTCCCCTCTCTCCTGGTCCTGCATGCCCTATAATCGATGAGTGATCTCTACCACCTGCAGAAATAGAACATCCGTCTTTCTAACTCTCGATCCATGTTGAACCAGATATCATGACTGAGCCGCTCAATGAACCTGTGGACTCGCTCTCTAACTGTAAAAACCAAAGCAGGTGCATGTCTGGACAAATCACTGAATCTAAAGGCATACTATGACACTGACATAGTGCCCTGGCGCAACTACTCAAACTCCGCACTCCAGGCATCCCGAAGAGTCTGGGGAACAAACTCTCTCAAGAACATCTCTGAGAACTGAGTCCATGAAAGTGAAGCTACATCGGCTGGGCTAGCCAACTCGTACGTTCGCCACCACTGATATGCCGATCCCTTAAGCTGGAACGTAGTAAAAGTAGCCCCACTCATCTCCGCAATACCCATAGTGAGGAGAATATAGTGGCACTCCTCTAGAAAACCATGTGCATCCTTTGAAGCCAAACCACTTAAGGTAGGAGGGTAATACTTCTTGAACCTCGCAAGTCTAAGATGTTCCTCCTAAGATATTACTGCCCTAACCACGAGCTGAACTAGAACAACAGGTTGTGTCGGCATGACACCTAGAACCTGACCAACATGGACTTGCTGCTCTGGAATATGGGCGGCGGGAGTCTGAGCTCCTCCCCGGTCTGTGAAGTAGCTGGTGCAATCACAATCAACCCTACCAGAGCCAATGTACCAAACATGCTTAAGAACTGTGCTAAGGTCTCCGGAAGTCAGAGGGAAACAATAGGCGCCTCTGGTGCCGGTCCCCCAATAGGAGGTACAAGAGGCTCCTCAACTCTTGCTCTTATAGGTTCTCTAGCTATAGCACGTGCTCCTCCTCGGCCCCTACCTCTGCCTCTGCCCTGGCCTCTAGCAAAACCGGCTTTGGGGGCAGCGTCATAATAACTACACGGATGACTCACGTTCCAAGAGAGTGACAATATCTAATATCCACATGGACCACTCACGTGCCAACAATAACAATGACTCATGATTGTACAGACAACTCACATGCTAACAAAATAACTCTCACACCAAAGGCAAGTACATGGGAGTACGTGTAAATGGTCAATAACATCAGGATTCATATTCTTAAACTGATATGGGTGATTTGCTTACGTGTATGCTTGTGCAAGTGTTCTACCACAATTCAAGTCAACAAG